>NC_082677.1:5752640-6352640 GCF_025265405.1 Mesoplodon densirostris
TTTAACATCAGGGTCACCCAAAGCCCTAGGAAATGGGGCAATGTGTAAATCTATAATGAGAACATGTATGGTCCCTCTCTTGAGTCCCCCAGAGTTTGATTCTGCAGATACAGATTGGGGAAGATATGAGTAATTAGCCAGCCACACAGACTGTAGCTGCTGGTAAATTCAGTGGGAAGCACCAGAGACCTCTTAAAAAACTGAATGTGACCTTCAACTGAATTAAAAGTAAAGGCTCTGGATCAGAATCTCCTCCATGTTCGCTGGACCCATTGAGCTCTGGGCTCAGTGCTGAGCTCCCTGGTCTGGGAAGATATCAGACCCGGCCAGATCCACTGACTGACAGGAGAGGGAGGGATGGGACACTCAAAATCCCAGTGTGTGAGGATGGTTGAGAGAACTGGTGACGTTTAGTCAGGATGCGAGGCAAGCCCTTTAGGAGCCGTGAGAGCTGCTTTCAAATATTTAGAGAGACATCAGATAAAAACAGGGATCGGACTGGGGCGTTGGGACAAACAAGAGGTGGAACATCAAGAATGCCAAAGTCTCTGCCCCCCTAAACCAGGCCCCCTTCATGGGGCTCCATTCTCACCAGGAGATTGGAAGAGGGATCCTGAAGGTGAAAAAAGAAAAATAGGTATTGGAATCATGTCAGCAGCCATTCCCCAAACGAGACCAATGAGCTGAAGAGCCCTGAAGCAAGGGTGACTGTCCACAGGGGACACAATTTCTGCTGACCGTGTCTTCTGGTGACAGTCAGACTCCTGGTTGCTATGGGGGTGGGGAGGGCAGTGGAGAGGGAGATACCTGAGAGAGAACTGATTACAGCCGAACCTGGATGGCCCCTTGCCAGGAACACAGTAGGATGGATTCAAGCGTCCCGTGGGGGTGGGGACAAGGGTGGGGCTGGAGAGAAGGCTTTTAAGATCCCTTCTAACACTGAGCATGTACTATTCTATTATTTGTCTATTTCTATTTTGTTAAAGGGCTAACTCTGTCTTGCTGTAATTTCTTAAACCAAATGAGATCATTAAGGCACTTTTATATTACTATTTTATAAAGACAAATATGCATCGTGGAAACAACCAAGCAGTGTATATTTCTGAACCCCCGCTTAGAGAGTGAGAAGTTTAAAGATACAGCTACATATTGCTGATACAGCCACATATTGCTGATACAGCCACATATTGCTGATGATATAATGAACATGATTACTGCAGGTGTGAAGTAATTAAGGTGCTGATATTTGCGAAAAGCTTTGTCTGGTCGGCAGGGATGCAGAACAACCTGAACTTGTATATATTGCTGGTAGGAATGCAAAAGTGTTTTAGAAGTTTAGTGTTGAGTTTAGTGTTTCTAAAAGCTGTTTTAAAAAACATCTGGGCAGTTTCTTATTCATTTAAACATACACTCTCCAAATGACCCAGCAATCCCACTCCCAGGTATTAATCTAAGAGAGACGAAAACTTATGTCCACACAAAGACCCATATGCAAATGTTTGTGGCAGCCTTATTCATCATGCTGAAAACTAGAAACAATCCAAATGTCCATCAGCCAGTGAATGGATAAATAAGCTGTGGTACATCCAGACATGGAATACTACCCAGTAATAAAAAGGAATGAAGGACTGATAAGGAAACAATATGAATTTCAAAAGCATTACACTAAGTGAAAGAAGCCAGACACAAAAGCTACATACTGTGTGATTTCATTTACTTGACATTGGAAAAGGCAGAACTATAGGGACAAAATTCAGATGAGTGGTTGCCAGGTCCTGGAGGTGAGGGGAGGGCTTGTTTACAAAGGGGCACAAGAGACCTCTTTGGGATGATAGAAATATCCTATATCTTGATTGTGGTGGTGGCTATGCGATATACATTTGTCAACTCACAGAACTGTACACCTGGAAGGGTGAATTTTACTGTATGTAAGTTATACCTCAATAAAATGGACTCAGGAAATCTCTGTCCTTATTTTTAATAGTTATTTTCAGGTGGCTTGCAGGGAGATGGCATTCAATAAATGTTGAATGGATAAATGAGTCTCTATGGAAGTTCTGGTTTTCAACGAAGTCAGATTGTACAGAAGTGAAATTGGAAAAGAGTAAGTGTTCTGGTTCTCTCCAAGTTACCCTGCTCTCTGTCCAAGGAACCCGCCTGCTCCATGTGACACCTGAGGAGGAACCCCCAGGATGAAGTCAGCTTTCTGAGGAAGTCTTTTTCATCTGGAATTGGGACATTCATTCAGGAAACACCCAGTAGCCAAGCCAATATTGAAACATGCAAATGTTGTTTGGAAGGTCTACATGGGCAAGGCTGGGCTGGATGCACTGCACCCAGGAGAAATTCCCATTGTAGGGCAGCTGAGGATTCTAAAAATGCAAATGCCACCCCGAAGGATCGAAATCTCCTTCTACGTTTCTAATCTAGCAATTGTCTTTTAAAATTTATTACAGAATAGATAATAAAACACCCCCCAATTTAAACAATACACTACTACTAATTACTGTAAGAGTACAGCTGGCTTTAAGAAAATATGCCAATTTGTATTTATAGACCTGCTACTTTGCAACCTTTTTTTCTCTACCAATATCACAGGATTCCTTTTTAAAATCATGTAAACCATTTTAAGCGTATGGTTCAGTAATGTTAGGTACATTCACTTTGATAGTCAACTAGTCTCCAGAACTCTATCCATCTTGCAAAATTGAAACTCTGTCCCCATGAAATAGCAACTCCCCACTCCCTGCTCTTGCCCCAGTGCCTGGTAACCACCACTGTACTTTCTGTCTCTGTGAACCTGACAACTCTAGGTACTTCATATAAGTGGGATCATATGGTATTTATCCTTTTGTGACTGGCTTATTGCACTGAACACAATGTACTCAAGGGTCATCCATGTCATGGCATGTGTCAGGATTCCCTTCCCTTAAGGCTCCATAATATTCAACTGCATGTATATACCATATTTTCTTTATCCATTCATCCATCAATAGACACTTGGGTTGCTTCCAGCTTTTGGCTCTTGTGAATAATGCTGCTGTGAACATGGCTGTACAAATATCCCTTCAAGACCCTGCTTCCAATTCTGTTGAATATCTATACATCTATATACCTCCTACATCCAGAAATGGAACTGCTGGATCACATGGTAATTCTATTTCTAATTACTTGAGGAACTGCCAAATGTTTTCCACAGTGGCTGCACCATTTTACATTCCTAGCAACAGTGCACAAGGGTTCCAATTTTTCCAAGTCCTTGCTAATACTTGTTATTTTCTGGTTTTGGTTTTGTTTTGTTGACGGTTTTTATAGTAGCCATCCTAATGGGTGTGAGGTGGCCTCTTACTATGGTTTGATTGGCATTTCCCTCATGATCAGTGATGTTGAGCATCTTTTCATGGGCTTATTGGCCATTTGTGTATCTTCTTTGGAGAAATGTCTATTCAGTCCTTTGCTCACTTTTAAATTGGGCTGTTTTTGTTGTTGAGTTGTAGAAGTTCTTTTTTTATATATTCTGGATATTAACCCCTGATTAGATATACGGTTTTCAATATTTCCTCCCATTCTGTGTTTTATCCGTCTTGCTTCAAAAGGAGACTGGACCCCCTGCTTCAAGGAGGCCAACTCGTTGCTGCCATGCATGTTCCAGAGCGTCTGTGGGGTGAGGCTGAGGTGAGACTTCAGCTGAAACCACATCTTTTCTTAGTTGCCCCCCTCCCCTCTCCTATTTCACTCACCTCCCTACAAACCCCTCCTACCAGCACTCTCCCAAGCTACCACTTGTACGAGAATTCCATCTGCTTGCAGGGAACCTGACCCAAGAGAGGGGGCTTGACTGACACATGTCAAGGGGAGAAAGCAGAGCTTGGAAAGACCAAGCACACGCTAGCAAGGCCCTGGCAGCTGAAAGAATGTGAGCTGATCCCACAGAGCTTCTCTGCCAATGACCACTGTCCCCAGAGTGCTCAGCCAAAGCCACCCCTCAAGGAATTGATGAAGAGACAAGACGGGAAGTGTTACTTTACCAACCAGACAGGAAATTTAAGATATTGATTTACTTTTTTTTTTTTTTTTGCTGCGCCGCACGGCTTGTGGGATCCTAGTTCCCCGACCAGGAATCCAACCCAGGACCCTTGCAGTGGAATCGCGGACTCCTAACCACTGGACCGCCAGGGAAGTCCCTGATTCACTTTTAAAGAGAGATGATTTGCTGACTATTTGCCTATCTGCTCATGTTGCTCTACAAGACCCTCTGCCTGCCAGGCTTTTCCGGGAAGGTGGTGTGTATTTGGGATAAACCCTGAAAGATGAGATGCAGTCAGCAGAAGGTGGACGGGAATGTGTCCCTGGACAGAGGAAAGAGCTTGTGCAAAGGCCCTGAGGCAAAACCAAAACTCCCCACCACATCCACCACCACCACTAACTGGAAAAGTAGAGAGTGTCTCAGGGACCCAGAGGAAGCCAGTGTGCCTGGTGCTGGTGGAGTTCCAGAAGAAGGAGGATGGGATAAAGTTGAGAGAAAGGTAAAGGCCAGAGCACGCAGGGCCTCGTAGGAAAGCCACATGGATCTTATCTGAGATGTAATGAGAAGGTTTTAGGCATTGTGATAAAGCAATCTGTTTTCCATTTTTAAAAGATTATTTGATTCTGGAGTCTCTCGTGTTAATAGGGAAACTTCTGCAAGTTCAAAAGAAAAATGATTGACAATAGCAAGGGTAAGAGAATCACTTTTCCATGTATCCTTGAAATTGTTAAAAGCCATTTAAACTTCCAGGCTAGTACAGGAAAGGCTAAGGAGGGTAGCTGGTTTGTTTTTAAAAGTAAATTGACCAAAGTCCATAGGTATATGAAACCATTCTGAGATTTTAATTTTCTTTTTATATCCTAGCAAAGGATGAACATTAGTTGAACAATTTTTATTTGATTAGATCATTTCAGGCAGTTCTTTTATTCAGGAGCTTTATTTTGATAGCTTATATGCAAAAGGCTTTGGTGACCTTTGGCAAAAATCCTGTTAAGCTTTGAATCTGGAAATTCTGCTTGCATGTACTGCTGTTTTTAAAATGGCAGCTACAATTTCAAAGCTAAATTATTGTAACAGAAATTATTTCTTTAAATGAAAGGAGATAAAACGGTACCTATGCAAATTCTATCAATTTAAAAGATGAATAATTTCCATCAAATGAATTTCTGTCCAAGTTTTCTGTTATATGTTCTCTCTTGAAATCGTTTTTTTTTTTTTTATTGGAGTATAATTGCTTTACAATGTTGTTAGTTTCTGCTATACAACAAAGTGAATATAGCTAGGGATATATGTATACATATATCCCCTCCCTCTTGAGCCTCCCTCCCACCCCCCTCCCTTGAAATCTTATGTAAACTTGTTCATTTCTACGCAACTGAAAATATTGGGACTTCCCTGGTGGCACAATGGTTAAGAGTCTGCCTGCCAATGCAGGGGAAACGAGTTCAAGCCCTGGTCCAGGAAGATCCTACATGCCGCGGAGCAACTAAGCCCGTGCGCCACCGCTTTGAGCTTGCGCTCTAGAGCCCATGAGCCACAACTACTGAGCCTGCGCTCTAGAGCCTGTGAGACACAACCACTGAGCCCGTGCACCACAACTACTGAAGCCCACGTGCCTAGAGCCCATGCTCCGCAACAAGAGAAGCCACCGCAATGAGAAGCCAGCGCATCACAACAAAGGGTAGACCCCAATCGCCACAACTAGAGAAAGCCTGTGTGCAGCAACGAAGACCCAACGCAGCAAAAATAAATAAATAAATAAAATTTATTTTTAAAAATGTTGTATTTGTAGTTAATTTTTTTTTTTTTTTTTTTTTTTTTTTGCGGTACGCGGGCCTCTCACTGTTGTGGCCTCTCCCGTTGTGGAGCACAGCCTCAGCGGCCATGGCTCATGGGCCCAGCCGCTCCATGGCATGCGGGATCCTCCCGGACCGGGGCACGAACCCGCGTCCCCTGCATTGGCAGGCAGACTCTCAACCACTGCGCCACCAGGGAAGCCCTGTAGTTAATTTTGTATACTTTTTTTTTTTTTTGCAATTGACAATTTCCATAGTGAAATAATTATTTTTCCGTGTATCCCTGAAGTTGTTAAAATCCATTTTACTTTTTTAAGCATTTGAAATATGCTTATTTTTCTTTCCTTTCAACTTTTTAAAAATTTATTTTTATTGGAGAAGAGTTGCTTAACAACGTTGTGTTAGTTTCTGCTGTACAGCAGAGTGAATCAGCCATATATATACATATATCTCCTCTTTTTTGGATTTCCTTCCCATTTAGGCCAAAAAGCCGTTTTAGTTTCCAGGATTTTCTTTCTTAAAAGTTTACTCTGGCTGTTTTGCGGAGAGGATCTTAAGCACGGGCAGCAGTGGAAATGAAGCCAGTAAGGAGGTCACTGGGCACAGACAGGCGAGGCGTGCGGGTGACTCAGAACATTGTGTGGAGAGAGGCTGGGGCTGAGACGTAAGTAGAAACAACAGGCCCTGCCGATGCCTCGGGCGTGGGCGGTGAGCATGAGGGAGGGATCCTGGCTGGTGGCCACGTTTCCAGCTTGAGCAGATGGCTGAACCGTGCCACCAGTCACTGAGATGCGGAGACTGGGAGAGGCACTGGTTTACCAGGGCTGAAGGAATCCAGAGGTGCCCTTAGGACACATCACCTTTAAAGCAAAACATGCCTCCCAGCGGGGTCGTCAATGGGCAGTGAGACGAGCAGTCGGGAGGCTGGAGCGGTCTGAGGAATCCTTTTGGGAATGCTTAGCATGCAAGTCATGAGACAGGAGGGGGTCACGCGGGGAGAAAGGGCAGAGGAGAGGAGAGCGCCTAGAGCCACGCTGGAAGCCAGCATTTAGGAGGCATGCATGTGTCTAAGGGAAACAGGGAGAAGCCTGCAATCGATTCTGCAGAAGAACAGCAAGAGAAGCAGCAGCAAAACTCAGAAAAGTGCAGCATCAGAGGAGCCGGGAGAAGCACGTGCTTGAAGAGGAGGACGCGGGTAGGGAAGATGGATGCAAAGGTCAAGCCAGACAAAACCAGAGCAAGTATCCCCTGGATTGGTAATCTGGAGGAGTTCGGCGGCTCTCACAGGGACACAAGCAAGGTTGGAGTGGGCTTGAGGAGTGAATGGCTGAGAGGAAGTCACACCGTGGGCAGCTCTCAAGAAGTTTTGCTCAAACGAGGGCAAAAGTGTCGGGGGGAGGGGCGGGTAGCAGAGAAACGTGTCATCGGTAGCGGCAAGAGGATGCAGGCTAAACCAGCGATGAGCTGACAGATGTTTAACAAAACCCCCTTTGGAAACCGAAACCTTCATCTGTATGGGTGTAAATAGTCTCTGCACAGCCAATTCCAAGTCACCAGCAAAATGTCAAAGAGTTTGCAGAATCCCTGAAAATATAACAACTGACTCTGAGGAATGAGGGAGACCCATCTCCAGCATAAAGCGTACTGGGAGGGGTCCTGAGGAGGAGAAGGAGAGCATTGGTTCAGGACAAAAGGGAGGTGAGAAGGCGGGGGTGGGGGGTGAGTTGGGGGAAGGATGGCAAGGTCCCCATTAGGAGGGAAGCCCCTTCCCAGTGCACGTCCAGAGGATGCTAGTGCCGGTGGAGTTAAGGATCCTGTGGGGGCGTCTGAACAGGAGCAGAGAGCCAGGGAGGGGTGATGGGTGAGAGGGACGTAGGGTCAGAGCCCAGAGGAGTTATGCTGCCCTAACCCAGGGGCGGGTGGCCGCTCCCCAGACGCTTGGTCTGTTGAGGAATCAGGGTCTGAGAGGCCAGCGTCATGGATGTGTCATCTCCACAAACGCTGAAAGAGGCCAAAAATGCTGGACGAGTTGAGTGGCCAGGCAGAGAGGCAGCCGGGAGGTAAACTTCAGGATGGGAGGGAGGGATAGAGGGAGAGGGTGTGTGTGTGTGTGTGTGTGTGTGTGTGTGTGTGTGTGTGTGTGTGTGTGTGTGTGTGTGTGTGTGTGTGTGTGTGTGTGTGTGTGTGTGTGTGTGTGTGTGTGTGTGTGTGTGTGTGTGTGTGTGTGTGTGTGTGTGTGTGTGTGTGTGTGTGTGTGTGTGTGTGTGTGTGTGTGTGTGTGTTGCTTTTCACAGGCAGAGACAGAGAGACGCCAGGTGCTTGTGAAGGAGCGGGGCAGGGCTGAGGGGTCTGCTGAGGGCAAAGTGGAGGGTCCTCGGCGGCGGTAGAAGCTTGGAGAGGAGGCCTGGCTGGGGACTGGGTCTGATGGGGGCTGCGCAGAGCAGTCTGCGGGTGTGATTCTGGGTGAGCAGAGGCTTGGATTTCTGGCAGCGGCTGTGGTTAAGAGTGGCTTTGAGTCACGCGCCCTTGTTTGGGTACCACAAATTCCACACCAATATACCTCCAACATTATCAACAAGACGCCAGACTTGAGATCCTGTGAGGTATTAACCTGAGTTAACCTCTAAGCAGACTGAAATTCTCTCAAGTATCATTCAGCAACCCCCAGTCACTGAGCCCTTAATTCCTTCACTTCGGACCTCCTGGGTTCTTGTCCAGATTCCTGGCACCCAGTTTAAATTTCTGGGCCGAAGACATTCCTGCCTTAGAGAGTTTTTCTTTCTGAAATTTCATTTCAAATATCTTTTGTATGTCCTTTTTGGCTTTCTTCTCCTAAAGCTGTCCATTTGTGATATGTAAGACTGTTTCTTTTATAGCATTTGTTTTCCCTTAGTTGTCAGATTAACTCAAAACATACTACTTCCAAGGGGGTTTTCTTTGATTCCTCCAACTTTTCTCCTAAACAAAAGGGAGGTTTAAACACATTAGCCAATCGAAACCCTCCTACATTGTTGGTGGGAATGTAAATTGGTACAACTGCTATGGAGAACAGTATGGAGGTTCCTTCAAAAACTAAAAATAGATCTACCATATGATCCAGCAATCCCACTCCTAGGCGTATATCTGGAGAAAACCATAATTTGAAAAGATACATGCACCCCTAGGTTCACTGCAGCACTATTTACAATAGCCAAGACATGGAAGCAACCTAAATGTCCATCGACAGAGGAATGGATAAAGAAGATGTGGTACATATATACAATGGAATATTACTCAGCCATAAAAAAGAATGAAATAATGCCATTGACAGCAACATGGATGGACCTAGAGATTATTATACTAAGTGAAGTAAGTCAGACAGGGAAAGACAAATATCATATGATATCACTTATATGTGTAATCTAAAAGTATGATACAAATGAACTTATTTACAAAACAGAAACAGACTCACAGACATAGAAATCAAACTTATGGTTACCAAAGGGGAAAGGGGGGAGGGGGAGGGATAAATTAGGAGTTTGGGATTGACATATACACACTACTACATATAAAATAGACAATCAACAAGGACCTACTGTATAGCACAGGAAACTCTACTCAATATTCTGTAATAACCTATATGGGAAAAGAATCTGAAAAAGAATGGATATATGTATATGTATAACTGAATCACTTTGCTGTACACCTGAAACTAATACAACATTGTAAATCAACTATACTCCAATATAGAATAAAAATTAAATTTAAAAAAACCCAAAAAACCAAAAACGAAACATTAACCAATCAAATATTCTTGATTCATGTACTGGTATTAGTCAGAATACATCTAGCAGTAGTCCTAATGTTTCTGTAAGTCTTTTGAAAGAGTACCAGAGGGAATACATCCACCACAAGTATTTTTCTGACTTAGAAGAGTCTTTTTTTTTGGGGGGGGGCAGTGCCGTGCAGCTTGTGGAATTTTACTTCCCCGACCAGGGATTGAACCCAGGCCCTCGCCTGTGAGAGCGCTGAGTCCTAACCACTGGACCACCAGGGAATTCCGAGACTTAGAAGACTCTTAGTAGTCAACCAAATACGATAATGCAATCTGTTTGTTGCACTAATATAATTGGTAACACAGCTGCCAACTCCTATTTCAGAGGAAAAAATATATTATGTTGAAGACAGGATTTTAAATGCCCAATTTTATAACCTGGAATTTTCCATCTTTAGAACCTAGCCTCTAGAAACAAGAGAAACGCTATCTTGGGTTCCTGTTTTCCAGGGTGGTGGCATTTAGTGGAGTAATAATACAAATGAGAAATTCAACAGGTTACAGGAACAGCTGATAGAAAAGATGAGTCAATTTGGTGTGGGTGTCACTAGCAGTAACTTTTAGTTTTATTTTCCTTCAACACAGAGTCCTCTGATGAAATTCTCCACATGCTTTAGAATTTCTTTTTAAAAAAAGCACACCAGGTCCCCAACCATTCTGTAAAAGGTGTCCAACAATTACAGAATAATCATTTTAAATAACATGACCATGGGCATGGCTACTTCCTGACCCCACTTAACCATATTCAGAAATCTCTAAGAGCCTGACAGATAAGGTATTTCTGGCTGTGGTGGACAGATTCCCTTGTTTTGATAATGTTTGAGATCCACAATCTCAGCCTGTTTTGACGATCCATTTTTCTATTTACATTTATTGAGTGTCTGCACCATCAATGTTTTGGGGGAAGCGTTAATCCATGTAAATACGTTACAAGTAGTTGTAATGCAAAGCACATGTGATGAGATATAAGGAAGACCCCAAAACACTCTGGGGGTTTAGAGAAAGGGGCACTGTTGCTTGCCAGGGAACAAGAGAAGAAAGCTTAGAGGCAGTGTAATTTGAATGATGTGTCACAGGAATAGTGAGTTTGTTTAATTTTTGTTTTATACTGGAGTGTAGTTGATTAACAATGCTACATTAGTGTCAGGTGTACAGCAAGTGATTCAGTTATACCTCTACATATATCTGTTCTTTTTCAAATTCTTCTCCCATGTAGGTTATTACAGAGCATAGAGCAGAGTTCCCTGTGCTCTACAGTAGGTCTTTGTTGGCTGTCTGCTTTACATATAGCAGTGTGCACATGTCAATCCCCAAAGAGGTAATGGGAAGAGCAGCCAAGGCAGAGGAATTACGAGAGCGAAGATGCGTGGCATGTTTGGGAAATGCCAAGTAGACTGGTTTGGGGAGAACACAGGACACAAAAAGAAAAAAAATTAGTTTATGGCCAGACTCATATGGATACCAGGCTAAGAAATATGGTCTCCATGGGAAAGGCAATGGGGAGCTATTTTAAGCTGAGAGCACGTGGTGCTCCAGGAAGTTAAATCTCCCAGCACGTGTCAGATGATTTGGAAAAGCAGAGATTGGTGCAGAGGTGACAGCTAAGATGCTGCATGCATCCCATGTTTAAGGTCTTTTCTATTATTATTTCACTGTTATTATCATTATTATCTTTCACAGTCATTTATTCGATGCCTACCATGTGCCAGGCACACTTGTCAAGCCTTGAAGATACACAAGTGATCAAGACAGAATGTAAGGGAGGATAATCTTGTTGGAGTCCTCAGATAGTAAGCAAGAGTAAGGAGGAAAACTTCAGGTGGATAAATTGTACTACAAAAATCAAACAAGGTATCCTTCCTTTCCGGGAACAGGGTGCGATAGGTTACTTGAAAAGAGCCCTCCCACGGAAAACAACTAAAACTGCTGGGTAAAGTACATTTTTATAAAACCTTCTTAAAAGCTCAGATACAATCGTAAGGAATTTACTAGGTTGAAATCTGTAGGAAAGAGGGGCCTGGAGGATTCAGTGAATCTTGCAGCTGCTTTTGCCCTGAGGACACATGCAATCCATGAGAACTTGAATTTGGGGTTTGGTGGCCTAGAGGGGTAGAAGGGAAAATCCTAACTCCCCAAACTGGGGGACTGGTAATGTGGCATCCTCGTCACACCAAGCTGGAATTAAGATACGAGTCAGTGTAAGGCTCAACCAGGAGTAAGGCTTCCCACCCCCATGATCTGAGACTTCATCTCTGCCAAAACCCCGCAGGACTTAGTCCCTTCGCAAGTACGCAATTCACTTTTTCTAGAAAGTTCTTCTGAACCATGAAGATCGCGAAGACTATCTGAAGTGCACTACCAAGTTTCAGTTATTCAAATTCTCGTGTCTATTCAGAGCGCTTTGTGGACAGTGAAACAGAGCAGAACTGTGTGGGGCTCCTGGGCACAAAAACAAAAGTCTTTTCGTGTCCCCATTTTCTTGTTTGCAGGAAATAGGCTTCATTCAGCCTCCCTGAGGGTAGGTTCAAACCGTTGCTAATCAGAGAAGGGAGGGGATTCCAGGAGCAGGCAAGAGACAATAGTGCAGCCTTGGGGCAGGGTCCCTCTTCTCCCTCAAGTGACACACAGAACAGTACCTTTGAGTTATTTTGCAGATACTGAAACCCCACCAGGTGAAAGACCTTAACTGTCTACTGCCCACAAGCACGTGACCCCAGACGGGTCGGAACCTGAAGGTTGACGATGCAGACTCCCACTAAGGTCACCAGCAACCACTCAGAATGTCCACGAACTGATCACACCCTCTTTGAACCATTACTATAAAACAACTCACTAATCCCTCCCAGGTGGGACACACAGTTTTGAAGGCATTAGCCCACTGTGGCACCCTTTGCCTGGCAAAGCAATAAAGCTATTCTTTTCTGCTTCACCCAAAACTGTCTCAGAGTCAATTCGGTACCAGGGTACAGAGGCCGGATTTCGGCTACAAGAGGCAGGAGAAAAATCCCCTGGAGACATTTGGTTTCCCGCCCAGCATGTAAGGCTTAAAAGACCCCACTCCATGCTAACAAGTAAAAAACCGAACACACCGAAAAATCAACTGCTCTGCTTAAATCTGAACGAGAAGTGGGAATGCAGGGAAGCCGCTACACTCCCCAAATTGGAAATACGCCGAGGCAGACACAGAGAATCACAACTTACCTGAGCAGAAGCCCCCAGCAGACACTTTCTCGGGAACCCGCGCTGGGGTGGAAAACCTGAGCTGTAATGTACGAGCTGCCGGCGCCTCGGTGAAGACGAGTCTGAGGGATGAAAACTCCTGGGACACCGAGGCATCCGGGGGCCTCCACGCATTGGGGAGTTTTAGTCCCCAGAGCTCTACCCGGTTCTCCTAGAGAATATCAGAGAAAAGCCCCCGGCGCTGCTTCTGGCAGGAGGAGGCGGAAAGGAATGAGGCTGAAATACACCCGGAGTCCTCTGTGCTTTTTAACAAGGCCTGCCCTCAGGGGAAACCTAGGTAACCAGAGCCTGACCAACCTGGGGAAGGGAAATACCCACCTCCAGCCCTCTTGAGCGATGAAACTGAGAAACACCTGTGAAGTTCACAGGCTAGAGACACAGCCTCAGAAAAGTCGATTGGAAAATGCATCTTCCTCGTCATGAAGAGAGAACCAAGTCCCCCCATTAGACTCTGCAGCGATCACGGAATTGGGCTGGGAGTGGGGCGGGAATGAACAGTCGATATTTACATGATATGAAAGCCAAAGCCAGGAAGTGAAACCAGCAACCCCACTGCGCTGTCCCGAAGGACGCGTGATGTTAAATCATACAAGCATCTTAACACCGCGGACCTAACACCGCGGCACCGTCCAGACCTGGGGGCAGCACCTTCCTTCTGGGCGTGACCGGGCAGCACAGCATCACGAGAGGCGGCCAGACTGGAAGGGTGGCCTTCGTTGTGGTCACGCACCCGCCCAACCCCCCACCACATTTATTCGTGCTGGAACATCACCACACCTTCCGCACAGGCAGAGAGAATCAAGGGTCCTGTCAGATACTTTTTCACCTGCTGGTTGTTAGCTAGTTAATAAAGTGGAGGAGAAAAGCAGCTATTGGGCCTATTTTTCTGATGAACTATTCAGTGCATTAACTTACTGGCAGCGGGCACAACTACACGTTACAAATGTTTACACTGTTTTCTCAATTTAGCCTTTCTAATTTGCGAATAGATAAAAGGATTTTAAAAACTGGAGACTCAGATGAAGAACAAAGAAAGATTCTACTCACCGCTGGAACCCTGAGAAGACTGTTCTGATTAGTCACACCTTTGAATTACAAATGGATATGATCCTTCCTTAAATTCTTAGAGCTATTGTTCTTTTATAGAATCCAAGATAAAGGCCAACATTTCCATTTCAAAAAAAAAAAACTGGCTCTTACATGATAGTAAAATTGATTGGCACTTGTTAGATATTTTACACTTAGTAAGCATTACAAAAAACAAAACAAAACAAAAACCCCACATACTCTGCAAGGGGCATATCATTTTGTCCACGGTATAAAAGAAACTCAGTGGGGGAAAGGGGGCTTCATGTGATCCTTGTAGAACACCCCATCTTCCTAACAGCACCCTCCTCGTTCTCTAGTGTAATTCTTGTAATTAAGGTCCATCTCCCCTGCACACCGTAAGCTCCATGAGTTCAGGAACCCTGTGAGACTTGTTTACACCTGTGCATGCAGGGTTAAGCGAGCTATATTCGTATCAGGTGTTCGGTAAACATTGGTTGAATGGAGGAACAAATGAAGAAAAGGAAATTGAGCCCAAGGAAACAATTTGGGGGGGTAGAGATAGTTTGGTAAAGTCCTTTTTTGGGGGGAAACATCCTGGCACAATCCCTTAGCATCTCTGGGAGGTTGTAAACTGCTGATAATGGAAGCAAATCTGAAGAGCACCAAATGCCCTCAGTTATACTAACACACAAGTTCATGGAACAAAGTTTGCTTTAGTGTTGAGGACCTCCTGGTGGTCTCCCTCTTTCTCTTTGGTCCCAGGCACTTTGGACATCAGTGCAGACACGGCCAAGTCCAAGAACCACAGCACGCACAGCCCATCCTGGAAATGCATCAAGAACCCCAACCATGAAGATGTGAACCTCTTAAGGGGCTGGGCCCCGAGTTCCTGAGGAACACGCACTTTGCCGAGAAGCACAACAACACGGGCCTGAGGAAGATGCAGGCCAACAACGCCAAGGCCATGAGGGCAGGCGCTGAGGCTGTCAGGCCCTTGTAAAGCGCAAGGAGGCCAAGCACAAGATCACAAAAGGCATCAACCACAAGCTCAACCAGCTTACCTACCTTGCCCACCCCAAGCTCAGGAAGCATGCTTGTGCCTGCATCGGGGCTCAGGCTCTGCAGGCAAAGTGCAAGAACAAGGCTCAAACCAAGACTGGACTGCAGCTCCAGCTCCAGCTCCAGCTCCAGCTCCAGCTCCAGCTCCTCTTCCTGCTCCAGCTCCAGCTCCAGCTCCAGCTCCAGCTCCTCTTCCTGCTCCAGCTCCAGCTCCTCCTCCAGCTCCTGTTCCTGCTTCAGCTCCAGCTCCTCTTCCTGCTCCAGCTCCAGCTCCTGCTCCAGCTCCAGCTCCTGCTCCAGCTCCTGTTCCTGCTTCAGCTCCAGCTCCTGTTCCTGCTCCAGCTCCTGCTCCAGCTTCAGCTCCTGCTCCAACTCTGGTTCCTGCTTAGCTCCTGCTTCCAGCTCCTGTTCTAGCTTAGCTCCTGCTCCAGCTTAGCTCCTGCTCCAGCTCCCAGCTCCGTGTTCTGCTCCAGCTCCAGCTTCTGTTCCTGCTCCAGCTCCAGCTCCAGCTCCAGTTCCTGCTCCAACTCCTCTTCCTGCTCCAGCTCCAGCTCCTGTTCCTGCTCCAGCTCCAGCTCCAGCTCCAGCTCCTGCTCTAGCTCCTCTTCCTGCTCCAGCTCCAGCTCCTCTTCCTGCTCCTGCTCCTGTTCCAGCTCCAGCTCCTGTTCCTGCTCCAGCTCCAGCTCCTGTTCCTGCTCCAGCTCCAGCTCCAGCTACAAATCCAGCTCCAGCTCCTGTTCCTGCTCCAGCTCCAGCTCCTCTTCCTGCTCCAGCTCCTCTTCCTGCTCCAGCTCCTGCTCCAGCTCCAGCTCCAGCTCCTACTCCAGCTCCAGCTCTAGCTCCTGCTCCAGCTCCAGCTCCAGCTCCTGCTCCAGCTCCAGCTCCCAAAGGTGTCCAGTGCCCTACAAAGGCTCAGAGCAGAGGTCTTTTCTGCCACTGTGAGCATGGAAGGACTGGTTTGACCCCTGGGCGGCTGAGGGGGCTGGTCTTCTCCTGTGCTATTAGTATAAATAAACCTGAGGCAGGATCGGTTTAAAGAAAAAAAAAAGAGGATGGAAGGCCCCTGCTGCTGGGAGGTATGTAGCAAGAATGTGTTCTGACTGTTTTCATCAGCATCCCACCCTGCCATATCTGATAAAGTACCATCCTGTGCAGGGTTGTATGTTTTAAATAAACAATTTTCATGTATTTAGAGTATCGTTATTGTTACTTCTGTTGTTTTCCCCTAGAGAAAGAAGACAGTAAGTAAAGTTTTCTGGTCTGTCCCCCACTCCTGCCTTCCCAGTTCATCAAATCTAAAAAGGAAAAGAGGCTTTTATTCAATCACTATTTATAGTGGGATTGAGTTCCCAAATGAACATGTCAGGCCAAACTCATAAATAGTCAGAACTACACTAGAAAATCTTTTAAGTTGCCCATAAATTAGTGTTCTCTCCTCTCTTAGCCTAACAGCCAGTCCTGCCTTTGGCATTGGAAGGGATCACTGTGTCTTCTGTTGACACCAAAAGAAGTAGTTGCCTTGTGTTTGGGGTCCATGACACAGAATCACACTCAGGAAAAACACTTGCATCTTTAAAGGGTCAAGCAGGTGAGAATGGGCAGTAACGTGTTTCTCATCTCCCACCACGCAGGGTGGCTGCTCAGTGAGGGGCAGGCTCACCAGGACTCCATGTGTTCTCCCTCCCCACCCCTCCCTCCCCGAGAAAATACGTCACCTCTTCCAGGAGCTGGTCCCTGTGCTAGGCCAGGGGACACAAAGAAAATGTACTGTCCTCACCCTTGAGGAGTCCACAACCCAGTGAGGTCACAGCCATGAACCAAAATTGCATTACAACGGATGAGGTGCAAAGAGAGACGTGAGTAAGTGGTGCGGAGCCACCAGCTGAGTGGGGCTGGGGAGCTGCCCTGCAGAGCTGGCATTTGACCTGGGTCTCAAATCCCAGTCACGGCAAGACGTGGGGAAGAGGGATCCAGGCAGAAGATGAAGATGGAAAATACCCTGGGGGCCATACTGCACTTGGTACCAGCACACCCCCTGAGAAAAATACCGCCAGACTTGACCAGCACCCCTGCTCTGTACACCAGCCAGGGGAGCAGAGAATACTGAGCCTCCGGAACCCTTCCTCTGCAGGCAGCTACTGTGAGTAAAGGAAAAGGCCACAGTAAACGTCTTCTCCAGACCCACCTCCGGGACAACGCCTCTGGATGGAGTAACTGACAAGCATGGCCAGGGCCACGGGGTTCCCATCCCTTTGCCTGATCTTGTGCTCCTTTCAGCGACCTTGCTTGGGGGTGAGAAGCACAGCAGCGGGCTTGACCTTTGAAAACGCCGGAAGCATCAATATCTATTCTTCTCTCCTTAGCTGGACACCCTTCACTCTCAGACCCCAGCCATGGCCGCCCTGGCAGGTAAGAACCTCAGGCTCAATATAGTTCATGGTGTGGGAACTTGATCTAGACCAACATGTGATCTCCAGCCAGTAGGGATTTGGCAAGATCCCAGGAGAGAAAGAAATTTGTATTCTAAGCTGAGGCTAATCGTTCTGTATTATGTTGCACCTCCCTGTGACAGGCGCCGTGTTCATGCTTGAGGCAAGATACGGCCTGAGTTAGAGCCCGTGTTAAAAGGAAGCAGGCCTGTGACATTTACAAGAAAGGTGAAAACCAGGGTTCCACACAGAGCGGGGGTGGGATCAGCCACAAAGCTATTTTCTGACTCTGAGAATGTTACAGGGAATCCTAGTGATGACACGCCCTGCGAAATTAACGCTCTTTGTCTTCATCCTCACAGTTGAGGCTGTGAAGGGTCCATTGATGTCAACACTTTTCTGTTACAGGCAAATTTACAAATTCCCAGGAAAAATATGTGAGTATGTTAAAATCTTTGGGAAATAAACAGAAAGAGGGAAGGGTGAGACAAAATGCCACCCCCTCCTCAGAGCTGTTAAACAAGACTCAGGAAGAGATTTCAAAGAAAAATGTTCAAAACATCTGGCTCTTATCTGAAATATAATTAGAAATGTATCTTAATATACAAGGCATTTTAAAAGCGGAGAGGAAGGACATTTCTGGGTGACCAAATGTCTTGGATGATGTCATAATCATGGCATGAAGAGAAATACCAAAGACTCTTTGGCAATATTTTGAGAGATGTGCTTTTTGTATTGTTTTATTGTTTTTATGAAAAGTTGTTTACTGATGAAATAAGAAGGCAGAGAATGAGACTTTATCAAACGTCATTTGGAATCAAGGGATTCCTAAACCTAGGTGGTATATAAAGAGAGAAAGTGGTTGATGAGATATGGTTTCAAAATGCTAATCAGTTATAAGGTAGATGTTTTGAAACTTTTTCTTTGCATTCTCTGCCACTTCCCACTCCTGTTTGTTTTTATTTGGTCCATTTTCCACCCTGGGAATAATAAAGAAAAAGGAGCATGTATTTGATTAGAGAACAGCAAAAGGAAATAAATGGCTGTTGTCTGGCTCGTAGTCCCAGCTCACTCACCTGGCTCTCCTTGGCCAACTTTTGAAGTCCTGGCATCCAGACCTATTGCATTAGAACCCCTGGGGGCCAGACCCAGGGAACAGTATGTGCTTTTTAAAAAACAAAAACAAAAAACTCCCCAGCCGATGCTAATTGTGCAGCTAGGTTGGGAACCACTGTCATCAACTCTGCAACATCATGAGTGAGAGACCCCCTCCCCGCTCCGGCCAGCAACCAAGTATTCCCCCGGCTTTTGTACTCACAGACCGGGAACATTTCAAAACGCACCTGGGGGAGCCATATAGATTTTCGTTTGTCAAGACTGTAAAAACAACAGTTACCATTGACTATCATGATTATTTCATGAAATACAGGACATTTTAATATCAAAATAGCAGAAAGGACGTAGTCTCAGAGTATTAAAAATCTGATTACATATGTATTTACACTCATACCTATATACCTGCATACATGTATATGTTTACATGTATATTTCATCATATTTCTTTCTCCCTTTTACTAAGAAGAGTTCTTCCTTGACTGCCTGGCTTTGGGACCAACTTGCATCTCATCTGCAACACCCCTTCCAAGAAACTGACACCAAAATGAGCATTTACTATATACTAAGCCCTTGTCTTATTGGTTTACATACATGAAACCGTTTAGTTCTCACAACCCTAAAAAATAGGTACTGTTATTATATTCATTTTGAAATAATCACAGCAGGTGAAGCAGTTTGCTCTGGGTCACACAGTAAGTGACAGAGCCTGATTTTGAACCCAGGCAATCAGATTTTAGAGCCCCACCTTCTCAACCTCTTTACCGCACAAGTAACTATCTGTCATGTATTCTATTATTCAGCAAACACTTATTAAGCAACTACTATGTGCTAGGCACCATGATGAAGCCCAGGGATACAGAGATTAAGGAGGGTAAAATCTAGGCCCTTGGAACCTAGGTGTGTTGGGGACACATTTATTCCTACTCCTCATGTTTCCCCAGAAGAGTGGTCCTTCCCACTCTACTTTCCAGGAAGGAAATGAAGGAGGAACCCATCTGACTTCTCTCTGTCCCCCAACTCACTCCTGGGAAGGAGTGGCTTGTGATGGTTTACCAGATGAACCAGGAAGAAGAAACCTGGTTGGCCAAGCAGTGAGTTTCCCAGGCCAGGCTCTCCTCCTGGGGGTCAGATGATGTGCATTGTTCTGAGGCTGCCGATGACCATGGGGAAGTCTGACTAATTCACTGCCATCCTGGAAGCCCTGTTGGCCACTTGGCTACAGAGGAGCCTGGCCCAAAGCCCAGTTCCTGCCGCAGCTGGACTTGTGGGCACTGAAACAGCACCTGGGAGTGACTAAGGGTTTGTCTCCCAGTGAAAAGTGGTCATCAAGGAGAACTTAGTTTGTACTGCAGGGACCTGCGCTGAAAACACATGACTGGGCGTCCGTACCAACATCCTCACGTCCACAAGGGCTGCCAAAGGCCAAGAGTCTTGTGTATAATGCACAAGCGCCTGCAAAGGTAAACCAGGAGGCTGGGGAGCCCGGAGGAGGGGTTTCCAACCCAGACTGGGGGATGCGGCACATGAACGGAGTCCTGAAGGACCACAGGCATTTTAGACTTTGAGCGGTGGGGTGGGGGACGGAAAGACACCAGGCAGGGGTGAGAGCAAATGCAGAGGCAGGAGAGGACATGGCATACCATTCAGAATGACCAGAGCAGGGACTTCCCTGGCAATCCAGTGGTTAAGACTCCACACTTCCACTGTAGGGGGTGCAGGTTCCATACCTGGTTGGGGAACTGAGATCCCACATGCGGTGGCACAGTGCTGCCAAAAAAAAAAAAAAAAAAAAAAATGACCAGAGCATCCGCGGCAGAGATAAGAAGTGAGCCTGGAGGGATAGGCAGGGATGGAATCGTGAAAAGCCTTGAACGCCGTGCCAAGGCCTTGTGTATTTCACCCTGAAGGCAATGAGGAGCCTGCGAAGGGTTTTAAGCTGCAGGGACATGATGATCGCTTTTACATTTCGGTAAGATTTCTCCAACAAGAGTGTGGTGAACTGGGGACCAGAGGACCTCCTGGGAAGCTGGGACAGTGGCCGGGCAAAAAAGGATGAGGTCTGGAAAGAAGGGAGATGGCTTTGAGGATGTAGAGGAGAGATTAAAGAGCTGTCGTGGATCACAGTGACTGATCAGCTATGCCATCAGGGGAAAAGGAGACCTCTGATTCCTGGCTTAGGGACTGAGGGTGCGTAGGCGCAATTCCCAAGATAAGGAACATAGGAGATCAGGAAGAGGAGGACAGTTCCACCGCGGCCAGGTGCATTCTGAGGTGCCCATGATGGGAGCTCTTGTCATGCTCTGTGGTCGGCCCCTCCCGTGGGTCACTGAACTGAACGCGGTTCTGCCAGCATGCCACAGGGCTCTCCCACAATCGCCAGTGACACCCATGAGGCTGTGGTGGCCGTCCTGTCTTATGGCCTGGAATCCCTTCTGCTTGCTCTGGGCACTGACACAGCATCCCCACCGGCTCCCAGGCGTGGTTTTGGCTTCCGCCCCGCCTGGGAGTCACCAGAGGCCCCTCCTGCGCTCATTCTTCCTCTGACTTAGGGAGGGGGAATACTTCCTCCTTCATTTCCACAGCAACTGGTTCCACCAGTTTACCGGAGCGTTTCTTCCTCTTCCGCTCCAGCTGAAAGCTCTCTTGATCAAATCACTTAGCCTCCTGGCAAACGCGGCCTTCCCTTCCTCGTGCAAGACACCCCAACCTAGCCAAGAAGCCACAATCCTGCTCTCTTAAATCAGGCTCCCCGCTGATCGATCTGTCTCATGTGGATGCATTTGGAGTCAGCTCTGCCTGGGGCTGGCAGATTTCCATCAAACATCTCAGTGGATATACTCTATTCTTAGGTCTGCCCTGACAGAAGGCACACAATTTAACAGGAAGTTAAGGTGAGTAGGGCTAACCTGGGGTCACCAGAAGTGCTTGGGGCTACACCAGTGTGGAGTTAGAGCAAGTCCAAGAATCTCCCCAGTGCCCCGGCTCAGACCCACCTTTGACCAAGAAAGAGTCTTCAGGATTGTCCATCTCCCCCTCTACCCTCCGGGACTGTGCCGAGTTTGCGAGAAGATGGCTGGATTCTGGGTCAATCTGAAGGTCACAGAAGAAGCTTATTTTAGTACACGATAGAGAAGTTAAGTTCAGGACTGAATTTGATCTCAACTTTCCTTCTGGACCAAGCAGCTTGAGGAACTTGCCTACATGGTTGATTGGTGTTGGTGAGGCCAGCATGGAGGAGGTCACAGCCCCCGGAATGTCTCCTGGGCGTCTGGCTGCCCAGCTCCGTCTTCTATAACGTCACACTTTCTCATCCAGAAGGCTTCATTTTGGTGTGACTTGGAGTTCAAACATGGCTTGATTATAGACGGAGCCCTGGGAATGAAATGGAGTTGCTATGGGAAAACTGGCACACAGAACCCAGACAAAGGCAAGTGGCCCTACTGCCAAAATACAAAAATATCACTCTATCAACACTGCTGCTCTGATGAGGCCGGCAGCCCAGCCAAGGGATTTACCTCAGCGTAATAACTTTCAACTCCAATCCAACTTTTCTTCCACCCGCTCTGGGTGTGTGATGTCATGGGAGGGGTTCTGGATTGGGAACCAGGAAATTTTCTGGGTCCCTGTTCTCTCTCTCTTTTTTTTAAATGATTTTCAGTACTCACAATTTAGTAGATATGTTTGAGCTATCTTCTCATTTCCAGATTTTGCTTTTTTTTTTCCCTGAACCAAACGAATCTAGTGAAAAAAGTCCTTTTGGGTTGAATTAAATCCTTTAGAGAAAAAGTTGAAATAAAACTAAACTTTCCTGACTAGACAAAATTTATTAGATTTCTCAAAATGCTTTAGATAACATGCATAAAAATGATGTGTATGAAGCAATGAAATAATATACAACTCTTGGACAGAAGCGTGGAGCAGGACAATGCAAAGATTTGAGGCAGGTAAGTTCTTCCGGCTTTGAGAGAGCCTTTGAACCTCCATGCTTATCTCATACTGTTTCTCTTATCTGCCGCTCTGTGCCAAACCACACCTGGTCCCTTTTGTTACTCCGCCCCACACCATAGGGTCCTTCAGGCAGGTTGCTTAACTTCTTTGGGCCTCAGTTTTCCCTTCTAAAAATATTAAATTAAAAAAGAGATCTAAGGAGATTAAATGAGCAAACACAGGTGGAAACTCTTGCATTCAGTATAAAGCAGTCAAATTAGAATTTTTGGTAGAGGTTGCTTCAAAGCACTGTTGACCTTTCATATATTAATTTAAATGTTTCCTTTTTTTTTTTTTTTTTTTTTTTTGCGGTACGCGGGCCTCTCACTGTTGTGGCCTCTCCCGCTGCGGAGCACAGGCTCCGGACGCGCAGGCTCAGCAGCCATGGCTCATGGGCCCAGCTGCTCCGCGGCACGTGGGATCCTCCCAGACCGGGGCACAAATCTGTGTCCCCTGCATCGGCAGGTGGACTCTCAACCACTGTGCCACCAGGGAAGCCCTAAATGTTTCCTTTTGATTAGCATCCACTGTGCATTCATCCAGCAAGCAGTTCTCAACATCACTATGGTGTGAAGGCGTCATCTTGTTCAATGGCTTTGTCTGTGTTTTTATCTCTCTGGTATTTTCTGTGACCCCCCTGCAGTCCAATCAGACAATAGTAAGAGGCTCTGTTTTCACATCCTCAGCGTTGAGAGGTTAGAGCAGAAATGTAGAGAGAACAAGTAAAGCCATACTCAGCTTTTGTATTTCAAAATAGATCTGGAGTCTCATAGCAGAGATGAGATAAAAGAAAAGGGTTTTGAGTCTCAAAAAAAACAAGATCTTGAAGGACTTAGGGCATATAACATTTGTACCATAAATGACGTAGTTAGGAGAATGAATAATCAGATGAGAATGGGTTTTTACACTCCAAAGGAATCATCCAGACCAAATATGGGGGGGCAGGGGAGAAGACATCAGAGGGAGGGGAGAGGCAGGGGATGAAAGAATCCCTAGGTATGTCAGGGGATTGTAGACACAGATATCCTTCCATATCAAGGATACTGGGTTTGGTGGTGAGGCTCTCTCATGCTGGTAGGGTAGAGCAGCAATAAGGTAAAAACAGCAGCCTGGCCAATCTGCATGGATAAGATTTAAGACAGCCCCACCAAGTGTCCTCTATCCCTAGAGTGTTGCATCCAAATATTTGCCATCTCTCCTTCCTGGAGAGAGGCAAAGAGATACCTGAGAGAATCAGTAAACCTGCAGATGAGGGCTAAGCATGACCCACATGGACTCACTAACAGAGACCATAAGAAACATGATTATCGCAGCCAATGCCAACGTTGGGAGATGACAACAACCGGGGACTTTGTGAAAGAGGGAGCATCTTGGCAGATGCCAGCATGAGTAGATGATGATAACCAGGGGTCTGATTCCTTGAAGACGTGGCATGTTAGCACCCTTGAACTCAGACCTATCCCCAGGTACATGGGTAGGGAGGGAACACTAAATCAATCAAGAAAATCCTAGGACTTCCCTGGTGGTGCAGTGGTTAAGAATCCGCCTGCCAATGCAGGAAACATGGGTTCAAGCCCTGGTCCGGGAAGATCCCAAATGCCGCGGGACAACTAAGCCCGTGCACCACAACTACTGAAGCCTGTGCGCTTAGAGCCCGTGCTCCACAACAAGAGAAGCCACCACAATGAGAAGCCCGTGCATCGCAACGAAGAATAGCCCCCGCTCGCCGCAACTAGACCCAATGCAGCCAGAAAGAAAGGAAGGAAGGCAGGGAGGAAAGAAGAAAGAAAGAAAGAAAGAAAGGAAATCCCAAATCAGTTTACTCTGAAGTGATTACATTTTTACCACCAACAGAATAGGGGTGCAAGAAACAAAATTAAATTCAGTCTAAAAAAATTAAGTTATACAGACAGCATTGCATCTCTGAGTTTTTGAACTGAAACTCCCATTCAATGGTCAGGTGATGGCCCTGGGACTACTGATGACCTTAAGAAAACTGAAGGTCAAATGAGCTTAAAGGTACCCTAAGGCTAATGTTGGAGCAGCCACTGGGTTCCCCCCGGCCAGGTCCCAAGGCCAGAGTCAGGGTTCAGCTTTCCAAAGCTTCCTTTCCCTCCAGATCCCCTCCCACCCCACCCTCCATGCACATATTCTCAGCCTCCTGTTCTCATCCCTGATAAAAGATGTAAACAGAAACAAAAAAAAAGAGAACCATATGAGGTGGGGGGAAAAGTACAGCACCTGAGAAGAGGGAGGGTAGAGGGACAGTAGTGGAAATATGAAGAGGGAGAAACTAGAGGATAGCGTTTAAACTCCACATGGACGCTGCCGCAGGGACTGCAAGGCAGGTATTACCTTTTCCTAAGGGGAGTCGCTCCCCTCTTGGTGAAAGGATGAAAATCTAAAATAATAATAATGATCGCTACCTTGATTAATAACTGCTCTGCACGGTGCATATACATACATATATGTATAGAGAAATGTAGATAAATGTATGGAGTATAAAGTTCAATAATTACAAAGTAAAGATTCTTTTTTTTTTTTTTTTTTTGCAGTATGCGGGCCTCTCACTGTTGTGGCCTCTCCCGTTGTGGAGCACAGGCTCTGGACGCGCAGGCTCAGCGGCCATGGCTCACGGGCCCAGCCGCTCCGCGGCATGTGGGATCCTCCCGGACCGGGGCACGAACCCATGTCCCCCGCATCGGCAGGCGGACTCTCAACCACTGCGCCACCAGGGAAGCCCCCAAACTAAAGATTCTTAATGTCTTAAGAGACAATGTCAGCCAAAAAAAATACTCTTATTGGGGGTAAAGAGGTATTTCCTCATGGGTGCACACACACACACACACACACACACGAAGTGTGCATATGTGTTGTACTGTGTATTAAAGTGATTTACTTGCTTGGATAATTTGAAAGTAAATACACACGTACAAAATATGCATGTATGTTATATTGTGGATTAAAGTGATTTACTTGCTTGGGTAATTTGAAAGTAACCTTGTGACACTCCCTGAGGTAATATGCAAAATCTGACCTTAGGATGAGTGGAAATCTGGAACCTTTTCACTTTAGCTCTTCAGCATAACCTCCGGCACAGTAAATTCTACTGCTTTCTAAAGATAGTGGTGGTGATGAGACCTCTTCCTCAACAGAGGCTAGAGCCCTCTGATTCTGTTCCTCCGGATTTGTTACCCTTTGTATGCCTGTGTCTTAATTCCCCTGCTGGGTTGCTAGCTCCTTTTCTTTCTCTTCGTGTCCCTCCCTGACACTGCTCCGAGACCTTGGGTGTAAGAAAGGCTCAGTAAATACTGCTTGGTTGGTCGATTGCCAGCTGGGCGAGGCGACTTCCTTCAAAGCCAAGAGGATGACTTGTCTTGACACCTTATACCTTGGGGATGCAAGGCAAGCCAAAGACTGATTTAAAATGTAGGTCTGGCTGTTGGAGCAGACCAAGGTGGGGAGAGTCCAACTGTGTGGTCAGACCGCCATGAGGGCCCCCCTGCCTTGATTCCCTGATATGTGAAGGCCTGGCCATGTCCTCCTTTGAGAAGAGAACAGAGCCATCGCTGAGGGTGTGAAGTTCAGATGTGATTTTTCTGTTGGATCAGTCACCTCAGATTCCTGTATTGCTTGCCTCCGCCCTTTCTCTGTGTCTCTTTCTGTCTCTCTTTCTCTGTCTCTCCCAATGTACACCGAGTTCATCTGGGGCATGTAAAAAGGAAGAAAAAGTATGGCAGTTCCTATGAGAATGCCCCCTCCCAACTGAGCAGTTATTTTATTCAAAAGAGGAACGATTCTTGTTTTTAAAGCACGGTCCTTTCTACCTGAAATGTCTCTTCTCCCCCCACCTCCCTCCCCTATACATCTCTATGGCATTCCTTAATTCTGGGAATGCCACGGTTGTACACCATTCCTGTATCCTCTATTAAAATATAAATACACTTGTTCAGATAGCCCATTCAAACAATGGTAGCAACCATTCACACTTTAGTATGAGTGAGTTTATCATTACTCTACTGTTTCTAGATTTCACTAGAAAAGGAGCAGAAGGGACTTCCCTGGTGGCGCAGTGGTCAAGAATCCACCTGCCGATGTGGGGGACATGGGTTCAATCCCTGGTCCGGGAAGATCCCACATGCCGCGGACCGGCTGGGCCTGTGAGGCATGGCCGCTAAGCCTGCACGTCCGGAGCCTGTGCTCTGCAACGGGAGAGGCCACAGCAGTGAGAGGCCCGCATACCGCAAAAAAAAAAAAAAAAAAAAAAAAAGAGACCGTGTTAATATTTCTTTGGGGGATTTTTTCTGCAAAGGATGTACTTACTGGAATTCTTAAAAATGACCTATTCAAATCTAGACTGAAGGTAGATTCTACCATCAGCATAGTCATCCTGTACTGCCAGAAGGCCCTTGATATGACATAAAACTTTAAGCAGCATCTTTCTCAAGCATCTTTTTGCTAATTGAATGTTGCCCTTGAACTTCCTTGAACGGTAACTGCGGAGGAGCTCCCCTTTCCCGGCTCACCAGACAGATAGGAAAGAGGTCAGTCCCTGGCGAATCAGGGCTGTTTGTTCTGCCCCGTGCAGACAAAACCCTCAGTGTTCCCACCCAGGACTGGCTGTGTTGCTTGTGGGACGCAAAATAAAAATGAGAGGCCCCCGTTTCAGAATTTCAAGGAGGTGACATCGGAGCATTAAACCAAGTGCAGGACCTGAGTGTGGGACTCTGGGCAAACGCAGTCCGCCTGACCTGCATCCACCCAGAGAGAGACACAGCTTGCAGGGGCCCTGGCCACCTTCTCCTCTTTACTCCCCACCCCCAGTTCTGCAGCACTTCTGCTCTTTCCTAGGCTCTGGCTCCACTCTCCTTGTCCCAGTGCATCCTTCTCCTACTTGAGCAATGTCCCTCTCTCAGCCTCCACCCCCTCTTCTCTCTCTTCCTTTCTTCTGAACTCCAGCATTTTCATCCTTCTAGATATGGCCCAGACAATCTCTGGATGCAGATCCAAGGCCTGTTCCAAGATTAGTTCTAGCCTCAGATACATGTGTATCTTTCAAAACTTCCCCATTATTTCTGGGTCTTCCTCTCTTTGGTGCCAAAACAGGTTTTAATGACCGAGTCCTAATGTGTCATGCGTGTGTGATGAGGCGGGCACACAGAGGTGGGATGCAGGGGGTAATCTGGGCCTCATTACAGGACCAAGAAAGAATCAAAGAATGAAACGATGCTCCAACGCGATCCTGGACCCACACGAGACAGGGAACCACAAGGATGAAGGTGTAAACAATGGGCCCGGGAACAGGTGTTCACCCACAGCGCCATGCACACCAGAGCTGTGAACTTCCTCTGACACATGTTCTAAAGGAAGAGGAAATGTTCAACGCATATCCCAGATCACCTTTGTGGAAACTCGCTTTTAGATGGTTCTCTTCTGGCAGCATGACTCACAAAAGTCTTTATTCATTGACCCTTTCTTCAGGGCCCTCAATGAAATGACTCACACCTCTATTTACTACATTTTATTGGGAAGGTTAGGTGAAATCCTTTCCCCTGGGAACAGGAAGTTTTTGGTGTTTCTTATACAGATTAAACACCGCTGGGGGCACAGTAGCACACGCACTGTTGCTGGGCTGACTTCCTACCGGGGACGCTGCGTCCTATCAGGGGCGGCAGAGTCACAGTTCTGGGGGAAGCAGAGCCGCTTTCAGAGGGCACCGTCAACCTCAGCACACTCGTAATAACCCAAACGCACAGAAGATAAGGCCCGACAAAATACTTCCTGTTTGGAATATTTAGAAGAGAGGCCGAGAGGAAGAAAGTATCGTGGGAAGCGCTGGCAAAAGGCTCAGTGACTGAGTTTTGGGAATTGCACCCCCTGACCTTGCCTATGGAGGATACTCAGGTGTCTGCAGTCAATGGGAAACACGGGGAGATCGAGTCCATTGGAGGTACCACTAGGGTCACTGCCCGTAGCAAAAGGGCACGTCAGGAATTCTCCAGGCAGCAGACTTCAGGCCCAGGGGTAAGCGGGGCAAGCGACAACCGCGCAGACGAAGGACTTTTTATTTATTTTATTTTCACTTTTTAAATTAATTTATTCAACTACCCTCCTTTAGGAAGATTCACATTAGAAAGACAGGGAATTATCAGCTGCCTAATCCCCATCATTAATGGGAAGTAGCTGTTTGAAGAGCATTAGAAGTATTGAGACCAGGAACTCCTTCCTTGGATTTTTCATCCCACCCTTGCCTGCCCTGTCCACCGATGACAGCTGGTCCAGAGCAGGACTCTCCAGGAAGAATCCACTCTGACTGTGTGCCCTGTTAACGAGAGAGGAAGAAGCAGCTAGCCAGGCCTCTGGAAAGTTCCTTGCCTGGCATGAAGGACCTTCTCCTTGTCAGTTGTAGAGAAATGGTGCAACCTCGCCAGGTGCCACTGGAGGCTAAGAAGTATCTTCAGCTGACATCAAAGCAAGAGGCCAGCGCTCCTCTCAAGACATCAGTCCTTCTGCATCTCCCCCCACCCCCGTTAATGCTACAGTCACGGAAAGGGCTCTTACACAGGTCAAGTCTGGAGACAGAGCCTGGAGTCTAATCCCATAGCTCCCAGACAGGCACTTTAACCACAGGCCAGTGGACGCCACAGTGTGCATATCTCCAGGGATCCAGGGGACCCCCTACCCCCAGTCTCATGGGACAAATAAGCCACACATCCCTCCCCCAAACAGCAGATGCCATCTTGGGGAAAGAAGCCGGGGGAAGGGAAGGTGATCTGAGACACCGAGCAAGAGGAGCAAAAACATGACCCAAGGAAATTTTTTTTTTTCTTTTTTTTTTTTTTTTTTTTTGCAGTACGCGGGCCTCTCACTGCTGTGGCCTCTCCCGTTGCGGAGCACAGGCTCTGGATGCGCAGGTTCAGCGGCCATGTCTCACGGGCCCAGCCGCTCCGTGGCATGTGGGATCTCCCCGGACCGGGGCATGAACCTGTGTCCCCTGCATCGGCAGGCGGACTCTCAACCACTGTGCCACCAGGGAAGCCCCCAAGGAAATAATTTAAATGATCAGATGCACAAAGCCTTAACCCATATCAGGCATCCACTTAAAAATTTCCCCATAACCGTTTGATGGCAGCCCGAGAAAATAAGGTTATTTATAGACCAAAGTCATTACGTTTCTGTCCACACATCAAAGGGTGCCAGGCATGAGTTAGCAACCCTGCCACACAGTTGATTATTTATCACCTACTATATGCCAGATGCTACATTTGATGTGGAGGGGACAAAACTAGCTTAAGAGAGAAGCAGACAGGTAAGTAACTATTAGATAGCGCTGTTGGTAAGCTCTGTGACAGAGGGATACCTCAGTGACACAGGGGCCCAGAAGAGAGGCATTTAACTCAGAGAAGGCTTCTGGATCATTGAGACTCGAGCTGAATTTGGAAAGACAAGTAGGTGTCAAATGGAATTTAGGTTTTAGATGAAAAGCTGTGGGAAACACTTTCCAAGCCAGGAGGATCGTAACAGACACAGAGGCAGGGAAGCGCATGACGAGGTCAGAGGACGGAGAGGATTCTATGTAGCTGAGGTGTGAGGAAGAGTCAAGAGATGATGCTAAAGAGTCCGATCAGGAAGAGGTATGTGTGCTGAGCTAAGGCATCTGAATTTTGTCTTGAAAGCTATAAAAAAAAAAAATCATTGAAAGATTCTAACCAGGGCAGGACAGAATCAGATTCTCATTCGAAACAAATAATTCAGGTGGCAGGGTGGAGCGCAAGCACTGGAGGGCAGGGAGAGGAGGAAGGAAGGCGGAAATCTGGTGAGAAGTGATGAGGGCCTGAACCCGGAGGGCGGCTTTGTGAACGAAGAGGAGGCTCCGATTTAAAACACGTTTGGGAGATGGAATCTACAGGAGTTCATGACCCGTGAGATGAGGGGGGTGAACAAGAGGGACCCGCAGAGCTCTGATGGGATCGTGGTTCCCGAGTGGGTACCTTGCTCCAAAGGGAATACAAGACAACGGTGGGTTTGAGGAGGGAGGCGATGGGTTGGCTGGTACATGGTGGATACGTTTGTGGTGTTTCTGTCCAGTATCGGTCAGGGTGGCCAGTAAAAGTCAGTGCCCCTGAGAAGTGAGATCAGAACCTGGGCTTGCTGTTGGACTGTCGTGTTGGCAGTTACTGGGGGCCTTGATAACAGCACACGCAGTGTGGTGCTGGAGATAAGACCCCACTGACAGTGGATTGAGGAGAGACTGATAGCATGAAGCTGGTATCCTTGCAGCCCTGTCTTGGTGAAGAGCCCCCCACCCAAACTGGGCACCTTCCCCGCGGATGCCCAGCTCTTTCTCATATCGGGTACTCGGTCAGTCACTGGGGACTGCTGATTCCGTTCCCCTAGGGTCTCCATTGCCCACTGCCCCCACCCCCGTTCTCCACACCGCCTCCCACCTCCATTCAGTCTTTCCAGGATGCTGCCTGACTTCCAAACAGAACCCGGGAATCCTTTAACAGCACAGATCTGATCATGTGACTCAGGTGAGAACCTTCTGGATCAAGTCTGGACTTCAGGACTGGATCCCTGAGCTCCTGCCTAGCCCTCACTCTCCCCGGGGCTCCTTCCAGCCCATCCCCCAGATACCCTTCCCCCACTCCCCCGCTCAGATTGAAATCACGTGGCCCCCTCTCTCCCCCTGCAGGTCTCATAGCTCCTGAGTTAGGGTGATGGGGAGCCGCCCACAGGTGTGGCGGCCGGAGTACCGCCGTCGGGAAGGGCTTCGGAGCCGTGAAAAATCAAGGTATTGCGAGGCCAGAGGGCTGAGTGGATCATTTACAAGAACCCAGGAGGTGGAGGTCACGCTGTGAGTTTAGAGAAACTCTCAACAGATGTGAGAGCTGACAGGTGACCACAGGGGTCGTGGAGGATGGCCCCCGTGAAGGACATCAGCCTCTTTGTGGGAAGGTAGAGGACGGTGGCCTGAACGTGGCAAAAGGGAGATAGGAAAACCCTCAGGCATTTACCTCTTCCTCTGGGCCGGGTAAGGGGAGGGATGAGCTGCCTCCACCTGAGAAGAGAGAAGATCATCCCTCTCCTTTTGGTCAAACTGCAACCTGGAAAAATCCTCTTGTTGGGAACACACGCCCCATATTCCTCATCATCCTCTGTACGCGGACGATGCCTAAATCTATGCTTCAACTTGGACCTCACTTCTGATTCACACACCCCAAAGGCAGCTGCATGTTCATACACAACCCAAACCCTTGTGCCCAAAACAGAATCCCCACTTTTCCCACCACGTCCCTTTCCCACACTCACACCTTGTCCTGTCTTCCTCCTCGTACGACTGGATTACAGCATCCTCTCCTCGTTGCTCTAGTTGGAAGTCAGGTCACCTGACTCCTTCCTCTCCATCGCTGCCGTTCAGCAGCCATGTCATTGCACCGGGCACTCCTACCCTCGGGCGCCTCCCTGGCAGTGCAGTCACTCCCCTGCGGCTCCTGTGTTCTGGCCCCTCTCCCGCTCCCTGGCGCATTCCCACTGCTCCTACAGCATTGACGTCGCAGCTGGGTTCATCTTCACGAAATTAAAAGCTCTTGCCGGGCCCAGGGTAATGCAGGGCCCCAGCCTGGGGCTGGGAGGTTAATCTCCTCTTCCCACAGACTCTGCTATCCCAACCCATGGCCCATGGTGACCCCCAATGGGTTGCGACATCCACGCTGGGACGTACTTGGTACTCAGATCAAGGGCAGGCAAGACGCCCATCTGGGCTGCCCACAGAGTGCCCGTGGGGCTGCCAGCCCGAGGTGGGGTGCCAGTGCCTCGCTCTGCCTTGAGATGCTACGAACCTGCACCCAAGCTCTCACACGTGTGCAGCGAGGCCCCCGCCAGGGGTGGAGGGTGACGGCGGAAGAAGGGTCTCCTGCCCTCATCTCCCCAGGTGGAGGACACGAGCCATGGGGGGGCAGGGATGCGGAAGGGGAGTCAGGCAGGGCGGGCCCACCAAGAGACAGGGAGCAGGTGGGCAAGAACTCATGCTGGGAGACAGGGAGGGGTGAAGAGGTGGGACCGCATGTGAGCAGAGGCTCCAAGCCCCCCCCGACACGCTCTGTTGTCCATTTATTTACAGAACACAAAGTCGAAGATAAATTTCTTAAGGATTCCAAGACAGCAACTACAGAGCATCGAACCGCACCCTTCTAAGTGCACGTCCTGTGCAACCGCACTGGTCACACCTGTCCATGATCTCAGCCCTGCCTCTTCCCTCCCCTCCTTAAAATCCTTCAGGGGCTCACATCCCCTTTTTAGGGAAAAAAAAAGCCCAAATGCTTTCACCTGGCTTTTACTGTTAGGACTTCTGACACACTGTTCTCACTGCCCAGAACACATTTACCCCCTCCCCATGTCCCTTGGTCTATGTTCATCAATGGGGTCTTGGTTTCACTTTCTCTGGGAAACTCCATAACCACCCCCCTCCTTTTTTTTTTTCCGGTACACGGGCCTCTCACTGTTGTGGCCTCTCCTGCTGCGGAGCACAGGCTCCGGACGTGCAGGCTCAGTGGCCATGGCTCACGGGCCCAGCCGCTCCGCGGCATGTGGGATCTTCCCGGACCGGGGCACGAACCCACGTCCCCTGAATCAGCAGGCGGATTCTCAACCACTGTGCCACCAGGGAAGCCCGACCTCCTTTTTAAAAAAAAAATTTTTTAATTTTTTTTTTGGCCGCGCCCTGTGGCACATGGGATCCTAGTTCCCCCACCATGGACTGAACCTGTACCCCCTGCAGTGGAAACGTGGAGTCTTAACCACTGGACCACCAGGGAAGTCCCTCCATGACCCTCTTGTTTGAGTGCCTCCTTTATCTGGCCCCATGACACTAAGATCAAATGGAGAAGGAACCACACACACTCCAGAACGAGGGCTGTGGGAAGCACACAACTTGGAAGCTGGACTATCAGCTTCGACCCGCAAAATAGGAGGAGTTGCCCCTCGGACTTGATAGGGCCTGGGGCGGAAGCGTTTGGGACTGCCTTTACTAACCTGTCCCTCTGCTGAGGCTGTGCTGACCACGAGGGGCGTCATTGCCTGTGGGTCCACATCTCTGCTGCTCACCACATATGTGCCCCCCGTGGAGGCTGGACTTTCTCCTCAGTGCCTAACACGATGCTTGCCACGTGCTAAGTGCTCAGGAAATATTTACTCACTAAATGGAATGAATGGGTTGGAATCAATCAATGAATGAACTGAGTTGCACGCTCAGGTTATCGCAGCATTCTAAGACTGCAGAGCCTGTGTCCTGATACCAGCGTTTCCCCCAATAAAACACCCAGCCTCTAAAGGAGAGGATCTTAACTGGAGGTCCACCGGGATTCCAAGGGAATCCATGGACTGGGTGGAAGGACTACAAATTCCAAAAACTGAATGCACAATTTGATGGGTACGTGTAGTTTGGGGAGGGAGGTGATTAATAGTTTTCATCAGAAACTCAGAGATATCTTGAATCCCTAAAGTTAACAAATCTTTGCTCTGAAACAGTGGTTCTTTTTTTTACTTTTTTTTTTTTTTTTGCGGTATGCAGGCCTCTCACTGTTGTGGCCTCTCCTGTTGCAGAGCACAGGCTCCGGACGCGCAGGCTCAGCGGCCATGGTTCATGGGCCCAGCCGCTCCGCGGCATGTGGGATCTTCCCGGACCGGGGCACGAACCCGTGTCCCCTGCATTGGCAGGCGTACTCTCAACCACTGCGCCACCAGGGAAGCCCTGAAACAGTGGTTCTTAAAGTGAAAGCATTTTCAACATCATTTGCAAACTTTATTAGAAATGCAAATTCTCAGGCCCCACCTCAGAGCTGCTGAGCCAGAAACTCTGGGTTCAGGAGCCCAGCCTGTGTATTGTTGGGAAGTTTTCTTGGACATTCGGTACACACTCCAGGTTGAGAACCACTAAAGAATTAGAAACAGGATGCTGTATTTTCCAATCAGTAGAGGTGAAAAAGAAAAATTAGAGAGAGCCCAGAAGTAAACCCTCACATTTATGGTCAAATGATTTTCGACAAGGGTGTCAAGACCGTTTAATGGGGAAAGGACAGTCTTTTCAGCAAACGGTGCTGGGAAAACTGGATATCCACAGGCAAAAGAATGAAATTGAACCCTTATCTAACTCCATATACAAAAATTAACACAAGGGTCTTCCCTGGTGGCTCAGTGGTTAAGAATTCGCCTGCTGGGGCTTCCCTGGTGGCGCAGTGGTTGAGAGTCTGCCTGCCGATGCAGGGGACACGGGTTCGTACCCCGGTCCGGGAAGATCCCACATGCCGCAGAGCGGCTGGGCCCATGAGCCATGGCCGCTGAGCCTGCGTTCCACAACGGGAGAGGCCACAACAGTGAGGGGCCCGCGTACCGCAAAAAAAATAATAAATAAAGAATCCGCCTGCCAATGCAGGGGACATGGGTTCGAGCCCTGGTCCGGGAAGATCCCACATGCTGAGGAGCAACTAAGCCCATGCACCACAACTACTGAGCCTGTGCTCTAGAGCCAGTGAGCCGCAACTACTGAGCCCGTGTGCCACAACTACTGAAGCCCACACGCCTAGAGCCTGTGCTCCTCAACAAGAGAAGCCACGGCAATGAGAAGCCCTCGCACTGCAATGAAGAGTAGCAATCACTCTCTGCAACTAGAGAAAGCCCGCACGCAGCAATGAAGGCCCAACGCAGCCGAAAATAAATAATAAAATAAAATAAATTAAAAATAAATAAATTAATTTAAAAAATTAACTCAAGATGGATCAAGACCTACGTGTAAGACCTAAAACTCTTAGAAGAAAACATAGGCCAAAAGCTTCTCGACAATGGATTTGGCAATGATTTCTTGGCAATGACACCAGAGGTCCAGGAACAAAAGTGTCGAAGTGATGAACCCTCACTAAGAACCCAGGACACCACAATTCCCGTGAGCTTCCCTGGTTAGCGACAAGCTCTGTTTGTCACATGCGCTGCGAGCAGTACTGGGATGCCGCTGGCTTTCTGTCGCCGTCCCTCTCCATGGTGCCCCTTGGTTAGGGCGTGTGTGCATGATTATTATGTTATCCCCAGGCCAGCAATGTCAGCACTTATTATCCCATAAAATTAATTCCTTTTTTAATATGATTATTCATAAAAGGCATTTGCTTTACTCTAGGAGGTTTTTATATGGCTTAAATAAGTGAGTCTTTTTTTTTTTTTTTTTGATAGCTTCACCCTCAAGATGCAAGAGAATTGGAGAAAGGTCAAGAGACCACTTATGGGCTTCCCTGATGGCGCAGTGGTTAAGAATCCGCCTGCCAATGCAGGGGACACGGGTTTGAGCCCTGGTCTGGGAAGATCCCACATGCCGCAGAGCAACTAAGCCCGTGTGCCACAACTACTGAGCCTGCGCTCTAGAGCCCACGAGCCACAGCAACTGAGCCCACACACCACAACTACTGAAGCCCACATGCCTAGAGCCCATGCTCTGCAACAAGAGAAGCCACCACAATGAGAAGCCCACGCAATGAAGAGTAGCCCCCGCTCGCCGCAACTAGAGAAAGCCCGCACGCAGCAACGAACACCCAACACATCCAAAAATAAATTAATTAATTAAAAAAAGAGGCCACTTGTTAAAGAGCAGAAGATAAGAAGCAGGATATGCAAAGTGAGAGTCCAATGGAGCCAGGAAAACATAGGCACGAACCTTCTGTGGGCCGACAGAGCCGTCTGCTGGGGCTGGAAACACAGACTCAGAAGCCGAGATCGCTTTGATAATGAAAAGAAAGCATTTGACCTAAGAGCAGAGGAGGTTATATCCCCAAGAGACTTTTTAAAAAAATCTTTATTGGAGTAGAATTACTTTACAGTGTTGTGTTAGTTTCTGCCGTGTAACAAAGTGAATCAGCTTTATGTATACATATATCCCCATATCCCCTCCTTCTTGAGCCAACCTCCCACCCTCCCTACCCACCCCGCTCCAAGGGACTTCGAAGTCCTATCTCTTTTCTGGGCTGAACTGAGATTGGATTTCTTTAGCAGCTCCCAGGGATGGGCGGACAGCTGAAGGGAGCTTAAAGAGAGGAGCACGGAGCCATTTGAAGCCTGGAGTACCAGACTTCACGTTCAGTGATGCTGGGTAATGGTTCAATTTCTCTGAGACTAAATTGGCTTGTCTTTAAAATGAGAGTAACAAAATCACCTCCCCGAGTTATTAGGATGATGATAAAAAGAGGCACAGGAGGGACTTCCCTGGCGGTCCAGTGGTTAGGACTCCGAGCTTGCACTGCAGGGGGCAAGGGTTCGATCCCTGGTTGGGGAACTAAGATCCGCATGCTGTGTGGTGTGGCCAAAGAAAAAACAAAAACAAACAAACAAAAAAAAGAGGCACAGGAAAAGTCAGGGGTCAAATGGGAGCTCAAATATTACTTCCCCTTCCCCCCAGTGTTGACTCATATGGCTTCAAACTCATTTTGTATTTCTAGGTCTCCAGCAAATGTGTTCAGTGCGGCTCTAACTAAACTTCTCTAGAAAACAAAGCCTGTCCTTGCCCTGCAGCTGTCCTCTATTTGGAATCCTTCAAATCTAAAAATTCAGAAATGTTTGCATGTCCGTTCCCCTCTCTGAATCGTCCTGGGATGTCCTGACTCTTGTTTTCTCACCCGCTTTCTCTTCAGTGGTTCAGATATCCTCTCAATATTTGTGTTTGCAAAGTTCCATCCCTGGGCCTGAATTCCCCCCAGAGTTCTCGTGGCCCAGATCCAAACAGCCTGCAAGCATGTCCCTTTACCTCACCCGACACTCCAGTCTTGTTTTGCCAGCAAATATGTATGGAATGTCACTAAGTGCCAAATCCTGTGCCGGGACTGTGGTTTTCAGCTAAATTAGAAACAGTTCAACCCTCAAGGAGCTCCCGTTCAGGGGGAGATGGATTATGCAGTGACGGTGGTATGGATGCGCTCTGTTCCAGCACCCAGGAGACGCAGCAGGCCAGGTGCTGCCTGAGGATAGAGAAGCCATGCAGGCACGAGGAGACATGCATCCCCCAAGCGGTGAGGGCCCGGCCACCTCAGAGGGCCCACCTGTGCGGGGGTCCACTAGGGGTTCCTGGTGGGCGCTGTCCACTCCACAGACAGAAAGGGAAGCCCTCACACCAGTTGCAGCCTGGGAGTCAGAACGGAGAGAAAAGAGCTTCTGCCTGGGTCCGGCAGCCAGGGCTCCAGCCCCATCAACACCCAGTGCTCAGCTCATGGGATGTGAGAACCGCGATGCGAAATCAGGGTGTGGAATCCGGGCACCCCAAGGCCTCCCGGGCTTGCTTGGGAAAAGATAGGAAGCGTATTGTGTGAGCTGATGCTCACCGGGGATTCTCAGTTAAGTGAACATCAGCATTGACTCAACACGGGGGCAGCTGCTCTATGCTCAGGCTGTTTGCCAGGCAAACACCGAGAGCCAGCAACATTGCAGAAACCAAATCGCTGGGCAGAATTCATAAAAGGCTGAATAGACTGGCGTGTAAACAAACAGCCATAACACAGGGCGGTGTCGCTCAGAAGCCACCACATGCACAGTCACTTGGCAACGTGACGTAGTGAAGAAGACACGGCCTTGGATCAGACCTGCCAGGCTCAATCCCAGCTTAGACATGTAGTAACCAGGAGACCAGGGCCTCAATGTCCTGATCTGTAAACTGGGGCTGCAGCAGGATTCCCTTAGCCTTGATATATGGAAAGTGAAGTGCCTGGTATATAGGAAAGGTTCAATAAAGAATCCTTGCTGGACTTCCCTGGTGGCGCAGTGGTTGAGAGTCTGCCTGCCGATGCAGGGGACACGGGTTCGTACCCCGATCCGGGAAGATCCCACGTGCCGCGGAGCGGCTGGGCCCGTGAGCCATGGCCGCTGAGCCTGCACGTCCGGAGCCTGTGCTCCGCAACGGGAGAGGCCACAGCAGTGAGAGGCCCGCGTATCGCAAAAAAAAAAAAAAAAAAAAGGGCCCTTGTTATGGATATTATTATTACTATGAGCGGAGCCCAGTAAGCTTTTCCGTCTCCCTCATCCTCGCGTTCTGCAACAGGTCACCAGGCAAGTCCTGTGTCGGCTCTCCTGTCTGTGTTCCTCTCCTGTCCTGCCCTCTCACCGGGCCCTCCCTCCAGCCTCACCTGAGGCCCGGCCTCGGCAGCCGTGGGCCTCCTCTGCTCACCTCTCCGCTGCCTTCGGCCTGGACACGTGCCTCCTTAACCGCATAGCTGGCCCTCCTCACACCAGCTGAAGGGGGCCCCTCCCAGCCCTGTCATTTATACAAGTCGCATTCTGCCCGACATTGCGGGGTCTGAGCCCCTGGCGTTGACTCCATTGTGAATCCGGCACATGAGTGCAGAGACCAGGACATTTGGATTGGCTCCCGTTCAGGTCCTAGCAGACTGCTCTGCATCTTAAGTGCTATGTACTAAATCTCTCTACAAAAAACAGCACATATTAAATATGTTAACAAATAAATGAAAGTACCTTTTCCCTATACCGTTCCTTATACTAACCCACCAAGACATGGGTGAATAAAGGTTATCTTAAGCCAATTTCCCATGGACCGTATCCTCCAATAGCGTGCATTTAGCACCTAAGTGCCTGTGTCACTCTTCGAAGCAGGCCACCAAAACCATATATTGTGGTCTTTGGTTTTCTGGAATCTACAGTATAAAACAGAACTTGATACCACAAGTTCCGTTCTGCCCTGGAATTAACAGAACTTAATTCCAGGGCAATTACAAGTCAAATCCCAATACTATAAACTCCAAGAGATCATAAAATACATCATAACAAACATTATTTCTAAGAAGAGAGTCTGGCTGGCTAGGGTTTTGAAATCTCTTGGTTTGTCAGATGATACTCTGTTATAATCTAATTTCCCTTGTGGCATTATCAGCAAACTTTGTAAATACTGACGATGTTCTTGGCAGGGAGAGGGGTAGAGTTGTTAGAAATGCCAGGGGGTGGAAAACACGCAAGAGATTAAGGGAAAATGTACAAAGGAAATGAGGAAAGAATACGCAAAATGGGGAATTGGATGAGGTTCTGGTGGCAGGCGCTCTGCTCTGAGCCTGAGTTTCTTCTTCCTCTTGGTGTTTCTTTCTCCAGGCCTGGACAGACCCTAAAGATGAGAGGATCAGCTAAGAAACCCAGGGAGCAGGGCAGGCTGACTGGGGAAATATTTGTGGACTATCCCTTATGAGGTTATTCCTATTCTAAAGAACTTGAGAAAGGTAGAACCTGCTTATATGAAGGATGAACATTGGAAAATGGTTTTCTTTTCCTGCCAATGTCTACTAATCTCAATCTCTACGAATTGACATTCCTCCGAATTGCAACTAATGATCTGCACATAGTAGTTTCTCAATAAAATACTTTTGAATTGATGTTGTGTGTGACGGCAGGTGGTTTCGGTTCTGATTCCTGCTACGGGAAGTTGTGTTTTGTACAATTGAGGGTAAGGTTCGTTTCACTTTCGAAATTGTTCTGAAACCTTCGGCTCTGTGGGATCTGAACAGCTTTGTATAATAGAGAAGCTCCAGCAGGTCCCTGTGTATCTCTTCCAGGAGTCCTGCTATGTGTCTGCTAAAAGAGAAATATGAGCGCACAAAACATAGCTCATTTTACCTTGAAAAAAAAAAATAAGGCCACAGTGCCCCAGGGCACAAGCGACAGCCAATGAAGTAGCAAACGAACAGCTGGAATTAGGTTTTTGCTGAGCCACAACTGGAAACACATTTATACCTAATGAACAGGGGCTGATGGGCTGGATTCTATAGGAAATGACAAGTAAAAGGAGGGAATGGAGCATGGACAGTGAATACTATCTGTATTTTTAAATAACTCCTTGTGATTAAGGAAAGATAGATTAATGACAAGTCTGGCGTTCTGAAGCACTGTTCCAGCTTCATAGATGCACACTAGCAAATCCAACAACAAGCCTAAAACAGCTGGATGTAGCGTGTTAACAGAATAGTGAGGATGGGGATTTATGTGGCATACTTGGCACACAGTAAACTTCAGCCTCTGCCATAGCACACGTTCTTAATAAAACATGCATGTCGAGCATTTATGTCGCCCTGTTTATGAAGCACTGATGACTCTTGCTACACGCCTCAGGAAGGGAACCATATTTAGCCTGAGACGCTGCCCCCGAGGTGTTTTCATGCAGCTGAAAAGGCCACAGTCCCTCACCACACTAGGTCTCATCTTGCTGACGCCACCAGGTTTTCTGCCCTAGAAAGACCCCCGCCAAGCAGCCAGGGGTTCCCTGGAACGTCAGTGAGACCTCGGAGAGCAGAGGAAATCAGAATCTGACCTGGTGGAGTATCACTCCTGGGCCTTAGCTATTTATTTTCTCACATTCCTCCTGCCCGGCACCTTATACCTCATCTTCTACCCCCTTCTGTGACACTCTTGACACAAAGCAGAACCAACAGACATGAATACAAGGTTACAAAGGAAGCGGGCCAGGGAGAAGTTTGGGAACGTAAGCCCTGGGCTGGGTGGGTGGGAGGTCAAGGCTGCGGTAACCTTCATTTAGTCCAGAGGTGGGACGGCTCAGAGGGGATTTAGTCCCAAGAGCTCAAAACAGGGCAGCGGGAGTGCTGTCCATGGGTGACAGGATGAGAGAGGGAGGTTTATACCCCAAGAGGAGTTTGATTGGAACAAGGAGAGGTTCACTTGTCTTCCAGAAGTTTTGGACAAAAGATGGGCAGTGGGGGGGCTTCCCTAGTGGCGCAGTGGTTGAGAGTCCGCCTGTCGATGCAGGGGACACGGGTTCGTGCCCCGGTCCGGGGGGATCCCACATGTCGCGGAGTGGCTGGGCCAGTGAGCCATGGCTGCTGAGCCTGCACGTACGGAGCCTGTGCTCTGCAATGGCAGAGGCCACAATGGTGAGAGGCCTGCGTACCCCCGCCCAAAAAAATGATGGGCAGTGGGGTTTAACAATCATGCTACACAGAGAGGCTGCTTCACCTGGGTGAGGGACATTCACTTCAGTATGTATTTATTGGAAAAGCATTTTATCAAAAATGATCATTTTCAGACTTCCGTGGTGGTACAGTGGTTATGAGTCCTCCTGCCAATGCAGGGGATGTAGGTTTGATCCCTGGTCCGGGAAGATCCCACATGCTGTGGAGCAACTGAGCCCGTTCGCCCTGAGCCCATGTGCCACAACTAGATGATAAAGAAACAAACAAACAAACAAACAAAAAAAGGACTTCCCTGGTGGCACAGTGGTTAAGAATCCACCTGCCAATGCAGGGTACATGGGTATGAGCCCTGGCCTGGGAAGATCCCACATGCTGCAGAGCAGCTAAGCCCGTGTGCCACAACTACTGAGCCTCCCCTCTAGAGCCCGCGAGCCACAACTACTGAAGCCCATGTGCCACAACTACTGAAGCCCGCGTGCCTAGAGCCCGTGCTCCACAACAAGAGAAGCCACCGCAATGAGAAGCCCGCGCACTGCAACGAAGAGTAGCCTCCACTTGCCGCAACTAGAGAAAGCCCGCATGCAGCAATGAAGACCCAACGCAGCCAAAATAAATAAATAAATAAATTCATTAAAAAACATGTTAATTAGGAGATGGAAGGTGATGTCCTCCCCTACACCCTTACACACACACACACACACACTCCCAAATATTTCTCACCAGGAACGTCTGCCCCCCAGATCTGGCCTCTAGTGCACATTGGCTTGATAAGAAGGCAAAGGAAGACTGCTTTATAGAAAAAAGTGAATAAGATAGTTAGGAAAAAACTTTTTAAAAATATCTACTCCTTGTTATTTCACCATTATAGCTTCATTCCTTGGGATCTTTAAGAGTTATTATTTTAAATTTTAAATACCTTGGGTCAGAGGCAGAGGGTAGTCCATAAGCCCACCAGTAAGTAAACAGAGCGAGTTGTTCTAGAGGTTGTCCTGGGAATCTTTCATCCTGAATTATTTTGACATCTCAGACTCCCTGGCCTGGCCTGGTGTTATCCAGGGACCCCGGCCTCCTAGGCTGGGACTTAGATATCACTGAGGTAAACTTTCCCTCCTGGCTGGCTTAGGTTCCAGGATACAAACCTAGCTAGAGATTTATATGGCCTCAGGCCCCAAATGAAAATTAGAAATCAAGCAACATATTGGGAAAATATTTGTAATTTGTGACTAAGGTTAATTGCCTTAACATAAAAAGAGCTCTTGCAAATCAAAAGATGAACATTACAATAGAAAATCAGCAACAAGAACAACGAACTACCCTCCACCCCAACACACACACAAACGGTGCAACAATTCATACGGGAAGAAATACAACATGATAAAAAGGCAAAGAAAACCAGTTCAAACACTCAAGTAATTAAAGAAGTGCAAACTAAAGCAACAGTGGGATACTTTTTTCACTTATCAAATTAGCAAACATTTTGTTTTGTTTTACTAATGATAAATTTAGTATTGGAAGGCATTCAGGAAAATGGATCTCTTTTACACTTTTGTAGGAATGTAAATTGGCACAGTCTTTCTGGGGGGAAATTTGGGATATTTGTCAGTGGCCCTTTAACCCAGCATTTCTCAATATGCACACCACAGGGAATTGGTTAAATAAACTATGGTACATCCACATGTCACTGTGAAAAATGATGTTGTAAAAGAAACATTCAGTGCCATTGATAAAAAAGTAGATTACAAATTAACATGTTTGGTACAAATATAATTGATTAAAAAAATATATATATATGTATAGGCTTGAAGAATCAGATTCTTTGTGATATAAAATTATTAAGTTTGAAATGTATTTTGCTTCCATGAATGACACTACTTAGAAGTCTAAATAAAGAATTTCCCTAGCAGTAATTAGTTTGTCCTACAAATATTTATTAAAATCCTTCTATGAGCCAGGCACTATTCTAGATGAGATATACAGAAGACAAAGTTCTAGTCTTTACGTCCCTTTTGGTAGGGAACATAAATGATAAGTAAAACATACATAAATAAGAGAGAGATCATTTCAAAAAGAAAATCATTTACTGTGATAGAGACTGTCCACAGGTCAGGGGACAGCATTAGATATGATGAACGATCAGATGAAATTATATTCGAGTTGAGAGCAGACTGGGGAGGAGACTCAAGCCACAGGAAAAGCCTTCCAGGTGGGAGGGAGAGCACATGCAAAGTCCCTGAGGCAGCAACAATATTGGAATGACTAAGGAACAGAAGTCAGTTAGTTCAGTGTGGTGAGAATCTGTGTATGAAAGTGAGCAAGGGGGTGGTAAAGAATGAGGCGAGAGAATTAGGCAGGGGCCAAATCACATACACTCTTAGGCCAGGTAAGGAGGTTAAATCTTATTCTAGGGTAATGGGAAGCTGTTGGAGGACTTTATTGATAATTTGATAAAATGTATTTTTTTAAGGATAAAAAAAATCTAAACTTTTGGTAATATGCAGTTAATAAATTAACTTCACATATACAATTTCACTTAATAAAACAATTCTGTAGGGTAGGTATTATTTCTTTTCCTCATAGACGTTGAATGACTTGGCCATGGCCATACAGCTAGTAGGTGGCATGATTGGGATGAGAAACTGGGTAAGTCGCTAGAAATGAAAAATTTAAAAGTCTTGTAAAGTAAACAAGTCACGGGGATGGAATGAGTAGCATAAGGAATATAGTCAGTAATATTGTAATAACTCTGTATGGTGACGATTTTGAAATGTACATAAATATCGAATCAATGATATACTAATCTGATACTGTATGTAAATTATACTTCATTAAAAAAAAGAAAGAAAAAAACAGTCTGCAACACTGAATGTTAGTCATTTGTTGTGGTGGCTAAAATTCATACATTAGCATTCCCATATGAGTACACAGAATGAACAAATGAATTCTCCGGTCACCACCTCCCCTTCATACAGGATTTTAAGGAAGTAACCAAGGAACTCAGTTGTGCTTCCCAGGTTATTGCACCAGGATTGGAAAATCTGAGACTTTGGTTGCAACATTGGGCACCTGCACTTCAGATACTCTTCAAGCCTTTTGAAGGATTGGCCTCAGTGTGCTGGATGCAGCCTCTCTTTTGAAAGGGCCACCCGGCCCTGCCTCCCTGGCTATCAGCTGTAGGAGGACCGAGCACTTATTGGAAAACAGAGGGACTGCCTGGAGCCATACCATCAGGCCCCAGCAACGCGTCCTCTTTCAAGTCAGGATGGGAAGAAACATTTGTCTTGGACTTCGACCTGCTCTTTCACCATTCAGTCTCTGTTTGAATGGAACGGCTGATTAAGCTGAGCCCTCTCAGCTGAGTCTTTTCCAGCTGCTGCTGAAGCCAGCCTGCATGTCTCTGCTCCTTAAAGTGTTCCAACAGCCACTGGCTAGTTCTTCTGTGTGGGACATTGGAATCTAACTCCTCTCCCAGTCTGTCCTTGGCTTTCCCTGTCTCATTACCGGGGCAGCTGCAAGCTGAAAGCATCCCATTTACTCAGTGGTCTCTGTTTTATCCCTGGATTCCCAAAATGCTGCTCTTACTTAGCCGGACGTCCCCTCGTCTACGTCTTGCCAGCCTGTGCTTACACATTCTCTGTGCAGCCTGGCTGTTCTTCTGTAGGATCCTTCACACATAAATCTCCTCTGGGATCTGAGTCCAGCCTTTTAAAATAAGAAAATGAGATGTCTAGAGTAGTCAAATTCATAGAGAGAGAAAGTGGAATGCTGATTGCCAGGGGCTGGGGGGAGTGGGGTGGAGAGTTGTTATTTAATGGGCATGAGGTTCCGTTTTGTATGATGAAAAAATTCTGGAGATTGGCTGTGCACCAGTGTGAATGTACTTAACACTCCTAAACCGTACACTTAAAAATGGTTAAGACGGTAAGTTTCATATGTTAAAAAAAGAGAAAGAGACAATTGGATATTACAGTCCTCCTGAGGAGGAATACACCATCACCTATGAAAAAGTCTTGCCAAAAAATCAAACCCATTTAAGTCTGATCAAGCCTCTGGGTTTAATGACCAATTTACATAAAATGCAGGAACAGAGGGACATGCTACACAACATCACATGGAAGCAATCAGCAAAATCCAGACTGTGGGAAACTCTACAGGAAAAGCAGTGGAGTTTCTTTAATAAATAAATTGCAAAGAAAAAAAAAGTAGAAGAAGGAGGAAACCATAGATTAAGAGAGTCTTAAAAGACAAAAAACCAATTGCAATGCATGGAGTTATTTGGATGTTGATTCAAATAAACCATAAAAATGTATGACACAATCAGGGAATGTTTGAGAATGTTTAGGAATCTAATGGTTATTTTTAAGCCCTTATCTTCTGGAGACAGATACTAAAATATTTATGGGTGAAATAGTATAATAGCTGGGACTTGCTTCAAAATAATTTGGGGTGGGGAAGTTGGAAGGTATAGGGGAAATAAGATTGGCTGTGAGCTTATAGTCAATGAAGCTGGTTGATGGGAGCCATTACTCTATTCTTTTCCAGTCTATCTTTATGTCTGACATTTTCCATAATTAAAAGTTTTCTTTTAAAAATATTAACCTTATAGTCCACTCAAAGCTTTTCTACTCTTCCCCCAGCAGTACAGTATAGGGGATGGGGCTACGGTCTGCAAACCCTCTCTCTCTCTCCCTCTCCCCTGCACCTGGCCTGCTGGGTCCAGACAGGGGATGGAGCAGGGTGGGCAGGGCAGCCTCCTCCCTCTCCACACAGCCTAGCCATTTGTGTGGCAGGGTCCGCATGCTGGGCCTTCTGGAACACATCTGTGGGGTCTCCAGACGAGCCATCAGCTGGCCTTCTCTGCCACACCTTCCCTAGCATGGAGGTCAGGCTCCAGCTCAAGTGTGGGCTCTCCCAGCCACAGTCTGCACCACAGCCACCCTAGGTAGGTACCTGAAGAAAGCTTAAGTCTGGCCATCTACTGAGCTGCCTACAAAACCCACAGGTAATCCTTGTATCCTTTCTGTGTCAAATGGAGGAAATACAGCTTCCCAAGTGGCACACCTGCTCCTGGCCACCTCTCTTGCTCTTTTCTCCACATCCAGGTGGCATTAGACAATGTTTGGGCAACTTGTAGACAGAAGACAAAACTGGGGCTGTGGTTGGGATCAGGTTGGGCATATCCACTCTTTATCATTGATTTTCTTGGTGTTTCTCTCCTTCATTTCTTGAATGAATAAATATATGATAAAAAGCTCCATGTAAGATATGGCCAGACTGAGCCTGCAAATAAGTTCTACCTGCCCAAGTATTCCAAGTAGGGAGAGTCTGGATTCCATGTGATGCATAGAACTGGCAACTGGAATAAGCTTGGGTTTCTTTTTTTTAAATTAAATAATTTATTTATTCATTTTTATTTTTGGCTGCATTGGGTCCTCGTTACTGTGTGTGGGCTTTCTCTAGTTGCAGCGAGCGGGGCTACTCTTTGTTGTGGTGCACGGGCTTCTCATTGTGGTGGCTTCTCTTGTGGAGCACGGGCTCTAGGCACGCGGGCTTCAGGAGTTGTGGCACACAGGCTCAGTAGCTGTAGCTCGTGGGCTCTAGAGCGCAGGCTCAGTAGTTGTGGTGCACAGGCTTAGTTGCTCCACAGCACGTGGGATCTTCCTGGACAAGGGCTCGAACCCATGTCCCCTGCATTGGCAGGTGGATTCTTAACCACTGTGCCACGAGGGAAGCCCCAAGCTTGGTTTTTTAAATGACTATGTTTTATGAAAGAATCTCTAATTATTAAATATTTCAACTTGGGGGGCATATTTTACAGATAGAAAGAGTTGTAATTGTGCCCAGGAGCATAAAGTTAGTATCAGATCATCAGCACAATACCTGAATAAATTTCTTACTCTGAAAGCATCTTTCCTAGCACAAAACTAATGCACATGGAAGAGTCAAAAAACATAGCATAGCCAGCAAAGAAGAGAACGGCAGATACCACTGATTAGCACAGGTACAAGGCTAAGTACCTTGTAGATGTTACCTCACATAATCTCCACAACAATCCTGCATTGTCTGCATTATTATCTCCGATGAGAGTTGAGGCAACCAAAATTCAGAGAAGTTACTTTAGTAAATGAAGGAACCAGGATTCCTTTATTCATAAACTCCACCTCCATTTGACTCTGAAAGTTGAGTTCTTAATCTCCATGTACTACTTATAATAAAACACTAAAGGGGACTTCCCTGGTGGTCCAGTGGTTAAGACTCCATGCTCCCAATGCAGGGGGCCCGGGTTAGATCTCTGGTCAGGAAACTAGATCCCACACGCTGCAACTAAAAGCCCACATGCCACAACTAAAGATCTTGCATGCCACAACTAGAGATCCCTCATGCCTCAACTAAAAAGATGCCACATGCCGCAACGAAGATCCTGTGTGCCACAACTAAGACCCAAATAAATATCAAAAAAACCCAAACAGACACTAAAAATATTTGCCAGGTTAGGAGACAGATGTGTACGTATATGCATATGGTAGATATGTATGTATATATATGATAAAGATAGATATGGGTATAGATGTAGACTATATATATTTAATATTCAAGTTAAAATTTATTTCCCTTCTAAGATACAGGATTTGTGAAAAGCTTAATCTACATACTTACTAAGTCCTTATTATTATTTTTTTTTTTTGCGGTACTCGGGCCTCTCACTGTTGTGGTCTCTCCCGTTGCAGAGCACAGGCTCTGGACGTGCAGGCCCAGCAGCCATGGCTCACGGGCCCAGCCGCTCCGCGGCATGTGGGATCCTCCTGGACCGGGGCACGAACCTGTGTCCCCTGCATCGGCAGGCGGACTCTCAACCACTGCACCACCAGGGAAGCCCTCCTTACATATTTTTTAAAATATTTTATTGGGGCTTCCCTGGTGGCGCAGTGGTTGAGAGTCCGCCTGCCGATGCAGGGGACATGTGTTCGTGCCCCGGTCCAGGAACATCCCACATGTCACGGAGCGGCTGGGCCCGTGAGCCATGACCGCTGGGCCTGCAGGTCCGGAGTCCGTGCTCCGCAACGGGAGAAGCCACAACTGTGAGAGGCCCGCGTACCACAGAAAAGAAAAAAAAAAGGAAAAAAAAATTTTATTGGGGTATAGTTGATTACTAAGTCCTTACATATTTAACACTGCTTCTAATCTATCATAGGAACTACTTTCCAAACAAATGTGAATCACAGCTGAATTGAAGAGTATTTGGGAAATGTAGCAATGTTCTTTATATAAATATACCATATTATAAGTCTACTGGAGGTCCAGTGGGATTTGCCTTTGTGGAATTTGAAACAAAAGAACAAGCAGCAGAAGTTATTTAGGTAAGTCCAGATCTTAAAAAGAAAAAAAACAAAAAATTTAGTGTTATAAACAGTAACAAACTTTTGGGAACCCTTTTAGTTTCTTAATAATCTACAGAAGAGGCACCAAGAAAACCTAGTATATTCCCTAAGACAGTGAAAAGAAGCCCATTCTAGTTGTAAGAATGGCCAGTGAGTTATTTACTTAATATTTAAATAGATGTAGCTAAAGTAAAATGGGACGAATGATAGTGCTGCAGAAGAAAAAAAGAAAGGCTGAATGAAGAGTCCAATAAGGAAGCAGCCAGAGCACCTGTAAAACGAAAAGATCCAGACCCACCTTACACCTGAGGGCTCCGAACTAGAGATTACTGAACCCCAAGGCACCCTCAAAGAAAAATAACAGGACAAAGTTGAAGTATCCAGCTTCCCTGAAGTCAGAACAGGGAAAAGAGGAAAAGAGTAGCTCCGAAGGTGCAGAATGTGTAGCTTCCAGACCAAAAGTAAAGAAAACAGCTCAGAAAAACAAACAAACAAAAAAAACTAAAAAAAAAAACATTTAAAATGAAGCTGCAGAAGCTTAAAAAGAAAACACAGGTATGACTGTTCTAAAGTTAGGGTAAGATAATTAAGATTATATTTCATCTATGTTACTTAGCCACAAATATCTTAACTGGATTTTTAATTTCTCAAGATTTAGAAGTCTCTACAGAAGAGGAGAAAGGATACTGGAGATACAAAAGGTGGATTTCTCTCAAACGCAGCATAAGAAAAAACAGAAAGAGACATAAAATGGGGGAAGAGGTTGTACCATTAATAGTACGATCAAAGTAAGTCTATGGTATAAATTCTGTTGTTGTGCCCTCCAAGGTTAGGCTACGTTTTAATGGCTATGACAGTACCTGGAAGGAAGAGGTCAGGTGAATTGCATTTTGTTGTAGATAAAGAAGGTGAAACTGTATGGTTCAGGTATTTGAAAGCCAAAGCTTTTAAGATAGGGGCAAGTTTTATAATTCTGAAGACCATTTTGCATGTGTATATGCATTTCCTGACACTGTAAAAGAAGGTGGAGACAGAGGAGGAGGGAAAAGCAATACCACGCCTTATTGCCTAAATCTCCAATGACTCAACGCTGTTTATCGCGAGCACATCATGTACTGAGCAGTAGCGTAGGATTTAGGGGATTTCCCAAGGGAATCCCCACAAGCCATATTTATATCTAGGATTTGCTTGAAGAAAGTTTAGAAGTCCCCATGGCCACACTGTTTCAGCTAAATTCCTTAGCTCCCTATAATTTAAAATATATCTCTTTTGCATAAAAGTAAAGCAAAGGTTTGCTACTTTCATTTTCTAGAGGGAACTATACATTTCATGATGCTAGACATGTTTGGCACAAGATGTAAATTTCAGTTATTAATTTAATTTTTATTTAAAATATCCTTTATCTACAAGGCAAATTATATTTCACCTTTAGGGAAGCTTGGTATCTAAGACAAATAAATTTAACTTTTCTATGTAATCAAAATATGACAGAGATTAATTCAGACCTTTTAACTCTTCTCTAAATAAAGCTAGCTGGTAATTGTATTAGTTACCGACTGCTACATTACAAACGATCCCAAAACTCAGTGGCTGAAAACAACAATGAATATTTCTTATCTCATACTTGCTGTGGGTCGGGAATTTGGGAAAGGTTTCACTGGTGGTTCTTGCTCAGGGTCTCTTGTAAGATAGCAGCTGGGGCAGAGTCTAATCTGAACGCTCGAGTAGGGCCAGAGGCTCTGCTTCTAAGATAACTCGCCTATGTGACTGGGAAGTCAGTGTTGGGTGTTGGTAGGAGGCCTCAGTTACTCATCCTGTGGACCTCTTCACACGACCGATTGAGTGTCCTCACAACATGGTGAATGACTTTCCCGAAGCAAGTGATCCAAGTAAGCAAGACAGAGCTGCAAGGTCTTTTCTGACCTTGCCTTCACAGTCACACACTCTCATTGCCACAATATCCTATTGGTTATGCAGGTCACTCTATTCAGTGTAGGGGGTACACAGGGACATCGAAACCAGGTAACAAGAATCACTGGAGACCATTTTCGAGGCTGGCTGCCAGGGTCATCAAGGCACACTAAGAACCCATGATTCCAAAATAAAAAGGCACTCATACAAAGAGCATGAAACACAATGTAGCATATTCTGTAAAGCATGGTGTGGTAGATTGCTACAGAAATGACCCCTAAGGACTCACATCTTCCAGAACCCATATGGCCTTGCATAGCTCCCTCTCATGTTGACTCTGAGTTTGGCCATGCAACTTGCTTTGACTAATGGGATACTGGCAATGTGATTCGAGCAATGGTTTGAAAAGCAAATGTACGTTGGGACCTGCCTTTTCGTGCTGCTGGGGATTCTTCCTCCACCATGTAAACGAGCCCACACCCACATACACACATTATACGACCCCGTCCTTGGCCAATGTCCTCCTGTTTTCCTATCGAAACTTGCTATCAAGAAAAGGTCTAAATTCATTCATGCTGCATGTAAAATTTAATGATAGCTTAAGTGTTTCAGATCATTTTAACTTTAAAATAACAAGTACATTTTTTAGAATTTGAAAATCTGAGGGTGAAATCATAAGGAATAGGTCAGAAGAGTTGTTATTGCTCCATGTCCTCTGACCCCTCACCTCTCCACCCTCCCAACTGGTGTTTGAGAGGGAAGTGGACCTGGGAGGAAAAGACATGACCAATGACAGAAACAGCCTCACCAGGAATAAAATACACTTCATCTACACGTCCTGAGTGTGCCCTCAGTTGCTGATAATCAGGAAGCCAAAATCCTTTCACTGTGGCCTTAATAGAATCTTTCCTAAAACCCTTTTCTCACCCCTGTACACTCCCTGGGTCCACTGCTATAGGCTGCAAAACAACTTGACAAGCCCAGCAGTGTGCAAAGAAAGGACTCTTTAACGGCTTTTTAGTCCATACATGGTAGCCTGTTACCTTTCCCCAGAGCAATCCATTTTAACCATCATGTAGAAAAGAATTGGGTCCTAAATTTGTTCTTAGGATCCATAGGGCCTTTTTTCTCTGAAAATACTATTTAGAACTAACATATGGGAAAATGCAATGTCTATACACATTTCATTACACTTGCTATCTTTCTTGCACCTAAATGAAACTATAACACTCACGCATCATCAGCAGAGTATATATTTGGAATTAATCTTCTAGTAGAAAAGATGGATTTTCACTGTCATCCTCTCTCCCTTGTGATCAACATATACATTTAGAGGAAGTTCTGAGGCTCTGTATTCTAAGCAAGTAAGGTGAATAATAATACCTGCTATACATGCTTAGGGTGGCCATAAGAACAGAAATTTGAACAGATATGGATTTGCATATTGGTTCCAGAACTTATGGTTTGATTTTATGTGCACTGCGTAGCCTCTCTGAGCCTCGTCTAAAGAATGAGGACAATGATACATTCCGTATTGGGTTCAGGTGAGAATCCCTAAGACGCTATGTTTAAAGCACCAAACACAGAGCAGGGCACACGACAAAGGGTCTTAATAAATGCTGGTTTCACTCAGCTTTCCTTTTCCTTCCTTTAGTTAACATACGAACTATGGGAGTTAAAGGCATCACTTCAGTTCTGATGTTTCGTGTATTCGGCCCGAATCCGAATCAAGGATCTTTTACCTGAATCAAGCATCATTGACCTGAAAGCAGAACGTGATTATTAGCAGCTATAAACAAGGATGCAAAGATCCCTTCTAAAAGCTTCCAGTGTCAGATGGAACTCACTGATTCAGACTAACAGCTACGACTGGGCCAACCAGCCCAAGACAAATAACAAGTGTGTTAATTAGTGAAATGGGATGAATAAGGGAATGGTGCAAGAGTTTTCGGTGTGGTTGTGTGCAGAGCAAGTCCAGACAAGATGGGTGTTGGAGGGGGGTGCGGAGTGGGGTAGGAAATCACCACCTCGGTCCAGCTTATTGGGAAAGGCTTTGAGAGACAGGTCTCATTTTGGAATTATTTGTATAGTGGTAGGAGGGGGGTTTTGAGCTAGACGTGAAGGAGTGTTTCAGGTAAGGGGTGTGTCCTGAGAAAGAGTTCAAAGGACAGAGAGGATCTTGCTGTAGAGGAAAGGAGACACCCAACCACAGCCTACATTATTCAAGATCAGTAGGGAAGGAGTAAATCACTGACCCATAACAAGAGACGGGTGGCATCCGTGGGTGAGGCTCCTGAGGAGCTCGTAGCAGTGTGAGCCTCTGCAGAGGGTGCAAAACTGTTTCCATGGGCATTGGCTCACGCTCAGGGCCCTAACCTAGAGTGAGGGGCAGGGGACTTGGGGCCACTCCAAAGCCAAAGTGATTGGGACTCATTAACTTGGACAGCAGATGGCTTAAGGAGAGACCTAAATTCTCTTCATTTTTCAAACAACTCCTCTGGGGACGTCCCTGGTGGTCCAGTGGGTAAGACTCCATGCTCCCAATGCAGGGGGCCTGGGTTCAATCCCTGGTCGGGGAACTAGATCCCACACGCATGCCGCAGCTAAGAAGCCCATATGCCGCAACTAAGACCCAGTGCAGCCAAAATAAATAATAAATAGTTTTAAAACATAAAATAAAATACATGACTCCTTTGGGAGCAGTGTGGCTGCCTCTTCTTCATTCCCATTAATGGCAAAGTCACAGAAAGGTTTTGAGTTTCAGCAGAAGAATATAGTAGAGACAAGGAAAAAGTGGTGATTCATATGAATAGGAGACAAAAGGACAGTTGGATCAGAGGGCTATAAAATTTAATTCCCAGGAGTTCTTTCTGAAGAGGCGAAACCTCCTCTGTCTTCATGCTACATTTGTTCATGAGCCCTCGGTCTGACATTTATGACATTCAATCAATGGACATTTGCTAGATCCAAGTTCATAAAGGCAGAATGTAACCTTAGCATACCCAGTGCCCAAGGATTTGCCTTTATGTAGGTTTCAGATCCCCTTTAGCTCATGCTTCAGGAAATCAGCTCCCTCCCTCCTATATCTCAGGTCCTACTGCATCTCCCATCACTTCTGCTCCTCTCTTCTGCTCACACAGACCTTCACCTTTCTTCAAACCAGCAACTTCCCTCCACACAGGCTCACTGACTTGAATGTGAGCCTCCAGAGAGGAGAGATGTTCCCCTATCACCAAAAGTGGAAGAAGGAGGTTGGAAGTGGATGGTTCTGGACAGAAGTTAGAAGTAAACACACAGCTACACACGATTCTTAAAATTGATGGTATGGAAGACTGCTGTGTGTTCACCAAATTCTGTCTCCTTTTCCTCCCAGCAAACCGTAAGTCTGATTTCTGTTTCCCTTGCAGCCACTTGGGTGATGTGACTGAATTTTGGGGAATGGAAAGTGGGCAGGAGTGATGCGTATCACAAGCTCCCACAAGCTCCTCCAACCTGGAAAAGGATTAAGAGGCCACAGGGGCACAGAAGCACCAGATGGAAAGAACCTGGGTCCTGAGTGACTGTGTGGATGCCTCCCCCTGCCAGCAACTCACAATGGATGGGATGAGAGGGAGAAGGAAACCTTTATTGTGTTGGGCCACTGAGATGCATGGGAGGGTGTTTGTTACAGTGCGTGGTCTATCCTGACTAATACACATGGAGATTAGAGGGTGGCTTCTCTTTGGGTTGTAGATACACTAGTGCCCATGTTAAGACAGATCACCTGTGGGAGGGTCTGGCCATGGTGCCTGAACTATGGGGCCAGAAACGATGAAAGAAGATAAACAGATGTTTAAAGGAATTGGGGTAGCATCAAGTGGAAGTGTAAGATGACACCTAAACATCTATTCCATGCCAAGCCTGTCCAACACAGAAAGACGATTCTTTCCAACACATGGTGCTGGGACAACTGGATATCCACGTGCAAAAGAATGAAGCTGAACCCATTCCTTATCCTGCACACAAAAATTAACTCCAAATGTATCAGAGGTCTAAATGTAAGAGCTAAAACTATAAAACTCTTAGAAGAGAACATAGGAGTAACTCTTCATGGAGCTGGGTTAGGCAAAGCCTTCTTAGATATAACATCAAAAGCCCAACAACAAAAGAAAAAAAAATAAATTGGACTTCATCAAAATTTAAAAAAAGTGTGTGATTCAAGGGACATCAAGAAAGTGGAAGGACAACCCACACCATGGAATAAAATATTTGCAAATCACATATCTCAGGTGGGACTTGTATCCAGAAATCTTACAACTCAATAATAAAAAGACAAATAACTCAATTTAAAACGGGCAAAACAATCTGAATAGAAATTTCTCCAAAGAAGATACACAAATGGCTGACAAGCAACAAAATATGCTCAAAATCATCAGTCATTAGGGAAAAGCAAATCACAACCACAACGAAATCCCATTTCACATCCACTAGGATGGCTGATATAAAAAAGACAGACAGTAATGTGTTAGGGAGGATGTGGGGAAGTGGAACCCTCATACACTGCTGTTGAGAATGTAAAACGGCATAGCCTTTTTGGAAAACAGTTTGGCAGTTCCTCAAATTGTTAAATGTAGAGTTACCATACAACTCAGCAATTCCACTCCCAGGTATGTGTACACCCAAGAGAAAGGGAAACGTATGTCCACAAAAAATCTTGTACACGAATGTTCATAGCAGCATTATTTAGAGGAGGTAAAAAGTGGAAACAACCCAAATAGCCATTAACTGAGGAAAGTATAAATAAATGTAGTCTATCCACACAGTGGAATATTATTCAGCAATAAAAAGGAATGAAATACTGATAGATGGAACTACTTGGACAAACCTTGAAGACACTGTTATGTACAAAAAGCCAGTCTCGAAAGCCCACCTATTGTATAATGTCATTTATATGAAATGCCCAGATCTATAGAGAAAGAAAGGGAATTGGTGGTTGCTTAGGGCTAGGATGGGAGAGAGAAGACTGAGGTGAAATGGGACTAACCTCTAATGGGCACAGAAGGTGAGCAACATGTTCCTAAATTGATTGTGGTGATGGTTGCACAACTCTGTGAATATGCTAAAAAAATCATTGACCTGTACACTTGACATGGGTGAATTGTATGGAATGTGAATTATATCTCAATAAAGCTGCTGAAAATTTATTCTGAATTATATTCTATTTGATTATATAATTGTATATTTCCATCCACAGAATGATATGATGCCCCAGTACAGAATAATTGGGCTGCAAGTGATAGACCTAAGATTATGGTCCAGCAAGCATTGCTCAGGAAACCTGTCCTTTCATCAGAGATCGCTGCGCTGGATTGCCCACAGCTCCCCAAGGCCTATGGAAACTTAAGCCAGTCTATGCCTAAGAAACTTCAAAGGGTACCTTGCATTAGTGTGCTAGTAAATATTTATCAACTGACTCTCTAGTGGGGGGAAAAAAGCCCTGTTTTGCAGCGCTTTGCCAATTTCTCTGGTGTAAACACTCCCACCATGGACAATTTCTAGCTACCAACATGAGATCACTGAATGTAGCCTTGGAAAAGAGACAAGTGATAATATGTCATCATATGGTATTTCCATTATAGAGATATAATAGCTGTAAATCATCTCAAAAGCTTAACAAACGGTAAAATGTAGTAAAATAATTAGGAAGTTACAAGTTTTGCACATTTCATACCTTTGTTTTTAATATAATTTATTTAACTGTAAGTTTTGTATGCTTAATCGTAATAATGGATGGGTTTATCAACCAATTTGCAAAATTCCTGAAAATGTAACCATTGGCTCTCGAGAGGTGGTAAAACGGGTCCAGGAACCACCAGTCCCTTAGTTTATTTCAGCCTGTGATAGGTCAGAGCAAGAGAAGAGACCAATAGACAAAGTTTCTCTCTCCTCTCACCTCATCCATCCCCACCCTGACCCACCATTAACTGAACAGAATGCCCTGCCTCCCTAATGCAGAATTGGGCAATTCCTGGAAGACTGTAAATCTACTGGGAGTTTTCTTTTTCTTCCTATTTAAATAAAATGTCTGGCTTTATGGTTCTTTTCACCATGTTCACTTGCATCTCCAAATATTCTGTCCCACCCTCACCCCACTCCCAAGGAAAAATAACAAGGGAATAAGAAGCAGGCAGGCATGGGACTTCCCTGCTGGTCCAGTGGTAAAGAATCCACCTTCCAATGCAGGGGACGCAGGTTCGATCCTGGATTGGGGAACTAAGATCCCACATGCTGCAGGGCAACTAAGCCTATGAGCCACAACTACTGAGCCTGAGCACCTCAACTAGAGAGCCTGCGTACCGCAAACTACAGAGCCCACATTCTCTGGAGCCCGCGTGCTACAACTAGGGACAGAAAACCCACACGCCATAACCAGAGAGAAGCCCGCGTGCCGCAATGAAGACCCGATGCTGCCCCCCCCCCCCAAAAAAAAGAAGAAGAAGAAGCAGGCAGGCAGGAACAGCAGCTGGTTTAGTACCTTCTCTACTCTCTCCAGAAAGGTAACACTCTGGTCCCTTCCGATCACAATGAGTGAATTTTGAAGTTATAAGAAAGGAGGCTTGAGTCTACCACTGCCACCCTAGAGTCAGGTGAAACTTGTCAAAGAGCAAAATTTACATGGAAAAGTGTAAAGACATTTTCAGGCTGTTACCTTGACAGCTTGAAGTAATATATTTAGAACAGAATCCGGGCTTGTTTTGTTTGCCTATTTTGTTTGTCAAAATAAATAGAACCTTTTCTTTTGAGGATTTAAAAATTATTTTATTTTATTTTTTTAAATTTATTGGCTGTGCCATGTGGCATGCGGGATCTTAGCTCCCTGACCAGGGATCAAACCTGTGCCCCCTGCATTGGGAGCACAGAGTCTTAACCACTGGACCACCAGGGAAGTCCCAGAACCTTTTTTAAAACTGAAGAATAGTTGACTTACAATATTACATTGTGATTCAGCAATTTCAGGAGTTTCAGGTGATTCAGTATTTTTATAGATTACACTCAATTAAAAGTTATTACACACCCATTTATGGCAAAAACCCTCCAGAAAGTAGGCATAGAGGGAACTTACCTCAACATAATAAAGGCCTTATATGACAAACCCACAGCCAACATCGTTCTCAGTGGTGAAAAACTGAAACTGTTTCCTCTAAGATCAGGAACAAGGCAAGGTTGCCCACTCTCACCACTAATATTCAACATAGTTTTGGAAGTTTTAGTCACAGCAATCAGAGAAGAAAAAGAAATAAAAGGAATACAAATTGGAAAAGAAGAAGTAAAACTGTCACTGTTTGCAGACGACATGATATTACACATAGAGAATCCTAAAGATGCTACCAGAAAACTACTAGAGCTAATCAATGAATCTGGTAAAGTAGCAGGACACAAAATTAATGCACAGAAATCCCTTGCATTCCTATACACTAATGATGAAAAATCTGAAAAAGAAATTAAGGAAATGCTCCCATTTACCATTGCAACAACAAGAATAAAATACCTAGGAATAAACCTACTGAAGGAGACAAAAGACCTGTATGCAGAAAACTATAAGACACTGATGAAAGAAATTAAAGACGATACAAACTGTTGGAGAGATATACCATGTTCTTGGATTGGAAGATTCAACATGGTGAAAATGACTATACTACACAAAGCAATCTACAGATTCAATGCAATCCATATCAAACTACCAATGGCATTTTTCACAGAACTAGACAAAAAATTGCACAATTTGTATGGAAACACAAAAGACCCCAAATAGCCAAAGCAGTCTTGAGGGAAATTAAAAGAGCTGGAGGAATCAGACTTCCTGACTTCAGACTATACTACAAAGCTACAGTAATCAAGACTATAGGGTACTGGCACAAAAACAGAAATATAGATCAATGGAACAGGATAGAAAGCCCAGAGATAAACCCACACACATATGGTCATCTTATTTTTGATAAAGGAGGCCAGAATATACAATGGAGAAAAGACAGCCTCTTCAATAAGTGGTGCTGGGAAAACTGGGCAGCTACATGTAAAAGAATGAAATTAGAACACTCCCTAACACCACACACAAAAATAAACTCAAAATGGATTAAAGACGTACATGGAAGTCCAGACACTATAAAACTCTTAGAGGAAAACACAGGCAGAACACTCTATGACATAAATCACAGAAAGATCCTTTTTGACCCACCTCCTAAAGAAATGGAAATAAAAACAAAAATAAACAAATGGGACCTAATGAAACTTAAAAGCTTTTGCACAGAAAAGGAAACCATAAACAAGACGAAAAGACAACCCTCAGAATGGGAGAAAATATTTGCAAATGAAGCAACTGACAAAGGATTAATCTCCAAAATTTACAAGCAGCTCATGCAGCTCAATAACAAAAAAACAAACAACCCAGTCCAAAAATGGGCAGAAGACCTAAACAGACATTTCTCCAAAGAAGATATACATATTGCCAACAAACACATGAAAGAATGCTCAACATCATTAATCGTTAGAGAAATGCAAATCAAAACTACAATGATGTATCACCTCACACCAGTCAGAATGGCCATCATCAAAAAATCTACAAACAATAAATGCTGGAGAGGGTGTGGAGAAAACAGAACCCTCTTGCACTGTTGGTGGGAATGTAAATTGATACAGCCACTATGGAGAGCAGTATGGATGTTCCTTAAAAAACTACAAATAGAACTACCATAGGACCCAGCAATCCCACTACTGGGCATATACCCTGAGAAAACCATAATTCAAAAAGAGTCATGTATCAAAATGTTCATTGCATCTCTATTTACAATAGCCAGGATATGGAAACCACCTAAGTGTCCATCGGGAGATGAATGGATACAGAAGATGTGGCACATATATACAATGGAATATTACTCAGCCATAAAAAGAAACAAAATTGAGTTATTTGTAGTGAGGTGGATGGACCTAGAGATTGTCATACAGAGTGAAGTAAGTCAGAAAGAGAAAAACAAATACCATATGCTAACACATATATATGGACTCTAAAAAAAAATGGTTCTGAAGAACCTAGGGGCAGGCCAGGAATAAAGCCACAGAGGTAGAGAATGGACTTGAGGACACAGGGAGGGGGAAGGGTAAGCTGGGACAAAGTGAGAGAGTGGCATGGACATATATACACTACCAAATGTAAAGTAGATAGCTAGTGGGAAGCAGCTGCATGGCTAGTGGGAGATCAGCTCAGTGCTTTGTGACCACCTAGAGGGGTAGGATAGGGAAGGTGGGAGGGAGATGCAAGAGGAAGGGGATATGGGGATATATGTTTACGCATAGCTGACTCACTTTGTTAACACTGTAAAGCAATTATACTCCAATAAAGATGTTTAAAAAAAGTTATTACAAAACAGTGGATATGTTTCCCTGTGCTGTATAATATATCCTATTGCTTATCTATTTTATGCATAGTAGTTTGTATCTCTTAATCCCACACCCCTATCTTGCCCTTCCCACCTCCCTCTCCCCATTGGCAACCACTAGCTTGATGTCTATGTCTGTGAGTCTGTTTCTGTTTTGTTTTATACATCTGTTTGTTTTATTTTTAGATTCCACAAAAACAGACACATAGATCAATGAAACAAAGTAGAGAAACCAGAAATAAACCCACACAGCTATGGTCCATGGCCAATTAATCTACAACAAAGGAGGCAAGAATATGCAATGGAGAAAAGACAGTCTCTTCAATAAGTGGTGCTGGGAAAACTGGACATATAAAAGAATGAGATTAGATCATTTCCTCATACCATATGCAAAAATAAAATCGAGATGGATTAAAGACCTAAATATAAGACTTGAAGCCATAAACTCCTAGAAGAGAACATAGGCAGAACATTCTTTGACATAAATTGTACCAATATTTCTTTGGATCTGTCTCCTAAGGCAAAAGATATAAAAGCAAAAATAAACAAATGGACATAATTAAACTTAAAAGCTTTTTTTTTTTTTTTTTTTTTTTTTTTGCGGTACGCGGGCCTCTCACTGTTGTGGCCTCTCCCGTTGCGGAGCACAGGCTCCGGACGCGCAGGCTCAGCGGCCTAGCTGCTCCACGACATGTGGGATCTTCCCGTACTGGAGCACGAACCCACGTCCCTTGCATCAGCAGACGGACTCTCAACCACTGCGCCACCAGGGAAGCCCAACTTAAAAGCTTTTACACAGCAAAGGAAACCATTGACAAAACAAAAAGACATCCATGGGAATGGGAGGAAATATTTGCAAATTAAATGACCAACAAGGGGTTAATATCTAAAATATATAAACAGCTCATACAACTCAAAAACAAAAAAACAAAAAACCCAATCAAAAAATGGGCAGAAGACCTGAACAGACATTTTTCCAAAGAAGACATACAGATGGCCAACAGGCACATGAAAAGATGCTCAACATCGCTAATCATCAAGAGAAATGTAAATCAAAACCACAGTGAGATACCACCTACTCCTGTCAGAATGGCTATCATCAAAAAGGCCACAAATAACAAACTTTGGTGAGGATGTGGAGAAAAGGGAATCCTCCTACACTGTTGGTGGGAATGTAAATTGGAGCAGCCACTATGGAAAACAGTATGGAGGTTGCTCAAAAAACTAAAAATAGAACTACCAGATGATCCAGCAACTCCACTCCTGGGTATCTATCAAAAGAAAATGAAAACACTAATTTGAAAAGATACATGCACCCCAATGTTCATAGCAGCATTATTTACAATAGCCAAGGGATGGAAGCAAACCAAGTGTCCATCAACATACAGCTGGATAAAGAAGATGTGGTGTGTACACATATATACACAATGGAATATTACTCAGCCATAAAGCAAATGAAATTCTGCCATTTGGAGCAACATGGATGGACCTAGAGAATATTATACTTTGTGAAATAAGTCAGAGAAAGGCAGATACTGTATCACTTATGTATCTAAAAAATAATACAAACAAGTGTATATAGCAAAATACAAACATACTCACAGATATAGAAAACAAATAGAACATTTAAAGATAGAATGCGGGCTGCTCAAAGGCCTCCTAGGAAGCAGGGGTGAGGGTGTTCTCCCTTCTCCTGATGAGCTGGGATTTGTCCTGGACTCCTAGGCAGGATTCATCAGTACCTCCTCCGTGCTTCCACAGCTCTTGGTTTATTTTTCTATAACTGCACCCAGTCAGAACACATTTGTTGAGCACTCAGTATGTGCTAGGCAACTGGGGATATAGTTATGAAATGACCAACTCAGTCCCTTTCTGCAGGGACCTTCAAAGTCTATTGGATGTAAAGCAATTATACTCCAATAAAGATGTTAAAAAAAAAGTCTATTGGAAGAACTCATCACCTTGTATTATGATGCTGCACACACACATCTATGTCTGCTTCACCAGGAGCCCAAACAGCACAGCAATACAGCCTTCCAGACCCAGTAGGTGCTCAATAAAATTTGCTGAATGAATGAAACAGGTTGGAGGAAAAGGCTATTCCCCAGGTCCAGGCCCCTGAAATCTCCCAGTGAAAAATCTACCCTGAAGAAACCTGACACTCTTCTATTTGTCGGAATTGGGACACAAATTTCCCAACGGCCTTCTTCCCCATGACTTAGAAATGGATTGACTTCCTAGCCACAAATGAGTGAATGAATACATGAATCAGTAATTTAAGAGCAGCTTAAATTTCTGGGTCAGAGACACCCTGAGAAGAAAGTAAAATGATTGTTCAAAAGATGAAGATGCCTGGAAGTGGCAGTTTCTAACTGCTGAGAAGGAGTCTATTTTTAACCAGCCATTGCATAAGAATTTAAGAAATGTCTTTTGAAAAACTGAATGAAGACAAAACGGGAACCCAGGAACAGATGGGAATGTTCCAGCCCCTTTCAGCCGTGCCCATCTATCATCTGCATGACTGCAAATATCCAGGACACAAAAACAAACACCCACAAGGAGACACGTAAACATTCAAGCACATACGTGTCTCACACGTGCAGGGCCACCTATGACCAGGAGGACAACTGGTGTCTTTTGGTTTTAACAAATTAGCTCTTGAAAAGAGAAAAGTATTTTATAGGCAAAATAGCGTACAGTAATTTCATAGGCAAAATTAGTACAAACTGACTGGGCTTTTGTTAAGTAGGTGCATTCTCCTGCTATATTTAAAACGATCGCCTTGATGCCTGATTTTACACAAATCAAACAGGGCCTCCCGACTTTGGAAGATAGTTTATCTGATGGAGTGAACAGCTCTTTTCATCTGTAAGGAAATATTGTGGAAAAGTCAAATGTTTACATCCTTTCCCAAACAGTGTTACATCCAACAGGAAAAACAAGTACGAAACATATGTAAGACTCCACCACACAACTCATCTCACTCTCGGTGAACTGCACTCCACCACTAGACAGTTTACGGAGAGAGAAACTGCCTCACCTGTAACAAAAGCAGCCTTCGTGGTCACCCAAAGAACGTGGAATCAGTTCTGCAGCCTGGTGTCCGTGGGAGCACAGGATGCTCTAAAAGGGAGCGTACAGGTCTCTCTCACTTCATAGGCAAGGAAACAGAGGCCTGCAAAGCTTGCAGACTTAACATGAGGTCCGGGAACACGTTTAACTACATTCAACAGGTTGCTTGTCGTCCCAGACACCTTCTTCACCTGGCTTCCTCCATTTGTTGCTGGAGGCCCACCTGTGTGGGCTTGTTTCCAATGTGGTCCCCAAATGAGCAGCATCAGTAGCACCTGGGAACTTGTTAAACATGCAAATTCTCAAGCCCCACCTTAGACCTACTGAATTAGAAGCTTTGGGGTGGGGTCCAGCAATCTGTGCTTTGCCAAGCCTTCCAGGGGATGCTGGCATTTGTTAAGGTTAGAGGGACACATCCGTTAGATGTGTCTCTAATGAATACCATTAGAGAGATGGGTTTCTTAACCTCTGGCTTCCAGCTGGGCCTCGGCCAAGGAGAAACCCAGACTCACTTAAGAGGAGTGAGTTAAGGGTATTGTTTTCCCCAGGTTCCCTCCCTGTGAGATTGCCTAGGACTGGCTGCATCCGTGCACCAAAGGTCACTGTACCTCTCAGGACAGTCTCTGAGCCGTGTGACTCATTCCTTCTTGACCCAGTAACTACCCCGTTCCCTGACTCTACAGGTCTAGGGATGGGAACGACCTCTACTGCTTGCTCTACAATACCGCTCCATCCTTGGTGATTCCCCATCCACATCTTTGTAAAGGGCTCCTTTACTCAGCCCTCCTCTAATTATCCTGATTTCGATGTGCTTCCTGGGATCCTCACCTGATACAGATAGAAAGATGTTTGTCTGGGGTGATGGGTAAGGGGCACAGCTTTTACGGGACTTTTCTAACTTGGAATAAGACTCTTTCTGCTTCTCTCCAACTTCAGTAACAGGTACGACTTTGGGAGAGTTCCAAATACCATATTTACAGCAAAAGAGCATCACGTTTATTTATACTAAACATGACCATTGATGTTTATTGTGTAATTTTCAAGACACAGCTGTTTCTCCCCAGAGATCACCTGGTCGGAATTTCTTCTTTTCATCCTCTCCCCTCTCACTGTTGCACAACACGGAGCAAAAGATGTGGCTCATGCTGACTCAGACCTGATTTGCTTTTACCTGTCGGTCCATCTCCTAAGGCCTCTGCTCCCAGACTCTTCCTTCCCTTTAAATTCACTCTGCCTCTTGTTTGTTTTTGTTGTTGTTTTGGGGCCTTTTTTGTGGCGAAATACACATAACATAAAACTTACCATCTTATAACCAATTTTTTTTTTTTTTTTTTTTTGGTACGCGGGCCTCTCACCGTTCTGGCCCCTCCCGTTGCGGGGCACAGGCTCTGGACGCGCAGGCTCAGCGGCCATGGCTCACAGGCCCAGCCGCTCCGTGGCATGTGGGATCTTCCTGGACCGGGGCACGAACCCGTGTCCCCTGCATCGGCAGGTGGTCTCTCAACCACTGCACCACCAGGGAAGCCCCTCACCAGCTACTTTTTGATAGCAGCCATCCTAATGGGTGGGTGGTGGTATCTCATTGTGGGTTTTTAAAAAATGTTATCTCCTCCACCTAGAATGCCCTCCCTATATGCCCATAAGCGCCTTGCCCAGTTGAAATTAATCTCTCCCTTCTTTGCATTATCTTAACACTTCGGACTTCATTTGAGCATCTATCATTCCCCCCTCCCTCTCTCCTTCAGGTTTTTATCTGCCTGTCTCCTCAGTTTGGATGCAAGTTCCTTTAGGGCAGCTGCCTTGGCTTGTTCATCTTTATATCTTCCATTGTGTTTGGCCCAAGGCATTGCACAGGCTCATCCAGTTGGTGGCAAAACCAAAACCAGACCCAGGTTTCTCAACTCTCAACCAAATACTTTTTCTGCTGCTGAGGAACAGTGGAACCACATAAAAACAAAAACAAAAACAAACAAACAAACAAATAAAAACATGGTGCTGTGTTTGAAAAGGAGATCTGGCTTCCTGACATTAACTACTGGCCGTCAGTTTCTTACCAACATATTCACAATAAGCATATCAACAACATCGTGCTCTCAAATACGTGGAGTTCATGCCGTGGGTCGTGAGGACCAGTGACAGGATTTCTGGCAATCAGCCCTGAATTGTGGTGCCACAAGCTGCACGCGAACCGACTCTCCCTTTGGACCAGATACAGGCAGGTCTTGTTTTCACCATTAAGGCTTGTCCTGATCTGTTTTAATCCTGATGTGTTTTCATGGGCTCTCTTTCCTCTGAGGGACTGATGCTCCTGTGTCCCTCTTGCCTGATAAAGATGTCAGTGTTCTCACAGAAAATCCAGAAAGTAAGTTACAGGGCAGGAAGGATATCTAATCTGGTGTTGAAGTCTTTCATGATGCTGTAAGGGAACTGGCCCCAGCATCTCCCAGGCATCCGCTTGTTTTCCTCCAATCTGCAGGATGAATTCCTCAATTGTTTTGCCCTCATGTCAACTCTTTAGAGTTTTAGCCACAGGAGTCTCCTGGAGATTATGATTTAAGCCCCTGATCAAGCAGCCGACATCCTGCTGACAAGACCGCCTTAAGCTCCAACGGCCACTCAGATCTTCCAAAAAGCATCTTTCTTATCACTTCAGGGAAGAGGCCTCCCTTTGGGGCACTGAAGCACCAAGTGGGATGTAGTGAGATCACAGGATAAAGGCGACTTCCTGCTTTCGGTCTCTTTGATTTCTTCTTTAGAGAATCTAAGAGGAACAGAGAGAGAGATGGGAAAGCCCACGTTGCTCCTTTTAAAGGTCTTCTCAGGGAACCTGCCACCCTTAGCAGGACTTGAGTTCGTCATCATAACGAGTTCCATATATCCTTGGATGAGGGCTGCGATAGTGTGGGAGGCCACACAGAGCGATCTGATGAGTTCCCACCGTAGGAGCTGGATGGTGAGGCCAGGCATTAACAGCCAAAACATCCCTGCGTGTCCTTCACGTTGCAAGTGAATGAATCACGACCTGTTGTTTTTGGAGGCATATCTTGATCTCTATGGTGGACGCTGCTATTCTTCCTGCCCCCAGAATTCCTGTCAGTACTTGTTTCAGTGGGAGCGCTGCGCATCTCATCTGTGTCTTGGAGAGATGGAACATGACACAGATTTCCCAGGGGTGGGCTGCCATTTTTCATGAAAAATTCCAGACGTTCCCTTGTTAGACACAACTTCCTTTTAGCGCCAGGCCCCTTCCTAGGGAGGCGAGCTGCCCTCAGTCACTTTCGAGCCTCGTGGGACATGGATTCCTTGTCAAAGACTTTCCTCCCACCGTAGTTGGTCCTTATACTCATGTCTGGATTGATCCCAATCCAGGAGAAAAACATGGGGCGGTTGCTGTCATCTGATTTCAAAATACACTGATTTGGGGTCAAATCTAACTCGAATTTGAGTTTCAGTCTGTGCCTGCGTTCAGCTGCCACCATGATGGGCTAGGAGGAGGGGGCGTTTACGGTACAGTGGTCAGGAGTGAAGCCTTCAGAATCCTACTGCTTGCTTTCATGGCTTGTCTCTGCCATTAGCTGTGTAACCTTGGGCCAGTTACTTGATCTCACTCAGCGTCAGTTTGTTCATCTGTAAAATGGAGAGGTCATCTCATCCAATCTCCATAACAATCATGCCAAATGAATCCACAAAAAACATTTAGTGCAGTACCAGACACTACTAGTGAGTAGAGGATACTGGATTTATCTGGTATGAAAGTAACTTCATAGAGTGAGCTTTAGTAACACAATGTAGTAATAAGAAGTCATTTCCAGGGACTTCCCTGGTGGTCCAGTGGGTAAGACTCTGTGCTCCCAATGCAGGGGGGCTGGGTTCGATCCCTGGTCGGGGAACTAAGATCCCGCATGCATGTGCAACTGGGAGTCCACATGCCGTGACTGAGAGGTCCACGTGTCGCAACTAAAGATCCCACACACCACGGCGAGGATCCCACGTGCAGCAGCTAAGACCTGGCACGGCCTAAATAAATAAATATTTTTTAAAAAAGAGAAAGAAAATAAATCATTTCCAGAGCCCTCTGCCATAATGAGCCTTGATCCCTGGAGCACCAAGCGGGACCCTCAGATTTATTCTCAACCCCTCAACCCTTTACTGTTCTTACTTATTTACTCAGTTCCTCCATCGCCCAGACCTGCCCTTGTCCAAAGGCTCAGTGGCCTCTCGCTATTTCATTCAGGACCTGGTGGTGAAACTAGACAAATGGGCAAGGTGTTCCAAGGTGTGAATTCCTTCAACACCTTCAGAGCATGTGCCAGCCCCGTGCTAGACATTAGGGATACACCTTGAGCCAGGGGGACGTGGTCTCTAACCTCATGGAGCTTACTTGGATTTGAGGGTAACATGGTCACTCTGCTCTAGCCATACCACTTCTGCTTATTCAATGTCCTGAATATGTCAAGTACATTCCTGCCTCAGGGCCTTTGCACTGGCTGTTTCTGCCACTTGAACACTATGTGCCCAGACATCTTCATAGCTTGTTCCCCTAATTCCTTTGAGCTGATGATAAAACAAGCGTTCCCTTGTCGGATGCCTTTCCTAATCACTTTATCTAAAATAGGCTTCCGACCCCTATTTGTCTCTGCCTTCCCTGTTTTATTTCTTTATAGCACTTATTAGCACATGACATATAACTGAGTCTCTATTTGTTAACTGCTTATCTCTTTCCACTAAAATGTAAGCTCCAGAGAGCAGAGACCTTGCCTATTTTGTTTACTACTGTATCCCCGGTACCCAGAGCCATGCCTAAGACATCCTAGGTGCTCAGATAATACTCAGTGATGAATGAGTAAACAAGAACAAATACTTAAACATGCAATTACAGGCTAATGAGCTAAGTGTGAGATTGGAGATACACAGGATGGTACAGGAGCCCATGTAAAGGGTGCTCAACTCAGAAGCAGAGGCCAAAGCAGGGGAAGGAGGAAGTTAGAAGGAACAGTCTGTGCAAAGGCCCGGGGATGGAAGGGAGCATGGCGCACTCGAGAGTCTGGGGGTCTTCAGGGTGGTTGGAACGCATCATAAAGGGACAAGAAATAAGGCCAGAGGTACCCGTTCACAGGGCAAGCTTTCTAGTCCTGGTGTCCCCCTGTCATCTCACACTCTCTTGGTGGCTGAAGCAGGTAAATAACAATCAGGTAGTGACCCAAGTGCTAGGTTAGAAACTGCATGCCTAAAAATAAAGGAAAATAGAAGAAACCACAGGCCTAGGCTGGCATGGAGTGAAACAGGTAAAAACATGAGAATGATTAGTACTTTAATCTTGTGTTACACTAGGTTAATAAATTCCATGTATTCATTTAGTCTTGAATATTCTTTAACTTATTCTTTTAACTTAGCAAATATTAACTACCTACTCTGTGCTAGGCACCATCTAGCCACAGAGGTGATTAACCCAGACAGATGACGTACTCCCCACACTCATACAGCTTACTGTCCAGTGGGGTGAAAGAAGGAAAAACAAACAAACCAAGAAAACAAAGAAAGAAAATCACTGCAAGTTGTAATAAAATCTGAAGGAAGTCAATAAGAAGCCAGACAGGACACCTGCCAGCAGCAGAATGGCATGAACTCTGTGAGCAGCTGACTTACCCAAAGATGACCAGGTGTGTGGTCGGGGATGTTTGAGGGGGCCGTGGAAATGGTCACAGTCATGCTTCCTGTCTTCCTTCTGGTACAGGTGACAGTTACCTAGAAATGCTTCTGTGAGGACCTGACCAGAGAATCTTCACTGGTGGGTTACTGGAGGGACATCCATTTTATTCCAAAACCTCTCCTTTGTATCTACTCACTGGCCATTTCTCCTTCCAAGAGGTACCAAGAACATCCCCTTCTGTCCCCAGGACCTTTGGGGCTGTCAAAAATGTCCCAGCCCACTCTTTTTTTCTTTTCCATTATGGTTTATCACAGATATTGAATATAGTTCCCTGTGCTCTACAGTAGGACCTTGTTGTTTATCCATCTTATATATCAATATAATAGTTTGCATCTGCTCATCCCAAACTCCCACTCCATTCCCCCCCCCATGCCCCCTCCCTCTTGGCAACCACAAGTCTGTTCTCTATGTCTGTGAGTCTGTTTCTGCCTTGTAGATAAGTTCATCTGTGTCATATTTTAGATTCCACATATAAGTGATATCATATGATATTTGTCTTCGTCTAACTTACTTCACTTGGTATGATCGTCTCTAGGTCCATCCATGTAGCAGCAAATGCCAGCCCACTTTTCAGGGTTATCACTCAGCTCCTTTGCCTCTAGTTCATTTAGGACAATAGGTGTAAATGCACCCTCTTCACAGACTGTGCAGGGCAGGGCCTAGGGCACCCCAAAATGCGGGGGCTCCCCTCCCCTGGAGTTAGATCAACGCAGTCAGTCAGCAACGTCTCCTGAGGCCTGCTGGGCTGACCCTGTTCTAAACTCATCCTCCACTCCCCACAGGGTTCAGTTTATGATGAAGAACGGGCAAAGGGCCCCTTCCTGGGGTTGTCAGGCATGGGACCCCGATATAAGTGGGCCCCTCACTGGGTGTGGGATTGCTCTGGTTGCGTCCCCTCTCAGGCTGCACCTGTGTCCTTCCCCTACACCCCACAGATGTCCTCCTGCCACAGAGATGACCTCGGAAACCTCCCTTCCTCCCCTGGAATCTCTCCCGTCAGAAAGGTTCTTTCCCTCTCACCCCACTCAGTAGGTCTAAGTATGTTCCACCCATGACCCATTCCCTTCAATACACCTGCCTTGTGGCCCTCAGTCCAGCGAGTTGCCTTGCTGTTTGTCCTTGGGTTCCTACATATACCTGTGGGCAGAATTATCAGCAAGCTTCGAAAGGTCAAGACGTATCTGTGAATTTGGAACAATTGTTAGAACAAGGCAAACGTGAATCCAGAAAATGAGAAAACTTACATAAACGCACCCAAGACAGCACCTGTCCCAGAGAAGGGCCAATAGAAAGCAGTTATCAGTCAAGAATAGACTGTTTTTATATGTATAACTGAATCACTTTTCAGTGCGCCTGAAACTAACACAACATTGTAAATCAACTGTACTTCAATTTCAAAAAAAGAAAAAAAAATCATATTCCAGAAAAGAAGAATAGGTCATTTTATTTTATTTTATTTTTATTTTTATTTTTTTTTTTGCGGTACGCGGGCCTCTCACCGTTGTGGCCTCTCCCGTTGCGGAGCACAGGCTCCGGACGCACAGGCCCAGCGGCCATGGCTCACAGGCCCAGCCGCTCCGCCACATGTGGGATCCTCTCGGACCGGGGCACGAACCCGCGTCCCCTGCATCGGCAGGCGGACTCTCAACCACTGCGCCACCAGGGAAGCCCAGAATAGGTCATTTTAAACTCTGTATTTGCTTTCTGGGGGAAGAAATATGTGAATATGGTCTGGAAGGGCGTAGGGTGACTCTTCTCCCCCAGCTACACGATTCCCCCTGGCGACAGCCACTGCCAACCATTGCTTGTGCATTTTCCACAGGTTTTGTGAAGAGCTTCTTAATAAGTGAGGCTTTCACTGTGGAGAACAAATTACTATAACCTGGCTTCACAGTTACTTGTGGAAACGATCGTCTTCCCTCTCCTCCTGATTCCAGCCAATCCTCGTTTTCACCTGCCCGTTTCCATTGCGTTATTCCATTCTGAAAGAGAAGATGAATAAAGGTAACAAAAAGGCTTTGAAGGAATGTAGACTCTCCACTGTGGCCAAGGTTAGCAGGAATCATACTTGGCTCGGAGCCCCTTCAGAGCTCTGAGCCCGAAGCCAATTTCTCTATAATGGAATTGTTCCCTAATTGTTCCCTAATGAAAAGGAATTATAATGTTTGATATGATAATTATATATTGTAGAATCTATTTATAGAAAAAAATAAATGCACCATTGCTAGTACAATAGCAGAAATATATATATATATAAGGGTGGTGGGACTATTTGTGAATTGCTTGCTTCCTTGCTTTTTTCTACTTTCTAAATATTCTTTAATGTGCTTTAAAATAAAAATATGTATACTTTACAGTTTGCAATACTTTGATTTAATTTTATCTGGCGTTCACTCTGCATGTGTATTTAAATATTAATTACACTCCACTGAAAGAGGGAAGGTAATAAACTCTTCCATTAACACAAACACATTGAGCAAATGAAATCCACTCTGCTCTGGCCTGTATGTTTATTTCTTGAGAGCATATACAGCATCAGAGAAAGTGATGATTCTCTGCCAGGCTTGAGTGTTGGGCTCACCTGGGGATCTTTAGAAAAATCCAGAGGCATAGGTCCTGACCACAGAGATTCTGATGTCGTTCTGTGGTGTGGCCTGGTTTGGGGTTTTTATATGCTTCCCAAGTAATTCTAACATGGAATCAAGGTTGAAAATCACTGATTTAAAAAAAGAAAACAGGAGTGAACCCCACTGAGAATTTACTAAAATAAAACATCTAAGAGAGTGTCTTTATGAACTACAGCCAATCTTGTGCAAATTAGGAGAAAAATCTAGCATTTTGGCAGTTCAAGAATGAAAAATACCCTAGAATTTAAAGTTTATTAGAAATAATCATGATCTTCCCTACTCAGCATGTGCCTGGCATTTTACATATATCACCTCTAATCTGCATCATAAGAGCTCTAGATGTTAAATAGCGTGGGACCTTACTTCCCTGATCAGGGATCGAACCCTGACCCCCAGCAGTGGAAGCTCAGAGTCCTAACCACTGGACCGCCAGGGAAGTCCCCAGTACCCATTTTAAAAGATGAGATTCAAAGAAGTTACGCAATTTGCCCCAAAACACGCAGCCAGTAACAGAAGGGGCTGGGGGCTTACAACTCTGATGCAGAAGCCTGCACTTACTTCCCACCCCACGTCACTTCCACTTAAGAATAAAAGATGCAACTGTCATGCAGAACAATGCACAGAGTATGATCTAACTTTCATTAAAACAAACAGTGCTCAGTGTGCGTGCCTGGAAGAGATCCAGGTGGATGGTCACCACCCTGCTGACCCCCTTCTGGGGAGGCAGGCCCAGCGATTTTTGCTTTACATACTTTAAATATTTCTGTTGTTTGGATGTTTTTACAAGGAGCATGAGTTCTATTTGTAAAGTATAATCTATAAAATACTAATACTGAAGTAACCATCACCAGTAGTTGGGGCTCGAGGGTGAACTTCTCAAGCCCAGTCCAGGGTTCGCTAAACCGTTGTCCTCTTCATTGTCGACCATGAGTCCCAGTCCCGCCTCGGGGGGATTCACACAAAAGGAATAGTGTGTACACTGTACCTACATTGTATTACCTATAATCATTATAATAATCTATGCATCACTGTGCCATACAGCAGAAGCTAACACAACACTGTAAATCAACTATACTCCAATAAATAATTAATAAAAAATAATCTATGCAGTTCTTTACACTGAAAGATCTTTAAATTTCTTCCTTATTTAAAAACCTGTCAGGACTTCCCTGATGGTGCAGACGTTAAGAATCTGCCTGCCAATGCAGAGGACACGGGTTCGAGCCCTGGTCCGGGGAAGATCCCACATGCCGCAGAGCAACTAAGCCCGTGCGCCACAACTACTGAGCCTGAGCTCTAGAGCCCGCGAGCCACAACTACTGAGCCTGCGTGCCGCAACTACTGAAGCCCGTGCACCTAGAGCCCGTGCTCCGCAACAAGAGAGGCCACCGCAATGAGAAGCCGGCGCACCACAACCAAGAGTAGCCCCCGCTCACCGCAACTAGAGAAAGCCCACGTGCAGCAATGAAGACCCAACGCAGGCAAAGATAAATTTTTTAAAAAGATTAAAAAAAAAACAACTGGCATTTTTGTGGATGGGGAACCGAGGTCCGACTCACGCAATACTTCCATGGCTGTTTACACGGCTTCAAAGTTTCTGAATTCCAAATCTCCTTTCCTGGCACCAGCCCTGCTCCAACTCTGCATTCTGGGGAGGTTGGTGACTTCCCATGAAGTCACATTGGACAAAGATTAGGTCATTTTTAAAGCTTGTTTGCTCTTTTAACCATGAGGGGGGAAAAAGTCCAAATCAGTCAAAACAAAACAGCAACCCTATGTGTCCAGAGATGTCCAGAAATGTCCATGGAGAAAGTGGAGATAAACAAGCCGCACTCCTACATCTCCTAACAGCAGCGTGTCTCAGCTCACTCTTTAAAAGCTGCAGGGTGCCAGGCCCTGGGTTTTATCAGACCCCCTCAGCTATCCCCACAGCTCTACCAGGACTCACTGCAGGGGACCAAGAACCCATCGTGCGGTTTCCAAACATCAGGGCAGGCCTCCGTCACAAACAGTTCCATGTTTTTGTTTTTAGCATAAGACAGAACAAATTAACTCTGCAGACTGCTTGGTCCTCAACGGTATTGATGAGGAGAAATTGCAGATCACAGAGACACGCTTTAAATTAACAGGATGTACATGAGTCAGACGTAATTAACCGAGCAGGATCAAGGGAAAAGAACCTGCTCTGGAACACTTGTTGAAACCCTCCATGCAACTTCTCAAATAAAAACTCCAGGATTTAACTACCTCTGACATAGTATAAAATAAGGAACAGCCACTTCCTGGAGAAAGTTGACTACAAGTTGAAGGGAAAGGAGAGATTGATCTTCCCTCTGCAGGAAGCGGGGAGGTCCTCGTGGTCTCAACAGCCCTTTCATGTGAACACGTAGCCCTGAGACCGGGGTTCAGGCCGAGTTAATTAGCAGCGTGAGCTTGGGAGAAAGTTCCAAGCAGGATGCCGAGGTGGAAGGAGGGGCGGGCCAGAGCTCACGTAGGGGCCCGACCCGTCCTGCTGGGCCTCTGACGACAAGTGGGGTGCGGAGTCTGGGTGAAAAGGGGGTACGGGCATTGAAGAGAGAAGAGACACGTGCTCTCCCTCTCACACACACACACCGGATGGGAACACAAAACAAATGCTGAGAAGTGTGATGAAAAAGATCTAGGTCCCAAGAGGAGGCAGATTAGAGAAATGCTGACGTGTTAGCAACGGGTCACATACTTGGAAGTGGGCACAGCCCGAAATGAAGGGCCCGGCCAGCCTTCTTCTGAAGAAGGAGAAGTGACTGGTGAGGGGCGAGTGTGTGTGAAGGGAGGAAAGACGAACTTTTCGTGACTATTAGAGGCTGTTTATCAGGTAGTTGGAGTGCGTGGGGGGATGGGAGCGTCCAGGAATGAAAGTCGTCATCAGAGAAAGAGCTCAAGGCCTCAGGGCCCGTTCCGGGATTAGAAAGGATGAAGCAAGAATCAGAATCAGGGGAAATGAGAGGGCAACATGGGTGGGGGGACAGGGGGCAGCAGCTAACACTTAGGGGGCAGCTCCTATGGACCAGGCAGCAGCCCTTACCCTTCAGCTGCACCATCTCTCTTTTCTCCATAAACTTGAGGTAGCTTCTAGAAAATTCTACTCCATGGAGGAGGAATTCTGAGGCTACAAAAAATTAAGTAATAGGATCAGCTTACACAGCCATTAAAGGAGGTAGAGATGGGATCTCACCTCACTGCGGCCTTGATGCCAAAGCCCCTTGCTCTATCCCCTTCACCATGCTGTCACTCAAGGCGGGGACAAGCCATGGAATACCTTAAAAAAAAAAAAAAAAAAGAAACAGCCTGAGAAAGTTGAGAGCAATAGGAAAGTATTGAATCAGTCTGACTGACCCTCTCAAGGGCTCTGACATCTTAAGATTCATGGCCTACGTGACATAGTGCCTGAGTAGGAGAGTTTGATATTTTGGCGTATTGTTTTTCTGGGTGTGGTGCGCTATTGTTACAGGTTGCACACCCAGACAACATTGTGTGAGGGTTGCTGCTTACCTGGAAACTCCAGGCACCAGGATTTTAACTGCAAGAGTCAGAAGGGGTCCACCCTGTGCAGGTATCTTGCTGTAATAACAGCTGGCAGCTGTCTGTGACCCAGGACTTTATGAAGATGACAGAAGGAAGTATCGAGAATGCTTGAACCCACACTACGAAATAAGACCAATGCAGGTATTTCTAGATAACTTACAATTTGATGCAACAAACTGTACATGATATAGAAAGGAGTTCTGGCCTAAACTTCCAAATTCTTCTCCCTGAAGGGTAAGAAAAACTCTCTAGCCAGGGGTGGCTCAGAGAACGTTCTGGTCTGAAGTCCTCTACATCTTGGGTTTTCATGTTCTGGTGTTCTCCTAAGCTTATTCCACATTGGTCTCATGTCTCTACATGGGACTTGCTCAAATTTCACTTTATGCAGTAAATACCCAGTAATAATACTCCTAAGGAGATTTGTTCTCTGCCATGGGCTCACCCAAATGCCTGCTACTCCTGACTGCTGCTTTGCAAAGGGTTTCTCTACCAGAAAGTCTGAAAACCCATGGTTCTGGCCAGTTGTATTTGGATTCTGCCCAGTTTGTGTCAGAAGAGATTGTATTCAGCTTCTTCTGATGGGAAGAGTGACCTCTTTATTTGGGACCCTCCTCTGATCAAGAACAGGGATGCTGGGACACTTGGTGTGTAGTGTATCACAAATCTTTAGGAATAAGAGTTCAGGGGGCTTCCTATTAACTATTTCATTCTCAGTATTGTGGAGGCTGCACTACGATATGCTGCTAAAGGCCCCAGTAGGTCTAGGTCCTTAAAAGAAAAACATCCAGGTTTTGATAGTAGGGGAACTAATTTAATTTAAATGAAATGTGAACACCTTTGATGTGCTAGGTGCTATGTTCAGAGCTTCACATACATGCTTTTATTTAGTCCTAGAATGTCTTTATGAGGTGGGTGTTCTATGCCTATCTTACAGATGAGGAAACCGAGACTCTAAGAAATTAGCTGGCTTGTACAAGGTCAAGGTCACACAGCCACTAGGAGACCAGAAGATCTAGGATTTGAAAAATTTTATGGTGGTGGTGCTAAAAACACATAACATAAAATTTACCATCTTAACTATTTTTAAGGTATAGTCCAGTAGTGTTAACTCTGTTCATATACTGTGCAAAAGATTTCTGGGAATTTTTCACCTTGCAAAACTGAAACTCTAAATCCATTGAACAATAACTCCCCATCCCCCCTCCCTATAGTCCCTGGCAACCGTGAGTCTACTTTCTGTTTCTGAGTTTGACTACTCTGGATACCTCTTATAAGTGGAATCATACCTAGTATTTTTCTTTCTGTGACTGGCTAGTTTCACTTAGCATAATGACCTCAAGATCCATCCATGTTGTAGCATGAGTCAGAATTTCCTTTCTTCTTAAGGCTCCGCAATATTCCATTGTATGCATACACCACATTTTCTTTACAGAGCTAGGATTTTAATCCAAGTTCGGGAGGCTCCAGATCCCATGCTCCTCTCTTGTGCATAAACCACGTTCCCTGGTCAGTGCTTTAAGGAGAATTGTAAATTTCACATGACACATTAAATGCAAGAGAAGTGAGACGGCGGTGTCGCGGCTCCGCTCTCAGCATCGCAAGCCCAGAGGTGGAGTGGCAGGGGGCTGCCTGACTTACACGCTTCCAGGGGAAGCACCCCGACCTTCTCCTCGCACAGAGCCCAGCTCGCCACTCCTCCCATCACCGCCTCCCGACACACGCCTGCTCCAGCACACGCCCGGGCCTCTCCTCTCCGGTATGTCACGTACCAAGGTCTCCAGGACGTCTCCGGCTGAATATAAATAGCCCTGAGACCTCAAACTCCCCACCCTTCCTCACCCAGCCTTCCCTGTTGCCCAACTTCCCCGTCCTGTGGGCTGTGCCAGTGTCCTGCTGCTTCTGCAAGTCTGCATCCTGGTAATCTTTGCCGCCTCTCCGGTTTTCATCACTCACCAGCCACTGCCAAGGACAGCAGCTTCCTCCTCGGCAGCCCGAATCTTTCCCTTCCCCAGAATCCCATCCAAATCCCTCGACCAGACCCAGAGGGCTTTGCACCTGCAACGTGGTTCTTCCTATTCGCCCCCAACACTCCCACCCTCCCCTCCCCCACCCCCAAAGGCTGGTCTTGAATTACCTGTAACCGTTTCTCCACAATCATCTAATCAAGGCAAGCTCAGCACTGTCCTGCTCAGGTCTTTCCCCCAGCTGCTCCTCCTCGCGTCCTCCATCTTCACCTGACCCTCCTCGGTCAGCTTTGTTCTGCTTACAGGTATTTTCTGGGCCTGCCTCACCCCCAAGCCGTGCACCTGACCTTCACCTCCACCTCCAGCCTGTGGACAGGCACCTAAGCCACCTCGGTCCTGCGCCTCCTCTCCTGTACACTGCCAGGAGTCCCCACCCTCCTATTCTCCCTCCTTCTCCTTGGATCGCAATTTGTGACCCAGATTCATTCCACCCCACTGTCTCGTCTGTCATTTCTGACCTTTCTCAGGTTTTGAGATAAGTAACCTGTGTCTTTATAAATATTTAATCAACTATATATGGATTTATCTTTTTTTCCTCCTAAGTTCCCTTGAGCATGAACTTGGATGGCTTTCCATATTCCCAAGTGGCTCCCTCGTCCTCCCAGCATGTATTATACCATAAATAAATTACACCATAAATAAATCAGGGGCGAGGAGAGTCAGGATAACATCAGAACTGTTTTTCCAGCCAAGATGAGTTCAGTGGGGTCAGGGATGGGAAGGAGACTCAGCTGCAGTGGAGCTGGGGTCCAGATGCTGACGAGCTCCTGAGACGAGGGCAGCATCTTCCAGCAAAACAAGCCCTGATGGAGATCCCTGAGAAGTTTAGGGGGTGTCTCTGTTCAGGACTGGCACCTAGGCATGAGGGAGGGCTCCCCGGGCCCTCAGCTAGAGCATGATCCCGAGGGAGACCACCAAAGTCTCCCAGCTACGCCCCCCCAACCCAGCACGGGATCACAGAAGGGCCAAAGGAAAGGGGAGCCACATGCTGGACACCACAACCGGGGAGGGGGCCGGGGGGGGAGCCTCGCCATCGGCAGGGGCCGAGGGCAACACTCTGGACCAGGGGGCGGGTCCCAGCTCATTGGAGGCCAAAGACAACCATGGAACAGACACAACCTGCCCTTGCTCTCCAGCCTGTCACGAATGTAACAAAACCTTAAATAAGCCTCCCTTAATCCCAATTTAATCCTGACCAAAGGAAAGGGAAAAAGAGAAGTGGGAGAGTCCTAAGCTGACTGAGGGTTTACTCCAAAGCAACAGAGTTTAAACCGGAAGTGACCCAGTTACTCGAATTGGCAAGAGCCAGGCTCCACCACCAGGAGGAAGCGGGGTTGAAGAGCTGAGCTGGCTTCATGACGGTCTGTGGAATTCCTCTTCCCTGTACAAATGATGTGCCCAGCAAACAGACTGCAGAAACGGACAACTTGTGAATTAGGCCCTCTGGGATGGCAGGGGCTTTGGAGGTGACCTAGGTGGAGCCTGTCACTTCAGTGACGAGGACCCAGGACTTGAGGAGGAGCAGGGATGTGGCCAGCAGGTGGGGACCCAACACTGGCGCCTGCTTCCCCGCCTCCCGCCCAGGCTCTCCATCACCTGCCACTGCTGCCCGGCTCTGTCCTCCTCTGAAAGCAGGAGACGTCACACTGAGGGCTACAAGGACAGGCAAACTGAGTTAACGTGACGGCATTGGTTTAAATGAAAGGACTCAGTAATTCCCAATATCCCACTGCCTGTATGTACATTAAGAATGTGAAATTGAGGTGGGAGCAGGGGCATGCAGAGTGGGAAGCAGCTTTTTTTTTTTTTTTTTGCGATTCGCGGGCCTCTCACTGTTGTGGCCTCTCCCGTTGCGGAGCACAGGCTCCGGACGCGCAGGCTCAGCGGCCATGGCTCACGGGCCCAGCCGCTCCACGGCACGTGGGATCTTCCCGGACCGGGGCACGAACCCATGTCCCCTGCATCGGCAGGCGGACTCTCAACCACTGCGCCACCAGGGAAGCCCGGGAAGAAGCTTTTTAACATCAAAATCTAGGTGGGGCAGAGGGGTTGGGGGAGTGGGCAGGTAGAGGCAGCTCCCTGCCAGGCCCCAGGTCGGGTGACTCGGGGTAAGAGATCGGGCCCCTGGAGCCCCCATCCTGCCAGGTATGAAGGCCCTGGCTGGGCGTCCCTGCAGCTAGAGGGTTAAACTTCAATCATTCCTCACTTGAAGAACATTTACTGTACCTTTTATAGGAAGGGTGCTTCCCCCCACCCCAAATTATACCCATTCTCACAATCATCTAACACTTTTTCACAATTACGGAGAAGAAGCAAACCCAACTTATTCTTACCTTTTTCTGAGTACAGTCCTGTCCCAAATCCCCCTACACTTCTAAGCCAAGGGTAGAATCTCTTAGTGTTGAACTAGGGAGTCACGGATCATCATTCTGCTGTGATTAAGGATTCATCTTCCCCACGTGAATGCTTCATTTCCCCCATAGGAGACCTATGTGTAGCACAGAAGCAGAGAAATGTATTTAAAAGCTTATTATGAGTAATCTCATAAGCTTATTATGAGTACCTATTCCAAGTGATAAGTGAAAGCAAATACCTCTTTGCGCCTAGATGAGCACTCCTGATGTTTAAGAGGCACTTGTTGAATGAAAAGTGTCTCAGCAATTATAGCTAAATGCCTCCTTCCATTTTGTTGGCTGGAATAAGCTGAAGCTAATTACGTTAATCACACCTGTCATTTATATCCAGAGTATTGCTGATCTTACATTAGCAGGCAACAATTTTCACGTTTGTCAAGCAAGTTTACCCTGTCAAATTGTTTCTTGCTGGCTTTTAGGGGTGGGGAGAGAGAAAAGAAGGTGATAGAGAGACCCCTGGGGTCTTTGGCTCTGGGGTGATCCTATGTTTGTGCTTATGTGCAAATAAACAGCCACAAATGAATCTTGAGTCACTGGGCCCAGGGAGCTAGGAAGGGGTGTGTGCTCAGTGTTGCTGTGGACTCAAGCATGAGGCTGAGGACTGGGAGTCAAGTTGGAGGCCTGTAGTACTTTCTGCTTACAAACCCCCAGGTGATGTGACGTTTACACAGGTGAGGGTACCCGGCACCACTTCCTTGCATTGAATGTTAAAGAACAGCTAAGTTCTCTCAGGTTATTTTGTGCAAGGGAGTCAAAGGTGACAGTACTAATCATGACCATGTGACTAAGTACCATAGGAGGAAGGCATGGTGGACCCTGCTGCTTGTGATCCACCCCCGCAAATCCCTATGTTGAAACCTAATCCCCAAGGTGATGGTATTAGGAGGTGGGATCTTTGGGAGGTGATTAGGTCATGAGGGTGGGGACCTTGTAAATGGGATTCATGCCCTTATAAAAGAGACCCCGGAAAGCTCCCTTGCCTTCCACCATGTGAAGACACAGCAAGGCACCAGCTAGGAACCACAAAGCGACCTCTCACCAGACACTGAATCTGCTGCTGCCTTGATCTTGGACTTCTCAGCCTCCAGAACTGGGAGAAATAAATGTCTGTTGTTTATAAGCCACCCAGCCGATGGTAGTTGCTATAGCAGCCCAAATGGGTAAGACAACCCCATTTGTGTGTGGTGGGTAAAAATGGAAGTGGGCAGCTGAACCCGTCAGTACATATCCTTGCTTTGTTTTATTTATAATACTAACATAATATTCACTGTGTGCTGGGCATTTTCCCTAAATGCCTGACTCAGGCTCACGTTCACTCATGACAACCCTGAGCCTGGTTGCTCCCCCAGGGAGGTGGAGCTGGGCTGGGGACACTTCACGGCTGGTGCCAGTCTGTGCCCCCTGCACCTCACTGTCCTGACCTTCCCTGAGGGTCAACAGTGCTGGGTCACAGCATGCTCCTCTCCCTCTGGCCCTCATCACGTCGGTAACCACCTAATTATTTGTTCACTCCTTCAGCCCTGTGTACTCCGCAATAGCAGAGACTAGACCTGTGACACTCACCAGTGTCTCCAGGACCCAACTCAGTACCTGGCACATTGCACAGGCCCTCGAAAACGAATGGCTAGGTTCAAGCACCGGTTCTATTCATCTGTAATATATGTAGAACTGAGCTGACAACAAGAACAGTCTTAGAACCAACCTTGTTCGGTTGAAATGGATACATTCCAAGTATATGAGACATTTCCAAACTCTGAAATCGTCTAAAAACTAGCAATTTGAGGTATCATCTATTAAAAATGTCCTCTTTTCTAGGCAGTTATGTTAAGCATGTGACATGCATTTTCTCATTTAATTTTTATCACAACTCTATATATAGTACTTTGTCTACTTCTTTTCTTTCTTTCTTTTTGCACTAGCACAACGTTGGTTAATTGTAATGGGTTAATTGGTTAAGGAACACTGTCGTTCCAGGCATGGCCCTCTCCTGCTCGTCTTTTATTCATATTTTCATTTAAAAAAATGAACTTGCCAATGAACTTTCCACCCAACCCAAGAACCAGAACATGAACAGTAACTCGCATCCATCTCTGTGCTCTGTGCTCCTCCCAACCCATTCTCTCACCCCACACACAACCACTATCCAGAATTTTGCATTTCCTTGTTTTTTTCTACTGTACACCCAAATACTTGATTGCTTAGTTTTAGTTAGATTTGGACTTGATGAGAAGGGTGGCAGGCTTTTGTCCACTGAGCATCACATTCCTTAGGTTCATCCATGCTTTTCACAAGGGGCTGGAGTTCATTCATTTTCTCAGCTGTGTAATTTTTCCATACATTCTTCTGTTGATGGGCATTTCTGTTGCTTTCTATTCTTTGTTATTATGAAGGGCTGTTTCTCTTGGGTATAATGTCAATTTTACAGAGGAAGAAATGGAGGCACAGAGAAGTTAAATAACTTACCCAAGATCTCCCAGCCAATAAGTGGCTGAACCAGGATTTGAACCTAGGTCTCTCTAGCTCTGAAGCATGTCATCTTTCACCACTTTATTCTATAGCCTCTATCAGCCTTCCCATAAGAAAAAGATAACAGGAGGTACAGAACACATTTTCCTTCCTCATTTTACTGGTAGAAAGTTACCCCACCCTCGCTTTGTCTATAGGAGAAGAAAAACTTGTACGTTGAGTTAATTAGCCCTTCAAATAAAATCACTAACTCTCTTGAATGAAGCAGCTATCCACTCCTCCCTATTTCAAAAAGTGACATTGTTGGGTACAGTATTTATCTCAGAGACTACGTGTCCAAATAGTTTGGCTTTACACCTACAATCTGTTTAACTCCTGGTTTGGAGCCTAAATTCCCTTTACAATAGAATCAATTGCATATGCCTGTGTATATTTCTTTTTTTTTTAATCAAAAGTTTTAAAGTAGAAAATGATAGGAAAATAAAGTAAAATGTTCATTTCTACAGCCTGCTATAATGTTCCTAGAAGCAAGATAACTAAATTCAACTCTTTGGGTTAAAAATAGGTTTTACATGGAAAACAGCTCAGTAAAATAAAAGAAGCTCTGATCATATAAACTGTAGATCACAATTTTTAAACAGAAATGATTTTACTTACTTGTGAGGAAACTTTCCAAAGAAAATGCTTAGTTATTTGGAATATAGAAAAAATAGGAATGAATGCAACATGTGTTTGTGTTTATACAGTTTGCTCTTTGAAAAAATAGACATTGCTGTACTTTGGGCACTAAACAGTGTAAACCTTGAATTTGTGTAGATGTTTGATGTGGACCAGATTGAGGTCTGGTTTCTACAAGGTCACGTTCTGGCTCCAGAAACCTCACTGACCCGGTGCTGTCCTAAAACAGACCATTCTGTGGGCAACCCATTTCTTTAACAGTTATTTCTCACTTCTATTTCCAACCTTTCTGTGTATGTGGATTTGAGGCACACAGATGTTTTTACTGTTGCTTAAAAATATAAAACAGAAAAAGTTTATACTCATATAACAACTTTATGGAAAATTTAGAAAATAGAAGGAAAAAAAATCTGACATACTCTCACCATTCTCATTCAAACTCCTGCTATTGTTGTGTTTTTCCTTTTCATCCTGGCCTGTGTGTATATACATCCTCTATAGGGCCAAACAGGGATGTGTCTAAATTTCCCTATGCTGCATGTCTTTGCTTGGATTTTCCCAGCAGCCGACCCTGAGACGAGGTATTCATGTAAAGGTAGTTTATTTGGATGTGTCTACAATCCCCTGTGCTGCATGTCTTTGCTTGGATTTTCCCAGCATCAGACCCCAAGATGAGGTATTCATGCAAAGGTAGTTTATTTGGGAAGTGCAGGCAACACCACGGGGGGCACGGGTATCAACACAGGGAAGGGAAAGCAGCTGACAAAGAGCACCCTAATCAAGTGATAGAAGCTTAACCCCATAGGAAATCTGGGGACACAGTGCAAAACACACAGCTCAAAGGGGTACTGAAGCTGGGGAACTTATACATCGACTCCCCACGGCCATTGTTTAAGGACTGCTCGGGGGTGGAGAAGGGGAGCCAATTTCTAATTAGCTAATTCCTAATTTCTGTGTGTGTGTCCATAATTGAGGGTGCTTGGGAAAGACCCCCCCCCCCATTCAGAGATGCTCAATCTGGCGGCTGGAACTTGGTTAGAACAACTGAGAACGCTTGGTGGCACGGGTGGACCCAGAGTGTCTGCTCTACTGATTTGTTCACTTTACACTCATTACAATACCTACCTACATGTCCTTGTTGTTACACAGTCTTTACCCTTATGAGATTAATTTCTGCACAGTATTTCATAATGGAATCATAATCTAACTATCCCTCTAATATTGGATATTTGCATTGCTTCAAAATGGAACCAGTGAATGGGCAACAAATAGCTAACTCATTTCTGTCCAAGCTCTAAAAGCTGGAGTTGTATACCGGGGGATGGAAACATGTGTTCTTAAAGATATTGGAAGTTCTCTAGTCAAACAAGCCAAGCAGAACGCCTCAGATGAAGACAACCAAGAGAATCATGACCAGGTAGCCCAGCAACATGTGCTCTGAATCGGATGTACTGTTATTTAGAGTGACACTTGAATTGTTGGTGTGTGTTCACATGATAGCTGTACTTTGTTCTTCAAAATGTCTAAAGGTCTACAAATTTTGTACATCAACACTTTGTACCCAGGCCATGATAGTTAGGAAGCACAAAGCTATCAAATCATTTGGTACCAGAAAGTAACACTGAAACAAGAGACCTAGATTTGGCTGTGGTTGGCTGCCATCTTGGGGTGGCCATGTGCTCTCTGTGTTTCACCTGGAAATCAAGGTGTGCAGCAGACATGGTCTGCAGCTTCTCCTACAGCCATACCACCCTCCTCCTTCTTCCTTGCTAACACTACTCTGATTTTATGTAAATGCCAGGTGGAGAGTCCCTCTTCTCAGGGAAATCAGTCCTGACACAACCCCAGGGGAAAGTCATATTTGGTTTGAGTCACTTGCAGTAATTCCTTTCTCCTTAGCCACATACTCACTTTCCCAGCTTCCTCTGAGGTTAGGAAAGGCCACGTTAAAATAATAATTCATAGATGATACAACATTTTCCACGTGCCTTTAGGTACTTTGTGTATATTTAAACTCATTTACTTCTCAAAACAACCCTAGGGGCTAAGCATAGTATTACCATCCTATTTTACCAAGGAGGAAACTGTGCAACAGAGAAGCTAAGTAAATTTCCTAGAGTCACATGGCTAGCAAGTGTTGGAGCAAAGACTCTCACTCAGGCATGCTTCCAAGATCAATGCTCCTTTGTCATATGGGGAATACCCAGGCTTGTCTTTATGTAACCAGGAGTCCATCCAAGTATATGCCTGAAGGAGCAAAGGTTCTCCTGTGGAGACATTGGCTTTCTTGTACCGCCTTCGTCATCACCAGTGATTCCCACAGGAGTTACCTCCTGGCTTTGAATCATCAAAATTCAGAGTTTCTCTTAAAGGCCTCACAATTAATCATAAACATGAGTCAGAATCACCTTTTTGAAAGGTAGCAGGTAAGAATGCTTAATTCCCTCTTTTTCCTACCCTTTTGAGGTTAGGTTGTGTAGATTAGACTGCCTGCAGAATTGCTTTCCCTCCAGTTCCTCCCTTGTCTCACACGAGTGCTTGCACACACACACGCACACACACAGCACCCACATTGGTGGTACTTCAGGACAGGCTCTGCTTCTCTTCCTGATCTTTCAACTTCCTGTTCAGAGAAACTTTTCCTCATACCTCATCCCAACCTGCTCTCAGCTTTTTAGGTCACTGACTTGTATTTTTTCTTTAGTTTTTCTGTTGACTCTCACTTGTTGGCCTAAGGCACACCATAATCTTTCAGGGGAGAAGGATGGGCTCTTTTCACAGAGTCCTTATGTTCTGTCTTAGCGACTGGCCAACACTGCGCCCAACTCCACAGGGCCTTTAGGTCCCACCTACCTTGACCCCAACCTCCAAAGTAGCAACTTGAGCTGGAGCATCAAAGACTCAGGCAGTAACCTTCTAATTGTCAGTTGTCAGTGATATTGGGCCCTCCAGCAAGTACCACATCCTTCATCTAGGTCCAGGTTAATAGAAATACAGTCCTGGGAAAAAAATGACTTGAGTTTTTACTTGAAGAACCATTCTGAGTTCTCTTTGAGAAATCACATAGAATGATAGAGTGGCCAGAACACTGGTTATAGGAAAACATTGCCTCAGTGTTCAAATGGGAGAAGGCTGTATCACAGAAACTCTAACCCTATAGCTTAATCCACTCTGGACATGACCTAGAACATTCTGAGAAGTCCAGGGAGAAGCCCCAAGAACCATCACAAATTCACAAAGAACAAATCAGGCCAGGCTGACCTTGCCTTCACTTTTGAGAGGGCTGGTAAATGAGAAAAGCAAATCTTAACCTCAGCTCTCAATACAATCAGTGCAAGAAGGAGTTATAACTTGCCCTCCAGGGATCAGACATATATTCAGTCTATATTACTCTGTTTCTGGCTCTTAAAATATAAAAGAGGAAGCTTTAAACCAGGCAGTTGTTACTCTTAAATACTCAGAGGGCTGTTGTGTAGTAAAGGATTAGACATCAGAGGGCAGAACCAGGATAAGTGTGCACAAAACATAGGGAGGCTGTTCTACACTCCGTATAGGGAAAAACTTTCTCACACTTAGAATGGGGTTTCTTAAACCTGACTCCCGTACAGACTCCCTCATAGAGAAAAAATAGTCTTGCAAATCCCCAGGGTTTACAAATATTTTTCTACAACTTTTTAAAAATTGAAGTATAGTTGATTTACAATATTATATTAGTTTCGGGTATACAACACAGTGATTCAGTATTTTTATAGATTATACTCCATTTAAAGTTATTACAAAACAATGGCTATATTTCTCAGTACTGTATCCCTTGTTGCGTATCTATCTTTTTTTTTTTTCTTTTTTTTTTTTTTTTTTTGCGGTATGCGGGCCTCTCACTGCTGTGGCCTCCCCCGCCGCGCAGCACAGGCTCCGGACGCGGAGGCCCAGCGGCCACGGCCCACGGGCCCAGCCGCTCCGCGGCACATGGGATCCTCCCAGACCGGGGCACGAACCCGTATCCCCTGCATCGGCAGGCGGACTCTCAACCACTGCGCCACCAGGGAGGCCCGCGTATCTATCTTATACAGAGTACTTTGTATCTCTCAATTCCCTGCTCCTATCTTGCCTGCCACACCCTCCCAACTGGTAACCACTAGTTCGTTCTCTAGATCTGTGAGTCTGTTTCTGTTTTGTTATATACATTTGTTTGTTTTATTTTTTAGATTCCACATATAAGTGATAACATAGAGCATTTTTCTTTCTCTGTCTGACTTACTTCACTAAACATAATACTCTCTAGGTCCATCCACATTGTTGCAAATGGCAGAATTTCATTCTTTTTTTCTTTTTAAAGGCTGAGTAACATTCCATTGTATATACATACATACCACATCTTCATTCGTCTGTTGAGGGACACTTAGGTGGCTTCCATATCTTGGCTATTGTAAATAATGCTACTGTGAACAATGGGGTGCACATATCTTTTCAGATTAGTGTTTTCATCTTCTTCAAACATATACCCAGGATTGAAATCGCTGGATCATATAGTAGCTCTGTTTTTAGTTTCTTGAGGACCCTCCATATAATTTTCCATAGTGGCTGCTCCAATTTACATTCCCACCACAATGTACAAGTGTTTCCTTTTCTCCACATGGTTGCCAACGGTTTTTATTTGTGTTTTTTTGATGATGGCCATCCTGACAGGTGTGAGGTGGTACCTCGTGGAGGTTTTGATTTGCATTTCTTTGATGATTAGCGACATTGAGCATCTTTTCATGTGGTTGTTGGCCATCTGTATGTCTTCTTTGGAAAAATGTTTATACGGTTCTTCTGCCCACTTTTTAATTGGGTTGTTTGTTTTTTTTGGATATTGAGTTGTATGTATGAGCTGTTTATATATTTTGGATATTAACCTTTTATTAGATCATTTGCAAGTATTTTCTCTATAGCCTTTCTTAATTATGGGGCATACAACTAGGTATAAGTCCTTATGCCTACAGTTATACAAATGTGGAAATTAAATTAACAAACTACATTTACAAATATATAAATTAAGTGCAAACAAACTACAATATCAACAATATTGAAATAGCCTTATTTTAATGTGAGAGATGATATCATTTGCCGAAACAAAATCACCCTTCAGGACATGAATACGGTACCCATGATGGCTTTTGCCTTGGGGAGGTGTAGACCGCTGCATACTTTGTGATAACTCAGACCAAACACATTTCTTTTTCTGAACCACAGACAAACCTTCATTTATGAGGCATACGATGATGTCACTTTCCTTCACTAAAAGTAACATCATTCGTTGCCTGTCAGTCCAGCTCTGTTCTTTACTTATTCATCCCAAACAATTAAAGTAGAACTAGTCCCATAACACAGAAACAACAGTATGACTGAAAATATCTCTGGTGGTCCTCAGATAAAAAGTGGTCATTGCATTTGTCAAAACCCCTAGGGGTAAGGGAGGGATGGATTAGGAGTTTGGGATTAGCAGATGCAAACTATTATACAGAGAGTAGATGAACAACAAGGTCTTACTGTACAGCACAGGGAACTATATTCAATATCCTATGATAAGCCATAATGGAAAAGGATATGAAAAAGAATGTATATATATAACTGAATCACTTTACTGTACAGCGGAAGTTAACACAACATTGTAAATCAACTATACTTCAATAAAATAAATTTAAAAAGTAAAATCCCTAGAAAGCACAACACAAAAAATGAATCCTAGCACTAAAGTACGGACTTTAATTAATAATAATGTATTGATATTGGCTCATCAACTGTAACAAACATGCTACACTGATGTAAGATATTAATCATAGGGAAATTGGAGGTGGAGGGGTTAGGGGGTATGAGGTATGTCTAAACTTTTCACTCAATTTCTCTGCAAACCTAAAGCAGCTCATAAACAGAAAGTTTACTAATGAGAAAAAAGTGGTCACGGTGGCATGTTACATATTAATTCTCTTTCAATTGTTGTCCAAATAAAACAACAAAAATTTGCAGATCTTGTTTAGAACACTTAGACCTCCAAAAATATGTCTGTGCGTTCTAGGTTCCTCACCGTGGTTCAAGAAGTGCTGAAATCGGGGTTTAGGAATGGAATGGGGTATTCTGAAAAGTTGCTAGAGCCCTTTCTTCAAAGTGTTCCAGAAAATGCCTAGAAGGTCACCTTTCAAAGACATTCTTCTGGGGATAGTTGCTTTGGGAGAGAGGTCAGAACACATTATCTCTAATTTCAAGATTATGTAATTCCAGTTTTTATGAAGATTTAACCTGGAATTAATTTGCTTTTAGCTCTGCTTTTCACAGACTTCAGTGACCCAATGCCAGAGTTATAATATGCTTGAACCTGCAGCTTTCTAAGTCTTTCTCCTAATTCCCACAACCCTGTCCAAATAGCAACAATTTCATTTAGGCCATCCAGTTGTCAATTTTTGGTCCTGGGAAAGAAAAACTAATAAACCCCACTTCATTCCAGCAAACCCAGATCACATTCCTTTCTGATGGCCTACCGCATTCCACTCTGAGCTAAGTACCATAGTTCTAGCTCTGCTTGACAACTTCGGGCAATTCATTTCCTAACTGTTCTCTTAGAGAAACCCTAGAAAATCTTTTTATTTCATGATTCCCTATGGAAAATATTTCCTTCCATGAATCTGAGGCTAGGATAGATCTGTAAATGACTCCTGTAATTCTAAACTTAAAAAAAAATCCACTTTTTATACTTTATTGAATTCACATGTGTACATCTTTGTTTAGTTTTAGCAAACGGTATTGGCATATTAGAAGCTGTAACATCATGGGCACTGAGTAAGTAAAAACCCTTCTGCAAAGTGTTCATTGGGTCTGAATATTTAATTTCACTTGGGGTAGAATAGTTTTCCATTTGAAAGTAAGGAAGCTGGATCCTAGTCATAAAAGTGGGTGTCTAAGGGAGGAGTAGACACCCAGGTTTTCTGGTTCCCATCTGTCTCTCTCTCCCCTGCCCCATTACATCAGACTTCTCACACTTCTGATTTGGGACTGCCAGAGGATGGCTGGCTGAGAGGCATGGCTTTTCATCGCCACCTACCGTCTACTCCAAGAACTGCATTAATATTTCAGACATCCCAGTCCCAAATCCATGAGTGGAGACAACTTTCCCAACCGCAGAAAGAAGAAACCTATTGGAATAGAAGGAAAGAATAAAATGCAAGAGCAAGTGAACAAAGATTCTGCGGAATAAGCCTGAAAAATGAGGCACCAAGGAAAACCTGTCTCTAACTCTATTTCGATATTTCCAAAAGGGAACCCTTATTTATAAAAGGTTACAATCAAACTCGAATAGGTTGGAATAAGGTGATGTTTCCAGTGCAATAAGATCTAGTAATTATTCTCAAATCGAATTAAAAGCAGTTATTTGATAACATATTTACTGAGCGATGTAAACACCCGTTTTTATCATTGCTATCCCTGTGTGTTCCTTGTCCGAAAGCTACTACAAGGTTAGCATCAAGATATTTTTGAACACAGTAACAATCTAAAAAAAGACAAAACATGCCTCCCTGATGTGTTGAGAGTCTTCTTTTTTCACTTCAGTGGTAATTTTTTTTTCATACTTTCACCAGTTTCAGGAAAGGGTGGGTTAGAGTCAGGGGCTTCCTGAAACTTTACAGAACAAGAATTCTAATTCAGTGTGTTTAGAGGGGCCCCCTGAGAATCGTGTTTTGGAACATACCAACCCCATGTGGTATTATCTTTGCCAATTTTGCAGTTTCGTGTGAGATTTATTTTTAATCTTTAACAAAGCATGCCCGTGTTTATCTTAAGTTAGGAAAAAGTGTAATCGTTTAAAACAAAACTTTTAAAAATAATTAAATATACAATGAATGCTGAAACATAAAAGTCAGACAGAATGTTACCTTAACAAGAAAGAGCTTCCTAAAGATCAAAGGATTGTTGTTTGTTCTATTTGCTAAAGACAAGTAACAAGTACTTTCACTTTAAGGGATTTGGTGGCTACTTGAAGGAGGCTAGGAGAAGTCTCCATTGCCCGACCCCAACAAGATAAACACTTCCCACCCCTCACATTCACAGAGCTGGAAAATTTACTTATTGATGCTAAAAATATATACTTCGTGTTTAGAATGGAATGCTGAGATTTGATTGAAGGCAGTACATGAATCAAGTCAATGGCATTTTGGGGGCACGTCTTTCAATCTTATTTAAAATTATGGGGGAGAGAATACTTTGGGCTTTCCTTTATTTTGTGTATGGGCAATATGTAATCAGTGCAGCACTGAGTAGGAATTAATTGAATGGGCTTCTGTATCCATCATGGAATGCAGCTGCTTCCAAGTTCAATGCACCTCTCATGTTGTGCTGATTTGATGCTACCTTTAATAAAGAAGGGAAGAAATGGGCTTTTAGAGCATGAAAGCCCCTTTTCCCTAAGTACCTACAGATCTGGGTTTTCTTTAAGTCAGTAATACTAGTTAAGTCACTTATGGACTGACATGTCAGTATAGGATAAGATGGAAATACACTCTCAGTTCAATTGGTGGTGGCCGTTAAGAGATGAGTTTGTATAACGGTGGACCCTACTTTTATGAAGCCATTGTAATCAGCTGAAGCAACTTTATTTATTTATTTATTTATTTATTTGTGGTACGTGGGCCTCTCACTGTTGTGGCCTCTCCCGTTGCGGAGCACAGGCTCGGGACGCGCAGGCTCAGTGGCCATGGCTCACGGGCCCAGCCGCTCTGCGGCATGTGGGATCTTCCTGGACCGGGGCATGAACCCGCGTTCTCTGCATCGGCAGGCGGACTCTCAACCACTGCGCCACCGGGGAAGCCCTGAAGCAACTTTAGATGGTGCAATATCAGGCTGTTTCCAATCTGCAGCTATCAGGTGAGCCCTACCAAATGCTGCAAAAACACTACTCAAAGAGAAACGACAGTTCTTTTCATTTATCTCCTATGTGTCCTCTCCAAAGAGCTTCAAAATATGCTTGCTATTTTTTATGAAATCTTTCAACTAATATTTATTTTGCATGTGGCTAGATTGTGATTTCTGTTTTTTTATGGCATTGTGGCTGAATTTTCTACCCAGGAAGTATAGCAAAATGCTAAGAGCTTGAGCTCTAGAGCTTGACAAACTGATTCTGTCACTGGCTTACGAGATCTGGGCAATGAAGTTTTCTAAGCCGTCATCTGCTCATTTGCAAAATGGCAAATGTTAATAGGAATGAACTTGCAAGGTTTGAACATAGGTCGGGGGCTCAGCACAGGGCCTGGCATTCTGTGGTAACTGTTGTTATAATACTGTTGTTATAATCACCTGTAAGTGATTTAGGGTCGTGTCCAAGACCCTAAATCACTTACAAGAAGCCTAAAAGACGTTAGGCAGTAGTTGAGGGAAATCCCATACCACCTCTCTTTTCACCTTGGTTCCTTTCTGCTATAGTCTCACGGGACGATCTGGAAGTTCTTAGTAGAGTGCTCCTCAGGGGGCAGTCCACAGCCTCATGCTGCAAGGGGTGGAAGAAGGAAGAAGGTCCTGCAGCAAAGAGAGTGATCCCGACAAATGCAGACATGACAGAACATTCATACTGAAGAGGGTTTTGCTGGTCCAATCATTCTTCAGAACCCTACCTGGGACTGAATTTAACTGCAGTGTGATAAATATCCCATGACTCTGGGAAATCTTACAGAAAACAAACAAACAAAAAAACCCTCTCCTGGTTGGCAGAGCAGTAATGCAAATATTCCGAACACCAGATACTCCCCGAATCATGGTTTAGGAATGCAATGAATCAGCAGATTACTTTGTTTTGCTTAGTTTACTTTATTTTATTTATTTATTTATTTATTTTCGGTACACGGGCCTCTCACTGTTGTGGCCTCTCCCGTTGCAGAGCACAGGCTCCGGACGCGCAGGCCCAGCGGCCATGGCTCACGGGCCCAGCCGCTCTGCGGCACATGGGATCCTCCCAGACCGGGGCACGAACCCGTATCCCCTGCATCGGCAGGCGGACTCTCAACCACTGCGCCACCAGGGAGGCCCTGCTTAGTTTACTTTAATGGGCATTATGGCAGAATGGTGAAGTCAGGAAGCTCGGTTGTTATTGTTGTTTTAAAAATTATTTCATGGTATTGTTATTAGTAGTTGTTTGTGATTGCTGATTGACAGTTTGTAATTACAAACCCATCATAACAGCTGGAAAGGTAGTTCATATCTATGAGAGATAATAAGTTTTAAAAGTATTGAAGACAGGGCAGGGGACTAGTTATTTTAAAAGGGAGGAAATAGGATAAATTATTTGGGGTAGACTAATTCTGTTAGATCAGGGTTCCAAGAGAGTTGTTTTTGGTTTGCAGAAAGACTTGAGCTTGGATCCTATCTATTAAATATGTTTCATACATAGGTTTCTACTTAGTTTCCAATTGACTGAATAAGTGATTTTTTAAAACCCTTCCTTTCATACACAGCATGATTAACATTAATATTTGGACTAAGTCTACAATGCTTTTCCTAAAGTTGATTTCATAGTTCCTTTGCAATTCTGGATTCGGAAAAGCTTTGGCCTGAGTATGGCTGACTCAGTGAAGGTAGACTGTGCTATGAGATGGCCCTGCCATATCTTTATTGGAAAGTTTTTTATAGTCACATCCTGATCTGCAAATTATTGGTGAGTAGACACTTGTAGCCCCAATTCCATAACTCTACCACAAAAATAGAATTTCAGACTCTGTCAATATGAACATTACCTAGATAAAACTATATCTAGGTCTCCCCTGACAAGTTTTATGATTCAGTGCTTTGTTTCTATATACTAAAGTTAGAAACTCAGAGTGACTCACTTTTCTTTTTTGCATGCATCTAAGTGAACAAGGAAGTTAGACTGCTTCTGGTGTTGCCTTCTTTAATTAAAAGAAAAAAAAAAAGACATGCTCCTTCTCAAGTATCCTTTTTAGGTCAGCAATTTTGAAGTGCAGGACTTATTGGTATCCAAGCGGAAAGGGCTGATGCTGAGTTACTGCGACTCCCTCTGAGTGGAGTTCTTCCATGGCTGGAGAAAGGAAGACATTTGTTGTACTAATACTGAATCTGCTTCCTGTGTAAAATAACCTTTAACTCTGCGGAGATCCCCCATTTTAATGACCAGGACATAGTGGAAATAGAAGGAAATCCAAACACCCCACTGGCAGCCATTCTCTTCCCCAGCAGGTCAAGCTGCAACCCTCCTCAGGACAGAGATGGTTGCTTGGGGAGTGTTCGGCTGGGCTGCTGTTTCTCCTATTTTAAGATATGACCATTTTGATTGTTTAAAGATGTGTATGACACTCTGACCCATTAAGAAGCCTGGGCTCTGTCGATCAGGGATCATGAGGTGGGTGGGCCTGGAGAATCGGGGAGGGAATCTTGTCAACTATAGGACCAGCTCTCAAACCCCAAGCCAGACTGCAGCTTCATATCTTCATTACAGAAACATGATTGAGTCTACAGTGACTGCCGTGACCATCGGAACTTCTCTTTCTGTGTAGAACCTCAAGTGGGATTCCTTACACTGAATGAGGTAAAAACCCAGCAGTGTTCAAAGTAGAGAAACAAGCTTTTCAAGTATATTTGAATTTTTGTAGTAAAGTAGCCCAGCTCTTTAGATTCTGGGAGAGTATGTCTGCGTGATGGGGAAAGGAGGTTAATAAATGCTTTCAGAGCTTCCCTGGAGCACGGGCACTAGGTGTCCTACTGCAGTACACAATCACGTTCTGTCTCAGGAAACCACACCTGAATAATGCAGTCGGTATTCCCAGAATGCAGTTAGCAGTGGATGAACAGGAGAACTTTCCACAGGTCAATCAATGGCATCTCTGCTTCCAGCTCACTTGCAGGTTGCTCCTTCTCAAAAGACATGTCTACTTTCTAAAAGACAGCTGAGCTGATTGGGAGAGAGAAGAAGAGTAAAGGGGTAAATGATCTATCTCTCATTCTCTATCTCACTCTCTCCTTCCTCCTCATCCCCACTTATACCTGCAACTCCCTCAAGCCAGATCTTCTGATTAATCTGGATTTTCATCTGTTTTGCCTCTTCCTCCCTAAGAATGAATGATTTGTCTCAATGAGTACAGACCAAACCTAATGACACAGGAGTCATGTATTTCACATGTTTTAGACTGCATTTCTGGTTCCTAAAACTCCAGCTAAGTCTGACAAACTATGGTGTAGTAGAAGAAACACTGACTGGTACTTTAGCAGGTATTTGATATTAGTTTGTCTTTTTAAAAAAATTGATCTGTAGGTCACCTATAGGTTTTTCATGAAAAATTCTTAAATATAATCAAATTTATCAATATTTTCAGAAATTTTCCAAGACAAAACACAGATTTCTCCATGTACATGATACAAAATGATCAGTAGTCATTTGAAAAATGTTACTGAGCACTTATTCTGTTACAATGTTTGTTGCACTTCACAGGAGAAATAAAGGATCATGTTTTAAGATTAATTTTGAATGTAACAGAATACCTGACTAAAGAGTACATATTAAGTAAAAAGGCAATTATTTTCCTACTATAGCATGAAGCCTAGAGGTAGGCAATTCAGTGCTCAGTGAGGTTATCAAGGACATGGATTCTTTCTCTTCAATTTCTCCATTCTTGTGTTTGTAACCTCATGATTTGAAGATGATTCTCACAGCTCCAGATCTCATAACTGTGTTCAAAGGAGGTGGTGGCAGTGGGGGGAAGGATAGGCAAGGGTAAATGTGACTTTTTTTGAGTGTCTCCCCTGTTTTAGTATAGAAATATGCCTAACAAATTTCAGGCAGGATATATAAAAAGGCATTCACACCAAGACACATTGTGGTCAAATGCAGACAAAGGGAAAATCTTAAAAGCAGTTAGAGAGAGAAATACAGACTATTCACAGAGGAATAACAGACTTTGGGCATACTTATCAAAAGCAACATGGATTCCAGAAAGTAGTGGAATAATATCTTCAATGCAGAGTGAAAATAACTGACAACCTAAATTTCTATACCCAGCAAAACTACCTTTCAAGAATGAGAGCAGGGCTTCCCTGGTGGTGCAGTGGTTAAGAATCTGACTGCCAGTGCAGGGGACACGGGTTTGAGCCCTGGTCCGGGAAGATCCCACATGCCGCGGAGCAACTAAGCCCGTGTGCCACAGCTACTGAGCCTGCACTCCAGAGCCTGTGAGCCACAACTACTGAAGCCTGCGCAACTAGAGCCTGTGCTCCGCAACAAGAGAAGACACTGCAATGAGAAGCCCACACACTGCAACGAAGAGCAGCCCCCGCTCAACACAACTAGAGAAAGCCCGCGTACAGCAACCAAGACCCAATGCAGCCAAAAATAAACTAAAAAAAAAAAAGACCCAATGCAAGCATAAATAAATAAATAAATTTATTTAAAAAAAGAATGAGGGCAAAATAAAAACATTTATTTACAAAATGAGAGTTTACTATCACTCACCAGAGAAATCTCTATAGGATGTACGTCAGGATGAAGAAAACTCATCCCAGAAAGAAGGTCAGAGATCCAAAATAGCAAAGAAAATGATGAATACATGGGTGAATCTAAACAATCACTGGCTGTGTTAAATAACAATAATAATGTCTTAATTATGGGGTTAAGAAATAATACAGAATCAAAATGCTAGTAAAAAATGGCATATAAGTAGGAAGGAGATAATAGAAATAAGGCATTCAAACGTCTGTACTTTGCTCAAGAGGGTAAAACACTGACTAACTTAAGACGTTAAATTACACATTTGATTAGTTATACACTTTACTAAATTACACATACACATATGTATATTAAAAAGTCTAGGACATCCCATAAAATATAAAAAAAACAAAGGTGTAAGTGCTAAACAAATAAAGGGGAAAAACAGATTAAGAGAAAACAGATAAGAGAAAAATAAAACATGAAACTTAATCAAAAAAACATTCAAGGAGATAAAAAAAGAATATAGAAAAAGTAGAACAGAATTCATAAAATATGGTAGAAATGGAATCCAAATATATTAAAATAAGAATAAGGGTTAGTGGGGCCTCCCTGGTGGCGCAGTGGTTGAGAGTCCGCCTGCCGATGCAGGGGACGCGGGTTCGTGCCCCGATCCCGGAGGATCCCGCGTGCCGCGGAGCGGCTGGGCCCGCGAGCCATGGCCGCGGGGCCTGTGTGTCCGGAGCCTGTGCTCCGCAACGGGAGAGGCCACAGCAGTGAGAGGCCCGCGTGCAGCAAAAAAAAAAAAAAAAAAAAAAGAATAAGGGTTAGTGGACAAAATTTTTTATCAGATTGGATAAAAAGCAAAATCTTGCTACATGTTGTTTATGAGAGAGACATAAAACAAATAAGTTCATAAACGAGTTGAAAGTAAAAAGATAGAAAGACATTTAATAAATACTGACCAAAAGGAAACTTGTGTGAATATATTACCAGATAAGTAAAAAATACCTTAAGGTAAAAAGCAATACTAGAGATAGAGGTTCATTACCTATTGAGGAAGGTCCAATTCATTAGGGAGATGGAAACAATTCTACACTTGCATACTTCTAATAGCATAGCTTCAAAAAATATCTAACAAAAAATGACAAAACAAGAAAAAGAAACGGACAAATACACCATTACTGAGGTAGAATTTAACAAGTCTTTGTCACAAGTTGACAAGATAAAAATATCAGTAAGAATATGAATGATTTGACCATCACTATAAACAAACCAGGTCTAATGAACATATGCAGATGCCTGTACCCAGTAACTAGAGAATACACTTCTGTTCACAGGAACAATTATAAAAACTGACAATATACTAGCTCACAGAGAAAATCTCAACAAATGTCAAAGAATCACTATCTCATAGACCACAGTCTCTGACCATTACACGATTAATAACAAAAACAAAAAGACTTGGAAATTTAAAAGCTCAAATCTAAATTGTTCATGGGACAAAAGAGAAAGCAAAGGGAAATTAGAAAATACTTAGAACCAACAATAATGATTATATAGGAAAGCTTGTGAGATACAGCTCAAGTGGTAGATGGAGGAGGTGAATAGCTTTATAATACTTACATTAATAAAAAAGTTGAAATTACAAAAATAACCCCCCAAATCTAAATAGAATTGAATAAAGGAAATAATTAAAAATAAGAGCAAAAATTAACAAAACAGAAAACATATTCAATAGAAAGGATCAACAAAGCAAAATGTTGGCTCATTGAAAAAATTTTAATAAAACTGACAAACCTTTAGCAAATTAATGAAGAAAGAGAAAAAGCAGGTAAAATTTTAAGAATGGAAAAGGAAGTCAAAAATATAACAGAAATTACACAGATAAAACATTACAAGCAATTTAGCAATAAATCTTAAAACTTAAATAAAATGGAGAAATTCCTGGCAACATAAACTTACAAAACTGACTTAAGAAGAAATTGTAAATCTGAAATTTAAAATATAAGGGCTGATACTTAGCTTATATGCAACTGTATGATCATACAGTTTGCTCAGGGCCAGGGTCATTTCTGATTGATTAGTGCAACCATCCTAATTGGTTAAGTAACTTGATTACCACCTAGCTTATAATCATTCATAAAATTTTATCAATAGTTAAAATTTTTCACACAGAGGAAATTTTTCCCACACCAGGGCCAGGCAGTTTTATAGGCAGACTTACCAAGATTCGAGGAATGGATAATTCCAATCTTAAACTCCTTCAGAGAATATAAAAGGAGGAACATCTCCTAACTAATTTTATGAGTCTAGTATAACTTTATACAAAGACCAGACAAGAAAAAAGTTACAGTCCAACTTCATTCTTGATCATGGATGCAAAAATCTTAAACAAAACATTAGCAACTATATATGTAAGAAAATAATGATCAGTTGGGTTTATTCCGAGGATGGAAAATTGTTGCACCATTAGAGAATTTATTAATGTAATTTACCATACTAACAGATTAAAAGAGGAGAACAACAAGGTCATTTCAAAAGAGATTAAAAAAGCATTCAAAAAAAATTTACAAGGCATTTATAATAGAAACAAATGGAAAACTCATAGCCAAAAAGGAATAGAACATCCTTAGCCTACCTAACAAAGGATATCTGCAAAAACAGCTCCAGCAAATATAATACTCCACAGTAAAAACGTTAAAAGCATTTCCTTTAAAAATAAGGACTAAGACAAGGAGATAAGCTATTACCATTCCTGACAACTCTGTGCTGGAGTTCTAGTCATTGCAGAGCATCAAGAAAAATAACAAAGGGGTATAAGGATTGGAGAGGAAGAAACCAAGTTATCATTATTTACAAGTTAAATGATTGCCTATGTAGAAAACTCAAAGAATCTTATTTCTTATAAGAAATAAGAAAATTTATCAAGGTTGCTAGATATAGGGTCAAAGGCAAAAGTTAATTGCATTTCTTTGCATTTCTACATACCAGCAAAACAGCTGTAAATTTTAACTTTAAAAGGATACCATTTACAATAGCACAAAAAATAAGATATCTAGGAATAAACCTAGCACAAATATTTAGGAAACTTCATGTTGAATGCTATAAAAACTTATGGAAATATATGTAAAAACACCTAATGAAGAATATACTGTATGAATGGAGAAGTTCCATCTTTTCCATTAAAGTTGTCAATCTTCCCCAAACTCTAAAGATTCAATAAAAATCCAAATAACCTCTTTAACTAACTCAACTTTAAATGAAAGAGCAAAGTGCCAAAGATAGACAAGTTACTTCTAAAGAAGGAAGTAGAAAGGTTCAATATTAAGAGATCTGTCAACATAATTCATTGTACCAACAAATTAATGGAGAAAATGTTTATATAAGTAGATGATTAAAAGCCATCTGAAAAAGGTGAGCAGTCATTTCAAATATAAACTCTACCTAAACTCTTATTAGCAGATGTACTACTAGCATAGGCTTGCTTATCTTACAAATAGCCCCAGACCTCAGTGGCTTCACATAATAAATGATTTCTCATCACATCATAATCCAATGTGGGTCAGCAATGCAGCTCTCCTACAGACAGTTATTCAGAGACCCAGGATATTTCCATCAGTAGCTCTGCCATCTTAGAGGACCTCAGGGTTCTCCACGAAGTCCTTTGCATCTGAATGGCAGAGAAGGGAAGACAGAGTGGAGAACCACATGGCAGGCTGAGGTAGGACTGGAAGTGTGGCAAATCTTTTCCACTCACATTCTTTTGACCAAAATTCAGTTAGACGGACCTGAATCTTAATACCTGCTATCACCATTATTTACTCAACATCGTTTTGGAGGTTGTAACAAGGGCAGTAAGAAAAGGAAATAACATAAATTTGAAAAAGAGATTAAATTATCTTTTGCTGATAACCTATTTAGAGACTGCAAGATAATGCTTTTAAAAAGAGCATACTACATTAGAATGGGTATCATCAGAAAATCTACAAACAACAAATGCTGGAGAGGGTGTGGAGAAAAGGGAGCCTTCTTGCACTGTTGGTGGGAATGTAAATTGCTACAGCCACTATGGTGAACAGTATGGAGGTTCCTTAGGAAACTAAAAATAGAATTACCATATGACCCAGCAATTCCACTACTGGGCATATACCCAGAGAAAACCATAATTCAAAAAGACACATGCACCCCAATGTTCATTGCAGCACTATTTACAGTAGCCAGGCCATGGAAACAACCTAAATGCCCATCGACAGATGAATGGATAAAGAAGATGTGGTACATATATACAGTGGAATATTACTCAGCCATAAAAAGGAACGAAGTTAGGTCATTTGCAGAGATGTGGATGGACCTAGAGACTGTCATACAGAGTGAAGTAAGTCAGAAAGAGAAAAACAAATATCATATATTAACACATATATGGGGAATCTAGAAAAATGGTACAGATGAACCGGTTTGCAAGGTAGAAATAGAGACACAGACATAGAGAACAAACGTATGGACACAAAGGGGGGAAAGCGGCGGGTAGGGTTGGTGGGGTGGGATGAATTGGGAAACTGGGATTGACATGTATACACTAATATGTATAAAATAGTTAACTAATAAGAACCTGCTGTATAAAAAAAAAATTAAAAAAAATTTTTTAAAAGAGCATACTACAAAAAATTTTTAAAAAATAAAAAAATAAAGGGACTTCCCTGGTGGTCCAGTGGTTAAGACTCCTCCCCACCTCCAATGCAGGGGTCGTGGGTTCGATTTCTGATTGGGGAACTAAGATCTCACATGCCACGGGGCACGGCCAAACAAACAAAGAAAAAAGCATACTAGAATTAATAAGATAATTGAGTAATGTGGCTGGACACAAGATAAATAAAACAGACAGAGACACATACATATACAAATTAGTACCTGCACGCATATAAATATAGTACAAAGAGTACAGAAGCTCTCTTAATTCACTTCTCTTTAAATGACCCTTGGGACTTATGAGGCTCTCAATTTCATCTGTAAAACCTACAGATTATTAGCTACAGCAAGATAAATGTTCTCACCTTGTGAAATAACCATTTATCCCACTTTCACCAGTTGACTGTACACTTACTAATATCCAGTTGTGCTTGCTCCTAAACATTTTTACAACAGTTGTACTATTATTATAAATAAGTAATTTAAAGAAATATTACTGAATCCAATAAACAATAATGTGAAAAGAATGAATTGTTTTTATGAAAACTAAGTTGTCTGCTTTAGAAAGATTAAACAAAGTTACAAAAAATGCTGTTGGTTTGGGTGTGACAATTATAAAAGATTAAGGGGAAGTTGTAAGATTCTGTATTTCTATTTTCCTACAAGTATTTTAAAGTTCTTGATCCATGGTAGAGAAATCCAAACTGGAAACTGTATAGGATGCCCTATGAATGTGGTTTATGCCATATTATGGCATCCAAATCACTGGACCGATCCTTAAAGAACTCTGTCCTACATAACAATATGGATCAATGAATACACACACACACACACACACACACACACACACACACACACACACACACGTTTTTTGTTAAAATATGTAAAATAGGTATGTTGTATTAGTCAGGATAGGATAGGCTATGTTGCAGTAAAACAAACAAACAAACCAAAAAACAAATAAAATCCCTTAAATCTCAGAACTTAAAATCATAAGCTCTTCACCTGGGTGGCATGCAAGGCATCTGTCTTCTATACGATGGCCCAGCATTCTAGCTGCATTGGTCTTTTGGTACTTCCGCATCAACACATACTTCCACAACCAACATGGCAGGGAAGATAATGTGGGGAATCAGTCTCCAGCTCCTCAGTGCTTCCAGGCAAAGTGAAACACATCAGTTCCACTCATATTTTCACTGGCCAGGATCAGTCAGATGGCTGTGTATAATTTTAAGAGACAAGGAAGTATAATCTTACCAACTGGGAAGGAGACAGGGACAGGATATTGTTGAACAGTGATATCTATCACCTAAGTATCACTTTCTAGGATTTCTCAATCTTGCCAATGTAAAAACCAAACACTGTGATACATTGTGTTACTGATCAGGACATTTGCTGCCCTTCACGTTGGAGTATTACTCATCTCCATCCCACTGACGTCAGGCTTGGTATTGTGACTTGAAGGGCCCTTCCCTGTGGGAGGATTATGCATCCTTGACACTTCAGTGTCAGATACGGGCTTGTGCTTTGCTTTGGCTTAAAAAATGTAAGGGGGGGGAGGGGTGTGACATGGGGCACTTCTTTGTAGAAGCTTTATGAGCCAGAAGACGCTGTACCTTGATTCCTTTCTCTCTACCCCAAGGCTGCAATGTGCCTGACAGCAGTTACTCCATTAGCCTGGGTCCCAGGGTGAAGATGATGTGAAGGAGATGCTGCCAGCTTGTGGTGGACACGTAGCGTGAGCAGAAAATTATCTGTTGTTCTATACTACCAAGAATTCAGTTTGCCACTGCAGCATAATTTACCCTAAGCTGAATAATAGACACACTATCCTTACTGCATCAGTAAGAATGCTTATAGGAATAGCCAGAGAGAAGTGAAAATGAAAAAAACATATATTCCATTTCTAATAGTGATAAAAGTACAGAATACTTAAGGCTAAATTTGACAAGACAGGTTTAAGATATATGATAAAATTTACAAAATATTATTGAAGGATACAAAACATGTTAATTTCCCCAAAATTACTGTACAAATCTAATGTAATTCTAATCATAATTCCGACGGTTTCTTTTTATTTGATAAAAGCATTTTAAAGTTCATATGGAATAATAAAATTGACCTACAATGTTACTGCCAGAATTAAATGAGCTGAAATATGTAAAGTGCTTAGGACAGTATTTGGCACAGATATGCCCAATGAATGTTACCTAATTTGGTTATTTGGAAAAATAATTAGATCATTAGAATGGAGAGGCTCAAAATGTATCTTAGTACAAGCAAGATTTTAACATAGCCTCTAAAGGAAAATAAAATCAGACTCCTACCTTAATCCATATTCAAAACTAAATTCCATATGAATTAAAAGCAAAATGTGAAAAACTATTTTAGAATAAAATTTGAGAATAACTTTATACACTAGGAGTCAGGGAAACATTTTCAACTGAAACAGTTAAAGCAGAGAGTTGTAAAGGAAAAGAGACATTTATTCAAAATGTTTAGGTAAAAGATACCATAAACAAAAGAAAAATATTACAACAGATTGTGGGAAATCTTTGTAATGCGTAAGACAAAGGTTAATATCTATAGTATATAACAAGCACCTACAAATTTATAGGAAGAAGAAAAACTCGGTAGAAAAATGAGCAAAGACTGTGTGAACAAGCATTTCCAGAAAAGCAAATCTAAATGATAAATAAACATGAAAAGTTGCTTAATCTTACTAGCAATCAGGAAGACACAAACTAAACTGACAATGAATGAGCCATCACTTCTAACCCATCAGATCAATTTTAATTGTTGGCAGAAATACGAATTTATACATTCTGAATCACTGTTTTCTTTTAGAAAATGTCTCAAAACAATCCTTTAATAAATACAGTGGCAAAGGAATTACTTTGTATTCCAAGTAATCACACACAAACTACAGTATTTTGAAATTTCAGATTCTCAGGGAATATATTTTGAAAAGACTGATTCCTGTTGCTCTATGTATTTCCCATACTGTACGTCTCTCTCAGCTCCAAACAGAGAATTCTGCTACTACTTGTGGTCACTGGACAGTGTCTTTTGACTTCATTACCACTCTGAGCCAGGACCCCAAGGAAGCCCCAGTAACACACCCCTGAATGCCCAACCCATGCAAGTTCCGGCTGTCTGCACCTGATACCGCGCCTAGTTTCTCACAGACCCTGGCGCTAGGGTCAAGGCAATCTTGATATAGGAAATAAATTACACCCATGTTAATCGTGCCCTGAGGCTAAATCCACCCAGTCCCCATCAGACCTTTGAAACACCAGCCATCATTTACTGAGCTTAGAGTACTCTGGAGATGGCATGGAGAGTGGAGGGGGGCAGTCAAGCTGAAAGGCTGTTATAATGTTCCTAAAGAAAGATGAAAACTTCAAAAGGATCTATCAGCTCCCAAAAGATGGTGAATGGGGTTTGCAGACTAAAAAGCTTTGAAAAAGACAAGGAGAGGCACATGTGCAAACAAGTGCAACAACGTGTTACAGATGCAGTGAAACAAGTATGTATATGTGAGGGGCACAAAGGGTCCCCTCTCCCAGAAAGGGGGTGCGCAGAGCAAGTCAGGCAAGACGTCACAGAGGAAGTGATGCTGAGCTGAGACAGTGCAATAGAGCATTCCACAAAGAGGGGGAAACAGGAATAAAAGTGCAGGGGCGTGAAAGCAGTGACATTTTCAGAGAATTCCAAGTAATTTAATATGACTAGTGTAAAGGATTTAAGCATAAGGTTGAGGGTCAGATCACTGAAGGCCTGTTTGCCATTGGACAGAGTCTGGAATTAATCCTGAAGGGCAGGAACCAGGAGCAAGGGAAGGGGTTTAAGGAGGGAAGTCACAGATTTGAGTTTTAGGGGACAAAACATCTTTGGCAGCAGTAGAGAAGATGTTTTGGAATAAGGCAAGGAGTTCTTGTGGCTCAGGCGTCGGGTAATTACTTCCGTTAACTATGATACCCTATTTCTCAGGAGATTTCACTGAGATATTTTAGAAATAATACTTTCCTTTCTCGCTGATGTAAAGATACCTAAGTAGAATGATAAACAAGGTCTTTTTTTCCCATCTAAACTCCATTGTGTAAACTTAGTTGTACACTCTAATTTAATAAATGGAGTGAGGCTGAATAGCCTTTGGCATCAATCCCAGACACTAAAACAGTGAGAAAACAACAAAACATGGAACATAATATCTATCCATAAATCCAATTGTATGGTTAGGGTTATGGAGCATTTTAAGAGTTATGATTTCCCTGGCCAAGTACCAAAAAAACATACCTTCAAAAATTAGAACAGCCATTTGGCATCCAACCATGCTGACAGAATGAAAAATGTTGAGTAAATGGCCTACGTGTAATTCACCGCTCTTGAAGAAGTAAAGGAAGGGTGTTTTCTAAGGCTTCAGAATGACATACTTTATTAAGTAATAACATGGTCATGAAAAAAGCCAAGAGAAAACTTCCCAGCTCACTTAGAAAATGGAGTCACTCTATTTTCTTCAGAATGATAAATAGATATATTCTGTCATATAAAAGAATGTCTCAGATCTGGTGCATTCACAGTGGTTATCTCTGCTCTCCATTCCCTTCTTTTTGCCTTTTGTTGTTTTCTAATTTTCTGCAGTGAGCATGCATTGCTTCTAGAAAGAAAAACAGTGAAATAAACCAGTCATACAATCAGAGTGACTTAGGCTGTCTTTTTCAGCTTTCTGATTCCAACTAAGATTAATGTAAATTGCTTTTGAGATAACCTTCTAGTGTGCTTGGAATATAGGCAAATTTTCTCTCAAGTCTTTGTCTTCAAGGAATAAATTTTTGAATTTTCAAAAATACAAAAACTTCCCTTCTCAATTATTCATGCCAGTGAAGGGAACACTGACAGTAGTATTCGAAAACAGCATCCAAATAGAAAACATCCAGCATATGGGTATAATATATTAGGCTTTGTAAGGCGCTGTACAATGTTTTTGGCAGAAACGCTTTCTGAATTACATTTTTTAGTTAATATGAAAATGATTCTATGCTCCTACATGTGGGCTGGCAAATGAAGGGTAAAAGAAACAGGTCTAGAATTTAAAATTCATTGCATATAATCTACAAGAGGCATGCTCCACAGGCAAATGAATAAAGACTATGCTGAAAATATAAACCGCTTCCTAAAAACACAAACCTGAAACAGGGCTATGAAAGCATGGAAAAATGGAACGCTAACCTCAGCTGTGTCTGATGCAATGCAGATGTAAAACAGTAAAACAAAACTCCTGGATTCAAAAGAGTCAACTTTAGTAAGTACTATCAAAACCCAGCTTTTCATAATCAGAGGACACTCTTTTAAAAGCAGCTCCAACTGAAGTCAGAGTCAGCAAAGTACTTCAGAAGGAATATGAAACATCTCTTAGGGTTAAAGAGAAGCGTCTGTCAAATAAACTTGATGTAATGGATTCCTCCATCTCTTAACACTTATAAAGGGACTTGCAAAGAAAAATGTGTAAATAGGATTTATCTTAAATTAAGCACATTGAACCTTTCCCAACACTGTAAGAACTTAGATAGTTTAAAGAGGATCTGGATGTACTCTTTATAATCTGTAGATTCTTTTCAGGTCCTCTGAAACACAGTAACTTTCTTCCTAGTTGAGATGTGTACGCCCTTGCCAAACTTTGTAGGGGAGCAATTTCTGAAATTTACACTTAATACAACATTCTAAGTTTTAGGTACTTTGAAGAGAGTATGTCTTACAAGCTTCCCACACCAACTGAATTACTTTCCCTCCCGTATCTCTCATTCTTCCACCCTGAACGCCGAGGGAAAACCATCACTACCTACCCTTGCCGCCAGCCCCTCTCCAAATCCCCCCATTCTGATTTCAAAGCTCTACAGAATCCATTTGGCTGAGAAGAAGTGCCACAGAGGCTGGGAGGGAGAGAGGCCAAGTGGGCCAGAATTGGTAGCTGGTGGGGGAGAGGAAGGCTGGGCACATCACACACACACACACACACTCCTGATGTTCGAGGATGTCAGAATTGTAGACTTTGTGGTGGGATGCCAGTTTTTGTTGAGTCTAGCCCCAGGGGAAAGGGCATAACTGTAACCAGACAAGGATTTAGGGCCTTGGCGTACAGTCCTGAGCTTTCAGGTTGGGCTCCAGGCCCAGGAAGGTGCTTCTGGAAACTTCTCCAAATAAGTTATCTTGGATCGCCCATATCTACCTCCAGCCTATTTCCCAACCATATTAGTCAGTCTTACCTATTAGGCACAAGTATCCATTCATCCATTTTCCCCCCACTTTTCATTTAATAAACATTTACTGGGTGCTTTCTATGTGCAAGGTGCAGATACAATAATGTGTAAGACATCGCCCCTGGCTGTAGGAGCTTGTGGGAGAGAAACAGATAGATGTGGCCACAGATCAACACAACTGAGTGCTAGAGGTTATGGTAAAGGGCGTAGAGGTTGCACGGGGGCAAAAAGGAGAGAATTAACTTCTCTGCCCCACGTACTCCGCTGCTACTGTTACCTGCTCAGGCCCCGAACCCCCTGAAATCACTCGTCTTCCCTCACAAACCCCTGCCACTGTGTCCCTTGGAACATGCAACCAAACTTCCCGGTATTTTTTTTTTTTTTTGCTGTACGCGGGCCTCTCACTGTTGCGGCCTCTCCCGTTGCAGAGCGCAGGCTCCGGACGCGCAGGCTCAGCGGCCATGGCTCACGGGCCCAGCCGCTCCGCGGCACGTGGGATCCTCCCGGACCGGGGCACGAACCCGTGTCCCCTGCGTCGGCAGGCGGACTCTCAACCACTGCGCCACCAGGGGGGAAGCCCTCCGGTATTTTTTACTTTGCTACAAGATCTTTGCACATCTCAGCCCTGGCTAAAACCTAGGTTTCTCAAAAATGATGCCACTTTCCTCAAACGCTTGTCCGGTGGTATCTACTCTTTCTCCCACTTTCGCTGACTCACGGGGCAAGAAAATGTCGACGCGACCTCTCGCTGCCGACAGTTACTGCTGATTCTTAACTTCCTCACTCAACTACCTCTTCTCGAAGTGCAGCATCTGCTCGACTCCACCCTTTCTCTTCTTTTGGAGGGAAGAGGATTCAACCAAAGTCATGGGGATCTTTCAACTCGGCACGCTCTTACGTCTCCTAATAACCAGCTCAGCTCTTGTTTGGCTGTGCTCATTCACATGCTTCTCAACCATGTTTCATCACCGGCCTGCAGTCTAGATGGGAGTTTTTTTCTACATTCAACAACACACTTTCAACAAGTATTTCTGCCAGAGAGGCCTAAGAGTAAGTCAAGAAAGACAACAAAAAGTAAAGTAAAATGGGGTACTTGTTCTCATACAAGGCACATAACAAGGCTTATTATTTAAAATGTGGGTATAGTAGGACCTACATCATAAGAGTAATTGAGGATTAACTGAAATGACATACGTAAAGAACTAAGAACAGGGCCTGACACATAACAGATGTTAACTATTATTACTGTATCCTCCAAACTATATAACATACACAAAGCTTAAGCAATGATATCAAACCATTCTAGAATCAAATCTAATTCTTCAAATTACTTTAGCATACTCAACACTGTCTTGTGTTAATTGATGCTATAACAATGTGTGAGCTGCTCAAAATGAGGTGATTTTTCTCCTTGCTTGCCTTCACATTGGTCACAAAGGCCCATTTTTAAGACTTCATGATTTTTTTAAGCTATTTTAAAACCACTTTCTAACCTCTCTTTTGAACTGCTTTCAACGCCTCAGCACTTTCTTCCCCTTTGGATTCTAAGACAGCAGTTTGCTTTTCCTTCTGCCTCTCTGACCATTTCTGTTTTGTCTCCATGGCAGGCCCCCCTCCCTCTGGCTTCCCCTTGCAGTCTATGTTTCTCAGGGTCATCCCTCCTTTTTGCTGCTTCTCAAAGTCTTTCCAAGATGCTGTGCCACCTTCATTTATACCTTTACCGTCTCTGCCTTGAACTACTGCAATGCTCTAGGTGGTATTCTGGTGTCTGGTTTCTCCTGACTGCATATATCCCTCATGCTGCCACCACAATAATTTTTTTTTAAATGTCAAGTGTTTATGACAAGGCCTCCATCATCCCCTGTTCCCTGTAAGAAAAAGCCCCAAACCTCAGCACACCATCCAAGGGCCCTTCCCGTCAGCTCCGACCAATCCCTCCAGTCTCATATCATCTTGGTCCACCTACTAACCCAGAACTCCAGCCCCATGGAAACAGTCTTCAAACGTGCCCTTCTGCAAATCCTCACCTTTCCACGTTTCCTCTTCCTCAAGTGCCGTCCTTCCCTGTTCCCAACCTGATCCAGCTCCTTTCTCTATTAAGCATTGACCACAGTGCATTTTAAATACCTGTTTATGCGTCTATTGCCCCAGGAAAACAAAAGCATCTCAAGTACAGGGAAATGGCTTTTTCTTCTCTTTAGCTCCAGAATCTAGTATCAAGCCAATGCTCAACAAATATTCAATGACTGAACTGTGAGCAATCAACAAACATTAAAAAAAAACTTTTTAAAAAAGATGCAGTTTTTGGGCTTCCCTGGTGGCACAGTGGTTGAGAATCTGCCTGCCAATGCAGGGGACATGGGTTCGAGCCCTGCCTGGGAAGATACCACATGCCGCGGAGCAACCGGGCCCCTGAGCCACAACGACTGAGCCTGCGCGTCTGGAGCCGGTGCTCCGCAACAAGAGAGGCCGCGATAGTGAGAGGCCCGCGCACCGCGATGAAGAGTGGCCCCCGCTTGCCACAACTAGAGAAAGCCCTCGCACAGAAACGAAGACCCAACACAGCCATAAATTAAAAAAAAAAAAAAAAAAGGTGAACTTTAAAAAAAAAAGTAAACTTAAAAAAAAAAGATGCAGTTTTAGAACGGATATATGTGTCTGTATAACTGAACCACTTTGCTGTACACCTGATACTAACACAACACTGTAAATCAACTATACCTCAAAATAAAATAAAAATTAAATTAAAAAAATAAATAGAGATGCAGTTTTAAAATTTCTCCTTAGGTAGAACTGAGTGAAAGGAAAAGGATGCAAATGAAACACTCGATCTCAAATCTCAAGGTAAACATGGATATTCTGAAGAGCGAGAAGGAAACACATGAGGACAGCAGTGCACAATACTCAAAAGGTGGATTATCGCAGAAGTTCAAGGTTGTGGAATCCATGACAGCATCCACTGTCATGCACTGCATAACACATACAACCTTATGACCTCCCTCCTTAACATCCTTCCATGTCTTTTTAAAGATAAAGCCTCATCCTTAATCTGGCACACAAAGGCCTCCACGATAAATCTGCCTCCATCTCCTAAGCCTCATCTCACACTCCTCTCTACCTTACTCACTGAAATTTAGCCACACAGGCCTTCTTTCCCACTTGAGCTTTTGCACAAGCAAATCTACCAGCAATGTCTTTCATATTCTCTCCTAATTCACTCTTATACCTTGACTGTCAGCCCAAGGATTCCTTAAATTAGCTCCACTACATGGTGACAACGCGTGAGTCCGTTTTACCACATCACATTTGGAAGGCAACAGAGTATAGCGTATGACTGTAACTATAATAGATAATGTGTCCTTGGGCATATCTATTTAAACTCTTTTATATCTTGCTTTCAGCGCCTGTAAAACTGAGGTAAGTGTAGAACTCACTTCATAAGATTATTCAAAGGGTTAAAGGAGACAGTTCACGTACAGCACTTGGAATTGTGTTACTACATAGTAAAAGCCCTCAAAGGTCACTGATTATCATACTTACTTAGTTGTCACCCTGCCCACCCCAAGAGTTCCTCTACTGCTGGAGCCCAGGAACGACACGAGCCTGTTCATTTCTGTATTCTTAGTCTCAGCCCAGGGTCCTGAACATAGCTGGCCTTCGATAAGTAATTTAAAAAAATAAAAGCAAACCGGCAAAAGCTTTGGCTTCCACGTTTGCCTCACTAGCTGGATGACTGCACGCGAATCACTCATTCCACCTGGGCCTCGTTTGCCCTTATGAAAAACGTAATCTCGACCTCAAAGAGATTTTGGATGAACAGGGCGATGCATCCAACAAAGTACACTGCCCATCTCCCAACGCCGCACAAGCGGTCGGGGCTGATCACGAACAGAGTGGACACCCGCGTCCCCTCTCCCCCGCCCTCCTCCAGTCCACACCCTTACTGCGCCCTCGGTCCCCGATCCCTCGGGACTTCAGGCGTGGGAGCTCCGGCCCCGCGCAGCTCCCTCCAGGTGCCCCGCACCCTTCTTCCTTCCTCACCCGGACGGACGCACTTCCGGCGGATGTGGGTGGGGGCAACCCCGGAAACGGAAGTGAGCCGCGGGGTCGGCTGACGGTAACGGGCTGAGGAGCTGTTCGCAGAGCGAGTTGAAGATGGTGAGTGAGACCCTGGGCGACCCGTGTGGCCTGCGGGCTCGGGTCCGTGGGCGCAGGAGCAGGCCGCCGCTCCCCAGCCCGTTCCCGGGGCTGGGGCGGCGGCGGCGGCGGGAGGAGAAGGCCGGCCTCGGGCGCCATGATTTGTCGAGTCACGGGCCCGGGGGTTCGTGGCCGCCGCTTCATCCTTTCCCACCGCCTTCTCTCTCCCATCCCCAAGTCCCCCAGTCGGCCCCGACCCCGGTCCCTTCCCGTAGTTGGCGCCGAGCCGGAAAGGACACCCCCCAAAGTGCAACGGTCTGGGGTGCGGCGCGGCCGACTACTCCTCCCCCGAGGGGAGGACCTTTGGGAGCCGAGTGCCGGACATTCTAACCCACCCCTGACCCTCGGAACTGCCTTGATAACAAACCCACGCTGTGGGTCGCATTTCCATCACTCACCTTTACCCCACAAACATTTTTGGGAGCTCGTGGTATGGCAGGTGTTGGAGGGGGGAAAATTGGATAGTTGCTACTCCCCGTTTGTCAGTATTGTTAGTGGATCTCCTCCTGCCCCGCCTTTTCTTTCTTTTTAACTTAAAAGTTTGATATTTGGGAGAGACTCTTGAATCGTCATTGCTCGCGATACCACCAGTACTGCTGCTGGGCCATCCAAATCTAGAAAGTGTCTGTTGGTAAATACTGCTGAACATAGTAAAGAGGTTTTATAAACATCCTCAAGTAACTAGTGTTAATTAACTTTTCATAGATTTGTTTTTCTCTGCTACTTTATTAGAAATATCATGTACTGATTCTGATGTTTTACAGGAGGGAATTGGGAAAGTGATAACAGTAGATCCCAGAGATCAGAATCCCCCTTTTCTTTGTGTGTAGAAGAAACTTTTCTTCCGTTACTCTACAATAAAGCAGTCTGGGAGGAGGAGAACCTTTATGTAGGAAAGGAACAGAAGGTATTTTTGGAAAGGTACAGTCATACAACTCTGGTCCTGGAAAGAGTTCAGGCAGCTGGAAGGATGAGGGAACAGGGCCAGAGAGGTTCTGTGCCTTCATCAGGTTAGTGGCATCCACACCAGATTTCAGTTTCTTTTCCTAATTAACTATGACTTCTGTGTGGGAGAGTTGAAACCTGTTGTACAGCTTCTTGAGTTCCAGGCTTCCGACCTTGGACATTATTCTTCAGGCAAGACATTGACAAACCAGTGAAAGGTTTTTGTTTTTCGTTTTGTTTTGTTTTTTTAACAGCTTTGGTGAGGAAAATTGCTTATCAGGCAAATCTTGCTGTGCAGAATTGGAAAACAGAACAGGCTAGAGGCAGCGCTGTTAACATTATCCAGGTGTGAGCCTAGACTGGGGCGGTAGATTGAAGAAACCCGGGACACTGTGCAGCACCTGACCTAGTAAAATATACAAATAAAGTAAAACATCAATTTAAAAAGCTGGTTTCTCAGAATAGTTTCTCCTAGAAGAGTATAACACTCCATACTACCTGCAGCTGTTTTACGTTTTTCTGCAGAATTGCAGGGATGATGTATTTCAGCAACAAGTAACTTTAACTCAGCATCTTGTGTTTTAACTATGGTAACATGTATTACATTTTAGTTGCATGTTTACTCTATCTTCATTAGATTAAGCCCTGGAAGACAGATATGTATCTTCAGTATCTAGTAGACAACCTGCCACATAGTAGATATTTAATAAATATTTGGTGATTAAATTATAGTATAAAGGAGTAGGGTGACAATGCAGTAGTACCAAATATACCGTGAGTCTTTGTTTTTATTTCTTTTTATTTATACCATCCTGATTAGGTACATTTATTTTTCATAGGTAGTACCCTCTTAGGGGAACCAAATACTTTCTGAAATTCCCTTTTTTTCTTAGCTTCTGTGACTCCTCTCTTCTAGCTGTTCTCTCTGTTCTTAATCCCATTTTCCTTGTTCTTCCTTGTCCATAAGGAATGGTATTCCCCAGGATTCTGCCCTCAACATTTTTCATTCTGTGCCGATCATTCTAACCTAAGGGGGGGATCTTTCCAATAAAAGTAAATCTGATCATGCCATAACCCTTCAGAGGCTCTCTGTCTATTTCAGAATAAAACAGAAGTTTCTTTGCATATTTAAGCCTTTTCATTTTTTCTTTTTGCCAGCCTTTACTGCTCTACTCAGACATGTAGTTACCTGGTCACCTCAAACTACTTGTAGCTTGTTCATTTGTACTTTTACCCATGTTTTTTCTTTTACTTGAATGCCTTTCAATCTGACAGCACTCAGAGACCAACTCAGGAATTCTTCCTACCCCAAATTCGATTTTATTCACTGAACCATGTATATTCCTCTACCATAATGCTAAGGCTCATGGTACTTGTCTAGACTGGGCCCTTTGAGGGCAAAGACCTTATCTTTAATTTCCAGTGCTTAAGCAGTGTTTTTTACAGAGATGTTCAGTGTTTTTTTGAACTGTTTATATTTAATAGTGTTTTTCCTTTCTGTTGTAGAATGCCAGAGGACTGGGATCTCAGCTAAAGGACAGTATTCCAGTTACTGAACTTTCAGCAAGTGGACCTTTTGAAAGTCATGATCTTCTTCGAAAAGGGTATATGGGGGAATTGTGACTTTGACTTTGTTATGGTAAAATGTGAATTATTTCTCACAGTATTCTTTAAATATTTTGATAGGCCATAAATGTATATTTAATTTAGGAGGTAGCAAGTAATACACTTTAGGGGAGGAGGGGGAGGGTAGGATTGGATGTGTTCTGTAGTGGAAGAAGCATCTTATCAGAGTAGTAGGTTCCCAGGAAAGGGCATCTTCCTAGGAGATGTTATCCAGTAGCATGATTTGGTCGGATTCTTCTTTGTGCTGCTGATAACTTGGAGGGCCATTTGTCTCTTTATCTGATTAACTATTGGAGTAATTGACTTTTCTTTGGGAGACACTAGAACACAGCAGTAAAGAGCATGGACTCTGGGTTTTGGTCCTGGCTCCGCCATTTACTAGATGTATGCCTGTGGGCAGGTTACTTAATTGTTATACGTCTCAGTGTCCACACCTGTGAAATAAGGCTAGTAATAGCATATATGTTACTTTGAATGAGCTAACACATGGAAAATACTTAGACCAGTACATGGCATTAGTAAGCTCTGGGTAAGTCTTAGCTGCTCTTATTTTTCTTTTCTAGTTTCAGTACAGTTATGCCCCTTCCCTCGATTTTCTTTATTTTTCTATATGTTTAGGTCTGAATTTCTAGTACTGGTCCTTTTCCTTGGCAGATTGTTTTTCTGCTTAATCAAATAAGGATAATGCTTTCCTCCCCCCTTTGTACGTACTGTGTTTTGAATTTTTGAATTTTATATCTAATTTTAAGGTGTTTAATCTTACTGTCTTAGAATATCATTCTAATATTGGTCTCTGGGAGCAGATATAATACCTCACTATTGTCTTTTCATTCCGTAGTAGAAGATGCACTATATTGCCTTTGGAATTGGCAGTAGTATAGTATCATCAGATTTATAAGCTAGCCAGTAACCAATCCGGGTGATTCTTTTTTGTTTTTTTTGTTTTCACATGAAATGCTTTTCCTTCCCAGTTAGACTGTAAGATTGCCATGAGCAGAGCCATTATCAAATTCCACTTTGGGGATAATGTTCTGTACAAAGATAGTATTCAGTAAACGATCGTTCCAGGATTTCTAAGGTTTCCTTCAGCTCTCAGATCCTGGTTTGGACAATAAGATAGTCATCTTTATATATCAAGGGTGATAAAGACCAGCGGCCTGGTTCTAGCTGTATATCACCTAATATGGTACTTTATACATAGTAGGTGTTTGGTAAAATGTCAAACAGATCGTTCAACATGTGTTTACCAAAAATATATTAACTATTGAATATGCATTAGATCTGAACAAAAGAGGCTTAGACATTTTATATAATACAAGAATCATGTCATCAGAGTAATAGTATTAAACATACTTTATTAAATTTCTTCTAGATACAGGGCATCATTTAGCACCATTTTTGGGGGGGTTCTCCCCAGTGAATTGAAGTCTTGACCACCAGTATCTATAATAGATGCATTTCAAACAATATTCAGTAAATTTGACTTCTTGTCTTCCTTTTGGTATATAGTTCTATGAATTTTAAAACATGTGTTAATTCCCAGAACCATCACCACCACACTCAGGATGCAGAAGAGTTCACTCCTCCCCCCAGAACTCCCTTGTGCCATTTATTTACACGACAACAGTGATAGATGTGCTTTTGAGCTCTGGGTATTCAGTAATGTATAATCTTCCATCTTATATGTTTATTTTCAGGTTTTCTTATGTGAAAAATGAACTTTTGCCCAGTCATCCTCTTGAATTATCAGAAAAAAATGTAAGTATGTTACCTGTGTTTTTATTTTTATCCTCTAGTAGAAAAATATTTTTAATAATACTTGATTAAGACACTTCTGGTGTTGAGCATTTAACCATGAAGAACTTGAGGCCTTGTTTTCAATATCCTAATCTTTGAGTTATCATTGTATTGCTTCACTAAAGCTCCCTTTCTACACATTCTTCTTTGTCTTTTTTTATAGACATTTCTAGAGGTTAGTCCACCTTTCCATTCCTTTCATATGTTCTCTTTGATGACCCCGTTTTCTTTTATATTTTTTCTCTGCCATTTTTGCTGTTGATCTTCCCAAGCCCATATCTCTAGCCTTGACCTCTTTTTCAAGCCCTGCATCTCCAAGTTACTGCTGGGCACAGTAGGTGCACAGGTGAATATGCCATAGTCCTCATCCTTAAGGGGCTGAAATTTTAATGGGAGGATAAGCAGTGGATAGGGGTTTCATAAAGTGTTGTAGAGGACTAGGGATGGAGCAACCACCTGTGGAAAGCTTTCTAGAAGAGGGCATTTGAACAGTTTTAGAACAGTATTAACCAGATAAATAGGTGGGGAAAGGTTATTCCTCAGAGGGTATAGCTTGTACAGATGTCCTAAAGACAACCTAAAGGGTTTTTAAATAACACATTCAGAGCAAGAAGAAGGAGGTGTCTTACTACTTGGGGCTGATGGTGCAGTGTTACCCAGTTAACAGGAAGCTGACCTATTCCGTTTTGTTTTGTTTTGTTTCCTCCCTCTTCAGCAAGGGGAAAGATTTTTCGTTAAGAAAGAGTAGAACAAATAATTTGATGATGAAATTGCAGTTCAAATTAGACGAGAAAATAAAGAGGCCCCTGGCTGCTTTAGCTGCATTCTAGTTTCATGCTCAGAAGATGACTTGAGAAGGTTGTTTTTCAGAGACTTCGGATTAGCCATAGGAAACATATAAATCAGGTTTATGGAAGAAAAGGCCAATAAGGGTAGCTCATTTTGATGAATAAGTGAACTACATCATAGATGACCCAATAGACCAAAAGACTAGGCCACAACTTCAAGAAAAACAAAGAGGTGAATGTGAAGCTCTGCATTTGGGTTCAAAAGATAAATTATACATATTTAGATGGGGGTAAACCTGACACGTTTTTTAGAAGTAGTATTAGTGCTTAGAGTATGATTCCAGAATAAAATTGCTTATTAGTACCCAACACAAATTGGACAGGCTTCAGAGTTTGGGTTTCTTTTTTCCCCCAGACTCAATTACTCAGAAAGGTGGAGTTTAAGCATTGTAGTTTAATTAACAGGACCGTATAATGGGTCTGATTATTTCTTTTATGAAATCCTTTCATACTTAAAAATTTCTTACTAATTATTGTCCCTGTATAAAACTTTCTGGATCTGAGGTTATTTATACCTTTTCTTTGCTCTACCAGTTTTGCAGTAATTCTAATCAACAGCACTGAAATATGATTATGCTTTGTAAATACACTTCTGCAATGTGAAAAACATTCCCTTAATGTATTAGTTCTGTAAATCTGAATTTTAGGTGGTAATTTTACACCAGTGAAGGACACCTGCATGCCAGGTAAAATATAGACATACATATTCTAAAATTTGTCAAAGAAATTAGTAAAAATACTTCGTTTTTATTTCAGTTAATAGATACTGAAATCCTTCCTCTAAGTATTGTGTCACGTGCGTATCAGTGCTAACTGTTTTGAAAGCAGAATGTTGAGTAACATCTAAAATTACATTGTTGTCTTTGTAGTTCCAGCTCAACCAAGATAAAATGAACTTTTCCACACTAAGAAACATCCAGGGTCTATTTGCTCCATTAAAACTACAAATGGAATTCAAGGCAGTGCAGCAGGTGGGTTTATGAATGTCAGTTTGTGTGCATCCCACCTGTGTGTTGACATCAGTTGGAAGGAGCCTTCTATTTTAATAGCAGCTGTACAAACCTTACCTTCTCTTCTCCCCTACAATCTATCCTACTTTCCCCCTTTTAGGATATGACCTTGATTTCTACTTCATAGAGAAAAGAAGCTTTGAAATGGAAAACTCCTTTAAATTATAGGCTCAGTATCTGAAAACTTACCTGTGTTCACTTTCCATGTTTTTCTCCTTTGGGGGGTTACACTGAATCTGAGATGCCTCTAGGAATATCCAGGTGGAGGTATCTAATAGGCAGGTTGTATATTGCTGAGTATACCTGTTGCTTAGGAAGAAGATCTTCGGAAATGTCCTTCCAAGTGTGTAAGAATTGTCTCCCCATCTGTGCTCTGGATTCTGTCACATCACACTACATTGATTCCAATGATTGCTGGACAACTTACAAAGGACAGAAAAACTGAAAATTTGGTTTGGCTACATTAAAGTTTGTTGGGTACAAACTATATGCCAGTGACTATATATGTATACTTCACACTGCAGCATGCTACAGGTTTGAGAGGAAGGTGCTACTATCCTAGTTCACAGATACGGAAACAGGGTGAGACAGGTCAGGTAACTTAGGCAAAGCCTAAGTAAGTAATAAAAGCAGAATTTGAATCCAGATCTCTCTGACTCTACAGCCCATGCTTTCTCCACTGTACTTAGATACTAGTCTGCAGTATATTTATTTAATAATTGAAAAAAGTATATAACACTAGTTCACAATGGCATTGTGGTTTTTAAAGGCCCACAGGTGACTTTGAGATTCATTTCTAGTTACCACTACTGTTTTTTTTTTTTTTTAATTAATTAGTTTATTTTTTGCTGCATTAGGTCTTTGTTGCTGCATGGGCTTTCTCTAGTTGTGGCGAGTGGGGGCTACTCTTTGTTGCGGTGCCTGGGCTTCTCATTGTGGTGGCTTCTCTTGTGGAGCACGGGCTCTAGGCATGCTGGCTTCAGCAGTTGTGGCACGCAGGCTCAGTAGTTGTGGCTCGTGGGCTCTAGAGCATGGGCTCAGTAGTTGGGGCGTACGGGCTTAGTTGCTCCACGGCATGTGGGATATTCCCAGACCAGGGATCAAACCCGTGCCCCTTGCATTGGCAGGCGGATTCTTAACCACTGTGCCACCAGGGAAGTCCCTATCGGTACTGTTTTAAAGGGTCATAACTTAAACATTTGTGTGAACAATACAGAACAACGTAAAAAATGAATAATTGGTTTACTAAATAGAATAATGCTCTCGCTGAGTTGGAATTTCTTAAGGAATTTGATCATCCCACGTTTATTAGGAACAAAGAATGGTGTTAGGCTCTAGCATTTTGCATTTCATCACATGGTACGTGCTTTGGTTTTCCTGGACAGAAGCAAAGCCCTCAAATATGAGCAAACCTGATGGGATTATTAAGTGTTAGTAAAAAGCTTTCAGTTTCAGTGTATATATTTTGCGTAAAGTGTTGAGGAATTTTTAAAATTTTGGTTTGGGTCTCAAATGTGAACTTGCGTGTTAAATTGATTAACCCACATTGGTTAAATTGATATGTTACTTAGTTTTGTGAATTTTACAAATAAAGAATGAAGAATGTGAAATTTGGTCATGTATATTTTTTCCCCTTGGTTTTTTCTAATTTTGCCTTTTTATACTTTTCCTGAAGGTTCAGCGTCTTCCATTTCTTCCAAGCTCAAACCTTTCATTGGATATTTTGAGGGGTAATGATGAGACTATTGGATTTGAAGATATTCTTAATGGTAAGTGTCATTCCATATCTTTTTATAGAGCCCCAATAATGTACAAGACAACAGCAGCAGATGAAACCTACAGCGTCTTCGTCCTCGTGGAGTTTATAGCTGATTGAATTCATTTGTGTTTATTTAATGAAATAAGATAAAATTGAATGGTAATAACTGTTCTTTAACTGGTTTTAAAAGTGAAAATTATTTATGGAGCTCTGAGATTATAGTCATTTCAGTCAACTAATGACAGTCATTCCTTTCATATCCTGAGGATAAAGTCTGATGTGTGAGTCCAATACAATATTCTTAGGGTAGCTTAAACAAAGATTGTTGTTGCGCTATTCAGAATGTGTGTGGGATGTGACTAGTTTTAAAAACAACTAGAAAAAATAAGATCAGAGTTTTCTTTAAAAAATACCCACCCTGTCCTCCTAAGTAATTGTTGTGTTTCTGTAGATGGTGAATAGTAAAGAAGAATCTGTCATTTTTAACAAAATTCTCTGCATGATTATCTTATGTATGACATAAATGACTTTTAAGTAAGAGCAGTACATGCAGCATCCCTTATTTTTTTCTGGTTCTGAGGAAGGTAAACAAATATAATTCTGTCCAGTATTACCTCTGTTCATTATGCCTCAGCAGTTTAGGAGAAACAGAAAAACCCAACAGGATTAAATTATATTACTTTTGCTTGGCTGCTAATGTCCGGTAACGAGATGCTGTGGACGCAGCAGAAGTCTCATAAGCCTCCTCTTTGAGAATCTTCCTTGAGGGAACTTTCTGAATGAAGGAAAACCTGGAATCCCTAAGCTTTTACATTGAATTTAGACCTCATTTAAAATTAGTAAGGTGATAGTTCAGGTTTATAATTATCTTTTAGTTATAAAAATGGACTCATTTAAAAATCGGCCTCTGTAAAGTCATGTGAAAGAAAGGGAGAGGGACTTATACTGAGCATTTATTCAGTCAGTAAAATAATTGTTATACATCAGGCACTGGGCTAGGCTTTGAATATATGACGGTGAAAAAAACAAAACATCTGTGCTTCCTAATGGGGGAGGTAAACATTAACAGATAAAACACAAACATGTAGTTACAAACAGTGATTAAATTCTAGGAATAAAAAGGGTAGGTGTATAGTTTGTTGATAGGTAGGAGGGCCAGGCACCTCTGGGAATATGACATATAAATTGATTCCTGAAAGATACATGAATTAGTTGAGCTAAAAGTAGAGGGAAGAATATTTCAGACAGAAGAAGCTATATGTCCAGGGTCTCTAACCTGAGAACAGCCAAAGAGCTCTGAAGGGTTTATTCCACTTAAAAGCTAACAAGTTAGACCTCTGTGGTTTCATGGATGCTGGCAGAGACAGACTCCTCGAGACAAAGGGCAGTTTGTTATTCACAGCAGTAGCAGAAGCCAGAGCATCAGCTTTTCTGTTGGGTCCCTAAGCCCCAGTTCCCACAGGGCAGCAAGAAGAGGGTTAGATGAAACCTGCATATAGAGTGTATTTTGTTACAGTAAGGGGAACCTGAAGTTCAGGGCACCTGAATCTTATAATGGGCAGTCAGCCTGCCTATTCTGTGCCCCAAGGGCAACACAATCTCTCTTTAGAAACAGCCTTGGAAAGAGAGTCCAGAACAAAGGCAGACAGTGCCTCTGCCTCCAAGACTTGTGGAATCAAGAAAGGCTCCTAGAGAATTGTCTCTCAACACACATAAGAACATGTTAAGAAGGCCCATGTAGCTGGAGTGTTTCGAGGGAAGTGGAAAGTAGAATAAGGTGAGGTTGAAAAGCCAGGCAGGTACAGAGGAGCCAGAGCCTTGCAGACCATAAAAAGTTTATTCAGAATGCAACAGAAAGCCATTGAGTGATTTGTTTTTTCTTTTGACATCTGAAGATTGTAACTTTATTTTTTCTTCAGCTCTTTTGTTTTCTTTCAGTCTATAATCTTTTTTTTTGAATTTTATTTTTTTAAACACAGGTTCTTATTATCTATTTTATGCATATTAGTGTATTTGTGTCAATCCCAGTCTCCCAATTCATCCCACCACCACCACGCCTGCCCCCACTCCGACGTTCCCCCCTTGGTGTCCATACCCATTGAGTGATTTTAAGCCACGACGTGTGATGGAATTTCAGATTTAAAAAGATCCCTAGCGGGGGCTTCCCTGATGGCGCAGTGGTTGAGAGTCCGCCTGCCGATGCAGGGGACACGGGTTCGTGCCCCGGTCCGGCAAGATCCCACATGCCGCGGAGTGGCTGGGCCCGTGAGCCATGGCCACTGAGCCTGCGCGTCCGGAGCCTGTGCTCCGCAACGGGAGAGGTCACAACACTGAGAGGCCCGCGTACCGCAAAAAAAAAAAAAGATCACTAGCTATCTTATGGACATCTTTATATATTCATTCCTTTCATCTCTGTAAGGCAGCTAAGAACTAGAAAGATCTTCTGTTTAGGTAGGTGATTTTTGTCAGGATGAGATCACTGCACTGTACTTTGGGTAGTTTCCCCCTTGTGGGGACTGTGACTGTATAATTTATGGACAGTTTATGGCTTCACCTTAGGGCCTTGCCTTAGCTGTTCCTTCTGCTTAGAATACTTTCCCCCTCAGTTTTCAGATGCCAGTTTAAATGTCACTCCTTCAGAGACTACCCAGTCTAAAGTAGTCCCAGTCACCCTGTCACCTCATTTTCATTCTTTGCTTATCACTTTTTCAGTATTTTTCTTGTTTCTTATTTGTTTTCCCCAACTTAAATACAGGCCTCATGAGAGCTGGGGACTTTGTCTTGTTAACTCTTGTGTCTCCAGTGCCTCATAAGGTGCTTAATCCATGATGAGTGTTGAAAGCTGTTGCTCACCACATTCTCATCACATTTGACCCAGAAGGAATTTTAATGTCTCTAATGAGGGAGTAGTGTGTTAATCTAAGCGTGATATGAAGACTAGTCAACTGTGATGAAAATCTGTATAATTCTGCAATTTACATTTTTTAAAGTGTTGGAGGTGATCAGGGTTTTGTTTGCTTGCTCATCGGGGAAGTGCTTGGCCAAGAAAAATCTGCACATTATATTTTAAGGAAGGGAAGAGAATGTGAGGAAGGCAGTAAGAAAGTCACAGCTAGACTTTTTCTTAATGCTGAAAGCGGCCTTCTGTTTACTCTAGTTCTGTCACTTTAAGATGAGGGAACTGAGACTGACCAAGAGGCCGGGTCCTCCCTGGGAGTCTCACGGGCCAGGGCCTTGCTTACATGGTGTGCTGTCTTCTGGTGCAAGTGATTTATTTAATAAGCACGTATTTTATTAAAGTCAAAAGCTTTAAAAAGCAGAGTTTAAAAGGAAAGTTGTTATTATATAAATAAGGATATTCTTTGTTTAAAAATTGAAAACATTACAGCTGAGACTCAAGTCCTCCATGTTTACCCCAAACCCATTTCTCTCCCTCCTTCCCTATTTGCCTGCTGCTTGCTGCTTTTAGTTAGTGTATGTCCTTCCAGACTTTTTTCTGTGTCTTCATACAAATATATATAATCAGAAAATATCTGGCATTGCTTTGTGTATATATTTTTTTATCACAATTGGTATCATACTGTGTCTATCTTATGGTACTAGGTATGCTGCATCAATACATGTATTGAGTTTTCTCTGTTATTAACACAAAACAGTGCTGCAGCAAACATCTTTGTTCTTTGTACTTATGTGCGGACATACTTTTTCTTAATTTGGGTTTGGATGCCTGTTGTGTACATAGCCATTTACTCTTAATAATTGTAACAGTATCAGTTGTTGCTAAGGTTACTTTGTTGTGTGACAGATGTCAAGAGTAGAGATTGCTGAACTAATGTGACACAGTAATCTCCAGTCTCTTAGGAGATCCAGTGAGGAAACATCCGAATTGATCTGTTACTCTTGGTAATCATTATTTTAATGATTATTTATTTTTACAAACTGATTTTACAGTTTATTTCGTTGGGTATTTATTCTGTTTCTTGTCCTGTGTGGAGGAGAGGAGGCTTTGTTTGTAGGAAGCTTAATGTTGTTATTCATTTTAAAAACTCTTAGATGCATTATTGCAGTTAAAGTAAGACTTTCGTCTGACATCAGTACAGACAAGAGAGAAGGTTTTTAAGGTTTTCTTGCTCTAGAATTCTGGTTTGTGTATATATGTATTTGCAACAGAGCACAGAGTGATAGAAATAAAATGGGTTTTGCAAATTAGATTACGGATTGTTTAATCTCTTAGAGATTGTTCCTAGAGTCAACTGAAAGCACTGGAAAACTGAAGAACTTTGAAAAAGAATTTATTCAATCTATATTTTCTTTTACAATCACCTGAATTGAGGTATACTTGACATACAGTAGAATGCATCCATTTTAAGTGTCTCGTTCTTTAATATGTTTGTTTTTGTTTGTTTTCAGACCCGTCACAAAGTGAACTAATGGGAGAACCACATTTGATGGTTGAATATAAGCTCGGTTTACTGTAATGCAGTGTGCTGTTCATGGAAATAGAGGGGCTGCATCTTGCTTATAGTCATTTTTTACTATAATTTGACGTGCACAACATTAAAAGTACTGACACATGAGAATTTTTGCCTAAATAGTATCTGTGATCATTTGAAATTATTTGGGTTTTTGGTTTATGTGATAATTGAAGGCACTAAAGGGAGGTGGTTTAAAAACTTCTAATTTATATTAAAACAATAGGCTTCTGTGTCTTTAAAAAATGTAGCTAATTAATATCATAAAACTACGCACAGGTTCCAATTCAGCCTATTTCCTGGTTATTTCATAAATTTAATTTTGAATAACCATTATTGGTATTTGAGCCTGCAAACTTCATATTAGCATCTCTCAGAATAAACATCTGTTCAGTGGCAGCATTTCAAAGTAAGTACAAAATAAGAGTATTATATTTTACCTTGTTTCAGTATAGTCCTTTAATACTCATAAGAATAACACTTGCTTTATTGATGCTACTTTAGAATTATAACTACATTCTTTGATTCTTTCAGGTTGAAAAGTATAAGTTCAGAGGTTTTGACTTTGGTCTTGTCTTTAAAGTGAAAAATTAAACAATTAACAGATGTCAATTAAACTGTACTACTGCATAGATTAATATAAGATGCTTAAATTAAAAAAAAAAGAACATTCATGTACACACACAATTGTTCATGAACAAATTCCATAATAGTTTATTTAAAAATAAATCTTCCCTATGGTTGTTCTTTGTTAATAAGGTATTTTTTTATGGACCTAGTATACAAAATTAAAGATTATCAATTTCTCAGGAGTATTTTTATTGTCTAAGTCACTGATTTATGACTGAAGGCAATGTTTCCCCTCCCCACTGGGAGTCAGGGGGGTCATTTAACAATGTCTAGAGAAATTTCTGGTTGCCACAACTTTGGGGAGGGTTTCCAACTGGCATCTAGTGCAAGGAGGCTAGGGATGCTGCTAAACATCCTACGGTAAAAATTGCTCCTGACCGTTGAGATTGAGCTTAAAACTGTCTTTGCCAACACAATATTTGCCAACCCACTTTACACTTAAATTATGAGAAAATATAGAAATAATGAAGGTTCACTAATGGATTGTTTCTAAATGTGTTCTCTTTCAACTAATTAACAAAGTTGGAGATTTCTGTACCTTAGTTTTAGGAATAATAGATACTCTTCCTGACCAGTAGAAGGTACTGTAAAATTAATGAACATAGTTTAAATGGAAAAGCTGATGCTTTAAACACAGAAATTGGTAATCATGATTAGTGCTTATTCTCTGAAGGTCTTCATGCTTCCCCCTCTCTCCTTTTCCTCTTTTACCTCCTTTGTGTTTACACCCATGATCCTTATCCCTGGGTGCGTGTAAAATCACCTGGAAATCTTGTGAAAAAATTTTGGTGTCAGGGTCTGAATTTCAGAAATTCCAGAAGGACGAGTCGGGGGTGGATCCCAGGAAGTCTACTTTTGAAAAGCTCTCCAGGGATGAGAACCTTTGATTTATATGCTTGCTTTTGCCTTTATAGTAATAACATTCATTAGCATCAGTTAATTCTTCCTGTGTACCTCGGTGCTGGAAAGTTTTCTAGTAGTTTCTGCAAACTACAGTGTGTGCCTGGAGTTGGGATGATTTGGGTTCCTTCATAAGAGTAAATTTCAGGTTCCTCTGAGATACTTTGCCTAGGTGTCAGACTCTTCAGTTAGGCATTTTTTCTTTCAGATGCTGTGGGGTTTGTTTTAAGGAATTAGTTTAGTATTTTGGGGGTTTAAGAGATACTTCACAGATCGGTGCCTGATTAAAATTAATTTTATTAACACTAATATGATAAAATTCACAATACAAGAGATATAAACATAATTAATGGACTATAATATAGTTCTGTGTTACTTTTTAAAATATATATGTGAATAAAGGAATTTGTGGGTTTTATTGTCTCAAAGCGTTGGGTGGGTTTGCAAATAACTGAGCGCTGTTTGGCACATCATGGGATGGCTCTTTCACTAGACACGTCTCTTCACTCCTACCCTCTGTACAAAATATAAATGATAGGCTTATTATTTTTTATTAATTTTTCTTTTTGCAGTGGGTTTTATCCCTCTTTCAGGAGTACACATAAGTATAACCCAGTGCTTTCCTGCATTTTATTACTCCTTTGAATGCAGCCATTTCAGGAGTGTAGAAAATTGTCTGAACAGGTAGATTACTTTTGAAAAGCTGAAAGACTGTATAGTGTATAATCTTCCACTGGAGTCTACAATTGGATGAATCTAAGTTTAACCAAATTTTGACTTGATATTTCAATAAAGCAAAACCAAAAATGTGATACTTCATTGAACTTATTTAGCTCATGATTTCAAAGTTGAAATTCAGGTTCCTTCAAGTACAACAAATCCTTAATTAAGAGCCCATACCTTGGTGGGGGCAGTGGCCAAGATGGTGGAGTAGAAAGTCCCTGAACTCACCTCCTCCCATGGGCATGCCCAAATGACAACTGTTTACAGCACACAGCTGTCTATGGAAACAACCTGAAGACGAACAGAAAAGATTTCCCACAATTAAAAACATAAAGAAGGAAGCAGGGGCTTCCCTGGTGGCACAGTGGTTGAGAGTCTGCCTGCCGATGCAGGGGACACGGGTTCGTGCCCCGGTCCGGGAAGATCCCACATGCCGCAGAGCGGCTGGGCCCGTGAGCCGTGGCCACTGAGCCTGCGCTCCGCAATGGGAGAGGCCACAACAGTGAGAGGCCCGCATACCGCAAAAAAAAAAAAAAAAAAAAAAGAAGGAAGCACGAGTCAGGTAGGAAGGACAGAGATACAGTATATCAGGACCCACACCCACAGGTTGGTGAGGAAGTGGGAGGAGTATCACAATTATAGAGATCCTCCCCAAGGAGCAAGGGGTTTGAGCCCATTGGACTCCCCAGTCTGGGGGTCCTCCACCAGGAAAATGAGCCCCCAGAACATCTGGCTTTGCAAACCAGTGGGGCTTATGTTCAGAAGAGCCAGAGGGCTACGGGAAACAGACTTCTCTCTGAAAGGGTAAATGCAACCTGACTCCCAGTGTAGACGTTAATTCAAAAGGACAGAGGGTCAGACCTGCTTGCTGATCTTGGATCCAGGGAGGCAGGAGGCAACTGGGACTCCCCCTGGGGAGAGTTGCTGGCAGCATCCATTTTGGGGAACTTGTGCTACCACATTAACACCAGCATTGTGAAGCACCATTTTGGAATTCTCATGTCCTGTTAGTGCCAGGGACCTGGTCCCACCTATCAGTGGGCCAGCAGCAGCCCTGTGCCCCCCTGGGTCAAACACCCAACCACGTGGGAAGCCTACCCTGCCCTCCAGCAAGTACAAGCCACTGCACAAGGCACAACCTCGCAACCAAATGGGCCAGGGTCCAGCCCCACTGCCAGCGCACCCACAGTAGTCAGTCTTGCTACAAGAGAAGGGCACACACAGCCTCCCTAGAGCATAAAGCTCTGGTGACCAGAGGGAAGCATGCTGCTGAACCCCATAGAATATCTCCAACATAGGAACACTTCTCCAAGATTAGGAAAGTGGCTGACCTATGTAACATAGAAATAAATTTGCCCAAGAATTGGGCAAAATGAGGAGACAGAGGAATATGTTCCAAGAGAAGGAATAAGAACCTCAGAAAAAGAACTAAATGAAGTGGAGATAAACAACCTCCCTGATACAAAGTTCAAGGTATCGATCTTTAAGATACTCAACAAACTGGAGAGAAGAATGATTAATATAGTGAGATTTTCAACAAAGAGTTAGAAAATATAAAAAAGAACCAAACAGAGCTGAAGAATACAATAAAAAAATACACCAGGAGGAATCAACAGTGGCTTAGATGATACAGAGGAATGGATCAGTGATCTGGAAGGCAGAGTAGTGGAAATCACCTAAGCTGAACAGAAAACAGTTTTAAAACAGGATGACAGTTTTAAAGAGACCTCTGAGACAGTATCCAGCATACTAACATCTGCATTACAAGGGTGCCAGGAGGAGAAGAGAGAGAGACAGGCAGAGAACGTACGTGAAGAAATCACAGAGGAAAACCTTCCTAATCCGGGGAAGGCAACAGACATCCAGGTCCGGGAAGCACAGAGAGTCCTAAACAAGAGGAACCCATAGAGGTTCACACCAAGACACATTATAATTAAAGTGGCAAAAAAATAAAGAGAGAGAATCTTAAAAGCAGCAAGAGAAAAGCAACTAGTTACATTGAAGGAAACTCCCATAAGACTGTCAGCTGACTGTAGCAGAAACATTGCAGGCCAGAAGGGAGTGACACAATATATTCAAAGTGACGAAAGGAAAAAACTTAACAACCAAGAGTATTCCACCTGGCAAGGTTATCATTCAGAATTGAAAGAGAGAGAAAGAATTCTACAGACAAGCAAAAGCTAAAGAGTTTGGTGTCACTAAACTGGCTTTACAAGATAATGTTAGGGCTTCTCTGGTGGTGCAGTGGTTGAGAGTCCGCCTGCCGACGCAGGGGATACGGGTTTGTGTCCCGGTCCAGGAGGATCCCAGATGCCGCGGGGCGGCTGGGCCCGTGAGCCATGGCCGCTGAGCCTGCGCGTCCGGAGCCTGTGCTCCACAATGGGAGAGGCCTCAACAGTGAGAGGCCTGCGTACCGCAGAAAAAAAAAAAAAAAAAAAAAAAGAAAGAAAAAAAATGTTAAAGGGACTTCTCTAAGCAGAAAAGAAAAATCCACAACTAGAAAATGAAAATTATGAAAGGAAAATCTCACTGGTAAATGCAAACATACAGTAAAGGTAGTAGATCAGCCACTTATATAGCTAAGAGGAAGGTTAAAAGACAAAGGTAGTAAAATCACCTATATCCACAATAAGTAAAGGTTACAGAAAAAGATGTAAAATATACCAAAAACATTAAACATGGGGTGGGGAGTAAAAATGTAGGTTAGTAATGCATTCGAACTTAAAGAGAGAAAATAATCATATACATGTTGTTATATATGTGTCATGGTAACCAAAACCCCAAATCTATAATACACACCCCCCAACACACACCAAAAAAAAAAAAAAAGAATTCAAACATAACACTAAAGATAGTCATCAAATTACAAGGGAAGAGAGCAAAAGAAGAACAAAAAAGAACTACAAAAACGACCAGAAAACAATTAAAAAAAATGGTAATAGGTACATATCTATCAATAATTACTTTAAATGTAAACATAGGAAATTCTCCAATCAGAAGACAGAGTGGCCAAATAAAAAAAAACAGACCCATATATATGCTGCCTACAAGAGATACACAAGACTAAAAGTGGGGGATGGGAAAAGATGCAAATGAAATCTGTTGTGGAATGCTTATATCAGACAAAATAGACTTTCAAACAGACTGTAACATGAGACAAAGGACTTCACCTAGTGATCAAGGGATCAATCCAACAAGAAGATATAACAATTGTAAATATATATGCACCCAAAATAGGAGCACCTAAATACATAAAGCAAATATTAACAAACATAAAGGGAGAAATTTACAGTAACACAATAGTAGGGGACTGCATTTACATCATTGGACAGATCATGCAGAAAAGAAGGAAACATTAGCCTTAAACAATACCTAGACCAGATGAACTTAACATGTATACATATATAAAACATCCCATCCAAAAACTACAGAATACAAATTCTTTTGAAGTATACATGGAACATTCTCTAGAATAGGTCATATGCTAGACCACAAAACAAATCTTAATAAATTTAAGGAGATTAAAATCATATCAAGCAACTTTTCTAACCACAACAGGATGAGACTAGAAATCAACTACAAGAAAAAAAAAAAAGAAACCTACAAAAAACACAAACGTGGAGGCTAAACAATATGCTACTAAACAACCAATGGGTCACTAAAGAAGTCAAAGATGGAATAAAAAATAATAATCTGGAGACAAATGAAAATGGAAATAACTAGCCAAAATCTATGGGATGCAGCAAAAGCAGTTCTAAGAAGGAAGTTTATAGCAATACAAGTCTACCTCAGCAAAAAAGAAAAATCTCAATCTAACCAAACCCAAAGTTAGTAGAAGGAAAGAAAGAAATCATAAAGAGCAGAGTGAAATAAATGAAATGGAGACAAAAAACAAACAGTAGAAAAGATCAATGAAACTAAGAGTTAGTTCTTTGAAGAGATAAACAAAATTGATAAACTTTTAACCAGGCTTATCAAGGAAGAAGAGAGGGGATCCAAATAAATAGTCAGAAAAAAAAGAAAAAAATAAAGCTTTTGCACAGCAAACTATCAACAAAATGAGAAGGCCGTCTACTGAATGGGAGAAGATATTTGCAAGTGATATATCCGATAAGGGGCTAACGTCCAAAACATACAAAGAACTCTTACAACTCAACATCAAAAAAACAGCCCAATTAAAAATGGGCAGAGGGACTCCCCTGGTGGCACAGTGGTTAAGAATCTGCCTGCCAATGCCAGGGACATGGGTTCCATCCCTGGTCTGGGAAGATCCCACAATGCTGCAGAGCAACTAAGCCTGTGCACCACAACTACTGAGCCTGTGCTCTAGGGCCTGCGTGCTGCAACTACTGAGCCCACGTGCTGCAACTACTGAAGCCCGAGTGCCTACAGCCCATGCTCCGCAACAAGAGAAGCCATTACATTGAGAAGCCCGAGCACCACAATGAAGAGTAGCCCCCGCTCGCTGCAACTAGAGAAAGCCCGTGCACAGCAAAGACCCAAACGCAGCCAAAAATAAATAAATAAAATTTAAAAAAGAAAGGGCAGAGGATCTGAATAGACATTTTTCTAAGGAAGACGTACAGATGGCCAACAGACACAAGAAAAGATGCTTGACATCACGTATTATCAGGGAAATGCCAATCAGAGCCACAATGAGATAACACCTCACATCTGTCAGAATGGCTGTTATCAAAAAGACCACAAATAACAAGTGTTGGCGAGGATGTGGAGAAAAGGGAGTCCTGAATCCTGTTGGTGGGAATGTAAATTGGTGCAGCCACTGTGGTAAACAGAGTGGTTCCTCAAAAAATTAACAATGGGACTACCATACAATCGAGCAGTTTACTTCTGGGTATTTATCTGAAGAAAACAAAAACACTAATTTGGAAAGATACATGCATTCCTATGTTCATTACAGCATTATTGACAATAGCCTAGATATGGAAGCAATGTAAGTGCCCATCAACAGATGAATGGATAAAGAAGATGTGGTATATATATATCATGGAATAATAGCCACAAAAAAGAATGAAATCTTGCCATTTGTGATAACATGGATGGACCGAGAGGGTGTTATGCTAAGTGAATAAGTCAGAGAAAGACAAATACCATATGATTTCACTTACTGTGGAATGTAAAAAAACAAAGGAATGCAACAAAACAGAAACAAACTCACAAATACAGAAAGCAAACTGGTGGTTGCCAAAGGGAGGAGGATGGGGGGTTGAGCAAAATCAGTAAAGGGGATTAAGAAGTAGAAAACTCTAGTTATAAAATAAATAAGCCACAGGGATGTAATATACAGCATAAGGAATATGTCAATAAAATTGTAATAACTTTGTACGGGGTCTGATGGTTACTAGAGTTATCATGACAATCATTTCATAATGTATGCAAATGTCAAATCATTATGTAGTACACCTGACACTAACATAATATTGTGGTCAACTATATTTCAATTTTTAAAAAAACTATACTTCTGTTGTATTATACATCCTTAAATATTGTTTAAGTATGAGAACATACTGTTAGGTTTGTTAATAGAATTTCAGCAGAGTTTTTTTTTTTTTTTTCCCAGATTGAAAAAGTATAAGGGACTTTAAAATGTTTTTTCTTTTTTCTTCTTCTTTTTTTTTTTTTTGCAGTATACGGGCCTCTCACTGTTGGGGCCTCTCCCGTTGCGGAGCACAGGCTCCGGACGCACAGGCTCAGCGGCCATGGCTTACGGGCCTAGCTGCTCCACGGCATGTGGGATCTTCCTGGACCAGGGCACGAACCCATGTCCCCTGCATCGGCAGGCGGACTCTCAACCACTGTGCCACCAGGGAAGCCCTAAAATGTTTTTTCTTTTAAAGATGAAAAATCAAGTTTTTTTTTTTTTTTTTTTTTTTTTTTTTTTTTTTGCGGTATGCGGGCCTCTCACTGTTGTGGCCTCTCCCGTTGCGGAGCACAGGCTCCGGACGCGCAGGCCCAGCGGCCATGGCTCACGGGCCCAGCAGCTCCGCGGCATATGGGATCCTCCCAGACCGGGGCACGAACCCGTATCCCCTGCATCGGCAGGCGGACTCTCAACCACTGCGCCACCAGGGAGGCCCAAAAAAATCAAGTTTTGAAAGTTTAGAGTTTGCTCCGAGATCTTGAATTTATGTCTAGAGCCAGTAGACATGCTTTGTCAGTTGTACTTTGTCTTTTTGCTTCTTTTCGGTGTCTCAACCTGGTGGAGACAAAAGCTATACTGTTCATCTCTGTGACGAAATAGAGGTCACATAGAGGATACAGCTTTGGATCAGTGAGGGACCAGAAGGAATTCAGCTTTCACTTTGGCTAGGCTTATTTGCTTTTGGAGAGATGAATTGATTTTAACTCAAGACTTCAGCCACTCTTTTTGTTTTCTGTATTGTATAGAAACCTTGCAAAACATAAACCAAATTATTTTTTTCACCAACTCTTATTAATTTGGAAACTTGGAGAAAAATAGAATAATACATAGAGGGGAAATGCTTGGCGGTCCAGTGATTAGGACTCTGGGCTTTCACTGCCATGGTTCCGGGTTCAGTCTCTGGTCGAAGAACTAAGATCACGTAAGCCATGCGGTGCAGCCAAAAGGAAAAAAAAAAAATACATAGAACACCCAGTATAACATTCATGAGATTCACCAATTGTCAGCATGCTGCCTTATTTCCTCACGAGTAGATTCAGGATAAACATTTTTGGCAAGAAGTCTACAAAGGTGATGTATGTACTTCCTGTGTCATGTCAAGAGCCATGTGAGGTCAGGTTGTCCCACTTATTGGTGATGCTAAGTACGATCACTTGGTGGACAAGTGGTGGCCGTCAGAGCTCTCCATTGTAATAGTACAGTTTTCCTTTTGTAATTAATAATAATAATCTGTGAAGTAATAACTTGAGACCTTGTATACATACTGTTCCCGAAGAACCTTTCACCCAGAGGTTTTAGCATCCATGAAAAATCTTTACCTCAGTCATGTGCAACATGGTCATTGGAGACAGGAAAGGGCCGAAAAATTGTGATATTTTATTATTCCTTCTGCATTTATTGGTTGACAGATTTTTGTAAAGCCAGGTTTCCCCCCCATTTCTCTTCCTCTTTAAGGTATCCTTTGGACTCATGGATTCCTACTTAATGTATTATAATCCATTTCTATCATTACTCTTCTTAATGACCTAAATCTAATCATTTTAATGAATACATAGACGTTCCATTTGAACAGAAAATTACATTGGTTTTAAAGTGCTACATTTAATTTTTAGCATTACTAATTAATGTTTTTCACAGAATATTGAATATATTTGAGATACTTTAGTTATCATAATCGTAGTTATCATTAGCCATAGGGAAACACTGCTGCCCTTAATACTGCTGATGTCTTGCCCGATCACATGAGAAAGTCACCAGTCCAGGACAAGCAAGGGCAGCCAGAGCCTTCTCCATTTGGCACTGTGGCTTAAAAGTAGGCACTATATTATGAACATTTAAGAAAAGACAATGGGAACTGATAAGGCCCAAGAAGCATTGCATTTTTCTTCTTTTTAAACTTTTTATCATGGAAAATTTCAAAAATCTAAAAGTAGGTGGAAAAATACAATATAATCTCATGTTTCCATCATCTAACTTCCATAATTTATCCATGGCCAATCTTATTTCATCTATCTATCTATCTATCTATATTTTTTTTGCCATATGAGGGCCTCTCACTGCTGAGGCCTCTCCCGTTGCGGAGCACAGGCTCCGGACACACAGGCCTAGTGGCCATGGCTCACGGGCCCAGCTGCTCCAAGGCACGTGGGATCTTCCCAGACCGGGGCACGAACCCACGTCCCCTGCATCGGCAGGTGGACTCTCAACCACTGCGCCACCAGGGAAGCCCTCATCTATATTTTTTACCCACTTTCCTCCTCAACGTCATTTTGAAAGAAATTCCAGATATTATTTACAGGTGTAAATGTTTCAGTTTATAAAGCTAACCTAACCACAGTACTTTTATTATCATACCTAAGTTAACAATAATTCCTTATAATTAAATGTCCAGTCAGTATTCAGATTTCTGAAGGTCCAGTAATAGTTTTTAAGCTATTTTGTTTGAATCAGATCCAAGTAATTTACACACATTGTGATTGGTTTTGTGCCAGCTGTTTCATAATTTACGGCTTTTTACCTCCCATTTCTTTCTCTTTTTCTTGCTAGTTGGTGAAGAAACCAAGTTGTTTGTTCCATAGAGTTTTCTACAGTCTGGTTTTTACCGTTTGCATCTTTGTGATACAGTTTAACGTGTTCTTGTCACCCCTGGCTTCAGAGGCTCTCTCTTTCCTTAATAAAATGAGAACTGAATACTTACAGGGTTTGGCTTTGGGTGAAAGATAGGCAAGGTCAGCACCCAGATCCCATTTCTCTTTATTTCACCTTGCACTTTGTAGGACTCATTTGTCTTATTTTGGCTGTCCGGCATCTACTCTGATAGACTCTGAATGCTTTAGGGGAACCACCTTTCCTCTGAGTTGTGTTGTCTTGGGGGAGGTCGTGCTGTTCCCTCTCTAGAGTGCTAAGAGGGTCCACCTCTCTGCTCCTAATGCCTCCTGGGGAAGGCTTGTGACCCAGGTCAGCTGATCAAGCTTCAGTCCTGGACTTGGATTCTAGAGCAAGGACAGGAGGGGAACAGTGAGGTGACGCATCACTGCCAGAGGCAGTGCCCTTCGCCCTTCGTGCTGCATGAGCATTGCTGTGTCGCTGCTGCTTTATGTCTGGAGCCCCCCTGGCTCTTGATTGTTTTCTTAGGCTGTTCCTAAGCTTTTTATTGGAGCTGTGAGCTCCTACTATTATTCCAGTAAATCCCCGTGGGCTTAAATAAACAGAAATAAACAGTACACGTTGTTGCCTGTAAACGGGATCTCTGAATGATGCAGTGATTGGCATTAAACAGTTGGTGTTACAGGAAACACGTCCCCAGAGAAATTTGGGAACTGGGGCCGAGTTATCTCACTGAGTCAGGTTAGGCAGTGAATCCAGGTAGGAAATCTAGCTGTCCCTGGCAGGCACTTGTAAAATAGCTACCCCATCTGGTCACTTGAAGTCACACACGCAATTTACAGCAAGGTTCTGGGCAACCAGAATGGGAAGAAGTCAGGATGGTGGGGTGGCTGCTTCTGACAGCAGTGAAAGTTTAAAGCAAGTAAATAACATATTCAAATCTCCAGACCAACCTACAGAAACCTAAAGAGTGTCATTTCTTACAGGTAGAGAGCACTTGGCAAAAGACAGATGTGAGTCTCCTGACTTAGTACAGCTGGTGCAGTTACTGCCCTGCCAGGTTTAAAGTGTGAAAACTGGAGCGCTGTGTAGGACCCTGAGAACTAAGGGGGAGTATGACTGAGGAAGGAAGCAGATTCTTCACTTAGAAGGAAGAATTCACTTCACTTAGAAGTCGTCCTTTTTTTCCTTAAGACTTTCTTCACCTGAGGGGTCAGTGTATCAGGGAAGCCAGTAAGCCTCTTGCCCCGGTGCTCTTTATTTCCAAACCCAGAGCTAGTGGTTAGAGCCCAGCATGCCCCCTGGAGGCCAAACCCAAAGAAATTTAACATGTAGAAAGAATGTGGGGACTTTGCCAGTTTATGTCTACAGGAATTTCAGGGACATGTGAAGGAAGAGATCTTGAATGTGCTTTTAGATTAACAATATGATGCCCTTACACAAGATAATTCCAGAGTCATTTAACTCAAGAAAGTGGATGTGTTTTTAATAATTTCCAAAACTGGATTCAACACAGGCCTATAAGGAATGAAGATGAGATGCCAGAAGTCCTTCGTGTCATGCAGAGCAGTGGTTCTCAGACTTCTTTGTGCATTAGAATCATGGGGCAGCTTTTAAAATCACAGATGGCTGGGTCCTGCCCCTCGAGTTTGTGATTTGGGAGGTTTGAGGTGAAGCCTGAGAATCTGTGTTTCCAGCAAGTTCTCAGGTGATGGTGATGCTGCTAATCCAGGGACCACACTCTGAGAACTGCTGGTATAGAGGGAGGAGATCAAATGCTTTGAGAGGAAGGAAGGTTGGAGTAGTTCGCCGATGTAAATCCCCTGTTCACTGGCCACCTAACTCTTTCGCCAGACAAGCTGGATAACATACCTTTACCAAGGCTTTCAGACATATATTAGTGCTGGCTTCAAAGCCCTGATATAGTCTTTCTTGTTTAACATTATGGAGGTGTAATTACCTAAAACAGATGTACCCACGTAAAGTATACAGTTACATACACTTTGACAAATACATGTATACAACTGTATAAGCACCACCAAACCACCCCTAAAAGTTCTGCCCTGTCCCTTTTTACCCCTGTCTTGCCTGATGCGAGCCCCAGGCAAACACTGATCTGCTTTCTGACGTTGTAGATTAGTTTTTTTTTTTTCAAGAATTTCATATAAGTCATACAGGGGCTTCCCTGGTGGCGCAGTGGTTGAGAGTCCACCTGCCAATGCAGGGGACACGGGTTCATGTCATGGTCCGGGAGGATCCCATGTGCCGCGGAGCGGCTGGGCCCGTGAGCCATGGACGCTGAGCCTGTGCTTCCGGAGCCTGTGCTCCATAACGGGAGAGGCCATAGCAGTGAGAGGCCCGCATACCGCAAAAAAAAAAAAAATAGAGTCATACAGTATGTAATTTTTTGTGTCTGGCTTCTGCTTTGTATAATGTTTAAAAACTTATCAATGTTGAGTAGTTTTGTTCTCTTTTATTGTTGATTAATATTTCATTATATGGATATAGCAATATTTTGTCTACTCATTCATGTATTGAAGGATATTTGGGTCATTTCCAGTTTGGGGCTATAATGGATGAAGCTTCTATGAACATTTATATACAAGCCTTTGTATGGACATCTGTTTTCATTTGTCTTGATAAATAACCTAGGTGGCATTGCTGAGTCACATGGTAAGTGCATGAAAATTCCAGGTGCTTGCACCCTCATTAGTACTTGGTCTTGTCACACTTTTTAAACTTAGCCATTCTAGAGAGTACATGGTGGTATCTCATTGTGGTTTTAATTTGCATCTCTCTGATGACTAATGGTGTTGAGCATTACTGTATCTTTGTTTTGTGAACTGGTTTCTCAAATCTTTTGCCCTTTCCTCCACCTTTTAAAAGGTACAGCCAGTCCCCAACTTACGATGGTTTGGCTTACGATTTTTCGACTTTTCCATCGTGCAAAAACAATTGGCATTCAGTAAAAACCATACTTTGAATGTTGACTGTGGCTCTTTTTCTGGGCTAGCGAAATGCATAGATCCTCTCTTGTGATGCTGGGCAGTGGCAGTGAGCAGAGCTCCCCATCAGCCACGCCGTCACAAGAGCGAACAACCAGTGAACTTACAACCATTCTGGACCCAGACAACTATTCTGTTTTTCACTTTCAGTACAGTACTTGATGAATTACGTGAGATATTCAACACTTTATTTTGAAATAGGCTTTGTGTTAGATGATTTTGCCCAGCTGTAGGCTAATGTTGAGTGTTCTGAGCACGTTCAAGGTAGGCTGGGCTAAGCAGTGATGTTCGGTACGTTCAGGGTATGAAGTGCATGTTTGACTTAGGCTATTTTCAGTTTATGATGGGTTCATCTGGATGTAACCCCATCATAAGTTGAGGCAGATCTGTAGTTTGCTTACTTCGTTGAGTTGCAAGAGTTTTTTTTTTTTTTAAATGTATACTGGATATAAAGCATCTGTCAGATATATGTACTGCAAATACCTTCTGGAGTCTTGGCTTGCCTTTTCGTTTTCTCATTGGTGTGTTTCAAACAGCAGAAAATTTTAATTTACATGAAATCCAATTAATCTGAGTGTTGGTGTTTTGTGTCTTTGGCATCCTATCTAAGGAATTTTGCCTAACCCATGATTATAAAGATTTTCTTGAATGTTTTCTTCTGGAACTTTTATATCTTAACAGTGTTGTCTTCTAATACATAAGCACATATCTTTCCATTTATTTAGGTTTTCCTTACTTTCTCTCAGCAGTGTTTTATAGTTTTCGGTGTATAGGTCTTAAACATATTTTTTAAATTTGTCCCTAGATATTTTGTGGTTTTTTTTCAATACTATTTTTAAGTGGTATTGGTTTTGATTTTGATTTTATTAGTTGCTTGTTGCTAGTATGTAGACATAGAATTGATTCTTGTACATTGACTTTGTATTCTATGACATTGCTAAGTTCATTTATTAGTTCTAGTAGTTTTTTTTTTTTAATGAAGCTTTAGAATTTTCTGTGTCATGTCATATGCAGGTAAACGGCTTTACTTTGTCCTTCCCCATCTGTATGCCTTCTTGCCTTACAGCTAGGACTTCCAGTATAGTGTTGAATAGGAATTGTAAGATGGGGTATCCTTGTCTCATTCCCAGTCTTAGGGGGAAAGTATCCAGTCTTTTTACTATTAAATATCGAGTTAGCTGTATGGGTTTTTTTTGTTTGTTTTTGTTTTGTAGGTGCCCTTTATTAGCTTGATCCTAGGTTCTTGAGAATTTTTATCATGAATAGATGCTGAATTTTGTTAAATATTTTTTCTGCATCTATTGATATGACCATGTGGTTTTTTTATCCTTAGTCTGTTAATAGGATGCATTATTACATTAAGTGATTTTCAAATATTGAGTCAGCCTTACAGTTTCTGGATACCCTCACTTCGTCAGGATGTAGTATCTTTCTTATATATTACCTGATTTGTTAATATTTTCTTGTGAATTTTTTGTTTATGTTCATAAGACATATGAGTGTGCAGTGTTGAAATAACTTTCTAGGCCCAGGATGGAGCTGCTCCTGCCTGGGTGCCACATCAGCAAACCAAAACTTAGGTAACTTTTGTGTCCATAAATTTTTCCCTTGACCAGAAAGGCAGTATATCCAGTCAGCCCATCCCCAAATGCCAAACCAACTCTGGGCTTTATACAGTTGGTCCTTTGTATCCACAGATTCCACATCTTCAGATTCATCCAACCTCAGATAAAAAATATTTGAAAAAAAAATTCCAGAAAATTCCAAAAAGCAAAACTGGAATTTGCCATTCCAGCAACTATTGTATTAGGTATCATAAGTAATCTAGAGATGATTTAAAGTGCACAGGAGGATGTGCATAGGTTATATGCAAGTACTGTGCCATTTTACATGAGGAACTTGAGCATCCATGGATTTGGGTATCCTCAGGGGGAGGGGGAGGGAAGGGTCCTGGAACTGATCCTGAGTGATGACTTTTCTTGATCCGTGTTCTTTATCCTATAAAAAGCTTCCTGCCTTCCACTCCATTTTGCCGTTCTCCCAATGTAGATTGTCCCCTTCATGAAGTGTTAAAGTTTGTATCACCTAACTTGTCTTTTAAAATTATTATTTTTTTTAGGAATAGTTTGCTTTTCTTGTCGTTTCTTTGTCTGGTTTTGTATCAGGATAATGCTGACCTCATAAAACAAGTTGGGAAATGTTCCTTGCTTCTATTTTATGGAAACACTTGTGTAGAATTGATCTGTTTGTTCCTTAAATGTTTGGCAATGAAACCATCTGGGCTATGTCCCATCTTGATCACATTCTAGCTGCATATCATTCCCAAGAAAGCTGTCTCTAAGTAATGATCTGTAGCCATGTAAGTCCAGAAACTTCTGTCAAGTGCAACCAGAATCAGTTTGACTCAAGGGATTACCTCACGCTAATCAAATGAGACTGATTTTTTAAGCCTGAACTGAGCCAGGCGCTATAACAAGTGTTTTATATTAACACTATTTTATGTATTCTATAACCTAGAATCCCAGTAATTACAATGAGGGACATATCTCTCCAGTAACCAAAATATGTGTGTCCTCCACTGAGAGCAGGGGTTCAGCACACTACTGCCCTGGGCCAAATTCAGCTTGCTGCTTGTTTTGTTTATTGGAGCACAGCTATATGCATGTTCGCTTATGCACAGTCTAGGATGCTTTGTGCTACGACAGCAGGTAAGTGAGTAGCCGTGACAGACTGTGTAGCCCACAAAGCCTAAAATATTTACGTTCTGGCTCTCTGGCCACTTACAGAAAAAGTTTGCTGACCCCTGATCTAGAGCAGTGATTCTCAACCCTGGCCACATACTGGAATCACCTGGAGAACATTTGAAAAACTACTGTTGTCTGCCTCCCACTCCCAGCAATTCTGACTTGGTTGGCCTGGGCTGGGAGCTGGGCATCAGCGGTGTTTAAAGCTCCCCAGCAGTTCTGCCCAGCAGCCAAGGCTGAGAACCACTGGCCTAAAGTAAGGCTTGGTATTTGTATTTGTTAAACTGCCCGCCCATGCTGACTGTCTGAATGTGCACTTAGGGGTGAGAAGCACTTATCTAGAGCAGTAGTTTCCGGATCTGAATGTGTATCTGTCACCTGGGGAGATTTTTTTCATAGATTCTAAGACCCCACTCCAGACCAACTGAATTAGAATCTCCAGAGATTTTTTAAAAATTCCTTAGGTAGTCCTGATATACAGACATTTCTTTAAGAAAGCCTGAACTTAGGGCACCTTATTGTTATTAGCAAGATTTTTGGATACTGAGTGAGTAACCAGAGGATTATTTAGTGAGCATAGGAGTGGAGAAAAGGGGTTTCTTGAGTTGTGCAGTGCAGGCTATGGAGGATCCTACTGAATAGTCCAGCCTCATAGAAACGGAAATACACCCTCCCGAGTCATGAAAATATTTATTTCTGTTAGATATGGTATATCTAACCGCCCTTGTACAGTCCTAGATGAAAGGAACATGTTTTTCTTTTTGGTTCCTCTTTATATAGACACCATAAAAACAAGTCATCCATTAATATTCTTTGTTCAGATAATTAGATAATCAGGTCACATTACAGGAGGTTAGATAATAGCTTCCCCTCCACCCCTGCCACCCCATGTCTTGGCTAAATACCCCCATCAGCTTGCATGCTTCTCTAGGCTCCCGGCATCCCATTTACTAATTATCTCTTAGGACAGACTCTTTGGAGATGGCTAAGCCCATTCATGCTGTGTTCTTACCCTGGGCTACCCCAGTCCAGTCCCCTGATACACTTATTGCATCTCAAATGGTCTTTGCTCAACTGAGAAACTATCTGTTAATCCTCCCACTGTATTAAACATTCCCATGTGTGTTCTCTTCAGTTCAGGTGGAATGTGTAAAATCAGGGAAGGTTGAGCTGGAAGGGACTTTGTTATAGACCTTATTTAACCTCAAAAAAGTCAATCTTCGGGCTTCCCTGGTGGCGCAGTGGTTGAGAGTCCGCCTGCAGATGCAGGGGATGCGGGTTCATGCCCCGGTCCGGGAAGATCCCACATGCCGTGGAGCGGCTGGGCCCGTGAGCCATGGCCGCGGAGCCTGCGCGTCCGGAGCCTGTGCTCCGCAACGGGAGAGTCCACAACAGTGAGAGGCCCGCGTACCGCAACAAGGAAAAAAAAAGTCAATCTTATGGGCAGTTAGTTGGGTACTGGTAGTGCTAATGTGTTTGGGGGGGTACTTTATACTCTCCTTGATACAATTCTCAATATTGGATTTATAATCTGTCACCCTTCTGTGAAGAACCTCAGCAGTGCCAAATCCATCTCTGTATAATACTATTGCTTAGTGGTAGCTGAATAACCATGGTCAGGTGAAGCCTGAGACTTGCCTTCCTTGTCCATAAAATGGGAAAAAGGAAGATCTACTTTGCAGGGTTGTTAAGAGGGTAAAATAACTTGACATAGCATTTTGTAAACCATAAAGTACTTCTTCTTTTGTTCTGGGAAGAGCATTGAACAGGAAGTAAAACAAAAATCAATCGATCGGTCATTCTGAGAATAGCCCAGAAGGCATTAGCTAAACCTGAAAGGAATGGTCTTGGAAAAAAGAATTTCTAGTCTTTTAAATTGTGAGTGCTATTTGCTGGTCAAACAATCATCGATTACCTTACAGGAAAAAGCCGTAAACAATGTTATGAAACAGAAGACTCTACCTACTTTCAAGAGATTACAGAGGAGTTAGTCAGCTAGGTGTACTTCAAGACATTTGTGTTCTTATGTATGGAAACTTAGAACATGGGAGATATTGAAGGACCTGTGACAATACCATAAACCATAAATGCATATGGGCTACATATTTTTCAATTTATTTGCAAGGCTGGCTTAATGACTATGGCATGGTATCAGTGGTTACTCTCATAATGCATTAAATATATAGCTTTAAATGATTTTTACAAGTGAAAACAAAACTCTGTGTTTAGTTCAAATTTTATTGTGGATATAATGAGGAATCAAAGATTGTCCCTGTCCTCAGCTGCTCATTGTCTAGTAGGGGAACAAACATTACAAGACAAGGGAAAATGCTTGGATGGCAGTACCCAGAGAGCTGTGGGAGCCCTGCAGGGACGGGGGTGGGGGGTGGAGGTGGGCAGGAGGTGAGGGTAGAAATGTCCGGAAGGGACACGGAGGAAGCGGAAGCTATGCCTTGGCTGAGACTTAAAAGTTTCAACGTAGGGAGGGAAGAAGGCCCCATGGAACCCCGTGTGCAGACAGGAGGCAGGAGAGGATGCAGTGTTTTCAGGGACCATGGTGGTCCCAGGATGAGTATAAGGCAGTAAGAGATGGATACCCTTTGACAGAAAGAAGGAATGAATATTGACTCTATAAATACTAGTTACTTTACATCATGATTGCCTGTTTACTCAGTTTTTACATTTCTTTAGGAACTACTTGTAATCTTTTTTTTCAGTCACCCCTGTGTTACTTATGGAAATATTATCATGCCTGTCACTGATGAAACGTATTAGGAAAAGTGAAAACGTATTCATTAAAGTTCTTCCCTTTGAAGGATATTGCAGCTACTGAGAGCTTTGACTATCACTAACACCTTGATGGGCTCTAAAAAACAAAGCATTACCCAAGTAGAAGAAAATTATATTATGAATACTTGAAACTTCTATCATTTTCCTATAAGCGACTGACTCATCATAATTTTCAACAGTTATTCCTTCAAAATCTTTGAGAGGGGTCAAAAAGTCATTTTGCAGATGAAGAAACTGAGGCAGACAAAGAGTTCTTCCTTGTCTTAATGTGAGAGACTGGAGTGTATCAGGGAGATTATTGCTTTTGATTGTATCAGATTTCTTAGTCCCATCTTATACCGATCAGTTTCAGTTTCTTTTGTAAATCCCAAAGTGGGAGGTGTCTTGAGATTTGTTCTTTTATCTACTGGGAATATGTCACATGATCTTCGTAAAGTGCTCAAAGCGCATGGTGCTGTAAGAAGCTAGAGCAGCAACTATTTCTCTGACTGTTTAGAAGAAAGGACTTGCAGCCTTGATTATTCATGAAGTGCTGATTGTGGAGCTAGTTTGTATCCTTCAGAAGTCAAGGGTATATGATATGAGCATTTGGATTTTTTTCAAATCACAATTAATCATCTGTCTGAAGTGTCTCCGCTGGATTCTTCTTGTATAAGCAGGACATAGCTTCCCGCATTCCTGCTGATGCACGTGACAGCACTGCCAAAGCAAGTAAGACATCGATCAAGGCAGCACATAAGTAATCTGTATTCCATCTTTTCCCTGGGCACACGGCTTTTAATAAATATACAAAGAAGGAGGACACTGGTACTTTGAATCTAACAGGCTTGTTATGCGTAGCTTTCCGAAAATAAAAGAATCTACGTGAGTTCTTCCCCTTCCAGATCCCTAAAATGTCCACCTGTCCCACTGTCTAGTCTGCACAGTCCACGTAAAATAGTTGTAACTAAAGCTATTACTGAAGTTCATGTTTAATACCTGTAACTGAAGCTAGGATAGAAGACATCAGGAAATAATGAAAATAGCATGTAATTTGAATTTTAAAAATATTGAACAGATTAAAAAAAAAACTCAGAAGACCAACTACAGTTACACTAGATGCATTATTAAAAGCATAATGACCTTTGATCTCTCTGCACTAATTTTTCCAATTATAAAAGTTATATGTGTTCATACAGAATATTTATAAATATATGAAGAATAAAATTAAAATGATCCATTATTCTACTTCCCACGTAATACAGTTCTTATTAAAGTCATTTTTCATGATATGGATGCACCATCATTTACTTAACCATTTCCTGTTGTTGGCCTTTTTGGTCATTAAAATATTTTTTGCTGTAATGAACTTCTTTATATATAAAATTTTGACATTTCTGATCATTTCCTCAGGATAGGATTCTAAATGGGATCACTGGTTCAAATACCATGAATTTTTGGGGAAACTTCTGATACATGTTCATGAATTGCTTTCCAAGAACGATAATGCCGAATAACACTACTCCCAGCGGAGTATAAGGCTGATGGTCTCATCACGTGCTCACTAGCAAAGCATGGAGTTTTAATTTTGCCAATTCAATAGGTGATAGTCTCCTTCTAAAAAGATACCTAGTAAAAATAGCTTTTCATCACAGTTACAGAGGAACTGTAAATACTACTGTAGTCCATCTAACATGGATCTAGGTATCAGCATCCCACTGAGACAGTATGTACCGAGGTCCTACTCTGAATAAGACGCAGGCCAGCCCTTTAAGGAGTTCACAGCCATGGCAGAGTTTAAAGCCCGTGTGGATAGATTCTGTCCTCCCTCCCTCACAGCCACAGCCCACAGTGCTTAGGGGAAGGCAGATGCCAGACCCTGTGCCCCACCTTCTACCCATCCCCATCACCCTGCTCTGCGGCAGCCGTGTGAAATGGGCAAGCCCAGCAGAGGCAGGTTAATGAGCTCTTAGCTCAATGCTTGGGCCCCAGAGAATGTGTCAAATATATTTGCTTGTGCGTTTTCACAACCACTTATCTAGTTGGCTTACACAGTTTGTTCATTGAAAGGGAGAGGGAGAAGACCTATTTCTTGTAAGTTTATGCCTCTGGTCTTTTCATTCTATGTACTATTCACAAATAGAATTTTGTAGTTTGTATTTACTTGGATATTTACATTTGAAAAGGAAATCATCAAATAAGCCAACTCTCTGTAAAGGGAAGAGAATTCTTAATATCCAGTGTATGGTATCTGCTCTTGTCATTTACCCAAGAATCTGTATTAAAGTATATCTTCTTAGAGTAATCGTTGACCTTCAGGGGATAGTATACTGTAGGAAATCATTGTTTGAATGTACATATATGTATATACATATTCATAGAATATATGTGTATTGAATATACATATCAATATATATGTACTGATTATACTTATATATTCTTAGACACTAAATTCATCAGTTGTTCATATTTAAAGATAAGGGGGTAACTTCTCAGAGTCTCTGTCTAACCCAGTGTTTCCTTCTCTTAGTCCTGGTTGGCCACACCACTGTCTCTTTCTAAGTCTCCAAAATTATTGACAGATGTCTTCATGTCTAAAAGTTCTTGAGAAAAGTACATTCCGAGGCAAAACTTCAACAGACCTATGTAATTGTACTGGTGAGGTCAGGGAATTCAATCCATCTGTCCTTTGATAAAAGGATAAAAAGTAATGACATACCATAGACTGATGGCTGGAATTAGTAATAAAACAGCGGAGAGCAGAAAGACGAAGCCTTTGTACCAAGCAACGGTGGCTGAATAAATTCCGTTGAAAGTAGAAACTGCAGTGATTCCGCCAAGTGTTTCTAAGAAAGCGAGACAAGCGAACATGGTGCCTGTTTGGGGTCAGGGTGTGGAGGGAGAGAGAGAAAAGGCTGAGTTACAAAACAACAGACAAAAATAATGCAGAAAACGGCTACTCAGTGAAAAGTGCAGACCTGGGGGCACTGCTTGGTGAAGGAAAGCTACTCCCTCAAAATCCCTGAGAAGGCAGTCACCCGTTTTGTGGGTGAAGAAACGGAGCTCAGGAGCTCTCCCTGGACCTGGTGTGAGAGGAGCTGGAATCAGTACTTCCAGGGTCCGTGCGGCAAAGCTAAAAGGCACTGGCAGCTGAGGCGTGTGGAATCCGCCGCATCTCCCGTCCCTGCTACAGCCTAAGACGCAGCCCCACCTGCCCCTGAGGTTCGCGGTGCCACCTTCCACTCTCAGTCCCTGCGCTAATTTGGGACACACCTGCAGGGGCAGGATGGCTCCCAGGCAAGCAACGTCCCACCCACCGGCCCTCTGAAAGGTCAAGTCAGATCTGGCGAGAGTGACAGGCAAGGCGGAGAGATAATCTTCTTACCATACATTCTGCAATTTGAATTTGATCTCTTCCTCCAGAGTAACAAGAAGTTCAGTCACACAAGATTCCTGTGTGACTCATCAAGTAACTACGTAAGTGCCCGGTGCTGTAGTGAAGGTTATGCCACAGTCTGACATTGAGTGATTCTTTAAAACATATTTTTCTGTCTTACGTGCTTACAACTGGCTCCCCTCTGAGGGGACTCTGCTGTCCTTCCCGCTTGCCACACGCTGAGTGTGGGAAAGGGCAGGCCATGGAGCATTGCTCAAGAAGCCTGAAATGGCTGCATGGTCGGCCCAAGCTCACAATCAGAGAAATGGTCATTATTCTACAAGTTTTGAGTTTAGTCTGGAATCCAAGACCATACTGACTGAAGAGTGAAACTTCCGAAAGACAGCTGGTCATCTTGATGTGTTTTTTCCTCTTTGTCAAATCCTGTATCACTACAAATGTGGCTGTTCTCAGCTCTCTGTGGCTTCCGTGGCATAAGTTCCTACGTAGTTTCTGCAGACTCTTCTTAAGCCATTGCTTGTTCCCTACTTTGCCGAGTTTACTTTTCCATGACGAATTGTAATATATTTTTCTTACAGACAGTGCAAATCCTGTAAATAATTGTGTTTGATTGGACTGATAGGAAGGAAAAGGGCAAGCTTGGGGACCCAGCTTGGTTATAGTTTACATGTCTAGACTCTAACTTTCCCCACGGTCTTGATCTTTTAGACTGTGTATTGATTTTTATCTATTTAAACTTTCACTTTATTAAACATATTCTCATACACTGCGCTTCAGAGTCTTCACTGAACAACAGGACACATGTTCATAAAACAAACATCTCTCTGCAGAATGCTGGGTTATCAGAGATGTGTCTTCTTTTGACCAAAATGAAAGTTCTGTCAATGTCAAGGGCACATATGCTTTTTTCACTGCTGTGTCCTCAGGGCGTAGCTGTGCTGGCACCTGGTAGACATTTAATATATATTTGTCAAATGAATGAGTAAAAGCTTCATTCAAGGGCAATTACCAGTCATCAAGTAGCATATGGACTTAATGCCTCTATGATTTATGACAATAGAGGAAGTTAGTTTAATTGGAAAGAAGTTCTCCTAGTTACGTATCTACGTTATTGTTTCATTTTACTTCTGATCCCTTGCTACAGCCGGGGACAGGTGGTATGGTGCTAATCCTATTATGCAGCCGCTTGAGTCCTTTCTTGTTGGGAACTCGGTCAGGCCGTGCTGTGTTCTGACAACCATCTCGTGAAGTAGCTCTAACTTGTTGCTGAACTTCCCTGAGCAGCACAACTTATTACTTCATTTCTTTTTAGTGCGAAATTATATTCCGTTGGACAGACACACCTCATTTTGTTTATTCATCAGTTCATGGACATTTGCATTGCTTATGCTTCTTGACTGTTACAGATAATGCTACTGTGAACATGTGTGTACAAGATTTTGTGTGGACATGTTTTCATTTCTCTTCGGTATATACCTAGGAATGGAATTGCTGAGTCATAAGGTAGCTCTGTTTAACTTTATGAGGAGCTACCAAACTGTTTGGTAAAATGGCTGCATCATTTTACATTCCCACCAGCAGTGTATGAGGGTTCCAATTTCTCCACATGCTCATCAACACTTCTTATGGTCTATCTTTTTCATCTTGGCCATCCTAGTGGGTCTCATTGTGGTTTTGATTTGCCTTTCCCTGATGCCTAATGATGTTGAGCACTTTTTCATGTGTCTGTTGGCCATTTGTACATCTTCTTTAGGGAGATGTCAATTCAAATCCTTTGCCCATTTTTTAATTGGGTTGTCTTTTTATTGCTGAGTTTTAATAGTTTTTATATATTTTGGATACAAGTTCCTTATCAGACGTATGATTTGCAAATATAGTCTCCCATTCAGTGGGCTGTCTTTTCACTTTCTTGATGGTGTCTTTTGAAGCATAACAGTTTTTAATTTTGATAAAGTCTAATTTATCTATTTTTTCTTTTTTTGTTGTGCTTTTGGTTTCGTATCTAAGAAACCGTTGCATAATTCAAGGAAGCAGGTAGGTTTTTACATACTGTAGTTTTTATATTCCTAAGTGGTTTTCCAATTAATCCTCATCACACAATCTATAAACAGCTGTGTGAATATATAGCTACATCTTACGAGTGGAAAAGAATCAAGAAATATATTTTCAACCTTATTGAATTATGCAGTCTTCTCCAGTGTTGACTAAAGTGCCATAAGTACAATAGCATAATTATGAATTATTCATAAACAATTGATATGAACATTTGCACCAGGCTAAGACATGGAACAAAAGCAAGCTCCAAGGTCTCATAATATTCGTATGATCAAAGGAAAAGGAGGTCAACCACAGATGCCTAATATCTAACAAGTACCCGGTTCTAACTAGAGATTTAATTTTTGTTTTCCGTCTGTACTGGTTATTCTCTGCCCTCCCCCTCAGCTGTTTGATCTTCTGTGCCCTGCTCTGTGCTCGGGAGGCTGACCCCCCGATACTATGACTTGGACCTCCTTGGACTTGGTCGTGGGGTCCAGGGGGAGACGGCTGTGCGGGTTCTCCTCTGTTCCCTCCCTCCGTGGGCCGTCCTCTCCTCTGCGCTGCCCCTCCCCGAAGTCTCTTGATTGAATCAGCTGAGTGGGAGGCTGTTTTCTCTAGGACTCTGACTCAGGCCCAGCTCTAACATTTGTGGGATCCAGCGTAAGAATACAATTAGAGGCCTCCAAGTTCTAAGTATTTAAAAGTTCTAATTCTGGGAGTTCCCTGGTGGCCTAGTGGTTAGGATTCTGGGCCTTCACTGATGTGGCCTGGGTTCAATCCCTGGTCGGGGAACTGAGATCATGTAAGACGTGTGGCGCAGCCAAAAACAAAAAGTTATAATTCTGACTAACAGACTGTTAACTAAGGTCTGTTCTGTCTCCCTGCTCTGAGGAAATACCTTCCTAACGATTTGGAGGTCAGACACAAACTTAGAGTTCTCAGACGTTGTAGAGCTCCATGTGGAACATGACAGCCCTGGGAGAGCTGCCCCTCACCACCCAGTCCCCACCCAGCCTGCAGACTGCAGCCACCCACATTGTATTCTACCTCTTGTTCTGCTCAGAAAGGGTCATTTACACGTGGGTGTAGACACCCCGCCCTGCAATTCCAAGGTTGGGCCAGACCCTCCTGTAAAGAGTCACCCTTTGGCTACCCCTTTGGTGTATAGGAGAGCACACTGGGGTCACAGTCTACCCTCAGGGGAATGGGTCTGAGGAAGAGGATCATCAAGGCATTCACTGGATGTGAGCTGTTCAGCTGGGAGTTATGGGGACCCACGTACCCTGAGTGTAGTCTAGAAGTGGGGAGTGTTGTGGGCTCCCAGGGGGCATATAGCCTGGCCCTGAGGTCTCCTCTCCCCTTGGGGCGGAGCAGCTCCAGAGAAAGCCCTCTAAAGCACCAGGCCCCGGGCAGGGGCTCCCTTGCTTGAATATAAGCTCTTCCTAACACAGACCTTACCAATTCAAAAGGAGTTCTGTGCAGAAAAAGGATTGTAGAATATCCTGAAGAATCAAACACTGATTATACACAGATATGAATTGGTACAGATCATAGATTCATTCTATTCCTTAAGCAAATTAAACTCACCTTGTTCAGTAGAACGAACCACTTTTGATATCATGGACCGTAGAACAGAGAGTGGCACAACAGTGAAAAGGAATGGCAGCCTGACTGTGAGAGGAATAGTCGGAAATTACTGGCTGAATCAGAAAACTAAGGGTTCGTTTTAAAGGTGGTACACTTAATCTCTAAATACTTCATTTTCTTTAAGCATCTTAACTCATTGCATCTAACGGCTGAATTAATTAATGGTAGAATTCTGTTTAATGAATTAAGATAGACTATAGACAGGTCAGTTTAAGATTACTCTCAAGTTTAAGTTTACTCTTAAATTCTTATTCTAGTGCAGAGAACAAGAGTTCATGGAAGTTACAGGTCCAGATCTATATAATCTGCCACTTGAAATTGATCTGTTTCCCTAGTTATTATAGTAACGTCGTGTTTATTAGCAGGTTGCGACTGTTGATAAATTTTTTGTTTTCTGTTTTTGCTCTTTCAGACTTGGCATTCTCATTGTTAAAATTCTTTTATTATATTGATCTACTTATTGGTAAATTGGTTTCTTATCTTCTTGCTTGTTCATCTTTGTGGCTGAATAATTTCACGAACACAAGTTGCCTCTGCTCTTAAATTGACCCTTAATAGTAGCATTTTTAGTTATATGACAAAATGGTAAGATATTACATTTGCAGACCACTTTAAAGTTTTCAACATGTTTTCACATATATTAACTTACTTGGCGTTGGCAACTCCAAGGGAAACAGGGAGGGAGAACTGGCATTTACTGAACCCTTGGCATTGCGCTAAGTGATTTACAGTTATCTCTTCTAATATTCGTTATAACCCTCTGAATTAGGTACCACTATGCCCATTTTATAGATGAAAAAACAAGGGCTCAGAGTAGTTCAGTAACTTGCCCAAGGTCACTTAGTGCTGTAGATGGAAATTAAGCCCAATTCTGTTTGGTCACCCTGCTTCCCTGCAAGATAGCAAGAGGTTAACACTGCCTTTGTAGAAAAAGACTAAATTGGATCTTTCTTGAGGTCCCACTTTAACAGATCCTTTAACCCTTTCAAACACAGTATCTCACTCAAGCCCTAGTTAAGGAAGCAGTCCTATTTGCCAGAAAGTGATTCATCAAAAGCCAATTCATGAAATGACCAATTTGCTGAAAGATCAATTTGCAAAATCTTCTTGAATATATTCAATGAATTTTTTTAATGTATCTTTTGAGTATACTTTACACAGTTGTCTTAAAATTGTAGCCTTCTTAGCATCATTTTAAGAAATATTCAAGTTGGTGAATGCTATTTTGAAGGACTGATTCACAAGAAGAATGTTCCTCAAAACAATTTTTCGGCAAATATGCAAATTTGGAAAATTGTGGTTATTCAACTTTTTTTTTTTTCTTTAAAGTCAGTTGGTTTTCAGCTTCTGGCAAACTGGCTTTAAACAAATTACCTTTACTTGAACTAAAATGCATTAAATAGAGAATTTTATATTAAAGTTTCTCACCCAACAGACTAAATTCATTTTATGTAAACATCAATACACAGTTCTAGGCTACATTTGTAACTTACCTAAAAACATCATCAGTGTTGTTCTGGCAAAAGCAGTCATAGCCATTCCTACCATGGTGGTAAAAATTCCAATGAAGGCCATGTGAATATCTTCCATACAATAAGAAAAAAGCCATATTCCTAGGAAACTACTGAAAAAAGAGACACTACCCAAAGCTGATCCATAACCTATTAAAACTTCATCCCAGCAGAGTGGTGAATCCAATTCATAAAGGATAAAAATGGGGGAAATGCCAACTGTCACGAAAAAATAAGTGATCATTGTAAAAAGCAACAAACAGAGCAAAGATCGTTGCTCACCAGAATTATTTTTAAAAAGCATGTAAGTTCGGTAAAATAAGTTTTTAAAGCCTTCAGTCCATGATATAGAAACATTCTGAGATGAAGGCTCTTTCATCGAATCCTCAAGAAAGAATAAAATATAAATCAAGTTAACAGCAAGAGCCATAGTAGCAATTAAAAACGACCACACAAAACCTAGTTCTCTAATAAAATAGCCAGAAGACAATCCTGTTAATCCAGTGACAATTCCAAGGAGGAAGTCAATTATAGCTATTCGAATTGTTCTTTGTTTCTTTTCTTTACACTGATCAACTATGTAGGCAAAAGAGGCGCCCAGAAGTGTGGTGTAATTGCCACAAAGTGCACCCAAAAAGGTAGATGCAATCAAAAGCTGGATTGGAAAGGCAAAATAGGAAAGCAAACAGAGCCAAGCACTGTTTGCAAGAGCACCAACAGAAGACAGAATCAAAGGGAACTTCCGTCCTCCGTGGTCACTATGAGACAGAAGCATGAATGTAGACACGAGACCAGGAATTAACCCACTTATGTCCATCTGCAGGTTAAAGAGAGACACTTTTTTCTGAACTTCCTGCAAAGAAATAAAAAGAAGACAAAGTGTTTACAGAGGCTTATACAATATGCCTAAAAATACCCTGGTACATACTTTTTCTTGATATTGCCAGTAGGTCAGGGATGGGGAATCTCTAGTACAGGGGTTTGATATAGCTTAAATCTTCATCCAGTTCACAAAGCAAGTATCAAGAGGTGATACAATCATCAGTGCTCAGTCACAGTATTCAAGTACCACAGTGGAGACATTAATCCATAAAAATAAAAGTGTGTGTACTGGTGTATGTCTGACTTATACAGAGGATCCACAGAACCCAAGGCCTCGGGGACGGGTCATGTAATGACTTCTCTTTCTTCTGTGAACAGTTAGCACTAAGACATCATGACCACTGTTCTAAAGCAAGAACGGTACCTTTTCCATGATACACCTTTCTGTCTACTCTAAAGGGAAATGAATATCACATGTAAACATCGTATCTGATAGGCCTTTATTTAGATAGAGCTCAGTTGTCCTTTTCACGTGTCTCCACAAATATTCCTTTATTTACTAAAAATTAAGTTTATTTATTTATTATTATTAATTTATTTATTTACTAAAACTCAAAGAGGAGCTTTGCATTGACTAAAGATGGTAGCGTGCCATGAACTAAGGAGTGAGCTAAACTCAACTTTCCTGAGGCCCAAAACAACTACGTACACGTGGATTGGCAGATGTAACAATTGTTACACTAGGTATTTGATGGGAAGAACTTGGGGTGATTTAAAAGCATTTTCTTCTCGCCACTTCTCTGTATTTTCCAAACTTTATATTAAAGGATATGTGCCGTTTTTATAATGGGGATTACTAAACTCATTTTAAAAAAGATTTATTCACGTAATATTTAGAAAGTACCTTAAAAACCACAAAAATATCACAAAAATATGATGAACCACAAAAATATCAGATACGGAATTAAGGGTTTTTTAAAATAGTGAGCCTATTTTTATTTTTATATATTTATATAATTCAGGCCATTCCATGTTGCCAGGAAATGTTGTGGTCACTCAAACCCAAAACTTCAGTCATCTTTGCTTCTAGCCTTTCCCTTCGTCCATGCTCCCCAACACAATCTATCCTGTCCCCCTAAAATTTCTCACTTTACCTTCTTGATGGTCCCATAGTTGCCACTTGGATGACAACTCCCATTGGTTTTCACCTGGACCACTCTGGCATCTAACCGGTCTCTTCATTCAATTCAGAATATAATGTCAGTCTTACCACTTTGGAGATCACAGACACTGCTGCTGGGCACGTGCTGCAGGGCACCACAGCACACTGTCGGCACGTCTCTCACCTGCTCAGAAGCTGCAGTGTCTCCCCACTGCCTGGGAAAGTCCACACTCCTTAGCCTGCTATTTAAGGCCCCCGAGACGTGGCCTGATCTCATCTTCAGCGTTATCCCCACTCCCCTCCCAGATACGGTCTATGTTCCAGGCACAGTCCATAGTCAGGTCCCACTTAGATTTCCCTGAAATTCCCAAACAGGGGTCATCACTCCTTTTTCTGAACCTTCTCATAGAACAGTTATCATTCCCCAGCTGTACTTTTTTGTGTATTGATTAAGAGCTTGAGCTCTGGAGTCAGAGGAATCTGGATTCAAATACAGTCAGTTCTGTACACCACAGTTTGAGTGGTCTTTAAAAACACACATCAGCTTGTGTCACTCCTCTGTCAAACCCCCAGTGGCTTTCCTTACACTGGAATAAATGCAAACTCCTTATCACGGCGGGGGGCGACCCCACATCACGGCGCCTCTGATTCATTTCCCCTTCCTCACTCCTCTCGGCCGACAAGCCACGCCACAAACCTCCATGCCACTTGCTGTTCCCTCTGCCTGATCGTCGCACAGCTCACTTCCTCAGTTCAAAGCCACTTCCTCAGAAGGGCCTTCCCTGACCATCACTCAATCCAAAGCAACCCCACTAATCCCCACCCAACGCTCCAGCCCCTTATCCTTGTTGTTTTTTTCCTTAGAGACTCACAGGCTCCTTGACAGGAGATTATATTTTATTCGATCTGTGCACTGTGTGACTTCCCTCCTACAACCTAAGCTCCTGGGTGGGGTGAAACCTGTCCTCTTCACCATAGTATCATCAGCTCCAAGAACAGGGCTTCCAGGGAGGGTAGGTACTCAATAGATTGATTAAATGGAGAAACTATCAAGTAAAATAGGCCTCTCTAACTCGCGTGCTATGTGTGATCCTGACCAAATTACTTATGTCTGTAGCTTCTTCATCTGACCAGAGGGAATGTCAACAGTCCCAATCTTGCAGGCTGTCAGGAGACTTAAAATTAAAGTCAACATAAGGTGCTCCACACAGGGCCCTCGTACAGTCAGTGCTGTTTCATTTTTACTAGGTTAGGTCTTTTGAGCACATCTTTGTATCTCCTACAGATATAGAAGCCATCAAGTAAGTATTTATTGAATAAACAAATAAAGGAAACAGTTATCGTTTACTCAACTCCTCAGCACGGTGTTCCAGTGTGGGACTCCTCCTCCCACTGCCACGCCTCCACCTAAGTCCTGTCCCCTCCTTTGTTCCTACTGTCACCCCAGCCCAGTCTGTTACACAGACTACTCGCCTCGTCTGCAACCCATGTTGTGAAATTCAGATCTTAGCAAACTCAAAGCATAGTTCAACCATAAAGCAGTGTTGAGACAGAAGAAATTGTGTTTGAACATTATAAACTCTGGAGAATTATAATTATGTGTTATGTGTTATATTAGGGTAGATGGGAGAAATCAGAGTGAAAAAAAAAGCTATTCCCTATACAAGATTGAACAGAATGACAAGGTACTGAGACAGGGATAAACTAAGGAAAGTGCTATCAATTTTAAGGAAGTCACCATTTCATAGGCTAAAAGGCATATATTAATTCCAGTTGAGCAGAAGGTATTCCTTATCTGCTGGTAACCAGGGATTGTGTTATTAAAAGGTTTATAAATAAATTCCTGAGCAAGAACAACTTCATGATCTATTGGGTAACCCGAAGTTGTCCCCTCCAGCGGCAGAGGAGTCCCTATCTTGAAAGGTGCCTGAAGAGATGAGGCCACAATGGCCGGTGTAACACTTCAAAACCAATCATTTACAAGGGAAGGAGAGGGCGGTAAGGGGCTTAAAAATTCCTTCCTCCACAAAAGTCAGTAGACATCCCAGAATTCCCTACTCTCTGCCCTTCGCCAAGAGTTCCTTCCACAGCCTTGCCACGTTGTTAAGGGGCCTTTTAGAGATTAATCTCATCGCCCAAGAGAAGTATGTAGTTGTACTTACAGTCACAGGGCTCAGAAAACTTGAAGATTTGAAAGATAGGTTAGATCAATATCCATATGAATATATATGTTATATATACCTTAACCCCAGATGGATTGAAAAATATGACTTTCATCCAAATGGACTTTCAAAATGTTAAATATAAGTGAAATTGCTCCAATTATTCTTATATTTGTACCCTGAAATTCATAATACTATCTTGCATACCAATACATTTGTAAGTGTGTATATTTGTTATGTGGGAAGGTTAAATAAAAATGGCATAACCAGGGGCCTCCCTGGTGGCGCAGTGGTTGAGAGTCCGCCTGCCGATGCAGGGGATACGGGTTCGTGCCCCGGTCCGGGAGGATCCCATGTGCCGCGGAGCGGCTGGGCCCGTGGGCTATGGCCGCTGGGCCTGCGCGTCCGGAGCCTGTGCTCCGCAACGGGAGAGGCCATAACAGTGAGAGGCCCGCATACCGCAAAAAAAAAAAAAAAAAAAAAAAAAAAAAATGGCATAACAGAGGTTCAACATATTGTATTCTTACACACAATTGATCTTCTGGGAGAGCGGCAAGAAAAATCTGAGCTGAAAAAATCATTTATTTATTTTATCAGGGGCTGACCCTGTGCTATGACATCTCTTATTTTTAGGGTTACAAGAACAGTCCACAGATCTCTAAGTGGAAGCTCACAGAACAGGGAACATTGTTCTTGGATTTAAAGGGGGCAGAATATTCTCTGAGAAGCTGAGCAGGGACAGGATCCAGGGAAGGGGCCAGAAGGAAGTGTTACTCTGTCCTAAGGAGCGAGTGGTGAGTGGGTCGCCACGCCCTGTCCCAGTTGCGGGTGGGATGGTTTCTAGTTCCCCAATCTGAGAAGAAGCACCTGTCGCTCTAGTGCACCGACTGTAAGGCAAGGATCTAGGGCGGTATGTTCTCTTGAACATTAATCCAGTGAAAGAGCAGTCAATCGATTAAAACATTTGGCAAAAATCTTCAAAATGAGACCCCTGCTCTGGGCAGTGGGGGGCTTTCAGCAGCTGGGTTAGGCAGGGAGCGGGGCCAATACTCATCACCTGCACAGTCACAGAGGTCACCAAAGCGGCTGGACCAAGGCCCGTCTTCCGTCACCCTAGAGGGTGAGGACAGCCGACCTTTCCAGACACTCAAGTCCTCTCCTCTGTCCCTCCCACTGCTCCCAGGGGGCTGGTGAAGGAACTCACAGAAGGAAATGCAGAAACGGATGAGCCTCTGGAACCTTCTTACTCCCTGGAGATTATATACATGTAACAGGAAACATTCTTAAAGGGAGACAAAACCAAGAGGAGAGCCCCTTGTCGGCCCTTCTGTTTTTATGACCTCACTCTAGGCCAGAACCTCGATATCTGCATGGCTGTTGAGAAATAATCTGTTCTTTTTTCCATGGGTGCAGCTGACTCAGAGTCCCTTAGACTCTTTTCATCTTTTGACTGGGGAAGCAGCACCACTCTTTTGCCATCACAGAATATTCCCAAGGGGAAGAGTTCAAAGTTTACAAGTGTGGTTGTTCTTCAGGCATTGGTCGGGCGGGGGGGAATTTCCAAATCTGGATGCTCGCTCTCCTTTGCATTTGGACACTGGTAGACTGTTAGAGACCGCCTAAGGGAATGGAGACTGGCGACGTACCTCCTGGGGAGGAGGCTGGACGTGGGGAAGGACAGGCTCTGGAGCATCTGGCTGCACATGTTCCGGGTCCTCAGAGCGCAAGTGGGTGCTCCCCACCCCCATATCCTCACACAGGTCCTCCTCAGCGCTGGGGGGTCAAACTGATTTGATACCACCGAACGATGGATGACAAATGCCACCCTCACCCCATGACAGACCCTGGTGCCGGGCCCACAGTCCTCAGGGATGGGCCACTTTCTGGGGTCACTGAAAACTGGGTCATGCCCGTGAAGCGGAAGCGGGTAGGGAGGAAGCGGGCAAGGGAAAGGCAGGACCCACGCTTCACCCCACCCCTGGCCACCAAGTACCATTCCAGCCTGCCCTGTCCCAACTTTCAGGCTTTCCGTGGGGAAGAAGAAAGGAGACAACCACGGAGGAGATGAGACAAAGGAGAAGAGCCAGTGTCACAGAAGAAGAAGGGGGTTTTAAGTAGAAGAGGCAGATTAAAGGTGTCAGGAAGCTTCAGACAGAAAGGAGAGTAAAGGCTTTTGGTTTGGGACTTAGGGGTTTTAGGGTGACCCTTAAAGAGATCCATGTATGAGGAGTGCACTATCCTCTTTCCTTTAAAATCCTGTTGCACATTCCCTTTTTAATACATGTTAGGAATATTTTAATTTCTTACCTCCTGGAATGTGAAAATTGGGCTGCTTTTGTTTTTTGCACACTCAGAAACATTGCTATCAGGTGCAATGCTGTAGTTGCCTGTTTCCTCCCATATTCTCCTGTACACATATTGTGTTGTCAGTGGAGCAGTCAAAGTCATAGCAAATACACTAAGGCAAATGGCGGGTTCCACAAATGGAATCTTCATCTTGCTTGGGTAGGTAGCCGAAATTCTATTAAGAAGAAAAGGAGAGAGAGAATCAGTTGCACTCTTATCTGAGAGGCTAGATTTTCAATGATGGGGAGTTAGGGGAATTTTGTGGAGTAAACAAGCAAACTAGGGAACAGAAAGCAGTAAGCACTTCCTAAGAAAATAACTTTCACTTAGGAACAGGGTACTCCGTAAACCTGAGACTGTCATACTTAACCATTTTTAAGAGCTGGCCTTTAAGGACTCAACCCGCCCTTGAGATGATTCTTTAAGATAGTCTTAATAAGCTGTCTACCACTTTGGCTATCCAGTGGTCACACTACAACTCCCACACTGAATACTGCCAGCTGGTTTTCATAAGGGAAACAGGTTGCTCTGGGGACACGACAATTACGTAATTGTTTATTATTGATTTTGCTGCTTGTGGACAGCAGACAGGAAGGGGGCCTTTAAAAAGCAGCTTCCAATCGTAAGGGTTTGTTTATGTTGTTTTAACTCACCCCACGGTCACAGTCTTCCTGCCGAGCTAGGCGCGGGTCTGACCGTTTTCGGGGCCGGAGTCTCGGGGGCTGTCTCCTTTCAGGGGCTGCCCTGCGCCCGCGGTGCCTCCTGGGCAGCAAGCGCGCACGGAGGCTGGGTTTGCGCCGCCGCGCTGGGATGGGAAGGGGAATTGCCGCTGAATTCGACCAGATGCACAGGTCGGGAGACCGCAAGCCCTGATTTTAAAGCAAAATAGGAAAGCGCACTTCCGCGTCCAGAGTGACAACGGTGACAGTTCACCGCGCAGCCCTCGCTCAGCTCCTGCGTGGCACTGCGGGCTCCGCCCGGCGAGCTCCCGCGGGGCCCGTGTGCCGGGCGGCTGCTCCCTGAGCCGTCGGCGGGCTGTCGCTGGGTCCGCGGCCCGGCTTGCCCTCGCGGTGACTCAGCCGCGCCAGCCGAGCATCGCCTCCGGCCCAGGAGACGGGCCTCGGGGGTGCTGGTCCCCCGCCGCCTGGGCGGTCGCTGTCCTGCTTTCCTGCGACTGGGCCCCTTGGCCGGCACCCCCGCGGGGATTGGTCCGCTCCGACGTCGCTCCCGAGCGCCCGCCCCCGGAGGCCCCGGTGGGGCCGCCGCAGGCGGCAGCCCCGGGTTCGTGCAAGGACTCTGAGGTTAGAGAGCTTTTCTGGGTCCGAATACCGCTTCTCACGGAAGCACACAGGAGATTTATTGCAGAAGTAACATTTTGGGAGGCAGGCTACTGTAGCATCCGTGCGGGCCAGGCAAGTGCTCAGAGAAACGCAGAAGAGGGGGACCGGGTAGGGGCGCCCGTACCCCCGGGTAGGGGGAGAGTGCTTCTGGCAGCGTTAGCCGGGGTCTGGAATGTGGTCGCTGGCTCTTCTTGGTGATGCAACCTTGGGCTAATTATTTCATCTCTATGAACGTCCATTTCTGTCCCATCTGTCAGGTGGGCATTAACAGCCTTACCGGATCGTTGTGATGAAACCCTCGAGGTGTGCATACAGCACATCCCCGGAGCAAAGGAGGGACAGTACATTCCCCCCAGCAAGCCCACCAGGAACACACCTGCAGATGAACGAGCTGGATTTACTACTTCTTGTAACGGGGAGGAATGCATTCACAGGGAACCACGGGATCAAAAGCTGTATTTTCCAGGGCAGAGGTCTCCAGGAGAATTTTGAAATTTTATGTTTTCAGTTTAATGACCTAGAGATTTTAACGTAAGCATATTCTGAATTGTCTTATAATCAAGTACTGGCACTTGATGTCACCTGTATTTGTATTTCCACTTATGATCACATTGGCTCCAAGTAGAAGTACTTTAGCAATGTCAGAGTAAAGAGAAAAGAGGTGGACTAAATATATAAACGATACACCCAAGCTAAATGAAGACCAAGGATGTCATATCATGTTCAAAATGTTTTCATGGTATTCCAGTAAAAAGTGTGGGAGAATTGAGTTACCACCTGACGCATGAATAGACACACTGATCTCAAAAGAACCTGTGCTGTACCAGGCAGTGCCATATTCAAGTGGCAAAGCCAAAACAGAATATAGTAGCTACTAGATTTCGTTAGTTTCAAGAAGAAAGTGGCTTTTAAGCTTCTGATAAAATCAGCAAAGTAAGATGTGGTGAAAAGATCTTAGTTACACTAAGCAATGACTGCTTAGTAGGTGATTGTCAATACTGTGCTCATAAGAGTTTAATCATACAACTCCAAGCACAAGTTGTTGAAAGACAATATAATCTGATCATATGACCTTGGTCAATAATATGCCAAAACAGACTTGGATAGGTCTTATCTATCTGAGAAATTCATAACCTAACTTCAATGCTTGTCTTTCTTGACCTCTGTTGCCTTGGATGCCATTGAACAAACTCCTCCTTCTTGAAATATTATCTCCCTTTGGGTTCCATGACACAACTCGATCTTTCTGTTACCCTGAGAGCTCCTTAGTTTCCTCGGTGGGTTTGCTTCTCCAAGGGTACTGTTTCTCAGGTTCCATCCCAGCTCCTCTTCTGTCCTGTCAATCACATCCACACTTGTGATCAACCACCAATATACCCATCACTCCCAAATCTCAGGTTCACCCAGTTCTCTTGAACTTGACACCCAGAGCTTCCACCCGAGTATTTTAAAAAGCCACTGCACACTTTAAAATGTCCAAAACATATACCATCTTCCTTATAAATCCAATTCCCTCCTGAAATCCCTGTTTAAACTAATGACATCACCTGTCCAGTCAGCAAAGTCAGAGACCTGGGAATCATAACTGGGTTTTTTTTGACTGCGTTGGGTCTTTGTTGCTGCGTGCGGACTTTCTCTAGTTGCGGAGAGCAGGGGCTACTCTTCGTCGAGGTGCATTGGCTTCTCCTTGTGGTGGCTTCTCTCGTTGCGGAGCACAGGCTCTAGGCGCGCGGGCTTCAAGAGTTGTGGCACACGGGCTTAGTAGTTGTGGCTCGCAGGCTCTAGAGCGCAACCTCAGTAGTTGTGGTGCATGGGATTAGTAGTTGTGGTGAACCTGTGGCATGTGGGATCTTCCCGGACCAGGGCTCGAACCCGTGTCCCCTGCATTGGCAGGCAGATTCTTAACCACTGTGCCACCAGGGAAGTCCTGTACCTGGCTTTTTGATCACCAAATGCTGTAGCTTTTATGTCATAAATATAACTGGCATGATTTATACCTCTTTTAGGTGTGTGGCTATAAGGCAAGTGGGCCCCTGGGTCCAGAGCATTTGGGCTGAGCAGCAATTTTTTGGCTTGGCCGAGGTTGGGGCTTTGTCTCGCCATCAGCCCACTGGTGAATGGAATCTGAAGGTTGCTGGGGAGGAAGTGGGCAAATCTGCAAAGAGCCCAAGGATTCCCCCGGTAAATCAGAAATCCTGACTCTTCCCCTTTGTGGTTTCAACTTAATCTAACACTTGTGATGTGGTGGGACAGTCCTAAGTAAGCCGAGTGCTGAGAAATGTACAGTAATGGCCCTCAAGAAGGTATCCACCACGCTGCCGGTGCTGGTGCTGCTGGGGGTGCAGTAAAAGAGCGGGGCTGGTATGGCAGGCCCAGCACCAGAGCCTGTCCTGTCGCAGGGGAAGGCCGGTCAGGAACAGGGTAATGATGTGGCACCGTGTCCTCATCTGCTGCCTTGGACCTTGGGGTTCCTTAAGAGAAATAACTGATTTTCTGTAAATAAAAGTATCTGTCTCTAAAGTTGTACTGGGGACCCAGTCTCCAATCGCGTGGGGTAACCGTTGCTAGCCTGGGTTCTCCTCCCTCCCTGCAGTCTGCGCCGCACTGTCTCAGCGGGTAGACTTTGAACCCTTACACCCGAGAGCCGGACTTCCTGTTTTCTGTGTCAGCCTCACCAGAGCAGAATTTGGAAGCTTAAGCAGTCACACCAGACTTCTCAAATTCTTTTCTCCACAACAGAAATATTAAACCAGACTGACTCGCTTGGATGAAGTAAGCACCTTGAGGGGGTCTTAATTTGCAAGGAGGGGAAAACTCAGAGAATGATGAGTGGACTTCTCTCAGTCAGGATGGAAGCTCAAATTTGATTTATTTGTGTAGTAACTTAAACGTGGCTTCATTTTCTACCACAGCAGGTGACATAGGATATATGTGAAAGCTCCTAGAACAGGGCCTGACACTTGGTGGGTATTCAGTAATCTTTGGATTGGAAGCTAAATCTTGCTTAATTAGACACACGTACTACTGTGTTCGAGAAGTTACGGAGAAGAACCTGACCTCTGCTTCAGTTTGGCGTTTGCTTTTTTGGTCCCACAGAGCGATCACTTTCCTCCTTAAGGGGAGTCAGTCCCCTTTTTACTGGGCTGTGAGAGTAGGGAAGGATCTAAAGTCAGCAGAGTACATGCAATTCAGGCACAAGTGACTCCATAACATAGGCCACGTTTAGAGGATTAGTCCTCTACCTTCCATCCCCAGCTCCTTAGAAAGGCCATTAAACTATATTTTTACAGAATATTTAGTTACATGGAAGAATTTCCATGCTATGACAGTAAGTAAAAGAAAAAAAAAAAGGAAATAAAAAGTGTATCATATATCCCAATTTTGTTAAGAATACATATTTTTTGTTAAAAACACAAAAAAGTATACATATGAATGTGTAGAAAAAAGGCCATAAAGTAATGTATCAAATTTTAATAACAATTATCTCTGAGTGGTCGGATTGCTAACAATTTTTGTGTTATTAAATACCATAGACAGTATAATTTTCTGTATTCTCCACATTTTCAACAATAAACACATATTGATTTATAATCAGAAAAAAAGTTTATTTAAAAAGAAATGAGAAAAGGAATTGATAAAACAATTTCTTGTAAAATCATTATATTTGTTACAAAGCTTTAGGAAAAAAGCCCCGAAGGTTCATTCTTTTCCAAGTGGTTCTACAAGCTTTAAAGTTGAATCAGCAACCACATGGCAAACTGACATTCTTGGACTGTGACAGGTGGCCTGAGATAAGACAGGAGGGATGCCAACGACTGAAGGGGAATCAAGAGTCCCTTATCTAGAAAAGTTACTTAAGAATGAAGAAAGAACTGTTCTGCAATGGAGGGAGAAGCCGGGTGAACTTCTGGGCAGCCTGGATCAACCTGTTTAAAACCAGACTCACAAAGCAGGGAGACTCATAGAGCATAGAAACCCTCTAGTCGGGGCCCCTAACTTTACCCGTAAGAAAACCAACACCAAAGTGAGTTGCTGTGTTATTCTTCATGGAACGCAGTTGCCGTTTCATAGTCCTGTGCTCACAGAGGTATGGAGGGGACCCTGCTTGGAATCCAGGCCCTACTGCTACCCGTCTTTCCTCCTTCGTTTTCCTGACAGAAAATGGGTGGAGTTTTTAAGAAGGAGTTTAAGAAGGCAGTTTGGATGTTTAAGACGGAGATTTTATAAAGGAGAAGCTCTGTGGTACACAGGTGCCCTGGGAAGGTAAAATGTATTCTCTTATCTTTCCACTCGGCAGCTGCTCCCACCATTACTCAGTTTTTACTGCCGTGTCCTCCAGGCCACTGCACTCTCCAAGGTTATGAAAACAGGGCAGTCACGCCACCTTCTCTATGACACTGATGGGGAGCCGTGCCCGCGGGTATTTTTAAATGAAAGGAAATATAACTTGTGCTGTCAGCATTCACATCAGTACCGACCAGATGGATTATTGTTTATTTTATTTCTCGTGTAACTCTGATCATAGATTTCTAATGCTCTGCAGAAAACCTTCAGGTTAAGGAGAAAAAGCAGGGCAAGAGAATTACCCTTGATACTGAGAAGAGAAAGGGGAAAAGGGAATAGGAGAAAAAGATAGAACACTAAGAGGGGAAAGTGTTATCACTTCACCTCTCTCGGCTTCTGTCTCTCCCCGCACTCCCTGGAGTATATAAGAGGGTCAATCCAATCATTGCTTCCTGACAAGTGCCTCCCTCCTATGATAGGCAGGATAGCGCCCCTGCTAAAGAGACCCATGTCCTACTCATTGGCACCTGAGAATAAATTACCTTGCATGGCCACAGGGATATTTCAGGTATGTGGAGTTTCTGGATGGACCCAGTGTAATTGCAAGGGTCCTTACAAGTGAAAGAGGGAGGAAGGAGAGTAGCAACCAGAGAAATATTTGCCGATGCTACACTTCTTGCTTTGCATACAGAGAAAGGATCCATGAACAAAGGAAGGGAGGTGACATCCAGAAGCTGGAAAAGTCAAGGAGACAGATTATTCCCCTAAAGTCTCCAGGAGTGCAACCCTGCTAGCACCTTGGTTTTAGCCCAGTGAGACCCATTCCAGACTTCTGACCTCTAGAGCTTAAGTGAATAAATTTGTGTTGTTTCAAAAAAGAAAGAAAAAAAGAATACCTTCAGGTCATCAGAACAGGTAATCTATAGGTATTCAGGACAAAACTAAGCAGAACTCCTTATTAATGAGCTTTTTTGCTTGTTAGCTTTTCATTTTCCTTCCCTAAATATCTGCTCCCCACTGTATTCCTTCTCCCACTGTGTTCCACTCTCACCCCAGCCACACCCCGGCTTCATCCTGGACTTCTCCGTCTAGTGCAGTCGCTCCACAAATGCTCCTTCAGACCTGATTATTCTGCTTTATTCAGTCAACAGCAGCATATCGAGGGACTGCTTTCAGCTCCAACATGTAAAGAGCTTTGGAGTCATCACTCTCATCCTTAGAGCAAAAAGAGCTGAAGGAGCTGAAAATCAGTGCTTTATCTTGCGCCCTTCAGAACCTGAGGTCACAGGGCGCAGCTACATCCCGTGATCTGGAGGGACAGGCAAAGCCAGAGTCACAGCCAAGGTCTCCTTAGCTGGACAGAAGGCGCTAGAAACACATGCTGGCAGGAGCATTTAATGGCAATTTTGATAAATTGCTGGAGGCTGAGTGTGGAGTAGCCTGAGAGTAAGAGACTCCTGGGATCTGTCACCTAAGGGGGGCTCCATACTTTTTTTTTTTTTTGTCTACAAGACCCCCCCTAGGTTCTCTTGCTGAAGAGCCCAGAATGATTTCCTTATGTCTCTGGCAGAGGGAGGGGAAGATTTTGAAATATGCCTAGAGTATCCTGATAACAAAGGCCTACTCTGTCAGGGAAAAGACCTGTCCCACCAGGGGACGGGCACTTCCCTGACTCCAGCCCTCTCTAGCCTTCCTCTCTCACCTAAGGGAGGAGAAACAAAGCTAATAAATACTTGTGCAGGTCACAGCCCAAGGACATGGGTCCACTGAAAGACTGCTATTTAATCCCAAGATTATATAAGAATGCTTCCCCTCCGCCCACACCTGGCGACCAGCAACAGAGCTCCAGTAAAGAACAGTGGATTACAGTTTGAAGAGCCGACTCTATTTACTGTGAAGCCTCTGGCACCCGCAGCTACAGAAGATTAAACACAGCCTAAAACCCCAGCCAGACTAATACCAAAGCTCAGGCTAGCGGCCTATTTAGCTCAGTTCCTATAACGTGACACGTCATGTCCGACTTTCAACAAAAAATTGCAAGGCATTTTAAAAGGCAAGCAAAAACACAATCTGAAAAGCATCAGAAGCAGACTCTGCAGATAGGGCAGAGATTTGGGCATTATTGGACAGGCCATTTCAAATAGCTATGATTAATATTTTAAGAGTTCTTTTGGAAAAAGCAGACAACTTGTAAGAACAGGTGGGTTATGTAAGCAGCAAGATGGAAACTTCAAGAAAGCATCAAAAAGAAATGCTAGAAATCCAAAACAAAGATCCCGCAAGCTGAGTGATGCGGCCAAAAAAACAAAAAAGAAACAAACCCAAAAAACCACTATAACAGAAATGAAGAATGTCTTTAATGGGCTCAAGAGTAGATTGGACACAGCCAAGGAGAGAACCAGTGTGGGAGATTCTTTGCCCTGCTGCTAAAAAAAAATCCATCTCTAATATAAAACTGGCTGCTTTCTCTCTACTTCAGGGGTTACATGTTGCTATTAGGATAAAGTCCAGACTCCTAAGTGAGACCTACAGCACTGACCTCTGCCTACTTCTATAGCTTCAGCTTTTACCATCCCCACCCAGAAGGTTCTGTACAGACACACTAAACTCTGGTTTAGTCACTTAATGTCTTGATGTGCTAAGTTCCCACCTCTTAATGGAAGGTCCCTCCTCTTCCCCTTCCTGCTTTTGCCATCCAGTTTATCCCTTAAGACACAATTCAGGGAGCAGTGGCCACAGGACACCTTCCACCCTTCCTGAGCATGTAAGTTAGGTGCCTTCTCTCTCAATCATAGCAATTACACTCTGTAGCATAATCATCTGTTTTCTTGACTCTTCTGCCCTGGACTAGGCTGTGGGTTTTTAAAGGGTAGGGGCCATGTCTTCGTAGGCCATGTATTCCAAGCACCTAGTACTTTGGCATAAAAGACAACCAGTGAATGTTAGACGGATGAGTGAATAAACAAATGAATGAATGCAGAAGGCTCATGGGAGGAAAGAAATGGGTAAATAAAACCAAACTAAACAGGCATTTGAGTCAAAAACCAATTTCTAGTGTGTATTAGTCAGCATTCTTGGTTACAAATAACAGAAATGGACTCTGGTTCACTTAAGAGAGCGGTTTTCTGGAAGGGCATTAGGTAGCTCACAGAATCAACAGGAAGTCCAGGGAGTCATAGAAAAGAAAGACAAAGCGAAGAAGTTGCCACAGGACTGGTCATGGGGACGGGTCCTGGTCCCGGGACACTGGCCACAGTGCTGTTCCATTGACTCCGCCGCTGTGAGAATCTCAGGGTGATGACTCAGTCACTCTTCAAGGTTCAAAGTCTCAGAGGGAGACTCTAACTCGCCACGCTTGGGTGAGGTGTCTGTGGTATAGTTGCCAGGGATGGGAAAGGGGAATAGCTTCTCTTCAACTTCCCAAATAGGAGTGCCGTTCACATGCTCAGTAGCCGAGATGACAAAGACCTATGGTTTCCCACGGCTGCCGTGACAGAGGGCTACAAACTGGGAGACTGAGAACAACAGAAATTTATTTCCTCAAAGTTCTAGAGGCCATAAGTCTGCAATCAAGGTGTGGGCAGGGCTGGTTCCTTCTGCGGAGGGCCTCTCTCTTAGCTCCTGGTGGCCATGGCCATCCTCGGCATCCTCTGACGGACAGCCGCCTCACTGCTATCTTGGCCTCCGTTAGCCAGTGCACTCTCCCTGTGTGTCTGTGTCTCTGTCTCCTCCTCTTACAAGGACACAAGTTACATTGGATTAAGGGTCATCTACTCCAGTATGACCTCATCTTAATGAATTACGCCTTCAACGACACTATTTCCAAACAAGGTTTGGGGACGCAATTCAACCTAGAACTCCCCGTATCTTCTACATTGGTGACTTCCTTCTATTCCATGGGATACCAAGGGCAGGGAAGTGGGGTTCTGTCCTACGTGCAGATAGCAGGGGTGCATTGCCTGTGAAGTATGTAAAGACATGATAAAAATGACTAAAGGATGGTTGCTTTTTATTAACATCTTGGGCCAGTGTTCTAAACAACATCAGAGAGAAAATGCTTCTCCCCCCAAATGTGTGTTTGTTTTAGAGAATTGCTGTGTGTGGTAAAAATATGTCCACAAATCCTTCAGACTCCTCTCTTTAACAGGTGGAGCCCAATTCCCCTCTCCTGAATGTGGGCTGGACTTAATATTTTTGTTTGGTAAATGCACATGTTAGTTCAGGCATAATATATTTACAGAATTAAAAAAAATTTTTTTACACAAACTTGGAAATTAAAAAAAAAAAAATTTTCTTTTTTTGTGTGGTATGCGGGCCTCACACTGCGGTGGCCTCTCCCGTTGCGGAGCACAGGCTCCGGACGCGCAGGCTCAGCGGCCATGGCTCACAGGCCCAGCCGCTCCGCGGCATGTGAGATCTTCCTGGACTGGGGCACGAGCCCGTGTCCCCTGCATCGGCAGGTGGACTCTCAACCACTGCGCCACCAGGGAAGCCCTATTTTAAAAAATTTTTAAAGGTTATATTCCATTTGTGGTTATAAGGACTTCCCTGATGGCTCAGAGGTTAAGAATCCGCCTGCCGATGCAGGGGACACGGGTTCGATCCCTGGTCCGGGAAGATCCCACATGCCGCAGAGCAACTAAGCCCGTGCGCTGCAACTACTGAGCCTGCGCTGTAGAGCCCATGAGCCACAACTGCTGAGCCCACATGCCACAACTACTGAAGCCTGCATGCCTAGAGCCTGTGCTCTGCAACAAGAGAAGCCACCGCAGTGAGAAGCCTGCGCACCGCAATGAAGAGTAGCCGCCACTCGCCGCAACTAGAGAAAGCCCGCGCGCAGCAACAAAGACCCAACACAGCCAAAAATAAATAAACTAAGAAATCAATAAATATATTGGCTATATTCCATGTGTTGTACAATTTATCTTTGTAGCTTATAGCTTATTTATTTTATACCTAATAGTTTGTATTTCTTATTCCCCTACCCTAACTTGCCCCTCCCCCTTCCCTCTCCCCACCAGTAACCACTAGTTTGATCCCTATATCTGTGAGTCTGTTTCTTTTTTGTTATATTCACTAGTTTATTTCTTAGATTCCATATATAAGTGATATCATACAGTATTTGTCTTCCTCTGTCTGACTTATTTCACTAAGCATAATAGCCTCCAAGTCCATCCATGTTGTTGAAAATGGCAAAATTTCATCCTTTTTAATGGCTGAATATGATTTCATTGTACATATACATCACATCTGCTTTATCCATTTACCTGTTGATGGACACTTAGGTTGCTTCCATTTTCTGGCAATTGTAAATAATACTGCTATGAACATTGGGGTGCATGTATCTTTTTGAATTAGTGTTTTCATTTTCTTTGGAAAACTGCTCCCCCCCCCTTTTTTTAAACATCTTCATTGGAGTAAAATTGCTCTACAGTGCTGTGTTAGTTTCTGCTTTATAACAAAGTGAATCAGCCCCATCACATACACATTTTTTTAACCTTGCTGTAAAAGCTTGAATTATGTTCAGATATTTATCCTCCTCCACAAGCCCTCAGGTAGATTCACCACCTCTTGTCCCATAAATAGAATCATTACTGATCTAATCCAACCATTTCCCTCCCCTGTAATTACTTTAGCCATGGGTGTGTGATGTAATCCTGACACATGAAGTGTCCGGAGAAGTCTGCGAGGTTGCTTCACTGTTCAAAGAGGCTACATGGAAACACACCCTCCCTTTTCTTGTCTCTGGAAGTTGTGTGGTTGTGAAATCTGGAGTTGCTGCAGCCATCTTGTGACCATGATGAGAGCTAGTAGAGGATAAACAAGCTGCTGACAGCAGTGGGCAGGGTGGAGAGATGGGAAGAATTCAGATCCCTGGATGAATCATTGGTTTGCTGAACTATTTAACAGTGGAGCAGCCTTTCCTCTGGACTTTTGCTTATTTCTCGAAACTGCAGCATAGTTGGTTTACAATTTACATCTGATGAGTTTTTCAAAGTTTGTGTAAGTCTACTGCTGCTCTTTCTTGTTTCTGTTGGTTTTTTCTCACGGAGCTTTGTTTTCCTGACTCGCCATTAGTCTTTATGCGGAGGCCGTTGCCCTAGAAAAATGGAATCTGAGGCTTCCCGGAGGCCTGGGAGAGAGGTGTTTCCTCCTTAGAGGATTTGCGCTTGCTTCTGCCAGGGGCCCAGGGGCTCCACCAGTCAAGACCACCTTAAGCCCCACACCTGGCTTGATATCCCAGAAGGGAACCTGGCCTGCAAATCTGCCCAAGGTAACCAAGGTGGGGCTGCAGCCAAGACCCCTGCCTGGCAGTTTTTTCTATTTCTTCTTTTCTCTTCCAGCCATAGTCAACACCCAGCCTTCCTCAAGGTACGCTAGGATTGTGGGGAAAGGGAAGGTTTATCTCTGGTTCACACTTACCTTGACGGGGGAGCCCTTTGGAATATCAGCCTGTAGGAGGGACTCCGGGAAGACCCCCGCCTGGAATCCAAGCCCATGGGTTCTTGCTTTGCTTGTGCAGCAGATGCCCTGGGGCAAAGTGGCCGAGTTCCCTTGTTGCTCTGGATTCAGACTTTCCCTCCACTTTTGCCTGAGTGTTGCTGACCAGCTTCTCAGCTCTTTGCTTTGTAAACGGATGCCCTTCATATTTCAGCTAGGAAAATGCTCTTTCACTGAGAGGCTTACTCAGGCCCTGGAGTTATTTTTACGTGAGAAAATACATTGATTACTGTTTAAGTCACCTGAGTCGTGGTTTTCTGCTGCTTTCAGCCAACTGGGCCTGCTCTTGACATCAGCGCATTCTGGAGGAATTTCTGAGAGGAAGCCTGAAAGTTGACCAGAGTCTCTAATATTAGGGTTTGGGATGCACTGATTTGGTAAGGATGTCTTAGTTATTCTGGGCAAATCTCTACAAAAGAAAAAAAAACCCATCTATTTATTTTATTTATTTATTTTTTAAATGTTTATTTTATTTTTATTTGTTTGTGCTGGGTCTTAGTTGCAGCTCATGGGCTCCTTAGTTGCAGCTTGTGGGCTCCTTAGTTGCGGCATGCATGTGAGATCTAGTTCCCTGACCAGGGATTGAACCTGGACCCCCTGCATTGGGAGCATGGAGTCTTAACCACTGCGCCACCAGGGAAGTCCCCAAACCATCTATTTATAAAGGAGGTGTTATGAAAATATTACAGCAAAATAGAAAATGAACACTTATTGAGGGCCACTAGGTATTTGGCACTTTCGTTTTGTTATCTCTGGACTGAAACTCCAGTCTCTTAGGTTAAACAGTGAGATCCTATCACTGAAGATATTATTCCAGGTAATGTGATAGAATAGAGAGGGAGGGGAAGGAAGCCGGGTGGGGGGAGGGGCGGGGGGCCGGTGAGACAAGCAAAGAAAGAGATCTGTTCCATCCTGCTCCCACCTGGAGCAAACTCACGAAAAGCAGTTCACACCACATTTCCTGCTGTTTGGGGCCAGTCAGAGCGTGTTGGGCCGTGAGCACGGAGGTCTCCTGGGTTTTCCTCACTGGGACACAGTCGTAGCTTGTGAATCACACTGCCAGGTTTACCGACAGTGCAGTTTACATTTGTCTTTATTTTCAAGCCGGGACCTTTAATTAAAAACCATATTTAGGGGACTTCCCTGGTGGCGCAGTGGTTAAGAATCCTCCTGCCAGTGCAGGGGACACGGGTCCGAGCCCTGGTCCGGGAAGATTCCCACATGCCGTGGAGCAACTAAGACCGTGCGCCGCAACTACTGAGCCTGTTCTCTACGGCCTGTGAGCCACAACTACTGAGCCTGCGAGCCACAACTACTGAAGCCTGCACGCCACAACTACTGAAGCCTGCGCACGTCTAGAGCCCGTGCTCCGCAACGAAGAGTGGCCCGCACTCACCGCAACTGGAGAAAGCCCACGTGCAGCAATGAAGACCCAACACGGCCAAAAATAAATAATAAATAGATAAATTTAAAAATAATAATAAATAAATAAATATTGTATTTAGAGAGGCTTCCCTGGTGGTCCAGTGGCTAAGACTCCACACTCCCAATGCAGGGGGCCTGGGTTCGATCCCTGGTCAGGGAACTAGATCCCACGTGCTGCAACTAAAGATCCCACATGCTGCAACTGAGAATTGGTGAAGCCAAAAGAAACAAAAAAAACCCCAAACCCCCCTGTATTTAGAGGCACTATAGTTGTGGGGACTATACAACTGGTTTTAGCTGGACCAGACATGTTGGAGAGAGCCCTGGGAAGCCAGGGTCTTGGGTCCAGCTGGGTTTTCCAGTGGCCTTCAGATCTTTGGAGAATCTCAACTTCTCTGAGCCTCTTTGCCCCCAGCTTTCAAATACAGGGTTTGATGAGATGATCTTTACAATCTCTTGGATTCTGAAGTGCTGTTTTATGAATGCAAACTTATTCAAGGTTTTAAAGGCTTGATATGATGGCAGGTCACTGAGATGGTTCCTGTAATACTATCCTCATCCCCTGCACTGTTTTCCTCATAATCGTCCCAGGCCTTCACCTGGCTCACGGGACCGCCCTGGGGCCTTGCTGTAGAGAGTGCCGTGGTGCACAGCCCAGAGCCCGCAGCACCCAGCCCTGCCTGTGAAATAAATGCCTCATGGGAAGGGAGCTCCTCACCCGACAGGCCACCCCTTCCCCGGGGACCACTCCCATCCAAGCACTGGCCAAGGGGGTGTGTACCAGCCTGCTTGGGCTGCCAAAACAAAGTGCCACAGACTGGGTGACTTACAAACATGGAACAGGAGGGAAGGCGGCAGGGCCCACAGTCTCTAAATAAATCCACTTCTTACCTATCACTTTGTCTCTCGCTGAATTCTTTCTGCGATGAGACATCAAGAACCTGAGCTTCATTAAGTGTGTGATCTCCATTGGAAGACTGTGGGTTTTGGCCGAGTTCGAATCCCAGCCACATGGGTTCAAGTCCCAGTCTGAGGTGCACGGTTTCAACATTGGCTTGTAGATGAATGTCTTCTTGCTGTGTCCTCACATGGGCTTTATCTCTAATCACCCACCCCTGGTGTCTCTTCCTCTTCTTATAAGGACACCAATCATTGGATTAGAGCCCCACCGTTATGACCCCATTTAATCCTAATTACCTCTTCAGAGGTCCCATCTCCAAATATAGTTGTATTCTAAGGTTCTAGGGGTTAGGGCTTCAACTTGTGAGTTGCGGGGGACACGATTCAGTCCATAAGAGGGACTGAACAACTCTCAGGGGCCGTCCAGGCTCCAGAGCTTCCTGGAGACTAGCTAAGGCCCCTGTCGCTCTGCTTCTCCCTCTGCCCAGTCCTCCCCTCCCCCTCAGGTGTCCACCCAGAGCCCTTCCAGTAAACGTCCTGCTCCCAAATCCCCATCGCATTCCTGTCTGTCTCGTGGGGAGCCAGACCCAGGACACGTGCCCTCCACCTTTCCTTTATTTCTCTTCTGGGGAAGACCACTTTGGTAGCATATCCAGAAGGCTATCCTTATAGGTAAAGCTTTCTCGAAATGCTTATCTTCTTACAATAAAGAGTGACCATCACCGGAGAGGCTTCAGTGGAGGCAAATGGTCTGACCTGGTGGGCTCTAAGATCCCTCTTATGGGACTTACCTCTTCATTGTCACCTGATAGCTCTTCCTTAAATAGTCCACAGGCACAGAGGCTCAAATAAATGTGAAAGCTACATTTCTTGTGTCTGATTCTGTGGTTCTTAGGCCAAACTTAGCTCCCTGCCCAAGCTCCCAGCAGCCCCCAAACAGTTTCACTTTCTCTCTGCCTACCCTTCTTGTACAAATTGAGGAACGATTTCAGGTCATCAAAACTACAGAAATGAGGGCCTCCCTGGTGGCGCAAGTGGTTGAGAGTCCGCCTGCCGATGCAGGGGATACGGGTTCGTGCCCCGGTCTGGGAGGATCCCATATGCCGCGGAGCGGCTGGGCCCGTGAGCCATGGCCGCTGAGCCTGCGCGTCCGGAGCCTGTGCTCCGCAACGGGGGAGGCCGCAGCAGTGAGAGGCCCGCATACCGCAAAAAAAAAAAAAAAAAAAAAAAAAAAAAAAAAAAAAAAAAAAAAAAACTACAGAAATGAAAATTACACTGGAGTGAGTTTAATTGAGAATTGACTCTTTATTGAGCAACTGTCCTATGTGGGTCACTCCACCGTGGGGAATAGGAAAAAAGTAGAAGAAAACCCTCGCTCTAAAGTTGTTACGGGGAATTCCCTGGCAGTCCAGTGGTTAGGATTCGGTGCTTTCACTGCTGTGGGCCCGGGGCCGATCCCTGGTCGGGGAACTAAGATCCCTCAGGCTGCATACAGTGCAGCCAAAAAATAAATAAACTTGTTACAGAGCAGGTGGAGGGGTGAGTTATATTTGGACTGAAACTTGTCATTGTCATGGGCCACTTTGGGGAGGACTTGATGATGGAGGCCTTGGGAAATCTAGGTCCTATGACCAAAGATAACTGCAGCCACGAGAATCTCTTTATCTCTCTTCGCCTCATCGTTAAATGCAACATGCAACATGCTGTCCAAGAGGCACCAGTTAAAGATCTATGCTAATTTTTCCAGATTTTGCAGGACAGTGGCCTCAGGGGAGGATGTAGAGGAAGACTGGGTCTCCAGCTGCCTTGGACCAAGGTTTCCCACACGAATCTTGGCGCCGCTGGTGGGTTGGGAACCTCTTACAAACCATCTGAAAAGCTTTTTGAGCTCTTTGGAAACAGATATGGAGAAAGCATAAAGATTATGTTTGCAATATTTATACAAGAAGAGTAACACATTTCTCAGTTGTTCTGTTCATACTGGCAACTGCTATTGTTCACAGAACCTACAGCCTCAACAAAAAGTTAGTATATTTATGTCTGTCCTGTTTCCTCTAAGAGTCCTATATGTTTCCCTAAGAAAAAAGATCCAAATACGCAACTTACACAGTGAGTACAGGAAACTCTCAAAGATTTAGAAGAAAAGCTCTTCAGGCTCCAGTGCCGGACAGCGGCAGCGTGTAGCTCTCGAATCCACCCCTTGCCTTCCGTCGCCTCACAGTGGAGCCTCGGCAGAGCGGTGCCTGTCTCCACTCTCCTCTGGGAGCGTTTATCTGCAGTAGACATCACAGGAGAATCGGCCTCCTGCAGAGCTGGGTACCAAGTCTGATGAAAGCCCCCAGGGAGCCTTGGCCTGAATTCTGAGACGGCTTTGAAGCCTACACTCCGGAGCTCTCGCCTGGCAAGACCAGGCTGCACTGTCATTTTCTCTGGGTTTGGTCAAGGTTCAAGTCTTCGGGTCATGAGGGGGTTCCGGAAGTCCATTGGGTGCTTCTTATGCGGACCAGGGGAGATCTGGGCTGAGTTGGGCTCTGTGCTCCGAAATCGGTTTAAAACAAAGAGATTCGACAGAGACTAATTTACCCTCTCTCCAGGAGTCCCTAAACTACTCCAAACCTGCCCTGGGATTCAAGGTCTAAACTAGATTTGTCCCGCAAACCCAAGGCTGGCTGATTGGGCAAATAGTAGCAGGTTCAGAACCCTCCTTGGGCAGCAGAACTGGTCTAGATCCTTCTGATCCATGTGCACTACTTTAGGGCATTTCCTAGATGGCTGCTAGGTAGAGTTTGGGTCTTTGTTTAGAATGTGTTTACCCCAGACTGTTAATGGTTTAATTCTCAGTTGAAGGTAATGTCAAATTACATTCATTTCTTTTTCATGACTTACATTTGTCTGTATATCCTCTGTTGTTAGGAGTCATTTTCTTTCATTTTTTTTTTTTTTAGGAAAGCAGGCTCCTTTTAACCTCTGTGGGAAGGTGAGCTCTTTTGCGTTTTGCAGTAAGTTCTGTGAGGAGGAATGAGTCCTATCTGTTCACGCAGTGATGCGTAATGAAAATACACTGCATTCACTTGTCAGGGTTTTCTCCTAAAGACCACTCCCAACCATCACCTCTTTGAAGTTGTAGACATGAATAGACATATATATAGATACACATATGAAACCAGATTAATTAAAGATGTAGTTATTAAATATGTGTGTTTATATATATGTGGTATTAATGCTGTGTATGTGGATGTATATGTACATTGGTGGATATGTATAATGGGGTGTGTGTGTGTGTTATGTAATTGTAAAACTTAAGCGAACTATGGTATAGGGACATTTTTGTCAATTTTGTCCAAGACCAAAAAAAGAAAAAAGAAAACTGTGTTTGTGACATAACATGGAAATCTTTTAAAGATGAATTTAAAATATCAACTTGCATTTGAACTTTGTGTGAGCTCCCTGGGACAAACACTCCTCTGATGTCCACCTCTCCCCCTAGACCGTGGAATTGACTCTGACCATCCCAGAATATGGATCTCTAGCCTGTTTGAGAGGAGAAGCTGTTCTGCATTTTCCAAAGCCTTGTGCACTCCTCTCTCGGGGTAGAAGGGTTGAGGTGATAAGAGGAAATCCCAACAAGCCAGGCTCAGATCCTGGGAGCCTGACAGCTCTACTGCTTCCTCGCTGGGAATCTCTGGGAACTGAATAGAGGAGCAGAAGGGAAGGGGTGGACCTGCGGCCGTGGCCCTGCCTGTCACTCTGTGAGACCCTGCTTTCAACTCCTTGGCTGTCTACCCAGAAGTGGGATTGCTGGGTCATATGGTAATTTTTTTTTTTTTTTTTTGGCCACACCTCGCAGCATGTGGAACTTCCCTGACCAGGGATCGAACCCGTGCCCCCTGCAGTGGAAGCGCAGAGTTTTAACCTCTGGACGCCAGGAAAGTCCGATCATATGGTAATTTTATGTCTAATTTTTTGAGGGGCCTCCATACTGTTTTCCACAGCAGCTGCACCCTTCAACATTCCCACCAGCAGTGCACAAGGCTTCTAATTTCTCCACATTCTCACCAACACTAGTTATTTTCTGTTTTTTTAATATGGATTTTTTTCTTAAAGATGAGGAATTAACTGGGTTGTAGTCAGCCTTTCTCTAAACTTATTCTGAAGCTCACCTACCTCCTCAGAACCATATTATAAAAATGCAGACTCCTAAGCCCACCTCAGAGTGTGAGCTTTTTTTTTTTTTTTTTTTTTTTTTTTTTATGGTATGCGGGCCTCTCACTGCTGTGGACAGGCCCAGCTGCTCCGCGGCATATGGGATCTTCCCAGACCGGGGCACGAACCCACGTCCCCTGCATTGGGTGTCCCCTGCATTGGCAGGCAGACTCTCAACCACTGCGCCACCAGGGAAGCCCTGGAGTGTGAGCTTTTAAGCAAACTCCTGTGAGCACCGCCTCCTGCACTCCCAGGAATGCCTCCTACAAGTGGACTGCAGAGATTTCAGGGAGACACGACCTTCAGCCCCCTAAAAACCACAGCTGGGAGGAGAACTCAAGCCACACCCATCAAGATAATCTCATCACATGGATTCACGTGGCAGCACAGATTAAAAAATCACAATCATTCATATTGTTTTTTCAAGTTCTCAGTCTTTTCAGCCGTGATCTACTAAAACATCAAATCAAGGTCTGGAAACATGACATTTTTAGCTAAGGAAATGCTCTTGATCAAAACCAGATTTTTACTGGTGATCCTCGAATGAAATAGCCCATTATCAGCTTCCTACAGAAATCTCCCCAGAGCTATTCTCAGGCAGCTGGGAAGCAATCTTCCCCAGGACCACTTCCCCAGCCATCACACCTACTGTGATCTGAGTCATGCCTTTTGTCTTGTGCCTGGAATTTGGGGATGTTTATGAAAAGCTGTTGTAAATACTAGTCATAATTCCTCCTTTCACAATATTCTTTATTTCAGAAAAATGAGTAGCCCATCACGTACAAACGTCATATCACTTCCAGCTCCACTGTCACCTGGAAATATTCCCTCTTCTGTTTTACCAGAGGTTATTTAAAGGTTTATTTATTTTTTTTTTTTCTTTTTGCGGTATGCGGGCCTCTCACTGTTGTGGCCTCTCCCGTTGCGGAGCACAGGCTCCGGATGCGCAGGCCCAGCGGCCATGGCTCACGGGCCCAGCCGCTCCGCGGCATGTGGGATCTTCCCGGACCGGGGCACGAACCCGTATCCCCTGCATCGGCAGGCGGACTCTTAACCACTGCGCCACCAGGGAGGCCCTATTTAAAGGTTTTTGAGAACAGTGTGTTATAGAAATCCTCCAGCGAACATAGTGTCTGGGTTGCCACCAATCATGTTAAAATACGCTTTTGCATCAGCTGTACCTACTTCAGCTTTTGAGGGCAGAAAATGGAGTTTTGTGTTGAGAAGTAAATGCTAATGAAAAGCAAAATATCCTTTTAAATGCAGACTCCTTGAGTTTAACATCTGTTTACTTGCTTCACTTAAGTTCCCAAAGCAGGTGGAGACATAATTAACACATACATCATGATGATATTTTCTTTAGCACCATAAAACCTTATTTTCAAATTAAACTGCTCTGATATTAAGCATTAACATTTTAAGCTAAAAATGTTGTGCTGGTTCAAAACTTTCAGAAAATAGAGAATAGGTCACTGGAGATTTCTTGCCAGGTGGTGTCTCTCAGCTTTCTACTGATGCCTTCAGATATGGATGTTCAACTAGACCAGATGAATATAGCAAAGCAGGACATAGTCCAGACTGCCCAGCTAGTCTCAAGCAAAACAAACAAAGCAAATGAAAAAGACAACATTCCATTGAATCCCTGTAAATAGAAATACCTGCGCATGTTGTGTAAACTGTCACTTATCCCTGTTTGTACTTGGCAGATGTTGGCGGAGGGAGAAGAGATAGTTAGAAATAAAATGGTCAGATGTGTGCATCTAATTAAAAGTCTGGGAGAAATAAGTGTACAGCTTATAGAAGCAAGTATTTAAAACCGATTTTTTAAAGAAAAAAATTATACTTTTAGTTTTTATAGGGACATACTGAAATGGAATTGTCCAAAGTAAGGGCAATTCCATTCATGCAAATACCAGCTCTTTTGAAAGGCTCTGAGGCAGGTGAATTATTACCTGGGCATTTGGTGTCAATTTGACTGTTTGACAACAAGATGGGAAAGAAGGCAGGCTGGGAAAAGTTGGCCTTGATTTTTAATTCTGTTCAATAGAAGATGGTAGCAAAGGCATCTTTCATGGGTAGTTTAAAACTCTGGAGAACAGAGCTTCTGAAACTAGGGTGCATACATATCATTGGCCTTGATTTTTAATTCTGTTCAATAAAAGATGGTAGCAAAGGCATCTTTCATGGGTAGTTTAAAACTCTGGAGAACAGAGCTTCTGAAACTAGGGTGCATACATATCACCCAGGGACTGTGTTAAAATGCAGATTCTGGTTTAGCAGGTCTGGGGCAGGGCCTGAGAGCCTGCATTTCGAGGAAGTTCCAGGTGAACCTTATATTGCTTGTGGGAGGAACACACCGAGTAGTCAGAGACTACAGCTCTTTGTCGTGCTGTCTTTTGGCCGTTCTGGAGCATGTTGGATCTGTACCCACAGTAACCGAGAGAAGCTTTGCATCTCTCACAGCTGCAGAGCAGAAAGCCCTGAACAACAGGAAGACGGGTCCAGCTAATAACCTTAGCGCTCTCAGCTGTCAACCTGCTTGGCTCTGTTATCAAACCGAGTCCTTGTTTTGAGATTTAAAAGTGTGCTTTATACTTTCTAGAGGGGTTATGGAGTGCAAATGGGATTGGCATGGATGGCAGGTGACTCGCCAGCTTCATCAGAGACAACAGTGTTCCCATTTTACAGAGAAATCCAGGCCCTACAGACAATATCCTCCTCTGGGGAGAAGCCCTTGGGGATGGACAGCGCCATGAACATTTCCCTCTCAAGATGGGCTCCCATTTTTCTTCCCATATTCCTGGTCCTGCCTGTTGTTTTATTTCACAAAAAGTGTTAGTTAAGTTTTAACAGGAATGAGAGGTCATTTTGTCCCAGTGTTCTGTCATAGAGAAACACCAGGGATTTTGGAAATTTAGTGAGTCAAAGATCAAGGCCAAAGTCTTAAAGTCCTGTGTGGAGAGGTTGCCGCCTAATCCCAAAGTCTGCCAGGACTGAGTTTTTGCCTATTACACGATTGCTTTCATTAAGAAACATGTTTCATTGAGTCACAGGGTTGTGGGTGAAATGGTTTCCAGTTTCTCCTCTTCCTAACATCCACATATGCCACTCCTCTGAGGCTGCAAGGCCTACGTGCATCTGGCAACTTCAGGCTTCAGCTGTTAAGTTCTTCAACTGGTAGCTGCACAGTAGATTTCTAGTCCTTGTCTCTGTCTTCACTGGTCACACCAGCTCCATCCGGCTGTACCTCTTGTACACACCTACCTACCAAAATGTGACCTGTCATCAGTCTTGAGTCATTCATCAAGCAGGCCTTTAGTTTGAGATCCACACAGTTAAAGGGGGCCTTTTTTTTTTTTTTTATGATTACGAGCTCCTGTTTCTGACATTAAATTTCCTTTCCTCAATGTCTTAGCCATTAGGGCTGCACCTAAATGAAGAGTCCAGTTTTCCTCCTCTCTGGGCACGTGCTAAGTTTGTATTTTATTTTCTCTTTAAAAGTTAGGCTTATCGTGTGACTTGTGTTGGCCAGTGAAATGTGGATGGAAGTTATATGTTACTTCCAGGAGGCAATATTAAATGCTTATGCACAATTCTGTTCCCATTCTTCTGGTATCACAGAAGCATTTCCCTAGAGGGATCTTCTAGCAACCCTGCAGCTGGGCCCCTGGATGGTTACAATGAGAGGCACACCCCCATCACCAAATCCTGCAATCCACACTACACATTGTAGTATGAGCTGCAAATAAACCTTTATTGTGTTAAGCCCCAGATGTGTGTGTCTGTGTGTGTGTGTTGGGGGGTGTTTGTTACAGCACCCTAACCTATTCTATCCTGACTGCTCCACTGGCATTCAGCTGGTGGTGTAATCCATCATTTGTAAGTACAGAACTGCTAGGAAACGGCCTTTAGATATCATCTTCATTTTCTTTCTTTTTAAAAAATATATTTATTTATTTATTTGGCTGCATCGGCTCTTAGTTGCAGCACGTGAGATCTTCATTGCCTTGTGCAGGATCTTTTAGTTGCAGCATCTGAACTCTTAGTTGCAGCATGTGGGATCTAGTTCCCTGACCAGGGATCGAACCTGGGCACCCTGCATTGGGATTGTGGAGTCTTAGCCACTGGACCACCAGGGAATTCCCTTGTCTTCATTTTCTGTTGTAGGATTGGGGTTGGGAAGGAGGGGACTAGTTCTTTCAAGCTTAAGGAGACAGTTATCATAACCACCGTGAGGAATCACTTCCTCATTTCAAACAGCTGGCTGATAGGAACAGTAAAAGCTGAAGTTAGTTCTTGTACGTTGTGAGGACTTCACAAATATTTATTTATTTAAAAAACACTTTAATATGTGTACAGCATGTTCCTGATCATTCTTCCAACACCCCCCTCAAGGGCACATCTATCCTGGATCTAGATATACTCAATCTTCAATGAAAGTTAAAAGAAAGACACATGTAGTAAACCAGCATCAGATTACACTCTCTCTAGAAGGAGGATTGATTCAAGTGCTGGGGGGGGCGGGGAGGGGAGGAATCAGGTACTAGGGCCACTTGGTTACTGTACTGTCTCTGCTCCATCCTGTAGTTAGTTCTGGAGCCCTGGCTGGCAGGTCCTGCTTGCTTCCTCCTGGCATGACCCGCCATTTCTTTGACTTGGCGACCGAAACCTCCCCCAAATCTTCCACTCGCCATATGTCACCTCTGCTGACATGGCCAGTAGCTGATAATGAAACACTGAGTCATCCATGGGCATTCCTTGTCATGATTTTCTCCAGTCCTTCCGGGGTTTGAAATTAATGCCAATAAAGAAAATATTAGTTCTCCCTGATGTTTTGAATGGCGGGCTTAATTGTTTAGTCTGCAACTCAGAAACCAAATATGTCAGATGGAAAAAAAATTTTTTTTAATTCTACATTGAGAGGCAGTATTAGAAAGTGATGAAGATTTTGGCTTCTGAGCTCAGATTGCCTGAGTCTGAGTTCCACTGTGGCACTTATTAGCTGGGTGGTCTTGGGCAGCTTCCTCAGCCTCTCTGTGCCCTAGTTTCCTCACCTGTAAAATGAGGTTATTGTTAGCATATCTTTCGTTGGCTGTTGTTGTGAGCATTACATGAGTCAACACCTGCAAGAAGCGTGCTTGGGAAACAGCAAGTGCTTAGGAAGTGTTAGCCCAGAAAGGAGGAAAATAGCCCGACTGAGGGTACAGGCCCTGGCATCCACTCCTCTGTGGCCTTAGGCAAGTTAATGACCTCTTTAAGCTTCAGTGTCATCGGCTGTCAAAGGAGGATAGTGATAGTACCTACCTCATTGGAGTTTGGTGAGGTTGAAATGAAAGAGTGTGTGTAAACGTCTCAGCAAATAGCGCTGGGTCACCCAAAATGCTCAATAAATACCTGTTATTTTACTACTACTACTATTATTAAAAAAAAAATTTTTTTTACAATGGTGTGTTAGTTTCTGCTTTATAACAAAATGAATCAGTTATACATATACATATGTTCCCATATCCCCTCCCTCTTGCGTCTCCCACCCACCCTCCCTATCCCACCCCTCTAGGTGGTCACAAAGCACCGAGCTGATCTCCCTGTGCTATGCGGCTGCTTCCCACTAGCTATCTACCTTATGTTTGGTAGTGTATATATGTCCATGCCTCTCTTTCGCTTTGTCACAGCTTACCCTTCCCCCTCCCCATATCCTCAAGTCCATTCTCTAGTAGGTCTGTGTCTTTATTCCTGTCTTACCCCTATGTTCTTCATGAATTTTAAAAAATTCTCAGCATTAAAGAAAACTCTGCTATACCTCCTTTCCAAACATCCTATGCTTTCCTCTTCTTTCGGCGGCATTTATCCAACAGTTTGAAAGATCGAATTCCTGGCGTCCAGTTTTTCTTTGATGGGGTAGTTTCTTTGATCCCGGAGAATACAATGTTTATGTTGGCTGTCAACTGGGCAACGCCTAGGAATTATTTTTTAAAATGATCTCATGTAGTTTCCCAGAAATTCTCCGAAAGACAAACGTTTTTAGGGGCAAAATAAAGTTGAGGCTTCCATTAGTTCTTTAACACACCTTATAACCCATCTCCCAGATGCTAACATTTGCCTACACACCCTGATACTTTGCCAGAAACTGCATGGTGTGGCATCTAAGATGAGAATTGTTTGGGTTCATTCAGTACATTCTTTTTGGTTTGAACTATGTTTTATACTGGAAGTTGAAAAGAATTACCTGTGTCATATTTAGACTACAGTGATTTGTTTTCCTATCCTATGTATTTATCCAGGTCTATTTGCTACTTTATTTTACAATTACTCAAAGAGCATTGATTTCAAGGCTTCTGTGAAATCTCCAAATGTTTCAGAATTAGGTTATTTACTGTACCTTCACACTTCCAAGAAACACCACGTTCATCTCCGTTCCTGAATCAAAAAGGTCTCTAAAAATATCTATAGGTATGGAAATAAATTTATGATGAGAAAAAGAGCATCTCTTTTTATCTCTTAACTCTTAGAAATGTATAAGCAAATGTATTGGTTCAAGGCACGTCTACTTCTCTCAAAACACCACCACCAAGTTTCTTCAGGAATAATGCTATCTCACATACATTCAGAAACAAGCACTCCTGCATGGGAAGCCTTTGCTCCTCATTCTTCTGGGGATGTTCCCCTTTTAGGAAAGTGCTGACCCATCGCCTGGCTGCACTCACGCGCCTGCAGTTTCTAACAGAGCCACGTGCTGGCAAAGATCAGTGGGGACTCAGGCCGTGCTCAACGTCCCTTGTGACTGGACAGGGCTCTTTGCAAGACCAGCAATGTTTCTTTGGTTAAAAGAGCTTTTTGAAGCTTCAACAAATACCAAATCACTAAAAAAGTTTGGTGGGTAGGGCTTCCCTGGTGGCGCAGTGGTTGAGAGTCTGCCTGCCGATGCAGGGCACACGGGTTCGTGTCCTGGTCCGGGAGGATCCCACATGCCGCAGAGCGGCTGGGCCCGTGAGCCATGGCCGCTGAGCCTGTACGTCCCGAGCCTGTGCTCCGCAGCAGGAGAGGCCACAACAGTGAGAGGCCCGCGTACCGCAAAAAAAAAAAAAAGAAAAAAAAAGAAAAAGTTTGGTGGGATCCCCACACCACGTGGCGACCTGGCAGGATTCATCAGAAGGGGGCTGGCGAAGACAAAGTACCAGCGAAGTTGGGTTCATTCGGATCAGAACAGAAGAGGCAGCTGGGACTTCAAGGAGAACGATGAGCTGGGGAAGCGGCATCTAACGAAGGAGCATGTGAAAAAAGCAGGACATGCGAGTGCTGTGCGTCCAGGGGAAGGGCGGAGCCGGCTGAATGCGACGGGAAGTCCGCTCTAGTTGAACATGAAGGAATGGGGGAAAGTGATCTTCAGAAGGAAGCATGGCGCATGCATAGCCGCAGCCAGCGTGTCGTAACTGAATAATTTGCTGTTTGGGAAGACGGAGAAATTGTGTGTGTAAAGGAAGCCACAATCCTGCAACTCGTTCAAAGTGTACCCGCCTTTGCCCGGCCCCACAGCCCCAAGTGGGTGGCGGCTGGCGTGCACCTCCACCAGGGGTCACTGTGGTCCACGCAAATCTGGCCATTCCAGCCAAGGTCCTTCCGGTGGAGCTGCGGACAGAACGGAATTATCTGAGAATGGCTTACTTGAAGGTCTCAGTTGCACAGGGCTCAGTGTGTTAACTGATGTCCTCCCCTCCGCCCCGAGGTACCATCCTCTGCATCATCTCTGCAGTGGGTGCGGTGCCCAGTTAGGCTCTTCCCAGGGGATGGAGCCCCGTCTCGCACATCCGTGAATAAACACCCTCAGCTACCTGCCCCTTACCTCTGCTTCTCCTTCCGGGCTCTGCTTGCTTCTCCAGAAGGCTAGTCTGCACTGCAGCTTCTTCCTCAGACACCACTTCTCTCCCCTGCCCTTTCTTCAAAGTCTTCTTCCTTCTAGCTGATAACATCGAGTGGGGCAAACTCAGATTTCTGCAGCTTTTTACTGACTAGCTGATCCTCCACACTGTGACAGGGGGATGTTATCTATTTCTTCTCAGGAAACCTGAACACCTAGGTAGGAAAGGCCTGGCTTCCTGGAAGAGCGCTTCTGGAAAGACCACCCCCCCAGGAAATGAAATAAACTTTTTATCCAGGTACTTCCTGTTTCCTCAGTTTAAAGTACTCCCTCCCCTTGCCATACTCTTGTAAAAGAACTTCAAAGCAGGGCCTCCCAAGTTTAGGCTCCTATGCGTTTTCCTTTTAACTCTTTGTGGTTTACTCTAATTGGGCATTTAGTTATCCTACAGAATGGTCTGTGGCTGTTAAAAGAACACGATCATTAAATGCTATTCAGCTAATTTCTGCTAATACTCTTGTGTGTATCCAATCTGAACACATCTGAAATATTATTCTTGTGGTTTGTGGCTTCCGAGGAGGATGCATGCCTTGTTGAGGTGTCCTGTGAGAGGAAAGGAACACAGTGGATGATACTATCACTTCCAAATGTAAATAGTTATATTTATTTATTACAATCTGCAAAAATGTATACCCATTACACCTTCACTTGCAAAATTATGATCAATTCTGTTTCTCCATGGCCCAGTTTCAGTTCTACGTGTAGTCGTTCTCCTGGAGAGGCACAAACAATGATGACGTTTAAGAGTCTCAGGGTTAGGGAGTCGTTTCATAGATACAAGTGTTCTTGGTTTTTTTTTTTAAACTTCCTTTCATAAAGCTAATAGTTCTTGGAAGGAACATGTAAAGAAGCTATCCATCATATCCATCCTCTAATAAATCTATTAGAGGTTGGAAAGATCTTAAGAAAAGGAGGCACAAGAAAGGTGAGCTATGTGAACTTGGGCAAATTCCCACCTCAAAGAGCCTCATTTTCCTTGCAGAATGGGAGAATGAAAAACTATTTCACAAAGTAGTTTGAAGATCAAAATCCAAAGGAGATGATGCACGGGGAAATGCCTCATAAAACTCAAATGCACAGAACAAATGTCAGATACTAATACTGTTTTGATGGAGGCAGACGCACAGATGCTGCAGGAGAGGAGCATGAGGATGGGTGGGGACAGGGTAGACATCTGGATGGTTGAGCACCCATAGTGTCAAGAAGGGGGGACAAAGAAGAGAGGAGACCCTGAGACAGACGCGTTTACTTCATGGCTTGGTACCGGGTATGGCTCTGGGGGTCAAGTCAATGACGGGTGGTGGTGAGAGGTGGTGTTTCCTAGTGAAAACAGCATGGGATTTGATGTCAGAAGAGCTGGCACCGCCAGTTGACAACTTGAAGACTTTGGGGAGGTTCCTCAAGCTCTTATCCCTCCGTTTCTGGTCTGTAAATGGCAGATAGTGATAAGTGGTATTGTCAGCATTAAATGGGAATAACAGAAAACTTGACTTTGTAAACTAGGAAGGGCTGTGGTTATTCGACTGTAGATCAGCAGTGACTGACCAGCTCAGTCTCTGAAGTGCAGCAGTGGTACCAATCCACATCAGTAGCCACTGTGCTCCTCACCACCATGTGCTTCCTGTTTCACTTAAGAATGTCCTTAAGGACTTCCCTGGCAGTCCAGTGGTTAAGACTTCGCCTTCCAATGCAGGGGGTGCAGGTTCAATCCCTGGTGGGGGAGATAAGATCCCACATGCCTTGTTGCCAAAAAACCAAAACATAAAACAGAAGCAATATTGTAACAAATTCAATAAAGACTTTAAAAATGGTCCACATCAAAAAAAACTTAAAAAATATAAGAATGTCCTTATGCAAGCAGAAAAATTAGGTTTATTAAATGTCAGCCCTTGAGTACCTGTCTTTTCAATATTCTCTGTTATGAAATGGAAGTACATTTAAAGTACTTCTGCTGTATGATGGTTACGTGCGTAAGGAAAAGTGCTCATTCAGTTGTTTGAGATGTAAGCTCAACTAGCCACTACCTGCCCTCCCTGCCCACGGAACAACAATTTTACTTAAAGAATGATTAACTGTCAAATTATTGTTATTCAGTCCTGGGTATTTGAATACCAGAATATTTCATATTGTTTCCCTTAACACAGAGGAGTTTTACACGGGGAACTATATTCAACATCTTATAATAACCTAGAATGGAAAAGAATTTGAAAAAGAGTATATATATATCTATATATATCTGAATCACTGTACTGTACACTTGGAACGAATACATTATAAGTCAACTGTATTTCAATTAATATTTTTAATTTAAAAAATACATAGAAGGGTTTCCCTGGTGGCGCAGTGGTTGAGAGTCTGCCTGCTAATGCAGGGGACATGGGTTCACGCCCCATTCCGGGAAGATCCCACATGCCACAGAGCGGCTGGTCCCGTGAGCCATGGCTGCTGAGCCTGCGCGTCCGGAGCCTGTGCTTCGCAATGGGAGAGGCCACAACAGTGAGAGGCCTGCGTACAGCAAAAAAAAAAAAAAAAAAAAAAATCATAAAAAATACATAGAAGTTTTAAGGTCTGATGTAGTCCCATTTATCTATTTTTGCTCTTAGTTTTATATCCAAGAAATCCTTGCCAAGTCCAATGTTATGAAGCTTTTCCCTATGTTTTACTCTAGGAGTGTTATAATTTCAGGCATTATATTTAGCTTTTTAATCAATTTTGAGTTAATTTTTGTTTATAGTGTAAGGATCCAACTTTGTGTGTGTGTGTATGTGTGTGTGTGTGGTTGTCCAGTTTCCCCAACACCATTTGTTGAAGAGACTATCCTTTCTCTGTTGTCAAAGATTATATATCTGAGGATTTATTTCTGGGCTTTCTAGTCTATCCTGTTGGTCTATATGTCTGTCTTTATGTCAGTACCATACTATTTTGATTACTGTAGTTTTGTAATATGTTTTGAAATCAGGACATGTAAGGCCTGTAGCTTTGTTTTTCTTTCTCAAGATTGTTTTGCCTATTTGGGATTCTTTGAGATTCCATATGAATTTTAGGATGGTTTTTCCTATTTCTGCAAAAAGTGCCACTTCATACGGATTTTGACTTTGATAGGGATTACATTGAATCTGTAGATTGCTTTGGGTAGTACAGACGTTTTAACAATATTAAGTCATCCAGTCCATGAACATGAGATGTCTTTCCATTTATTTATGTCTTTTAAAATTTCTTCCAGTATTTTGTTTTCAGTGTACAAGTCTTTTGCCTCCTTGGTTAAATTTATTCCTAAATATTTCATTTTTTTGATGCTATTGTAAATAGGATTGTTTTCTTAATTTCATTTTCAAGTTGTCCATTAGTATATAGAAGTGTTTAGAATTGTTAGTGTATAGAAATGCAACTGATTTTTGCATGTCAATTTTGTATCCTGCAAGTTTGCTTAATGTGTTTATTAGTATCAACAGGTGTATGTGTGTGTAATCTTTAAGGTCTCCTACAAATAAGATCATGTCATCTGCAAACAGAGATGATTTTACTTCTTCCTTTCTAATTTAGATGAAGTGGAAGGAGTAGACATCCTTGTCTTCTTCCTGATCTTAGAGAGAAAGCTTTGAGTTTTCCACTATTGAGTATGACATTACCTGTGGGATTTTCACATATGGCCTTTATTATGTTGAGGGAGTTTTCTCTTTCTAGTGTGTTGAGTGTTTTTATCATGAAAGGGTATTGAATTTTGTCAAATGCTTTTTCTGTATCAGTTGAGATGATTGTGTGGTTTCCGTCCTTCATCCTGTTAACGTGATGCATTACAGTGACTGATTTTACTATCCTTGCATTCCAGGAATAAATCCCACCTGATCATGGTGTATAATCTTTTAAAAGTGTTGAAGTTGGGGCCTCCCTGGTAGCGCAAGTGGTTGAGAGTCCGCCTGCCGATGCAGGGGATACGGGTTCGTGCCCCGGTCTGGGAGGATCCCATGTGCCGCGGAGCGGCTGGGCCCGTGAGCCATGGCCGCTGAGCCTGCGCGTCCGGAGCCTGCGCGTCCGGAGCCTGTGCTCCGCAACGGGGGAGGCCGCAACTGTGAGAGGCCCGCATACCGCAAAAAAAAAAAAAAAAGTGTTGAAGTTGCCTTGTTAGTATTTTGTTGAGGATTTTTGCATATTTTTCAGGGATATTAATCTGTAGTTTTCTTTTGCTATAGTATCTTTATCTGACTTTATTATCAAGGTAATGCTGGCCTTGTAAAATTAGTTAGGAAGTGTTCTCTCCTTTTCAACTTTCTGCAAGAGTTTGAGATGCTAGGTGTTAATTCTTCTTTAAATGTTTGGTAGAATTCTCCAGCGAAGCCATTTGGTCCTGGGCCAGTGTGATTTTTGATTATATAATAAATGTGTCTACATTTGAAAGATCCCTATTACTAGTGAACCAAAAATTTTCAACTGACCAATGCATGATGCTATAAAATCATGCGTGAGTAAAAGTGTCATTTGAAGTGCAAGATAGACCAGTGAATTTAATGTAACAGAGTATGAACATTTCAACTGATACAGTTTCAAATTCTATTTACATTGCAGCTAGCCATTTGTTGTGTTTTGGTGTTGTATCAAAGAAAATACCAACACTTATTTTAAAAGATTATTGAAATACTCATCCTATTACAATTACACATTTGTGTGAGGCTGGATTTTCTCCTTATACTTCAACCACTACCTATCATGACAGATTGTCACAAAACGAATTGTGATGACGAGGGCATCTTTGCACTCTTTGGGGAGCTGGCCAAAATGACCTCTAAAGAGTTTTCCATTCCAATCCTTAAATTCTAAGACCTCAACCTTTTTAAAGTAAGATTTTAAAAACTCTTGCCTAAAAAATTGTTGCCAAATTGAAACCAATGATTTGTTGTCATCTTTCTGTAAAGCAACATGGCGATACATATATGTGTGTGTATCCATTCATTCTTTCGTCCTGGTAATCTTATTACTAGGAGTATAGCCTGTGGAAATAGAGTGTAAGGAATACTAAAAGATGCAAAAAAAGGCAATTTGCACAAATGTGTTTATCATAGCACAATTGCTGGTAGTGAAAAATTGGAGCGACCCAAGTAACCAATGCACAGCAAATGTTAAGCAAACAATAGTACATCAGTATAAAAAAACTCTACGTAACCATTAATGTGACAAGTATATAGATTATATTCAATAAAAAATGAGCACACTCAATAGTTTAGAGTATAACTCACTGACTATAACTCTAAAGATTCAAGTTTGAATATTGATCAGAATTAGAAACATTTTAGTTGTTTTTTTTTTTTTGGTATAGTGGTTATGTGCATATTAACATTTATAAGTGATAGACAATCACTGCAGGACTATTCAGTTCTGGATACAAATAGGCCAGGATAAGCCATGTCAACGTTGGTGGAGGCCTCTCTGGGTACTCCCATCCACTCTCTGGCCTCCTATCTCCTCACGGTCTGGTCGGAGGGAGGAAGGTAGGGCAGGGCTGTTGTGGGGCTCCCATAGGCAAAGGCATTGACTGGGGGTCGATGAGGAGGGCCAGCAGAAATTGGGGTACCAGCTGGGGTTGCTTGGTTGACTTGGCGATACGTCACACCTCATCAGGTCCCTCTGGTTATTCCTGGATTGGCAGGGCCAAGGGTTTTGCAGTCCAATCCAACTATATTTACTCCACATTTACTGAGTGCCTCTGTGCGCCAGGTACTTCACAAGGCCTTGTGGCGGCTCATGGGGCTGCATTAGCTAGGGGCCCTGCCCATAAACAGCGCTTATCTGAAGAACATAAGCAGACACCAGGGAGTCTCCACCAGCCATGAAATGGACAGGCAGTGATATTTTAGATTCTTGAAGATAAAATGTACTGATAACTCTACTGATTAATAAGTTGTCACGCTTTGGGGGCAATCGTTGACTAGGGCTGCTCTCTGGTGGCCTGGCACCTGTGTTTCAGTGATTCATTCTGTCCCAGAGTAAGCTGGATTAAAAGACTGGGGAGGCTCAGAAGGGAGGAAAAGTGACCAAAGCAAAAAAAAACAGCAGCAACGCAAACAGGGTAACCTAGTCATAAATTGTATGACTTTTTGGAGGAAGACACGAATGAAAAGAATTCTTTTCCTGAAGGTAAATGTTTTGTTTTGTCTCCAAAGTATTGTTTCTTCCTGTAGCAAAAAAGTTAGGGCAAGATGCAACTGTCCTCAAGGTCAGCTTTAGACATTCTCCAGTGCAAAAAAAATATTAATGAGAAGAACGGTGTTGTTTTGTCTTACATTTTTGTAAATCACTTTAATATCTGGCTTGATAGAAGACAGCTGGATTCTCATATCTGCTTCTGCATCCAGTCTGTTGTGATGTCACACATTAGGTACAACTCCAGGTACACCGGTGCAAGAATGAAAGGAAAAAGGCAAATCATATGATTTTGAAAGTAGTTTTGACCTCTTCTATCCACTGAAATGGTCTTGGGGATGCCAGGGGGCAGTGTTTTGAGACCCTCTCTTTAGAGGATCCAACTCTTCCTGGGGCTGGAAGGGTCACGCCCCCTTTTTCACAAACCTTAGGGCACTTAAAAGACCTGTTCTTTCTTCTCTGGGTCAGAATAAATGCAAGTTTCCAAGACTCAAAGCCACGATTGCTTTCTGAGAGGAGGGTGAGAAAACCACTTCTCATTATTTTTTAGTGAGACACCCGTGGAAATCACTCCTGCAAATCTCTCAGTTGGATTAGTTGCTACAAAGGGACTGCAGATTGTGTTGGGTGAGGGTGGACGAGGAATGGTTTGGAAGGAACAGTACAGAGGGGGAGGGGGATGGGAACTGAGCAGTGGCCCCCTGGGAGGGCTCAGGACACACTCAGGTCCCCATTAAAACTGGGCCGTCTGAATACTGTTATACTCCCCTCTGGTTTTCTCCTTGCCTAATCTTTTCCTGAAATTTCTCTTTCACACCCACAATGGGGGCAGATACAGGGATCTCCCTGGCCTCTCTCCTTTATCCTATTCCATTTCCCTCTCTCCAGACTAGCATCCCTTGCTATCCAGTTGAAATCTTAGTACCTGTGTGGCCTTCAGCAAGTTGTCAACTTCTCTAAACTTCACTTTCCTGATCTGTAAATGGGAGATTATAGCAGTATCTACCCCAGGATATTGTGCAATCACACAAGAAAATGCATGCAAATCACTTAGCACAGTCAGTATCTGGTCTGGCATATAACAGACACTCATTTCAAATTAGCCACTATTAAGAAGCATCTCTGGTAAGGCCTCTGTGAGGTGTAAGAACCAATTGACACTTCTATAATACAGGGCTTTACTTCATATCCCCTCCATAGTTTATTAAAGGGCTCCAAAGCAATAATAGTTCGAATTTTGTTTATATCCTACCTGGGGGTGGCAAGTCTGGGAGCATCCTCTTCTTGTGCCGAAGGCTTCAGTACTCACCTAATTATCTTCAGCAGCAAACACTGGCCACAATAATCCTCTTGGCACAACTCTTCCCTATTTGCTGCTTCTCCTCATTCTTTCTAAACCAAGACCAGTCTTAGGCCCACATGAAATTTATCATGGATCACACAGCAAGTGCAGAAATGCAGAGCCATTTCTCCATGGATTATTTCCACTCAGCTGCTTGCTTTTCTCCCTGGCTTGTTCTCCCTGGCTTGAGGGGGTGATTGTGGCCACAGCAGCTGCAGTCCTTCCCTGGGGCTCCATTCCCCCGAGGCAGAAGGAGTTGAACCATCCACTTGGTCACAAGGTCCTCGCCACCCTTTGCCCAGCTGCTCAATTCTGAGGCTAATTTGGCAGAAAACAGGACTTGCATTGAGTTACTGAGGATCAGGTCTCACATACTCTTATAGACATTTTTCCCCATTTCTTTTATGAGCTCAGGTTAATAAAGTAATAGACCTTTATTTAAAAAAGTTAAAAAGAAAAAAACACTTGGGGATTCCCTAGCAGTCCAGCAGTTAAGAACCTGCACTTCCACTGTGGCAGGTGCGGGTTCGATACCTGGTCGCAGAAATAAGATCCCACGTGCCACTCGGCCAAAAAATTAAAAACAAAACCGAAAACAACAACAAAAAAACTTTTTTTTTCCAGTTTATCATCCCAAGGTACTCAGATTTGACAACTGGATTATTCAGGGAATTGTCTATCAGTCACTTATCCAACATATATTTCTTGAGAGTTTCCCATGTTACAGACATAATTCTCGGTTCTGGAGATCCAGCAATGAACAGGGCAGACAAGCTTCCATCTCTGATAGAAGAGGATGAGGGGCAGAAAACACATAAGGAAACAAACCGGAAAATAGCCTTGAGGCCAGGTGTACCAGGTAGAGATTTTGGTTAATAGCAACGGAAACTGACTTTGTTTTAACAAAAGATGCAGGGGGTACTCATAGAATCGAAGGAAAGGCTGAAGAATCAAGATCTGGAAGCTCCCAAACCAGAATAACTTTGAGGATCTAGGAAACTAGAAGTGACTGACAGACGGACAGTATCTTTTCAGCACACCCACTCAAAGCAGTCAGGTCCTGCTTTCCCCTTCCCCTCCCTCTCCCCCTCTTCTTCTTCCTCTTTCCCTTCCCCTCCCCGCCCCCCTGCTTCTTCGTAACTCTTTCTGAGTCAAGATCTTTGCCTGGAGAGAGGGCAGCTGGTTGGTCTAGTTTGACTCACATACCCACCTCTTGGGCAGGGGAGGGCAGGCCATCTGTATTGACAGTCCCTCCCAGATTCTCTCAGATGGTTAGAGTGGTAACTCCCCAAAGCAAACATTGGGGTGCTGTTGCAGAAGCAGGAGAGATGGCTCCCAAGCAGACAAAAAGAACAGCTGTGCCCCAGTTTAAAGCAGTTTCATAGGAGAAGCCTAGGTAGCGGTTTTAGCTTAGGCGGGTGTTCCAAAAATGGACGTGATTTTGGTTTGCATTAATTAGATCCATCTGGGTTTCAAGGTGGTACCAACCCCACAGTTCCCTATAATGGTGAGAATAGGATTGAGGATCTAAGTTTAGTCGTTTTGAGAAGGACACTGACAATTTAAAATTTATCAGGATCGTGAAGGATCTGGGAAGCTGATGTATGAAGAATAAAGAAGCTGCTGTAAATAGTCCAGAGCCCCTCAAAGAGATGCTAGGGTCTCACTACTGTGCTGTATTCTAGAGTTAAATAGGAAGTTTCATTCCCTCTCTAAACATAACTTATTATATAATCTTAGTCTATCAAAGGAAAACTTTAAAACAGAGTGTCTCAAATTTGCTATTTCTGCACATTTTTGTTTATTCCTCTGTAAAATGAATTTGAGCCAGGTCACCTTTGGAATCTCCTCCAGTTTTAAAATTCTGTGCTCTACAAATCTCATCATCTTTATCAAACTGTTATGAGATAGCTGTGTTGTAAAAAAATTTATTATTAACTTGGTAACTTTGCTTGCCAAAATTTATTCTATAATTTTTTTTTTTTTTTTTTTCTTTTTGCGGTACGCGGGCCTCTCACTGTTGTGGCCTCCTCCGTTGCGGAGCACAGGCTCCGGACGCGCAGGCCCAGCGGCCATGGCTCACGGGCCCAGCCGCTCCGCGGCATATGGGATCCTCCCAGACCGGGGCACGAACCCGTATCCCCTGCATCGGCAGGCGGACTCTTAACCACTGCGCCACCAGGGAGGCCCTGTTTTTTCCAAGAGTGTTCGATTAATCTTCATGATCATCCTTTAAGTAGAGCAGGGTCAAATGGAACTTCTTCCATTTTAAAGACCAGGAAAGGAGGAATGTAGTGGTTCATAGATATGGGTACAATACAGGTCATTTTGTCTATTTACACTGACGTATTATTCTTGTCCCGTTTGTAATAATTAGACATCAGACACTGTTAGAGAGTCATGTTGTGAGAAGATTACTGTCAAAGAGGAAATTTTATATTTATCCAAAAGTTATCTATGGGGCAAGGTCTATTTGGTTATTTAGTCATGCCAAAGTCTGAAAAATAGTTCAGATGATATGTGAGCATGGGAACTCAATGATGAAGTCTAAGATCTTTCAAGAGGAAGAAACAATTACAATTTGCAATTTAATTAGAAAAACACAATTAAAGGAATAAGAGTGTCTCTTCTCCAGCTGAATATTAAAGTTCACCACAAAGGAAAGCCTCGTGTGCAATATAGTTGTGGCTAGTTAGCTACAGTATATGGTCTGGAATAAGTGCCAGCTCAGGGCCAGATAATGAACTCCACAGGGGCCAGAGATCAAGGATCATTTATGAAGCAACGCTTAGAATCACATAACTTGTAATATGCCTGTCTATTGCAATATTTCACAACACACAATGCACTCCCCTATCTTTTCCCTTGACATTCAATATGCAATTGCTCAGAAATGTCATATGCTTGGGCTTATTAATAAGGAATTATTGGGCTTCCCTGGTGGCGCAGTGGTTAAGAATCCACCTGCCAATGCAGGGGACACAGGTTGGAGCCCTGGTCTGGGAAGATCCCACATGCTGCGGAGCAACTAAGCCCGTGAGCCACAACTACTGAGCCTGCACTCCAGAGCCCACGGGCCACAACTATTGAGCCCACCCGCTGCATCTACTGAAGCCCATGTGCTCTGGAGCCCGTGCTCCACAACAAGAGAAGCCACCGCAATGAGAAGCCCATGCACCGCAACGAAGAGTAGACCCTGCTCGCCGCAACTAGAGGAAGCCCGCGCACAGCAACGAAGACCCAACACAGCCAAAAATAATAAATAAAAATAAATAAATTTATTTTTAAAAAAAAGAATTATTGATATGTTGACAATGAACAGAATCCAAGGCAAAGCTGACTGGTCTCTGCAAACAAGCTGAATCAATTCCCAAGGTGCTGGGCCACTAAGTTTATCTTCCCGACCCTGGGATAGAATGAAAAGGTCAGACTGCAGACCCCACGTCTGGAACAGTGAGATCTCAGAAAGAGCAGGAGGATAAACGTCAGTCTTGCTTGAGTTCTGGTCTTCTTGATTTGGCTCTGCCACGGGAGCTGTGTGACTCTGGAATCTTGTGTAGGATTCTGTACTTCTCTGGGCTTTATTTATTTCACCTGTAAAAGGAGGGAAGCAGTCACTCTCCAAGGATGTTGTAAAAGTATCACAGATTAGGTGATGGGAAAATATGATGGTTCTATGCACAGTCGGCGTTCTGCTTTCAGAGCAAATCTGCATACAGGTAGAGGGATAGTCTTTCCCATCCCATCTGCTGATCGGACAGGGATGCCCTGCAGGCCTTGCCCTGGTTATTCTTTTGTTTTGTTTTGTTTTATTTTGCTCTTTTTTTTTTGGCCCTGATCCATAATTTAATAGGTGTGCAGGTCTGGGTCCCTTATTTCTGCTGCTCACGGGCCTGCTGCGCTGGGGTCAGGGTTTTCTGCTCAAAGGCATGGATGTGCAGGAGCTCTTCTGCTGGGCAAGTGTTCACAAGCCGGTGTCTCTAAAGCAGCGGCTTCCCCTTGAACTTGGCCGACACCACGAGGACGCGGAGGCTGGACGCGCAACAGATGGGAGTCGTGTCCCCTACTTCCACGTGCTCCATCTCCAGGTCCCCCTGCAGCTTCTCCCTGGAGGTACTGGGCGCTGAGTTCCACTGTGGCCCCCAAGCGGGGACGAACTGCAACTCGGACCCCTGCCACACTGATATTCTTTGGTTTTTACTTTTGTCTCATCAGTGGTTGTCAAGACATATCCTCATTTCAACAGTCCAGTGTTTACACATTCTGGGCACCATTCCAGAAGCTGGGGATACAGTCATGGACCGAAAACTCTAGAAAATTCCTGCTCCCATGGACATTCTAGTAAGTGCAGACTAATATAATACATCAGGTGTTGGCGGTAAGTGCTCGGAGGAAAAATAAAGCTGGTTACAGGGTCAGGTCCCACTTAGAGGGGGATGGGGATGCTGTTTTAGCTGGGGAGGGTCTCCTTGAGAAGGTGACACCTAAAGAGCTGTGCATGAATGGAGGGGGGCGTCCCCACAGTCTCCGGGCAAGAGCAGTCCAGGGGAGGGGGCTTGAGGTGCTTTTGGACAAGGCACCCATCTTTCCACTCTGCACTGGCCCTGGTGCTCCTCGTGGCCGGGAAGAGTGTCATCCTCCTTGGCCCTGGCCTCGGGGGGCCCCTCCTGGGGAGCCTGAGTTTAAAACCCGGCTGATTCTCTCGCTGCTTTTCCTCGGGTCCTGTTGCCCTCTGCTGGGCAGACCAGGTGTTAGCACTCCCTCAAAGTCAGTGAAGGGCGTGCTCTCAAGTCACGAATTTCAAAACCCAATTTGAGGGGACAGTTGAATCATCAATGTTCTCCCTCTGGGCTTTGAAGCCTGCTGCAACTTTGAGTAACCGATTCCAAAGTGAATTGCCTTGTAGGTAGATGGGTTTTGTTTCAAAACAAGCAATCACAAACCTTAATATCCAGACCTAAGATGTAAAGTACAGGAGAAACATAGCACTTGGAACTGTTGGTAATACTGTTTTATTGTGCCATCTTGTGATATTGCTTACTGTGTATGAAATAAGCTTTATAATTAAAAAGTTATTATATATTATATATATTATATTATATTACTTCATATTAAAAAGTTATTGGATACCACTTTAATGGTTTCTTTGTCCAGGATTTAAAGAACCTAATAACTCCAGTTTCCAAGCTCCATATATCTGGTGGTTTTTCATTTTATTGGACATAGGGGGAATTACCTAGGGAATATTTATTTAATGATTGTAAGACATCAAGAACTTAACAGTTAACCATTAAATCAGTGACTGTAAGATAGCCTCTCTTTTTGGCAATGATGGTACCAGAACCATGGGAAAAAAGTCATTAAAATTGGACTTCTGCTGTCTTTAACTATTCCACCGTGTGTGTGTGTGTGCGTGTGCGTGTGTGTGCAGTGTATGTGAGCATCCGTGAAAGGTGAAAGATGAGCTTCCTCTGTGTGCAAGGACAGGGGTGTGACGAGCACAACTAAGGTTCCTGTCTAGACTCTACTGCAGTCTAAGCGCAGTACCACAGGCTTCATCTGCCTTATCTCATTTAAATTTCACAGCAGCTTTGCAAGAGAGGTATTATACGTCCCACAGAAAACTGAGCATCAGTGAAGCTAAATAACTTGCCCAAGGTTGTTAATCTAGTAACTGACAGTTTGGATACAATGCCCCAACCACCTGACTCCAAAGCCCCATGTCCTTCCACTATGCAGTGTGCCTGCCTGATGAATGACTCTCATCCTGAGTAGTTCTGTACCGAACTAAAGTCCTAAGGACCTAACAGATTGTGCAATGCAGTGGCACATTTCAATTTGCAGATGGCAAAATTGCAGCCCCGGGGAATGAAGTGACCTATTCTAAGCTGGGTATTAAGGGGAAGAGCTGGACTTGGACCCTAAGTCTCCCTACTCCTAGTTCAGGGCTCCTTCCAGTATATCATGGCGCTAGAATAACTTAGTTATAGAAACTGGGGAGAATTTTTTTTTTTTCTTGTGGTACACGGACCTCTCTGTTGTGGCCTCTCCCGTTGCGGAGCACAGGCTCTGGACGCACAGGCTCAGCGGCCATGGCTCACGGGCCCAGCTGCTCCGTGGCATGTGGGATCTTCCTGGACCCGGGGCACGAATCTGTGTCCCCTGCATCGGCAGGTGGACTCTCAACCACTGCGCCACCAGGGAAGCCCCACTGGGGAGAATTTTTTAATCCCCACTTTCCTATCTCCTGTGTGGTGTTTGGGCACACCAATAACTACCTAGAGTGGGAGATATAAAAGAATGACCTGGTATAAGAGTTTAAATGAATTATGTATTGGTCGTGGTCTCACAGAAAGGAAAGAGAAAGGAAGCTACCCAAATAGGCTGCCCACCATCACTTTACTATCACCCAGTGCAACCTTCCAATCAGTTAATCAATCAACCAATAGGTACTGAGCATCTTCTATGATCCAAGTACCAAGATGGGTGCTAGACAGCTAGAAATGAGTAACTGCCAATGGGGGACCCACAGTCAAATGGGGTGAACAAACATGTAAACGAAAGTACGTTGCAATGCAAGTCCCATACACACTGTGCTATGGGACCACAGGGAGAACAGCAGCAAATTCCCCTTAGAGAATCCGGGAAGGCTCCACTGAGGGACGCACCTCCACTCACAGCAGGATACCTTCAACACAGTGATGCTATTCACACAGCGTTTTTCTAGTCCTTCTAACAGTGCAATACGCCTCCTTCAATTTCAACTTGTATAGATGAGAGGATTGTAAGATAATCTAGGAAGAAATAGTAAAAAATTTTGTGAGCAATTGAATTATTTTGGTTAATAAGGAACAGAGCTGTGGGTTACTATAGGATTGTGATGCATTTGAATTCTCTAGAGGAATTGGACAGCAAATGAAAGTGTAATTTCAGCTTGGTTAAGCACAAAGTAATTGGGATAGTTAAATTGGTATGCCAATTTAATTAAAAATTTAAAGCAAAAACGAAGCTGTTAGCTAAAAGGGAGACTATTATATAATCTTAATGAGTTTTCAATTTAAACATTTTTCCAATTAGAATTGGGATTAATTTTTAGGGGTCCCAGATATATCACACTGAACTCAGGAAAAAAAATAAGAGGATCTAGGAATGATTAATACACCTCTCTTATTCCAGATAGATTAGAGAATTACACACTTTTAAAGTTTTGTAAAACAGAAAATGGAATTGATTATTTATTAAATCTCAGAATTGGGAAAGACTGTTTAGGTTCAAAAGGAATAGAAGAGCAACAGGGGGGAAAAATGTACAAACGTAACTAAAAATGAGTAAAATTTCCCTATGTGTAAAATTAAGAAACACCATCAAAATACAAGACAAACTCTAGTGGGGGGGGATAGTTACGGCAATAAACTAATAATTATATAAATTATGTGAATATTAATTTAAGTTATATATTAAAATTATATACGCTAATGATTACAAAACATGATAAGAAATTCTCTAACACACTGATAGATAAATAGATGTGTTAGCCAGCTATTATTACAATACTACTGCATAACAAGTCCCCTTAAAACTCACTGGCTTTTAACAACAGCATTTATTCTCACACAAGTCTGCTATTTGTCTGACTTAGATTGTACTGAGCTGGGTGACTCTGCTGCTTCAGGCTCCAAGTTTGCTGGGCTTGGCTCCAGGATGCAGTTTGGGTACATGTCTGTTCCAAGTGTGCTCATCACTCTAAGGCCAGTGATTCCCCAGGGCTGGTTGTCATGGTGACAGCAGTAGTGGAAGAGATACACCCATCTGAGCCAGGATAATGAAAGCCTTTTGCTTGTGTCCTGTCTGCTATTGTGCTATTGGCCAAAGCAAGTCATATGGCCACGCCCAACATCACTGGGGTGGAGAATGGTACCCCATCCACCCTGGGAGGGGAAGCCTAATTAATCTAGATGATGACAATGGGAAAAAGAAAGAAACTGGCAACCCACAAAATAGGAAACCCACAATTAATAGACATATGGAAAGATAAGCAACTCTATTAGTAATATAAAACGGAAATTAAAACTGCACTGAGGTATAGCACTCATTAGTTATTTATAAAGAAAGTGTTAACATGAAATCACTCACAGTAAAAATTCTTCCCAACAAGAACTACATGAAATCCAGATGGTTTTACGGATGAGTTCAACTAAATTTTCTAGAAACAAATTATTTCATCTTATGTAAATTCCTCCAGAGGACTGAAAGAGTGGAAGTATTCTTAATGCCCTTTAGGGCATCAAAACAAGGAAAGAACATAAGAATAAAGGAAAATTGCAGTTCAATCTCACAGATATAAAAATTCCAGATAAAACATTACTAAACAGAATCTAACAGTGTGTAAAAAACATAGCATAACATAATGAACCCCTGAATAGCATGGCTTAAATAAAAGAGAAGTTTCTAGTGTGGTTGGTCTAGGCTGGCAGACAGCTCTGCTTCAACAGGTCATCCAGAGACCTAGGTTCCTTTCACTTTGTTGCTAGGTCATTCCCGAGAGTACTGTACTCATCTGAATCATCAGAATTGGGCCACTTCCACATCAGTGTTGTGGTCAGCACAAGGTGAGGAAAAGCTGAGTCCAGGGAAAGCAGTGATTCTTTCAGTAGGCGCTACCTGGAGGCTGTACCATCACTCCTGGGGTGAGTAGAATCTCTTTGGGTGGCTGTGTGCCCAGGAAGAGATGGATGGATTTTTGGAGACAATTGGCAACCTGCTACACTAGGAATACTTTTAACAAAAGATGTGCATTATCTATATGCAGAATATCATAAGGTCTTATTGGAGGACATTAAAGAACACCTAAGAAAATGGAATAATATTCATGTTTTTGGAAAGGAATACTCAGTATCATGAAGTTGTTTATTCTCTCCAAATTCCAAAGAAAATCTGAATGGAATCTTCATTAAAATTGACAGGTTCGGGCTTCCCTGGTGGCACAGTGGTTGAGAATCTGCCTGCCAATGCAGGGGACACGGGTTCAAGCCCTGGTCTGGGAAGATCCCACATGCCACGGAGCAACTAGGCCCATGCGCCACAACGACTGAGCCTGCACGTCTGGAGCCTGTGCTCCGCAACAAGAGAGGCCGCGACAGTGAGAGGCCCGTGCACCGCAATGAAGAGTGGCCCCCGCTCGCCACAACTAGAGAAAGCCCTCGCACAGAAACGAAGACCCAACACAGTCAAATATAAATAAATAAATAAATTAATTTAAAAAAAATTGACAGGTTCGTTCTAAAGGGTCAAGAAGCATAAGGTAGATGAACTTGCTCTAGCTGATATAAAGACTTACAACTTTGTAGCCCTGTGCCACCAGGGAAGTCCCTTGACTATTTTAAACTTAAGACTTCTTCAAAAAATACCATCATGTAAATGTAAATTAAGTCATTCACTGGGAGAACATATTTGTAATATATACAATCAACAAAGAATTAGAATCCAGAATATGCTATGAACTTCTATAAATCTATAAGATAAATCACTAAATAGAAATGAAAAAATGTGCAAAAGAGGTGGACTGGTATTTCACAGAAGAGAAAATATGTATGGCACATAACCATGAAAAGACATGTTCTATTTCATTAGTAATCAGGGCAATATCAAGTCAGACGACAGTAAGATGTTATTTTATACCCACAACAATTGCTTGCCAACAGTGAAGAAGTCTGACCCTGTCAAGTGTTGGAGAGAATGAGGATAAATGGTATATATTGCTGGTGGAAATGTACATTGGTACAGCTGATGTTTCCGTTGGTACATTGCAAAAATATTTAGCATTATCTTGAATGCTTTTTTTTGCAGTATGTGGGCCTCTCACTGTTGTGGCCTCTCCCGTTGCGGAGCACAGGCTCCGGACACGCAGGCTCAGCAGCCATGGCTCACGGGCCCAGCCGCTCCGTGGCATGTGGCATCTTCCCGGACCGGGGCACGAACCCGTGTCCTCTGCATTGGCAGGCGGACTCTCAACCACTGTGCCACCAGGGAAGCCCTTGAATGCTTTTTGATACACAAGATGATTTTTATGAGATGTTCATATGGATTTATAATTAAAAAAACCCTGAAAACAACCCAACAGGAAAATGATGGATATTATATAGCAGTGAAAAACAAATGAACTTAAATTATGTGCCATAACATAGGTGAATACTAGAAACATAATGTTGAGTGAACTAGCAAGTTGCAGAACTTCATTAGGTATGATATCATTTTTATAAGGCTAAAAAACCAAATTCACTAACACATTATTCAGTTATATATACATATATGATAAAATTATTTTAAAAGAAAGATAAGAGAATAATGGGCATAAAATACAGGATACAGGTTCTCCTGGGGATGGAGTGAGGAAGAGGCAAGAGGATAGAGGAGTTATTCAGGATGGATGCAAGTTATTGGCTGAGTTATGGGTTCACCTGTGTCATTTTGTTCTGTAACATATGTACATGTCACATATATTCTTCTGTATTTTCCAATATTATATTTAAAAATATGATAAAGAAAAATGAAAGAACTTGGATACTATTTATATTTATCAAATTTGCAAGCATTTTAAAGGAGATTAAAAGAAATGTGAAATAGCTTTTCTTGTACATTCATGATAGGAGTATAAATTGGTGCAGGCTTTTTATTTGTATCTCTCTCTCTGTTTATTTATGTGTATATATATATGTTGTGTGGCATATATGATATATGTATGCCACACAAATATTTGATATAAGTATATACAAACACCTGTATACAATATATACACATACACACATATATAATTTGTTATACATATATGTAGTCATTAGTGAATATTCTCTAACCCAATAAATCAATTTTGGGAAAATAAAAGCTAAAAAAAACCCTGAAATAAAAAAAAAACACCTCAAAATTAGTTGTTAAAATTAGAAAAAAAGTTATGAACACAAAGATGTAGTTAGAAGTTCTTTTCTACCTGGGCACTTTGTCACTTTCCTTCCCTCTGAGCCCTGCAGCCAGAGGCACAGCCAGGCATACACAGTACCAGTGGAGGACACTCTCATGTCCAAAGTCGAGATCCACCCCCTCCAAGTTTCCATCATGTCGTCCCATTTATTTCTTCCGCAGTCCTCGCACCAGCTGTCGTTACCCAGAATGTAAATTCCCTGAGAGGAGGGACCGTGTCAGCCTGGTCCTCACACTGCGCTGGGGTGAAGTAGGTGCCCAGTAAGCACCTGTGGAGGAATGAACACCTAGTGAAAGAGGAAAAGACCTTTCTTGGAGCAAACTGGTCAAGATATGGGAGGCCTGGAGGAATATAAGTACTTTATGTACCAGTATTGTGCAAATTTTATAACCATGTCTGATTTTTTTGGTCAGTATTCACTGCTCTCCAGAGAAACGACTTTCTGAGATCCTAGGTAAAATGCTAGGGGATTTCCATTCTCCTAAAAAAAGCCTCTTGCAACGTCTTCTGTGATTTGGTTTTTAGACGCTATAGCATAAAATAATAATTAGGGAATCTGGGATGTTAGGAAAACTGGTTTGACTATATCAGATTTCCTGAAGAAGATTCTTTGTATGCTATAGATTGTGTTAAAATCTATGTATACATTTTTCAATAGGCTTTGCCATAATAACTGAAGCTTATTTCACTGTAAGTACACAAAATAAGCAAAGGGAAACAAAGAACATGTCTTTCAATATGCAGTATTTTAGTTATAGCCCTAAATTAATGTCACATTGTCAAGAGAGTCAAAGTGCATTAAAATTCAAGTAGCATCAAGAGGATTGCAGCCATTTTTATTCCACTGATGTTCCAGCCACGTCAAATATAATTGCCTGGGGGAATTTATCTTAGGTCTAGGGACAGAAATTATGATTTTTGTACCACTTGTGTCATTTGAGCAGCCTCAAATTGGAGGAAAGACTGACCTTCAGGGCAAACAGGGAAAGACAGTGTGCATATTTGAGGCAAAACCCAGTCAACCCAGTTGGTGCCAGGGTCTTTTAGGCTATTAACTACAGTACTCTAAACCGTAATCAAACTTCAGGAGAAAAAAAGATCTTTAAACTCTTGGACATTAGAGCCAGGTTTCAAGAACAGGAACCAACCGTGTAATCTACATTGCAGGTGGTGCTGACAGTATTTAATAACTGAAGCCAGTGTTCAATGAACATGTTGAGGAAAGAAAGACGGACAGTTAAGTCCAGCTCCCAACGACACTGTCAGAAGCCTGAGAAGTCTGCCTTCGGTCCTCTCGTCTTCCAGCTCTGCTTTCCCTGCTCTGGGTGAAAGGCTTTCCGCTCTCCCCGAAGCCAGGTTGGTGGGCCCAGAGCCACAGTAGAGGGATGAGGAGTAGCTGGGATTCCGGAGCCTCTTGTGCAGGGCCCAGGGCTTAGGAGAAACATGCTTTCGGGCTTTGTGTGGTCCACTCGCCTGGAAGCTGGGCAGTGTTCAGACTGGGGAGGTGTGGCTCCGTGTCACTGGATGGGGAACGTCCACACGTGCCACCCGAGCCTTACACAGGACAGGCCCCAGAGCCTGGAAGTCTTGGGTCACCTGGCCCGGGAAGGAGGCAGGGAGGATCCCACTGATCCTTGAGGCAGAGGCTGTAGTTGTTATGAAAACCATCCTTTGCTGCCTGTATTAGTTTGATTGTTGGTTACATTTGTTAAAAATTGCGGTAAAATATACGTAACATAAAATTTGCCATCTTAACCGTTTTAAGTGTACAGTTCCGAGGCATATACTCCCATCGCTGTGCAGCCGTCACCACCATCCCTCTCCAGAGCTCTCTCCATCGTGCAGAACTGAAACTCTGTCGCCGTTAAACAATAATAACTTCTCATCCTCCCCTCCCCCAGCCCCTGGCAACCACCATGCTACTTTCTTTTTTTAAAAAAATTAATTAATTTTATTTATTTATTTTGGCTGCATTGGGTCTTCGTTGCTGTGCGCGGGCTTTCTCTAGTTGCGGCGAACGGGGGCTACTGTTTGTTGCAGTGCGTGGGCTTCTCACTGTGGTGGCTTCTCTTGTGGAGCATGGGCTCTAGGCGCGTGGGCTTCAGTAGCTGTAGCACGTGGGCTCAGTAGTTGTGGCTTGCGGGCTCTAGAGCGCAGGCTCAGTAGTTGTGGTGCATGGGCTTAGTTGCTCGCAACATGTGGGATCTTCCTGGACCAGGGCTCGAACCCGTGTCCCCTGCCCTGGCAGGCGGATTCTTAACCACTGCTCCACCAGGGAAGTCCCAACCACCACTCTACTTTCTGTCTTGATGAATTTGACTGCTCTAGGTACCTCATATAAGTGGACTCTTACAATATTTGTCCTTTTGTGTCTGGCTTATTTCACTTAGCATATTGTCCTTAGGGTTCATCCATGTTGTTGCATTTTTAAAATTTAATTTTTATTTTATTTTGGAGTACAGTTGATTAACACTGTTGTGTTAGTCTCAGGTGTTCAGCAAAGTGATTCAGTTATATATATATATTCTTTTTCAGATTCTTTTCCCATATAGGTTATTACAGAATATTGGGTAGAGTTCCCTGTGCTATACAGTAGGTCCTTGTTGATCATCTATTTTATATATAGTAATGTGTATCCATGTTGTTACATTTATCAGAATTTCCTTTCTTTTTAAAGCTGAATAACATACCATTATATGTACATACCACATTTTGTTTATCCATTTATCTGTCAGTGGATACTTGGGCTGTTGCCACCTTTTTGCTATTGTGAATACTGTTCCTATGAACGGGGGTGTACAGATATCTCTTTGAGTCTCTGCTTTCAATTCTTTGGGTATATATCTAGAAGTACAGTTGCTAAATCATATTGTAATTCTATTTTTTTTGAGGAACTGCCATATGTTTTCTATAGCAGCTGCCCCATTTTACATCCCCACCAATAGTGCACAAGGGTCCAGTTTTTCCACATCCCTGCCCCTAGTTACATTTTAGGTGACAAAGCATACCACTGCAACATATCTGCTTCATTTTAAAAACTGCCATCATAGTTGCTTTATTGTTTTTTTCCTTCTCTCAAGCATTTATCTCACATCACTTTTTTTCTTACCAAAAGCCCAGAACTTGGTATAGTTTTTTGGCTTGGGACCTGGGGTGCAGAGAGTAGCCAGGACACAAAAATAAGCCTTAATGTTTACAATGATCATAAATTATACTGTTAGGTCATTTTGCAGCTTATAAAATGATTTTATATTTGTTACCACTTTGATTCCTGTCCTATAAGGTAAGTAGTGCATTTGTTATTATCCCCCCTTATAGATGGAGAAACCAGGGCTCACAGAAGCTCAGTGACCTGCTTAGATTACATGGCCAATGTCCTACCTTCTAATTTCTGACACACTCGATGCTTTTCTCTTCATATCGTGAGATTTCTCCAGTCCACTCCACAGGCACAAGCACAGAGACCAGTGTGATTATTCTCTCTCCAGATATATGGGAGGACTGGTCATTCTAAGAAAACAGTAACTTCTGACTCAAACACTTAAAACTGCAGTAAAACATGCAATCAGTATCTGTGCTGGCCACTGCTTGTGGACCTCTGTAAGTCCCCCTGGTCCCACCATTTGCTCCAGCTGCTGCTGCAGCAACCTATTTCAAGAGGCTTAGACCAGCTTCTCTTCGGTAGAACCAGACAGACCCTCACTTTGATTCTGTCCTGGGGATCTCTTGTTCTCTTCCCTGAAGAAACATCTGATGTCATAGCATGGAGTACCTGTGGGAACTCCTCATTGCTCACACCTGCAAGTGAAGGGTGGGTGAGTTACGACTTATGGCACCACTGTTGACCAATAGGAAATGGAAGTTAGTGGATAAAGAGATTCTCCCTTTCATCTCCAAAGGACATTTCTGAGATGCATTCCATAAAAGGTCCTTCAAAAAGACCTGGCAGGAGAGAGAGAGACAGAGAGAGAGAGAGACAGAGAGAGACAGAGAGAGAGAACAGGAAATGGAAAATAAGCAAAACAGACTGAGACACACAGGATAGAATAAGAAAATATAATATGCATTTGATTGGAATTCAGAAGGATAGAATGGGGGAAATCAATATTAGAAGATAGTGTTGGAGAATTTTCTAAAATTGGTAAAAGACAAGAATTCTTAGATGCAGGAAGCACAATAAACCACAAAAAAGAGAAATAAAATGAAATCCACACCTAGACATAGAGAAGCAAACTGCAAAACAACAAAGATGATGAGAAGATGGTAAAAGCAGACAGAGGAGATGGGTCGCTTCTGAAGGGATAACAACTAAAACTGGCAGCTGACGTCACAGCAGCAGCAGCAACAGAAGCCCAAAGAGAAAGTCATTGTTAACCTAGAACTGCAGACCTGGGTAACTATCGTGCAAAGATGGAAATGAAATAAGGACATCTTTAGGAAACCAAACTGGATAGTGTTTATCACCAAAAAGCATTCACAAAGGAATTTTTGATGATGTATTCCAGAAAGAAGGATTTTGATTCCAGAAGGAAGATCTGAGATTCAAGAAGGAATGGTAAGCAAACATTGACTATAAAATAATAATAACACTGTCTAATTTGCAGAGGAAAAAAATCAAATAAAAATTTGCATGATATCATGTAAGATGGGCAGGGGACAATTGAAGTTGAAGTGCTCCAAAGTCCTTTATTGTTCAGGAGAAGCACAGAGATATAAAAAATTAGACTTTCCAGTTACCTATACATGTTAGAAGTTTAAGAATAATTACTGGAAGAAAATACAGAATGTATAATTTCTGTAACAGGAAATATAAAACAATGGAAATTTTCCCTCAATCATCTAAGGGAGGCAGAAAAGATCCCAAAAAAAAGCTGGACCAGTAGAAAGCTCACAATTATATGGCAGAAGTAGGTTCAATTATACAAATAATGGATATAATTACATAATAATTCTTAAGTAATTAAATGAGGTATATTTACAGATGAAAAGATGGATGTTGTCAGATTGAATAAAAATGACCAGATATTGCACATTTACAGACTGGGGCCAGTTCTGAGAAGGGCTTGTCAGGACCATGGGAAGTTTCAGAACAAAGGCCGCCCAGTAAATGGGTCCTGCGCAATAGCCCAGCCCCAGTGCTGCCACCGAGCTCAGCCATGGGCAGGGAACAGCTGGGGGGATGTGTGACCTGGGTGTGAGCGCCGTGGTGGAGCCAAAGGTGTGACGGCTGGAGGCCATCAGTTAGTTATCCTCTGGAGAACTGAGAAGAACACGTCATGGCCACCACAGAGAGAGGTGTCTTCACATTTTAAATAGAGGCATTGGGCCATCTTTGTAGGATTTGATGAGTGAGGGTTTAGGCAGAGGAGAGAGTGATCCGGGAGGAGGCTGGTAGCAAAAATTACAGGGTGCTGTGAGGGAGAGGGGCCAGGACCAGCCCCTTCAACCAAAGAAAGGCTTCTGGAGAACTACTTGGAGAGCTTGGCATGGATCACCCAGAGTTTGGGGACATACATGAACCCAGAGACTCCTAACTCCTACGAGACAAACTTTGAAGAGCAAGGCTGGTCAGAGCTACCTGTGACTGGGGAACAAGGAGGGCGGGCTGCTGTGGCCGTGACCTGGATGGACAGGGTAGAAGGCGGCTGGGTCTGCCTGCCAGGGCACGTGACCCCTGCAGAGATGCACCACCAGTGGAGAAGCTGACTCGGAAGCCAGGACCAGGGCCTGGTGCTGGGCAGGCCCCCCACCGTGCCATTCTGGATGAGCCAGTCTGCACAGAGTTAGCCCGGGATGTAGAACAAGGCAGGAAAAGGCCTTTCCCTTCCCCATGCAGGCTTCTGAGCTTGGGTCCTGCTGGGAGCTGGTGGGTGGCGAGAGGGGAGTGGGGTAGGCTTAGGTGGAATGAGACGGAAGTTTTGACTTGGATTGGACTAGACTTTTTAATACCAGAGGATCAGACTGTTTATTAACAGCTGAAAGTGACAGGAAAAGCTTGAAATCTGCCCTAGATTCTTCCAGAGAAGAAGGGAGAGCTGTTAGAATATTTTTAAAAGACAGTGGTGTGATTTCCCTTCACTAAGTAGTCCAGCAATGTTTCAGAAATTAACTGCTGTAAAATATTGCTTAACATGGTACTTTGGAAAAAGATCTCCCCAACGCCCTTAAAAAAACCCCCACCTAAATAGTGCGAGGACCAGCACCCACATTTCATTTTTATAACGGCAAAAGCTTATTCCATTGACATTTGAACCGGAGGCAGCGGAAGTTCTCTGATCTCGCTTACCTTCCACGTGCACTGCTTAGGGAAGCCGGGAGCACTTCTTTGAGACATAAATTAATATACTTATTCCTAAGAGGTCCTCTAGAACCCCTCGACAGGTGTTAGGCACATTTGGTGCTTATTAAACACAGAAATAAACCTGGTTCTAGAAAGAAACGTCTGCCTTTTCCGCAGACCTTTCCACAGGTCATCTTCGGGCTCCTCGTGCACCAGAAATCCCACCGCCGGCGCCGGAGCGGGACGGCGCGCGCACGGCGGCCTCGCGGCCGGCAGAGGGCGCTGCGGCTCCCCGGCAGGGCTGCGGGCGCGGGGCTCGGGTCCCGGCGTGTGCGTCTCGGGGAGGCCGGGAGGGGGTGCGCGCCTCTCCGCCCCGCGCCGCCCTCCCGCGCGGGCCCGCTCGCCGCCCCGCTACTGTCACCGCCGCCCGCACCTCGCCGGCGAGGCGCGCGGGCTGCGCGGCGCTCTCCGAGGCCCGGGCTTCGCCGCCGCCCGCGCCGCCGCTTCTCTTTGTCCGGGCGAGGCGGCCGGAGGGGCGGCCGCTGCGGCCGGGGGGCGCCTCGGCGTCTGGTCGGCGGGTCCCCGGCCGTCGCCGCCGCGGCCGCCGCGCGCTTGGAGCGGGGGCGGCGGCCTGGGCGGTGCCGGCGCGAGGTGAGCGCGGGGCGCGAGCGGGCGTGGGCGGGCGGCGGGGACCCGGGTGGGGAGCCGGCTCCCCGCGCGGGGGCGTCCCTGCCCCCTCCGCCTGCGTCACCTCTGCCGGCTTTTCCCGGCAAGTTTGTCGCCCCCGCTTTGCGGACCTCCTCGGAGGAACAGCCGAGTCCAGACCTGTGGCCAAATAGAAAACTCGAGCTGGAGGCGGAGGAGGCGTGTGGGAAGCCGGTCCGGGATGAGAGTCTCTTGAAGGGCAGCGCTGGCTTCTTGGACATCTTCCTTGGCTCTTTCCCACCCAGGTGAGCGAATCCTCTTCTGCTCAGTTCTGCACAGGGGCGGGCTGGGCTCCGCTGCCGGCGTTCTGGGAACCCGCGCGGAGTCGGGGAATGATTGCCGCCGGGGCTCCGGGCAGCGCAGTGTTTATTTTGGCTTCTCGGTCATCACAGCCCTCGTTCTCTCCTGCCTGCATCCATCACCTGCTCGGGCTGAGGTATTGCAGCTCACCCGGCACCTTCGCGTGCTGCCAGGTTAAACATCCTCTGTTTTAGAAGGGCTGGTAGGTGAGTTCAACCGAATCCCTCCCCGCCCCACACCCCCGGCTTTGGATAATTTGTTCTGTGTCTTCGTCTTAATTTAGTACGAATGTGTTATTTCCTTTGAGCTTTATAATGGTAAAGCAGTGAAGCGGTTTGCTACATCCATTTTTTCATTCTGAGCCTGTGCACAGAAGGAATTTCAGGCACATAAGTGATGTTACTACCATTCTATTTTAAATACAAACACGGAAAGAAGTACTCTTGGCAGGATACCAAAGGCGCCTGTACTCTGTTACATAAGTGCTTTTAAAAAATATTTGCTCATTGTTAAAGTTATAAAAGGGATTACCAGAGCATCTAAGAAGAGAGGGTGAAGATAAGTCAGAGCCATAATTTCTTCTTTAAACCAAAACTTTACTGGAAGATAAGCATGGTCTTAGCTGGAGATACCCTTTAAGATGATGATATAGGACCGTTTCTTTGACCTCATTAGGTACAATTGTAAAACATTAAAAAAAGAGTAGGTTTTGTAAGGGCTGTTAAGAAACTTGGTGAAAATTCTTTGACAACTTATTGATAGTAATAAAAAAGATCCCACAGATATCCTTTATGGCTTTTAAACTAGTGAATGATTTTATTTCTTATAGCTGATGGAAACTTTGTAATTATGAACTTACAGTTATTAAAGATTTAAATAACCTTTAATATCTCTACCTTGTATTTATGGGGTTTTTTTCAGAGAAGAAGAAGACATGAGTAGAAATATCAGATATACTGAGGTCTGGGCACCTCCTCTTGTGACCCACATCTCAGGAATCTGTTCCAAGTGGTTTTTGGTGATGCTGTGACATTTGTAATGTTAAAAACTCCCTTGTGATTCTAATGTGTAGCCAGGGGTGAGACCCATAGGATAGCATTGTTTTTTTCCATTTGTCACTCTGTAGCCTAAGGTGTGGCTCCAGTAGTTTAAGGAAAGTAAAAAATAAGTGGTTAGAAATATGGAGAGAGAATGGTATTGAAAAGAAGATGTGTTGAAGAATTATAGCATGTACACTTTTGTATTTTGTATATCTTTCTCGATTTTTTTTAAACCTGCAGGGAATAGTTGATGTTTATTGGGGACCCATGATTCCATGTAGACTCTGTCAGGGAGTCCTGAGTGGGACATTTCTTTGTGCACAGGTAACAGTGAAGTTGAGTAGTGGTGTCAGAATATTCCTTTTTGTTTACACGAAAAGACAATCACGTCTTATTAAAGATTGTTTGCTCCATGAAATTCAAAACTCATTATGTTAATATAGACTAGCAAATTAAGTGCAAAAAAGCTTTTATTGTCTTTAAGGTCGGAAATAAACGTGGCTGCTGAAACAGTGTTTTCTGGCTACTTCATGTAATTCCAAATACCCAAATCTGGGGGCAGATCTTAGGGTTGGTTTGTGAAGGCTTATGTAAGTGCTACGACTATTGCGTTAAACTCTCTGTTTTGGCTATTACATAATTGACACAGTACTGGATTGTTAAAGCCAGAACCGGGGAAGGATGCACAGCCCCAGCCCAGCACATGCGCTTTTATAATGAATTGCTGCGGCCAAATTAGAGGGAACAGCAGGGACGGAGGTTTGTGAAAGAGAGATAAGAATAGCGTCTAGAGGATTGATGTAAGAGAAGACTGTTATGTTTAGCGGTTTTCTAGAGATTTTAATGCTGCGGTATAAACCTCTCTAGTCTTTCGTATCTCCCAGCAGAGGCGCACTGACTGGGAAACTAATGAATCTTAAGCTTCAGGGCCCCTCACGACGGCTTCGTCCAAGCCCCTGGGAGGGCCACTAGCAATGTGCTCACATGGTCACAGAAGTTTGTATTTGTAATTTTGGATTTTTTGAAAATAAGGAGGACACTCTCTCCCCCCTCCCGCATCCCATCATAAAAATGTAAGGCTCCATAAACCCTGAATCTGCTGTCTTCTGATTATGTTCAAATGTTAACTTTGAAAAATGCTTTTTCTTATTTTAACGTCTGTAGTCTCATGAAAAGACAAAAAAAGAAATCTGGCCAATATTGTAGTTGAGCTGCTGAGAAAATGCAAACTGCTATTACCTAGGGCTCAGGTGGTTACCTGGTGAATCAGCTCTGCCTTGTGGTCTCACAGAAACCGGGACTTTTTTGGATCCGAGCCGAGCCGGAGGCAGAGAGAAGCTGAGACGGGGGCGGGGAAGGGAGGAAAGTGGGTTAAAGCCCTTCCACATCTCAGAGACAGCTGCCGAGGAGAAAGGGAGAAAGAAGTGAACTACCAAAAGACGCTTCATTAATAAAAAGTTAATAGGAACAGATAGCATCAGCTCCATAGGAGACCTTCCTGTAAACTCCTTAGGATCTGTCTTCAATATGAATTCTAAACAGGGAGCAAACTCAGGCCTGGAAAATATCTTGCAGGAAACAAGTGCAGGCTGGGAAGGGCTAGGATAAACTATTGACTTGTTCCCGTTAGCAGTTTTATAGGTAAATGGGAGCCTTATTATGTCTGCCGCAGGAGTGTTGGAGAGGGGGGTTATTGAAAAGAGTGGAGGATTTTCCCTTTTTCTCTGAAGCAATTTCTACTTCATATCTGAATTTGGATGCTTCAGATCTTACCATCTTGACCCCTTTCCCACCGGTCCTTATACCCCCTCCACCCACCCACCCCTTCAGACATCCACCCATCCACCCACCCATTCACAAAGACACTCCCCTTGACCAAACTTTAGTCAGACTCCTGTGAGCCCTCTTCTTGACTAGGCCTCAACCTTGGCCTATAGGAACTGCAACTTTCAACACAATCTTGTCCGTGTAGTGTTGTTCCCCCGCCCCCCCAGAAGACTTGAGGAAACTCTAACTTGGCTTCCAGCCCCCTGAGGTCATGCCCCTGGGATGACCCCCACACACACAAGTTTCTGTTTGGAAAAAGCTCAAGTCTGCCAAAAGGATTTACCCTTTGTTCCAGCCAACACCTGAGGATGGGCCCAATTTCCCTTTTATTCAGCATTTAGTAGAAAAACAGTACAATTACAATGCATTCTCTGTCTCTTTGAGATGTATACGTACCTCCTACAACCCAGGAGTATCCTTCTCCAGGGCCTGAAAGCCGTTCCTTTGACAGGTAATCAGGAAGGATAGGGCCTCTGTCTCCCGTCTCTAGGAGACGAGGACACACTGACACGTAACGTTGTTGACGATGACCAGCCACCCTGCCTGCTTTTTGTGATTGCCCACCTCTGTGACTCTGCTTTAGCGCTGTCTGCTCTCTTGTTCTTCCTTTAAAACGCCTGGCCGCCTCCTCGTGGATTGAAGTTGAGCTCAGTTTTGTACTGAAGTCTTTTTTTCCTCTTGCAGCACATACTGAATAAATTCTGTCTTTACTGCCTTTAACTAGCGTCTAGCTTTTTTTTTCTTTAATAACATCCAACGGATACTTTTGAGTGTCTGTGTCAAGCGCTGTTCTAGATATTAGGTATTTTAGAGCAGTGAACACAACAGACAAAAACTGTGCCCCAGGGGAGCTTACAGTGCCGTGGATAAATTTATGTAAAATGTGTATCGTATCAGGTCGGGATAGTGCTATGGAGAACAGTAAATCAGAGAAGGAGGAGGAGTGTAGGGCGGGGAGTGAGTGTTGCTGGGACCTGTAGGTCAGGGAAGGCCTCCCAGATAGTGGATGCCAAGTAGAACCCTGTAGGAAATGAAGAGGGAGCCGTGTGGATGTCCGGGGAGAGTGTTTCCCTCGTTGGGGAACAGCCAGTGCAGAGCCCTCGGAGGACGGAGCTGGGCTGGCGCTTGTGAGGAGCAGCGGGGGGCCGGTGCAGCAGGCAGGCTCGCGGCCAGTGCTTACCTGCAACAGCAGCCCACCCCTCTAATTCTCTTGCGGTGGTTTCTTGGACCTACCCTGGGACCTTCCTCTCCAGCGACGTGAGGTTGTGTCAGCGAGTGACGGTGTTACTCTTGGGCTTTAGGTGGTGTATTGGTTTGGGATCAGGTACAGCTGAGGGCCTCTCAGGGCTACTGGAATCCAGTCCGGACCATTACATAAACCAGGAGTAGCGGGGGAGGTTGGGTGTCTTTGTTGATGGTTCCCACTGGCTTGCTGTAGGAAGGGGGCCAACAGGAAAGCCTTATTTCAGCCCGGATTCCCTGCTGTCCCCTAGGAACAGATAGAACTGTGGTGAATAAAGAATGCCAACAGTGGGAACCACGCTACTCTTTCTTGGGGAATATCAAGATGTCAAGAACCTAGAGCAACTCCTGGCGTGAGACTGAGCTAGCGAGAACCCCGTGGCCTAAAGCTGTTTGGGTTGGTTAGGGTTTGAGGAGGGGAGTTTGCTCATTGGTTGACGAGGCTCCTCTGTGCCTGGGTGGCTGCCCAACGTGCACTAGCCAGAACGCACGTGTGTGGACCTGGTAGCAGGTGGTCACGGATCCCTCAGTGGAAAAGGTGAGAAGCCAGTGGGGAGCAGCAGCCAGGGACTGTCTGCTGGAGAAAGGCATAGCCTTCCGGGGTGCATGGGGGATGGGTTGGCGGACAGGATACATGTTTACATGTATACAAAGCTGTTTACTTTGTCAAGCTATTAGCTTATAACCATTTCTATCCCTGACACAGACAAAGAAATCTTCCTTATAGATTACGATTCTCTGGGTTGTTTGCTAGCAGGTTGGAGCATAACAGCAGCCTGAATGAGCACAAAAGCAGGTGGCATTAGGAGGGTGGCATGTATAGGAGATTGGCAGAGGAAGGTGGCATACATAGGAGATTGGCAGGTGGCATAGGAAGGTGGCATACATAGGAGATTGGCAGGTGGCATTAGGAAGGTGGCATACGTAGGAGATTGGCAGGTGGCATTAGGAAGGTGGCATACATAGGAGATTGGCAGGTGGCATTAGGAAGGTGGCATACGTAGGAGATTGGCAGGTGGCATAGGAAGGTGGCATACGTAGGACATTGGTGTCCTTGCCTCTTCTCTGTGCCTGTCATTGCTTTGTGTGGTCTCTCACTTTGCAGTCTTCTTTCACATGCCCTACCATGTTTGGAAAATGGGGGATTTAAGGTTATTCCTGGGTATGTTGTGCTCTTCTTTAACTTTCGTGAATGAGCCCTCTTCTAATTGGCTATTGTTATATAATCAGTCGGTTATATATATTATGTATAGTGGTCATATTACATTGTCTTAGTCCTTTTGGGCTGCTATAACAATATACATCAAAAACAAAACAAAACAAAAAACAAAACAAAACAGAAAAAAACAATATACATCAGACTGGTGGCTTATAAACAACAGATATTTATTCTCACTGTTCTGGAGGCTTGGAAGTCCAGGAGCATGTTGCCAGCAGACTTGGTAAGGGCCTGCTTTTTGGTTCACAGATGGCACCTTTTTGCTCTGTCCTCACTTGGTGGAAGGGGCAAGCAAGAAGCTCTCTGGGGCTCCGTTTACTAAGGTACTAATCTGATTCATGAGGGTTCTGCCCTCATGACCCAGTCACCTCCCAAAGGCCCCACCTCCTAATACCATCACCTTGGGCATTAGGTTTTCAACATATGAAGTTTGGGGGGACTCAAACATTCAGATTGTAGCATATATATAACCAGTAACTTATATTGAGAAAGCTGTTGATTTTAAGATATAATCGTGTAACTGGGCACTTTTCAAGCTCTTATCAATTCTAACCTCTTTTTGGTTATTTTTCTGGAATATTCTAGGTAGACAGTCATATCATCTGTAGGTGATGATATATTTTTTTTTCTTTTCTTATTTCTATTTCACGTTTTATTACCAGAGTTTAGACTAGATAGAAGGGGAAGATATTGTTAACTCAATCTGTTGAGTGATTTTTTTTTAACATAAGATTGAGTATTGTCCTTCAGGTAGATGTACTTTCCCTGTCCTATAGGGCAGGGGTCCCCAGCCCCTGGGCCTCGGACCGGTAGCAGTCCGAGGCCTGTTAGGAACCAGCTGCACAGCAGGAGGTGAGTGGCGGGCGAGCGAGCGAGTGAAGCTTCATCTGCCGCTCCCCATTGCTCGCATTACCGCCTGAGCCATCCCCTACCCGCCCCTCCCCATCCATGGAAAAACTGTCCTCCACAAAACTGGTCCCTGGTGCCAGAGAGGTTGGGGACAGCTGCTATAGGGGGCAGGTTGTATGACCCTTCAAGACTTCTCCTTATTAGTCTTGCCACTCTTTGTGCACCTACAGACCCATTGCACTAGTAGGTTCAGTTCCCTTAGAAAAACAAAGCAGTGTGTATGCATAGTCATTAAAGGTGAGCCAGCGGTGTATGTGATGGGGGCTAAGCCAGTATTAATGACAGGTTGATGTTGACTTTGGGAACTTTGACTCACCTGCAGAAATGGAAAGCCAACATAGTATATTAGCTTCTATAAAGACTGTAATTAGGCAAATAAATTTGTCCAGACACAGGCTAATATTGATATAGTGATTTTAAACGCTTTTCAAGTATTGTGGAATATAGAGCCGTGGATTACAAGAAATGGCAATAAAACAGCAGAAGCAAATAATGAACACTTAATAGGGAAGTTAAATTTTCACACTTGACCAGACTTACTGCAAAGGACTAATATAAAACTTAATATGCGCACTATCTCTGTTAAATGACAGTATAAGAGAAGTCATCTCAAATCATCCAGAATTAATTATCTTTGTACTAGGCTGCTTGAAATTACTCAAATTAGCTTCTGAAGACAGGCAGTTTTTCTTTACGCACAAATAATTGTCTTCTTAGGTTAGAAATGTTGCCACATATTAAGTCAAACATATTTTTGTACCTAACTCTTATATTTCTATCAGTTTATTTTCAGGAGAAGCCCATTTGAGAACTGAAATCATGCAAGAGAATAATTTTGATTGAAATGAATATTTCTAAGCTTGATGCATTTTCTATTAGTGTTGCATAATATTTTAGAAAGTATGTATGGCAGGCTTGCCAAAAATTACATTTAATTTCCTAAAGACTCTAGAAAGTAATAAAAAAATTTATATTAGTTTAATTGGTAGCTAGTAATGAGTTTAATACTGAGAGAGCTGATTTGCCTCTACTAGCAGTTTTAAGAGGTTAGTCTAATAGAAGTAACTACTTTGTGGTCTACCCCCAAACTTCCTACTGAATTTTTTCTGCTAGATTTTAGAATTATCATTTTGACAATAACCCAAATATTGTAATGGAATATAAATATGAGTTAGAACTAATATCTCAGTTTGGAGCAGGAAAAAATGGAAGGAGATATGTGATCTGAAAATCACCCTTCTGCAAGGTTGGGACTAGAAGGATACTTGTCAGGCAGTTGCCTCAAGCACAAAATTTAAGGGGGTACTAAAAAGCTACGCAATAAAATAAATAATATTTTCTTTCTTTTTTTTTACATCTTTATTGGAGTATAATTGCTTTACAATGGTGTGTTAGTTTCTGCTTTATAACAAAGTGAATCAGTTATACATATACATATGTTCCCATATCTCTTCCCTCTTGCGTCTCCCTCCCTCCCTCCCTCCCTATCCCACCCCTCTAGGTGGTCACAAAACAACGAGCTGATCTCCCTGTGCTATGCGGCTGCTTCCCACTAGCTATCTGTTTTATGTTTGGTAGTGTATATATGTCCATGCCACTCTCTCACTTTGTAAAAGCTTACCCTTCCCCCTCCCCATATCCTCAAGTCCATTCTCTAGTAGGTCTGTGTCTTTATTCCTGTCTTACCCCTAGGTTCTTCATGACATTTTTTTCCCTTAAATTCCATATATATGTGTTAGCGTATGGTATTTGTCTTTCTCTTTCTGACTTACTTCACTCTGTATGACAGACTCTAGGTCCATCCACCTCATTACAAATAGCTCAATTTCGTTTCTTTTTATGGCTGAGTAATATTCCATTGTATATATGTGCCACATTTTCTTTATCCATTCATTCGATAATGGACACTTAGGTTGTTTCCATCTCCTGGCTATTGTAAATAGAGCTGCAATGAACATTTTGGTACATGACTCTTTTTGAATTATGGTTTTCTCAGGGTATATGCCCAGTAGTGGGATTGCTGGGTCATATGGTAGTTCTATTTGTAGTTTTTTAAGGAACCTCCATACTGTTCTCCATAGTGGCTGTACCAATTCACATTCCCACCAGCAGTGCAAGAGTGTTCCCTTTTCTCCACACCCTCTCCAGCATTTAATGTTTCTAGAGTTTTTGATGATGGCCATTCTGACTGGTGTGAGATGATATCTCATTGTAGTTTTGACTTGCATTTCTCTAATGATTAATGATGTTGAGCATTCCTTCATGTGTTTGTTGGCAATCTGTATATCTTCTTTGGAGAAATGTCTATTTAGGTCTTCTGCCCATTTTTGGATTGGGTTGTTTGTTTTTTTGTTATTGAGCTGCATGAGCTGCTTGTAAATTTTGGAGATTAATCCTTTGTCAGTTGCTTCATGTGCAAATATTTTCTCCCATTCTGAGGGTTGTCTTTTGGTCTTGTTTATGGTTTCCTTTGCTGTGCAAAAGCTTTTAAGTTTCATTAGGTCCCATGTGTTTATTTTTGTTTTTATTTCCATTTCTCTAGGAGGTGGGTCAAAAAGGATCTTGCTGTGATTTATGTCATAGAGTGTTCTGCCTGTGTTTTCCTCTAAGAGTGTGATAGTTTCTGGCCTTACATTTAGGTCTTTAATCCATTTTGAGCTTATTTTTGTGTATGGTGTTAGGGAGTGATCTAATCTCATACTTTTACATGTACCTGTCCAGTTTTCCTAGTACCACTTATTGAAGAGGCTGTCCTTTCTCCACTCTACATAAATAAATAATAGTTTCATATGGTTAAAAAATTAAAATTAGTGCAAAAATTTGTAAACAAAATATCAAAAATGTAAGGAAGACAAGATCAGTATCTGATTTTTCCTTTTGTGTAAGGCTCAGTATGTCATAGCATGACTGATCATGTTACTGATCGTGTTTTAATTTAAAATTTTGATATTTTGTCCACCATGGATTTTTTTTTGCATTAATTTTTATGTTTTAAAAATATCATTTATCTTGGAACCACCTCTGGAATGTTGGAGTAAGGACACTGTGTAAATTCTCTTTTCCAAAACAGCAGTGAGAACAAAATTTCACTGAGTGAGGCAAAAATTGTCAAAATAAACGATTTTAGAACTCTGGAAATTGATCAAAGACTTGCAACAATCCAGGGGGTGTTTATTCAAGAAAAAAGACTGAATTGTGGTAAGAATAGTGACCTTTGTGGCATTTAAATTTATTCCCATTACCTCTTCCCAGCACCACCGTAGCCTTGAAAGCTAAAAGCTACTGGAGGGGACAGAGTAGGTTCAGAGCTCTTCAAATGCCCCGTTCTTAGAAAACTGTCACTGTATGACCTGTCTGGCAGCTCCCTGAAAAGCTCAGAACTTGTTTTTATTTCTCCTGACTCAGAACTCATTCTTTGCAAACACCCTTAGGGGATTTGTTAGAAACGATCAGTGGCAATTGTTTAACAACAGAACTTCCTAAGGTGGCTACACCGGTTGGGGTTAACAAGAGGTTGACCAAAAAACTGAAAAGGAATAATTGGGAAAAGAGATCTCTGTAGAGGGCTGTGAAAAACTTTGACATATTCCTTAGAATCTAGAAGGCCCATATGCATATTCAAGTCTGTACATATGCCTAAGTAAGACTTGAGAAGGCCTTAATCCATCACCTCTGGCTGACATTGAGGCTGTACACAAGCAGGAAGAATAGAGCCTGTGCTCCGCAACGGGAGAGGCCACAGCAGTGACAGGCCCACGTACCGCAAAAAAAAAAAAAAAAAAAAAAAAAAAAAGAGGACCCTAACTTAGGAGGGTTTCCAGTGCAAAGCCAGTGCTTCCACTGACTAAGTTATATGCCACGCATAAAGGATCTTTTTCTCTTTCCCGTTTCTTAAAAGAAGTATAAGTCTTGCCATGGTCTCTCGATATGTCTCTTCTGTGGAAAGAAGGACTGCGTGAGTCTTCCTGTCCTCCAATGGAGATGAAAGAAAAAGGACCCCCCCCAAAGCCACATGCTTCCAAGTTACCTCATTCATTCCACAAACATTCACTGAGCGCCCAGCATGTGTCAGGTGTTCAGTGGTCCAGGTGCCAGGAAAAAAGCAGTGAATAAACAGGATGCCAGCCCTCATGGAGCGCACATTCTGGTGACGAACTGGACCTACAGGAGCAAGATTAGAAAATGCACAGACCCCCACTTCCCTCCCCCATGTGCCAAGGCCACTTGTGAGACATATTGGTTCAAAGCATTTAAGGAAATCTCTGTCCCATCATTAGCTGACTAATGAAGCAAATTGGGCAGAGACTTAAGTGGCTGCACATGGTAAAGAAAATAGACTTTATAGAATTAGTCCAGGAAATGGACAGATAGCATTAGGAACAACAAAAGCAAACAGCAACAACAATAAACCTTTGGTTGGAGTGGCGGAATCTGATTTCTGGAGTTGCCATATTATATTATTTAAAATCAAATTTCAGCACACAATTGCAATACACAAAGAAATAGGAATGTATGACCAAGTCACAGGGACAAAACAATTAAAAATGTCCCTGAAAAAGTCCAGATGTTGGACTTACTAGACAAATGTTTTAAGTCAGCAATCATAAATGTGTTCAAAGAATGAAAGGAAGTCATGTCTAAAGAATTAAAGGATGAGAATGATGTCTCACTAAATACAGAATATAAATAAAGGGATAGAAATAACTTTAAAAGAACCAAATAGAAATTCTGGAGTTGAAAAGTACAGTAATGGGGGCTGAAAAATAGTTTTGAATTGGCAGAAGAAAGAATCAGGGAACTTGAAAGTAGGTCAATTGAAATTATACAATTTGAGGAACAGAAAGCCAAATGAATGAAGAAAAATGAACAGAACTTCAGATTATTCATTGTGAGTACCAACATAGGCATAATGGAAGTTCCAGAAGGAGAAAAGAGAGAGAAAGAATACTTGAAGAAACAATGGCCCCAAACTTGCCAAATTTAATTTAAAAGATTAATCTGCACATCCAAGAAGGTCAGTACATTTCAGGATAAATGCAGAGCTCCACAGCCAGACACACAACAGTCAAGCTGTTAAAAGCCAAAACAAAGAAAGCAGCAAGAGAGAATGAATTATTATGTATGAGGAATCCTCAGTAATATTAACATCTGACTTCTCATCAGAAATCATGGAAGCCTGAAGCTAGTTCCTTTAAAGTGCTGAAAGAACAACCACCCATATAGCAAAACTATCCTTCAACAAAGAAGAAAAAAATAAGACATCTCAGAAAAACAAAAACAGAGAAATTGTCACTACCAGACTTGCCCTATAAGAAATATTAAAGGGGAGCTCTCAGGTTGTAATAAAAGAACACTAGACAGTAACTCAAATCCATGGAAGAAATAAAGAGTATCAGTAAAAGTAACTGATTATGTAAATATCAAGGCAGTATAAACTACTAAGAAAATAACTAAGACATATAAAAGAAACAACAAGGGAATTAAAATGCTATAGAAAAATATCTATTTAACACAAAAGGCGGCAGTAATGGAGGAACAGAGGGACAAAAAGACATAAGACATTCAGAAAACAGAGTAAAATGGCAAATGTAAATACTGTCAGTAATTACATTAAATGTAAATGAACTAAACATACCAGTAAAAAGTCAGAGATGGGCAGAATGAATTAAATAAACATGATCTGACTATATTCTCACTACAGCAGACCCATTTTATATTCAAACACAAATAGTTTGAAAGTAAAAGAATAGAATAAGGTATACCATGCAAATAGTAACCAAAAGAGTGCTGGGAGTGGCTATACTAATATTATACAAAATAGATTTTAAGTAAAAAGTTATCACAAGAGACAGAGAAGGTCATTATATATTGATAAAAGGGTCAATCCATCAGAAAGACATAATAATTACAAACATATGTGCATCTAACAACAGTTTCCCAAAATACATGAAGCAAAAACTGACAGAATTGATGGGAGAAATAGAAAATACAACAATAATAGTTGGAGATTTCAATATCCTGCTTTCAATAACAAGTCGAAACTAGGCAGAAGTTTAGCTAGGCAGCTAGGCAGAAGATCAACAAAGAAATAGAAGACCTGAACAACATTATAAACCAGCTAGAACTAAGAGACATCCAAAGAACAACCCACCCAACCATAGTAGAATACACATTGTTTTCAGATGCATGTAGAAAATTCTTCAGAATAGACTATATTAGGCCATAGATCATGTTTCAATAACTTTAAAAGCATTGAAATCACACAAGGTATGTTTTTTTTAATCATACTGGAGTGATATTAGAAATCAGTAGCAGAAGGAAATTTCAGAAATTCATAAAATGTGGAAATTAAACAATATACTCTTTAATAACCAGTGGGTCAAAGAAGAGATCACAAGGGAAATTAGAAAATGCTTTGAGGTGAATGAAAACAAAGCATACTAAAACTTATGCCAGTAACTCAGTGCTTAGAGGGATATTTATAGTTAAGAATGCCTATATTAACACAAGAAGAAGGATCACAAATCAATAACCTAATCTTTCACCTTAAGAAAGTAGAAAAAGAAGAGCAAACTGAACCCTAAGCAAGCAGAAGGAAGGAAATAATAAAGACCAGAGTAGAAGTAAGTGAACTAGAGAATAGAAAAACAATAGAGAAAATCAATAAAACCTAAAATTAATCATTTTAAAAGATCAACAAAATTGACAAACCCTTAGCTGACTAACCAATAGAAAAAGAAGGAAGGCTCAATGACCAAAACCAGGAATGAAAGAGGGACTTTTATATACTACCCATGGTAGAGAAATAGAAAAGACCATAAGGAAATATTATGAATAACTTTATGTCAACAGTTTAGATAACCTAGATGAAATGGATGAACTCCTAGGAAGACACAGACTACCCAACTGACCCAAGAAGAAATAGAAAATCTGAAGTGACCTGTTACAAGTAAAGAAATTGAATTAGTTAAAATTTCCTGCAAAGAAAATCCCAGACTAAGATGACTTCACTGGTAAATTATCTCAAACAGTGAAGAATTAATAACAATTTAGCACAATCTCTTCCAGAAAATGGAAAAGGAGGGAACATTTCCCAGCTCATTTCCCCCCCCCAAATTATTTATTTATTTATTTATTTTTGGCTGTGTTGGGTCTTTGTTTCTGTGCGAGGGCTTTCTCTAGTTGCGGCAGGCGGGGGCCCCTCTTCATTGCGGTGCACGGGTCTCTCACTATCGCGGCCTCTCTTGTTGCAGAGCACAGGCTCCAGATGCGCAGGCTCAGTAGTTGTGGCTCACGGCCCTAGTTGCTCCGCGGCATGTGGGATCTTCCCAGACCAGGGCTCGAACCCGTGTCCCCTGCATTGGCAGGTGGATTCTCAACTGCTGCGCCACCAGGGAAGCCCCCAATTCATTTTTGAGGCCATTAATATTTTGATACTAAAACCAGAAGAAAAAAACATAAGAAAGCACAGACCAGTATTCCTTATGAATATAGATACAAAAATTTGCAACAAGATACTAGCAAACCAAATCCAGCAACATATAGAAAGGTTTATACATCATGACCAAGTGGGATTTCTCTAAGGAATGCAGGGGTGGCTTAATATATGAAAATCAGTGTAATACACCATATTAATAGAATAAAGTACATGCAAGACTTCTACACTGAAAACATCATTGAAAGAAAGTAAAGATAAGCTAAATAAATGGAAAGACATCCCCTATTCATGGACTGAAAGACAATATTGTTAAGATGGCAATGCTTCCCAAATTGACCTACAGACTCAATGTAATCCCAGCTGCTCTTTTAGCAGACTGATCCTAAAATTCATATGGAAATGCAAGGGACACAGAATAGCCAAAGCAATCCTGAAAAAGGAGAACAAAGATGAAGGACTCACACTTCCTGATTTTAAAACTAATTACAAAACTACAGTGATTAGATGATGTGGCACTGGCATAAGTATAGCCTTTTATAGATCAGTGGTATAAAATTGAGAGTCCAGAAATAAATGCTTACATTTATGATTTTTCAACAAGGGTGATAAGACAATTCAAAGAGAAAGAATAGTCTTTTTAACAAATGGTGCTGGAGTAACTGTACGTCCACATGCAGAAGAATGAAGTTGCACCTTTGCACTATATACAAAAATTAACTCAAAATGGATCACTGATTTGAATGTGAAAGCTAAAATAAAAAGACCTTTAGAAGAAAACATAGAAGTAAATTTTCATGCTCTTGGAGTAGGCAGTGGTTTCTTAAATATGATACCAAAAGCATAAGTAACAAAAGAAAGCATATATAAGTTGGGCTTCACAAAAATTAAAAACTTTTGTGTTTTAGAGAGTATCATCAAGAAAAAGATAGCCCATATAAGGGGAGTAAATTTTTTACAAATTATATAATAAGAACTTGTATCCAAAATGTATTAAGAATGGTTGCAACTCAATTATATAAATAACCCAATTAAAAATTGAAGGCTTCAAGTTGATATTTCTCCAAAGAAGATATACTAATGATAAATAAACCTATTAAAAGATGGTCAGCATTAGTTATTAGGGAGATACAAATCAAAAGTACAATGAGATATCACTACATACCCACTAAGATGGCTAACATAAAAAATACAATACCAAGTATTGGTGAAGATCGGAACCCTGATGATATATTGCTGGTGGCACTGTGAAATGGTACACTTTGGAAAATTGTTGCTAGTTACTCACAGTATAAACAGAGTTATAATATAACCCAGCAATTCCATTCCTAAGCATACACCTAAGAGAGCTGAAAATATATCCATATAAAAACTGTACACCAATTTGTACATAATAGCCCAAAACTGGAAACAATTCAGCTGTCCATCAACTGATGAATGGATAAAATGTGGCATGTTCGTACAATAGAATATTATTCATTCATAAAAAGGAATGAAGTACTGACGTGTGAACTTTTTTTTTTTTTTATTTTTTTTTATTTTACAAATTTAATCAGTTATACATATACATATGTTCCCATATCCCCTCCCTTTTGCGTCTCCCTCCCACCCTCCCTATCCCACCCCTCCAGGCGGTTACAAAGAACCGAGCTGATCTCCCTGTGCTATGCGGCTGCTTCCCACTAGCTATCTACCTTACGTTCGGTAGTGTATATATGTCCATGCCGCTCTTTCACTTTGTCACAGCTTACCCTTCCCCCTCCCCATATCCTCAAGTCCATGCTCTAGTAGGTCTGTGTCTTTATTCCTGTCTTACCCCTATGTTCTTGATGACATTTTTTTCTTAAATTCCATATATATGTGTCAGCATACAGTATTTGTCTTTCTCTTTCTGACTTACTTCACTCTGTATGACAGACGCTAGGTCCATCCACCTCATTACAAATAGCTCAATTTCATTTCTTTTTATGGCTGAGTAATATTCCATTGTATATATGTGCCACATCTTCTTTACCCATTCATCCGATGATGGACACTTAGGTTGTTTCCATCTCCGGGCTATTGTAAATAGGGCTGCTATGAACATTTTGGTACATGTCTCTTTTTGAATTATGGTTTTCTCAGGGTATATGCCCAGTAGTGGGATTGCTGGGTCATATGGTAGTTCTATTTGTAGTTTTTTAAGGAACCTCCATACCGTTCTCCATAGTGGCTGTACCAATTCACATTCCCACCAGCAGTGCAAGAGTGTTCCCTTTTTTCCACACCCTCTCCAGCATTTATTGTTTCTAGATTTTTTGATGATGGCCATTCTGACTGGTGTGAGATGATATCTCATTGTAGTTTTGATTTGCATTTCTCTAATGAGTAAAGATGTTGAGCATCCTTTCATGTGTTTGTTGGCTGTCTGTATATCTTCTGTGGAGAAATGTCTATTTAGGTCTTCTGCCCATTTTTGGATTGGGTTGTTTGTTTTTTTGCTATTGAGCTGCATGAGCTGCTTATAAATTTTGGAGATTAATCCTTTGTCAGTTGCTTCATTTGCAAATATTTTCTCCCATTCTGAGGGTTGTCTTTTCGTCTTGTTTATGGTTTCCTTTGCTGTGCAAAAGCTTTGAAGTTTCATTAGGTCCCATGTGTTTATTTTTGTCTTTATTTCCATTTCTCTAGGAGGTGGGTCAAAAAGGATCTTGCTGTGATTTATGTCATAGAGTGTTCTGCCTATGTTTTCCTCTAGGAGTTTGATAGTGTCTAGCCTTACATTTAGGTCTTTAATCCATTTTGAGCTAATTTTTGTGTATGGTGTTAGGGAGTGATCTAATCTCATACTTTTACATGTCCCTGTCCAGTTTTCCCAGCACCACTTATTGAAGAGACTGTCCTTTCTCCACTGTACATTCCTGCCTCCTTTATCAAAGATAAGGTGACCATATGTCCGTGGGTTTATCTCTGGGCTTTCTATCCTGTTCCATTGATCTATCTTTCTGTTTTTGTGCCAGTACCATACTGTCTTGATTACTGTAGCTTTGTAGTATAGTCTGAAGTCAGGGAGCCTGATTCCTCCAGCTCCGTTTTTCGTTCTCAAGATTGCTTTGGCTATTCGGGGTCTTTTGTGTTTCCATACAAATTGTGAAATTTTTTGTTCTAGTTCTCTGAAAAATGCCATTGGTAGTCTGATAGGGATTGCATTGAATCTGTAGATTGCTTTGGGTAGTAGAGTCATTTTCACAATGTTGATTCTTCCAATCCAAGAACATGGTACATCTCTCCATCTATTTGTATCATCTTTAATTTCTTTCATCAGTGTCTTATAATTTTCTGCATACAGGTCTTTTGTCTCCTTAGGTAGGTTTATTCCTAGATATTTTATTCTTTTTGTTGCAATGGTAAATGGGAGTGTTTCCTTGATTTCACTTTCAGATTTTTCATCATTAGTATATAGGAATGCCAGAGATTTCTGTGCATTAATTTTGTATCCTGCAACTTTACCAAATTCATTGATTAGCTCTAGTAGTTTTCTGGTAGCATCTTTAGGATTCTCTATGTATAGTATCATGTCATCTGCAAACAGTGACAGCTTTACTTCTTCTTTTCCCATTTGGATTCCTTTTATTTCCTTTTCTTCTCTGATTGCTGTGGCTAAAACTTCCAAAACTATGTTGAATAAGAGTGGTGAGAGTGGGCAACCTTGTCTTGTTCCTGATCTTAGTGGAAATGGTTTCAGTTTTTCACCATTGAGGACAATGTTGGCTGTGGGTTTGTCATATATGGCCTTTATTATGTTGAGGAAAGTTCCCTCTATGCCTACTTTCTGCAGGGTTTTTATCATAAATGGGTGTTGAATTTTGTCGAAAGCTTTCTCTGCATCTATTGAGATGATCATATGGTTTTTCTCCTTCAACTTGTTAATATGGTGTATCACGTTGATTGATTTGCGTATATTGAAGAATCCTTGCATTCCTGGAATAAACCCCACTTGATCATGGTGTATGATCCTTTTAATGTGCTGTTGGATTCTGTTTGCTAGTATTTTGTTGAGGATTTTTGCATCTATGTTCATCAGTGATATTGGCCTGTAGTTTTCTTTCTTTGTGACATCCTTGTCTGGTTTTGGTATCAAGGTGATGGTGGCCTCGTAGAATGAGTTTGGGAGTGTTCCTCCCTCTGCTATATTTTGGAAGAGTTTGAGAAGGATAGGTGTTAGCTCTTCTCTAAATGCTTGATAGAATTCGCCTGTGAAGCCATCTGGTCCTGGGCTTTTGTTTGTTGGAAGATTTTTAATCACAGTTTCAATTTCAGTGCTTGTGATTGGTCTGTTCATATTTTCTATTTCTTCCTGATTCAGTCTTGGCAGGTTGTGCATTTCTAAGAATTTGTCCATTTCTTCCAGGTTGTCCATTTTATTGGCATAGAGTTGCTTATAGTAATCTCTCATGATCTTTTGTATTTCTGCAGTGTCAGTTGTTACTTCTCCTTTTTCATTTCTAATTCTATTGATTTGAGTCTTCTCCCTTTTTTTCTTGATGAGTCTGGCTAATGGTTTATCAATTTTGTTTATCTTCTCAAAGAACCAGCTTTTAGTTTTATTGATCTTTGCTATCGTTTCCTTCATTTCTTTTTCATTTATTTCTGATCTGATTTTTATGATTTCTTTCCTTCTGCTAACTTTGGGATGTTTTTGTTCTTCTTTCTCTAATTGCTTTAGGTGCAAGGTTAGGTTGTTTATTCGAGATATTTCCTGTTTCTTAAGGTGGGATTGTATTGCCATAAACTTCCCTCTTAGAACTGCTTTTGCTGCATCCCATAGGTTTTGGGTCGTCGTGTCTCCATTGTCATTTGTTTCTAGGTATTTTTTAATTTCCTCTTTGATTTCTTCAATGATCACTTCGTTATTAAGTAGTGTATTGTTTAGCCTCCATGTGTTTGTATGTTTTACAGCTCTTTTCCTGTAATTGATATCTAGTCTCATAGCATTGTGGTCGGAAAAGATACTTGATACAATTTCAATTTTCTTAAATTTACCAAGGCTTGATTTGTGACCCAAGATATGATCTATCCTGGAGAATGTTCCATGAGCACTTGAGAAAAATGTGTATTCTGTTGTTTTTGGATGGAATGTCCTATAAATATCAATTAAGTCCATCTTGTTTAATGTATCATTTAAAGCTTGTGTTTCCTTATTTATTTTCATTTTGGATGACCTATCCATTGGTGAAAGTGGGGTGTTAAAGTCCCCTACTATGATTGTGTTACTGTCGATTTCTCCTTTTATGGCTGTTAATATTTCCCTTATGTATTGAGGTGCTCCTATGTTTGGTGCATAAATATTTACAATTGTTATATCTTCTTCTTGGATTGATCCCTTGATCATTATGTAGTGTCCTTCTCTGTCTCTTCTAGTAGTCTTTATTTTAAAGTCTATTTTGTCTGATATGAGAATTGCTACTCCAGCTTTCTTTTGGTTTCCATTTGCATGGAATATCTTTTTCCATCCCCTTACTTTCAGTCTGTATGTGTCTCTAGGTCTGAAGTGGGTCTCTTGTAGACAGCATATATATGGGTCTTGTTTTTGTATCCATTCAGCCAGTCTGTGTCTTTTGGTGGGAGCATTTAGTCCATTTACATTTAAGGTAATTATTGATATGTATGTTCCTATTCCCATTTTCTTAATTGTTTTGGGTTCGTTATTGTAGTTCTTTTCCTTCTGTTGTGTTTCTTGCCTAGAGAAGTTCCTTTAGCATTTGTTGTAAAGCTGGTTTGGTGGTGCTGAACTCTCTCAGCTTTTGCTTGTCTGTAAAGGTTTTAATTTCTCCATCAAATCTGAATGAGATCTTTGCTGGGTAGAGTAATCTTGGTTGCAGGTTTTTCTCCTTCATCACTTTAAGTATGTCCTGCCACTCCCTTCTGGCTTGTAGAGTTTCTGCTGAGAGATCAGCTGTTATCCTGATGGGGATTCCCTTGTGTGTTATTTGTTGTTTTTGCCTTGCTGCTTTTAATATGATTTCTTTGTGTTTAATTTTTGACAGTTTGATTAATATGTGTCTTGGTGTATTTCTCCTTGGATTTATTCTGTATGGGACTCTCTGTGCCTCCTGGACTTGATTAACTATTTCCTTTCCCATATTAGGGAAGTTTTCAACTATAATCTCTTCAAATATTTTCTCAGTCCCTTTCTTTTTCTCTTCTTCTTCTGGAACCCCTATAATTCGAATGTTGGTGCGTTTAATGTTGTCCCAGAGGTCTCTGAGACTGTCCTCTGTTCTTTTCATTCTTTTTTCTTTATTTTGCTGTGCAGCAGTTATTTCCACTATTTTATCTTCCACCTCACTTATCCGTTCTTCTGCCTCAGTTATTCTGCTATTGATCCCATCTAGAGTATTTTTTATTTCATTTATTGTGTTTTTAATTGATGCTTGATTCGTCTTTAGTTCTTCTAGGTCCTTGTTAACTGTTTCTTGCATTTTGTCTATTCTATTTCCAAGATTTTGGATCATCTTTACCATCATTATTCTGAATTCTTTTTCAGGTAGACTGCCTATTACCTCTTCATTTGTTAGGTCTGGTGGGTTTTTATCTTGCTCCTTCTCCTGCTGTGTGTTTTTCTGTCTTCTCATTTTGCTTATGTTACTGTGTTTGGGGTCTCCTTTTTGCAGGCTGCAGGTTCGTAGTTCCCGTTGTTTTTGGTGTCTGTCCCCAGTGGCTAAGGTTGGTTTAGTGGGTTGTGTAGGCTTCTTGGTGGAGGGGACTACTGCCTGTGTTCTGGTGGATGAGGCTGGATCTTGTCTTTCTGGTGGGCAGGTCCACGTCTGGTGGTGTGTTTTGGGGTGTTTGCGGACTTTTTATGATTTGAGGCAGCCTCTCTGCTAATGGGTGGCGTTGTGTTCCTGTCTTGCTAGTTGTTTGGCATAGGGTGTCCAGCCCTGTAGCTTGCTGGTCGTTGAGTGAAGCTGGGTGCTGGTGTTGAGATGGAGATCTCTGGAAGATTTTCGCCGTTTGATATTATGCGGAGCTGGGAGGTCTCTTGTGGACCAGTGTTCTGAAGTTCGCTCTCCCACCTCAGAGGCACAGCACTGACTCCTGGCTCCTCAATTTGGGATGATTTGTTGTCCATTCATGTATTCCACAGATGCAGGGTACACCAAGTTGATTGTGGAGCTTTAATCCGCTGCTTCTGAGGCTGCTGGGAGAGGTTTCCCTTTCTCTTCTTTGTTCTCACAGCTCCTGGGTCTCAGCTTTGGATTTGGCCCCGCCTCTGCGTGTAGGTCGCCGGAGGGCGTCTGTTCTTCGCTCAGACAGGACAGGGTTAAAGGAGCAGCCTCTTCGGGGACTCTGGCTCACTCAGGCCGGGCGGGAGGGAGGGGCACGGAGTGCGCGGCGAGCCTGCAGCGGCAGAGGTCGGCGTGACGTTGCACCAGCCCGAGGCGCGCCGTGCGTTCTCCCAGGGAAGCCGCCCCTGGATCCCGGGACCCCGGCAGTGGCAGGCTGCACAGGCTCCCGGAAGGGCGGTGTGGACAGTGACCTGCGCTCGCACACAGGCTTCTTGGCGGCGGCAGCAGCAGCCCCAGCGTCCCACGCCCGTCTCTGGGCTCCGCGCTTTCAGCCGCGACTCGCGCCCGTCTCTGGAGCTCCTTTACGCGGCGCTCTTAATCCCCTCTCCTCGTGCACCAGGAAACCAAGAGGGAAGAAAAAGTCTCCTGCCTCTTCGGCAGCTCCAGAGTTTTCCCGGACTCCCTCCCGGCTAGCTGTGGCACATTAGCCCCCTTCAGGCTGAGTTCTCGCCGCCAGCCCCAGTCCTCTCCCTGCGCTCTGACCGAAGCCCGAGCCTCAGCTCCAGCGCCGCCCGCCCCGGCGGGGGAGCAGACAAGCCTCTCGGGCTGGTGAGTGCCGCTCGGCACCGCTCCTCTGTGCGGGAATCTCTCTGCTTTGCCCTACCCAGGTATGTGGGGAGTTTCTTGCCTTTTGGGAGGTCTGGGGTCTTCTGCCAGCGTTCAGTAGGTGTTCTGTAGGAGTTGTTCCACGTGTAGCTGTATTTCTGGTGTATCTGTGGGGAGGAAGGTGATCTCCGCGTCTTACTCTTCCGCCATCTTACCCTGACGTGTGAACTTTGGAAACATTTTAAGTGGAAGAAGCCAGACATAAAAGGCCACACATTGTGTGGTTCCACTTATATCAAATACCCAGAATAGGCGGATTTATAGAGACAGAATAGATTAGTGGTTGTCAGAGGCTGGGCGTAGGGAGAATGATGGGGTATCTGCTAATCGGGATGGAGTTTCTTTGTGGGGTAATGAAAATGTTTTCAAATTTGATAGTGACAATGGTTGTACAGTTTTGTGAGTATATTAAAACCACTGAATTGCACCCTTTAAAATGGTGCATTTTATGGTATGTGAGTTACATATCAGTAACGCTGTTATTTAAAAACTTTTTCATCTTGCTTACGGAGTGTTTTGGTTCCTCTTGAATGTCGTGCCTGAGGCAGATGCTTTGTCTCATCGTAGTCCTGCCCCTGTCCTTCCCTACAGGGCTGCTGCCTGAGGATTCAGTAAAATATCTAGACTGGAAGATCAGGAACCTCAGGAAAGTTGGTGGTTACGTGTGAAGCAACAACTGATATTAGAGAAGGAAACTCTAGTGAATTGGTCGAACTTTGAAAGCACCATTCTGTGAGCTTTTAACATGTGAGCAGAGTCTGTACGTCCAGCAGGGCCATGCTGTATATCACCGCGCTGCAGCCTTTGGTGGCCATGGCTCTCTTAGCATTGGGAAAAGTTAAGAGCATCATCACAGATTTCTTAATAAGGAAGAGACAGGCTGTACTTTATAGAGCAGTGCTGTCTGATAGGAATACAATGTGAGCCACGATGTAATTTTAACTTTTCTAGTAACCACATTAACAAGGAAAAAAGAAACAGATGGAATTAATTTTAATATATTTTATTTAACCTAATATATTCAAAATATTATCTTCAGATAATTAATTTTAAAAATAGGGAAGGAGAAATAGATGAATGGCATAAAAAGAGATCAAAAAGTTTATTTTGCAACTGGCTGCATGTTCATACAAAAAACAAAGCAGAACAATTTATGGTGGGTGGCTCATTTGACTGGTCTCCTGGTAGGAGGGACAATTATTTAAGCCCTTCCTATTCCATCTCAGAAGAAAACACGCTTCGTGAACATGTAGACTTTTGTATCCAGGGCACTCACATGGCCTCTACGCTATCGGTTTTAGTCCCAGTAGCGTTGGGCGCGCCCCACGTTACATCGATAGCCGTGGGTCTGGTTGTGGTGCTGTTTGCTGTGCTGCTGGTGGTGCTCGTAGCGGTGGGGGGATGGGTGGGAGTGGTGGTTAGGGAAGGTCCTCAGATGGTTGGGCTCCTAAGTACATTAGACAGAAGTGAACCTCTCCTTCATCCCATCTGGACTTGGAGCTGTTTGATTTTCTCAGCGTGGTGTGATCTCTGCCCCCCTGCCCACCATATAAGGACTGGCAGCCCTTCTGCTTGCTTCCCCGGCGTCTAACCCTTCATCCATCTGCCCCCTGCACCTTGGTCCTCACTCATTTCTTTGTTGTTGTTGTTTTGCATTGTTTACATTTTATTAAAGTACAAAATTGTTGGAATTAAGCTAAATAGAAAAACATAGTAAATATTTACAAAAACCTTGATAACACCACTCACCTCACACACATGTAGCGAATGCAGGAAGGGCTTAAAAAGTTTGCAAGTTGAAAAGTATGGCGATTTCCTCAAATTGGATGTAACAGCTCGCTGCTGAGTGTGGCATCAATATAATATATAAGATCTTTGAGAGAATGCTGTCTCCGACTCGTCTGCAATCGAGTGCCTCCTAGAAATTTGTTCCTTGGGAGATTCAGACTCGCAGGCAGCCAGAGGGGACAAGTCAAGAGTTGAGATAATCACCATTTAGGATCTAATTTCCTTCATCTGATTGACTGTGTTGAGGTTCTATAGACACAGCCACGGTCCTCACTCACTTTGACATGCTGTCCCTTGCGCCTGCCCTTCTTAGAGATCTGCGTTCTTCCTCTCACCTCTTTGCCTTCCAGCCTTCAGCTTTTCTCTCTGCCACATTTATGCTCTTGGAAAAGACTATTGTTTCAAGGAGGAAGCCTCGAGGGAGTTGGCAGTAAATAGGGACCGGGTGGGAAGAAAGAGTGGAAAAGGTATTCTCAAGCCCTTCCAAATGCTGGAGGCAATTCATTCATTGTCTTTCAGGTGCCCTGAAGATGTGTTGGCTTGGAATGGAAACATTAATACCCAAACCCCTGATGCTGCTCAGAAAATGACGCGCGCAGCGATAGGTAGTTTTGGAGATTTAATTGTTTCATAATCACTGGGTTTTCCAATTCTGTCTATTTCCTCGCTTGGAAAAATGATTAAATTGTTTTTTTTGCACGTAAAAAATGGTTGCCTATCAGTAATTTTATATGACTCAACCTAATACTAGCAGGCTTTCTGTGGTATCTGTTGCCGTAGCATTTGGGAGGAAAATGTGTCTCTTTTCTACCACTGAGCAACTAATGTCCTTGCTGGACAATTTAGAGGAGAAAGTAATTTTTGCTGATTTATTTTGAAATACAGTTTTATTAAGGATTTAATTAATATTAATATTGTTAATATTGTAGGATTTACAGTTACTCTGGCTTTTTATTTCTTCTGAATTATTGGAAAGTAAGAAGCATAACAAGTATAAATTTGGTGCAATTTAAGAAAATTAAGATCTACAAAATGGACATGATTATTCATGTATCAGCGGTATTCTTCCCCTGATAAAAGCCAAGTCTTAAGTTCTTAAGATACTTCATTTATATGGTGTATTTAAGAATCAGTTTTCAGATCATTAACTACTTGAGGGATTAAAATAGAAAGAAAATTGAAGTCATGTAATCCATTGAGGATTAATCTGAATATGAGATTAAGTATCTCTAAAATCCTAGATACAGCCAATGGAAAAGTAGTGAGTTTGTTGAAACAACTCCCATTACGAAGAATTTATTTGTGGCACAATTACTGCCTAGATTCAAGAACTCCTGTGCTAACTTTATTTTTCATTGAGAAGTAGTAGTGTAATGAAGTACCTGTTTATGTTTCCCCAAATCTTGCTCCTTTCTTCTGAATTTTCCTGTGCCTTCTCTTTTTAAGGTTTCTACACCTGGATTGTCAACTAGGGCAAATTGTCACCAATGGCAGTAAAACTTGTTTTCTGGGGGTCAAGGTGAGTTTATGTGGATTTCTGTTCAATTTATGATTCCATTTGACTGGGGCTCATAGTTCCCTCTTAAATGTTGTATGATACTTCTTGGTAGTCAAAGTAAAGAGCTGGTGGTAATTTTGGGTAAATATTATTAATGATGCAAGCAAATAAAAATGAATTCTCATACGAAAGCTTAATTCAACTTTGCTTTTTTTAAGATATGAGGATTATATTCAGACGTTGACTGGAACTCAAGTTCAAGCAACGTGTTTTGTTAATGATTTTAAATTCGAGGAGTGTGTATATAAGGACATCTCTTTCCTAGTGGTGATTAATCTTCTCCTGCAACAAAAGGTTATGGTGTGATTGTTAACATGTGTTTAATGTTATCAGTTGACAGAAATAGAACAAGAGGATGCAGTCGTATTTAGGGGCTTGCCTTGATTAGAGGATGTGCTTCTTGAGAGAAAAAGACCAGATTGGGAGGGAAAAAGTTAATGCAGTGCAAACAGAGTTTATTAAATGATGCGTAGAAGCTTTAGTGAACAGCCAAGACCATGGAAAGTTTAAAACATTTGAGATATTTGAGAGAAGCTTTTCTGGGGGCTGCTGCTAGTCCATATGGCATTGTGTGCAAATTAGACAAAGGCATCCCTTCCACAGACCTTTTACGTCCATCTGATGGAGAATGGTTGGAGTGTACTGATTTTTAGAACAAGACACTTTATTGCCATATGCTGGAAACTTGTAAGATAAATAAATTACCCATCTTTAAGTCATCAAAGTTGTAATAAAAATACAATTTTTAAAATGATGTGGTTGGCGCCCCCTTGAATGTGGTGGCTTTGCACAGTTTGCAACCTGAACAACTGCCAGGCTGGCTTTGCTTTCAGGACAGATTCTAAGGAAGGGTTTTTTTTTAAAATTAAGTTCTGGTCCTTGAGGACGAGAAAGAAATAATAGTTTGGGGTATGGCTTTGATTGGACACTTGGATTGATTGAAAAACACTTAATCAGAGGGATAGTAGCTTCTGTAGGTTTGGAGGCCAGAAGGCTGGCCTGCGTTTTCTAGGGGTAAAACTAGGGAGGGAAAACCTAAACCATGTTTTAAACCAAATTAATGACTCAGTTCCTGCAATTGAGTGATAGTGTGTACTTTCACATTCCCAGCACTTCTGAAGTGGTTTTATTCTGTAGATCACCACCTCTGTAACGTTCTTGTTCTTAAGGTCTATTTATTTATTTATTTAAAAGCATGTGGGTTTTTTTGTTGTTGTTTATTTATTTATTTATGGCTGCGTTGGGTCTTTGTTACTGCGCATGGGCTTTCTCTAGTTGCGGCGACCGGGGGCTACTCTTCGTTGCGGTGCATGGGCTTCTCATTGCGGTGGCTTCTCTTGTTGCGGAGCACAGCCTCTAGGTGCGCAGGCTTCAGTAGTTGTGGCACGCGGGCTCAGTAGTTGTGGCTCACGGGCTCTAGAGCGCAGGCTCAGTAGTTGTGGCGCACGGGCTTAGTTGCTCCGCAGCATGTGGGATCTTCCCAGACCAGGGCTTGAACCCGTGTCCCCTGCATTGGCAGGCGGATTCTTAATCACTGCGCCACCAGGAAGTCCTTTAAGGACTATTTAAACTTGAGTTTTTCCCCAGTAAAAAGGAGTTGCTTTTAAAATGTTGAGTGTGTCTATAATGGCTGGCTCTTCCCTACTGATGAATTTTTGTAATTAATCTTCTGATGAGACAAAAAGCTGTTATGTTGTTGTTAAGGGGTGGATATTGATTGATAAATACAGGGTAACAGAGATGCACCAGTATGTTGGGTCCAGAGATAGGGCTGCAGGTGGAGAATGTGACTGATGACTGATGTATTATTGAGATTAAAAAAATAACAGATATGGGAGAAAACAGTGTAGTGCGGGTGGGTGATGGTGGTGGTGGTCTCGGTAGCTGGGGTCATGGGTGGAGGCCGTGGTGACTGTTGGGGTGGTCAGGATGGTGGCAGCTCCGGGGGTACCGTGGGGGAGGTGGGCGGCAGTAGCCACCGGGACATCGATGACTCACGAGAGGGAAGGGAATGGGAGATGGAAAAGATGCCAGGCCATAGAAGCCAAATATACGGCCTGGGAAAAAGCTCTTGCTTTCTTGGGTGCTGATGACAGAATTGATTAGAGGGAAATCCAAGGGGCTTCTCTTTGGGGAATGATAAACACGTTTTGTTACTGTACCATTTATCCATCTCTTCCTCCCCTGGAGGATACCCCTTTCCCTTAAGAATAACTACAAAGAGATCTCAGAGAATAGTTATAACTCCAGTGAATGTTGGTGTTTATTTCCCTTACCCCTGCCACGGCCTGCATCTCTCTCCTCTGTGTGTGTGTGTGTGTGTGTGTGTGTGGTAGGGTGGGGGGTTGGTCCTCTGAATACAGAAGTAGAGGAATACATGATCAGTTATTTAATTATTTATGGTTTGGCCGTGCCACGTGGCATGCGGGATCTTAATTTCCCGACCAGGGATCGAACCCGTGCCCCCTGCAGTGGAAACGTGGAGTCTTAACCACTGGACCACCAGGGAAGTCCCTACATGATCAATTAAGAGAACCATTTATGTGATTTATGGGAAGAGGCCTTGGTATTATTTACCTCTGAAACCTCTCTCACCCACCCCCGCCGCACGTACATGATTTGTGTTTTGAAGAGAGAAATGATGTGGATTTAAAAGAGATGAGTTTAGGGGCAGAAGGAAAAGGGGAAAGAGGATTCGGGAGGTTTACATGGATTAATTCCCTCATGGGTAATTGCGTAGCTGTCTGTTTCACTTTGTTTCTTTTTTCTTTTTTCCTGTACACGGGCCTCTCACTGTTGCGGCCTCTCCCGTTGCGGAGCACAGGCTCCAGACGCGCAGGCTCAGCGGCCATGGCTCACGGGCCCAGCCGCTCCGCGGCATGTGGGATCCTCCCGGACTGGGACACGAACCAGTGTCCCCTGCATCGGCAGGCAGACTCTCAACTACTGCACCACCAGGGAAGCCCCTGTTTGTATCTTTATGTCTGATTTTTTTTTCTTTGCCTTTGGAATACCAAGGAAAGACTGAGAATATGGAGATGTTTTGGGTCTAATGTTTGGTATCTGTGGTATTGAGCTGGTAATTTCGTGTTCCATTTTTCCTTACCTTTCATAGGGAGAATGATATTTGCTACTAGAAAAGATTTGTGAAAACACTAGCTTCATAAATGTTAAAATGAAAATGGTATTTAAGAACAGTCCAGTGCTCTCATTGTCATTAATCTTCATAAATTTGGGGTTGACATATTTTATCACTCTGTGATCCCAGTAATTGTTTTCATTACTTTTAATAAGAGATCCTTTCTGCTGATTATGTAGAGATGTAGGTACGCTGCAGCAGGAGTGATGTAGACAATAAAGAATAGCTTTTTAAAAGGCGGTGGTTAGTGGGTTCTCATATGGGGGAGGGTGTTAGGTTAGGTGCAGAGTGCCATGTACATCACCCATTGCTGAATGGCCTGGCTTCGCGGTGTTTAAGTGCCAGCTCTGTCTACCATCTAGTGAGCGCTCTCTTGCTTCAGTGCCGTGTGAGCCCGTAACACTCATCGTCTCGTTGCCCCGTTGAACGCTCTGAGGTAGGTGCTGACATTACTCTCATTTTCCAGCTCGGAAGTGGTGAGGGTTGGAGCCGGACCTTGCAGCCGGCTGCGCCCTTAACCATTGGGCTCTACTGCCTTGCTGGACACCCACGTGGATCCACTCCTCAAAGTCCTTCTCGTCTCTCAAATTCTGTATGTTCCAGACTAGCCTTCCTCATCCCCCATCGTATGAAGCATGATAGCATCGTAGACAGAACTGCTTTAAAATGGAGCACATAATTCTATTATTAGACAGCACCAGCTGAACAAGGTCAGAGGAACCCTAGATAGAAGTTTGCACCCTGTAATGAGACGTGAGGGAATTGTTGGTTACAATTTGTTTCCTAGAGACCTTAGGGGTTTTTAAAGACTATATATTTTTTTCCCACCAGAGAAGGTCCTGTGATTCTGAAATATCTAAATGTCAAATAGGACTGAAACATACTCATATGCTGAGTATGTGAAGAAACTCAGCAGTGCGTAGGCTTTATTTTCTGCTTTAAAATGATCCTCAGGAGTAGATTAGAAGCACCAGGGTCTCAGAATCCATTATTTCAGGGATAGTGAGGTTAATCTTTTTCCTAATCCATCTTTCCCTTAGGCAGAAAATGTAGTAGTAGAGACCGGCCACATTTCAATATTTAAATCCATAGACCCAGAGCCCCGAATTTTAGGAAATTGGTTGTTGGGGGTGAGGGAGGAAGAGTGAATAAAAGTCCGTGGACGATCGCATCGAGATGATGAGAAATCACTTAGACTTTTTTGTTGTTTGTTTCTAAACGGTGCATAAGACAGCTCAGTTTTCCCTGCACCACTCTCTCAAACTGTTAGACATACTGTCATCCAGCCCCTCGAGCTAGGAATTAAACCTGTGTTCTGTTCGATGCAAGGCCAGATTTTATTCAACTAGGTCATCGGGGCACACACACGGGCTTGGATCCCACTGGCACTGTGTCATCTTTGGTAATTAATGGGTAAGCCCGCCAGTAGGCAAATGAAATGGCTTCACTCCGGCTATTAGAGGCAGATAGCAGGGAACTGTGTAAATTTGAACAGGCATCCAGTTAGTGATGAATTACAACGGGAGTCTTGGAAAAGTTCCTGTGGTACTCACATTATGTCAGATGAGTTCATCGTATTTAAAATGATCACAGAAATTACAGAAGAATTAAACATGAATGGGTTATTCAAATGTTTTATGACATGGCTGTAACTTGCACATTTTTCATACAATGTATACTTCCACCCACTTCTTTCCCCCTTTTAGAAACACTGATAACCTGCACTGACACCAGCCAGTTGGCAGTGATTTCCTGGGGCAGAAGCTTGGGACTTTGTGTAGAGAGGTCATTTGGAGATCCATTTCTAGTTCTTCTTTTGAAGGTTTAGTTTGGTTCTATTTAACAATAGGAGAATGAACTAAGTGGCTTTTTAAGATCTGCTTTTGCCTGCAAAGGGTTTTGTATTTAATTTGTCCTCATATTTTTATGGTTGTTCTTTATTGTATTTAGCATCCTGATTGTTAAAAATGCTATGTGTGTTTAATGTCCAGGTGCTAAGATGGGGACATTCCTCTAGATGCCAGGATAGGCTTTACGGCCTTTTCAAAAGTTGTCACCCCGTGTGGATTGGGGAGTGGCCTTGGCACATGGGGGAGGGAAGTGGGGGTCTGTGCATTTTCTAATCTTGCTCCTGTAGGTCCAGTTCGTCACCAGAATGTGCGCTCCATGAGGGCTGGCATCCTGTTTATTCACTGCTTTTTTCCTGGCACCTGGACCACTGAACACCTGACACATTCTGGGCTCTCAGTGAATGTTTGTGGAATGAATGAGGCAACTTGGAAGCATGTGGCTTTGGGGGGGGTCCTTTGTCTTTCATCTCCATTGGAGGACAGGAAGACTCACGCAGTCCTTCTTTCCACAGAAGAGACATATCGAGAGACCATGGCAAGACTTATACTTCTTTTAAGAAACGGGAAAGAGAAAAAGATCCTTTACGCGTGGCATATAACTTAGTCAGTGGAAGCACTGGCTTTGCACTGGAAACCCTCCTAAGTTAGGGTCCTCTTTTTTTTTTTTTTTTTTTTTTTTTGCGGTACGCGGGCCTCTCCCGTTGCGGAGCACAGGCTCTGGACGCGCAGGCTCAGCGGCCATGGCTCACGGGCCCAGACGCTCCGCGGCATTGTGGGATCTTCCCGGACCGGGGCACGAACCCGTGTCCCCTGCATCGGCAGGCAGACTCCCAACCACTGCACCACCAGGGAAACCCTAGGTTCCTCTTTATGCTTTTTTTTTTTTTTTTTTTTTTTTTTTTTAATTTTTTTTATTTTACAAATTTAATCAGTTATACATATACATATGTTCCCATATCCCCTCCCTTTTGCGTCTCCCTCCCACCCTCCCTATCCCACCCCTCCAGGCGGTCACAAAGAACCGAGCTGATCTCCCTGTGCTATGCGGCTGCTTCCCACTAGCTCTCTACCTTACATTTGGTAGTGTATATATGTCCATGCCGCTCTTTCACTTTGTCACAGCTTACCCTTCCCCCTCCCCATATCCTCAAGTCCATGCTCTAGTAGGTCTGTGTCTTTATTCCTGTCTTACCCCTATGTTCTTGATGACATTTTTTTCTTAAATTCCATATATATGTGTCAGCATACAGTATTTGTCTTTCTCTTTCTGACTTACTTCACTCTGTATGACAGACTCTAGGTCCATCCACCTCATTACAAATAGCTCAATTTCATTTCTTTTTATGGCTGAGTAATATTCCATTGTATATATGTGCCACATCTTCTTTATCCATTCATCCGATGATGGACACTTAGGTTGTTTCCATCTCCGGGCTATTGTAAATAGGGCTGCTATGAACATTTTGGTACATGTCTCTTTTTGAATTATGGTTTTCTCAGGGTATATGCCCAGTAGTGGGATTGCTGGGTCATATGGTAGTTCTATTTGTAGTTTTTTAAGGAACCTCCATACTGTTCTCCATAGTGGCTGTACCAATTCACATTCCCACCAGCAGTGCAAGAGTGTTCCCTTTTTTCCACACCCTCTCCAGCATTTATTGTTTCTAGATTTTTTGATGATGGCCATTCTGACTGGTGTGAGATGATATCTCATTGTAGTTTTGATTTGCATTTCTCTAATGAGTAAAGATGTTGAGCATCCTTTCATGTGTTTGTTGGCTGTCTGTATATCTTCTGTGGAGAAATGTCTATTTAGGTCTTCTGCCCATTTTTGGATTGGGTTGTTTGTTTTTTTGCTATTGAGCTGCATGAGCTGCTTATAAATTTTGGAGATTAATCCTTTGTCAGTTGCTTCATTTGCAAATATTTTCTCCCATTCTGAGGGTTGTCTTTTGGTCTTGTTTATGGTTTCCTTTGCTGTGCAAAAGCTTTGAAGTTTCATTAGGTCCCATGTGTTTATTTTTGTCTTTATTTCCATTTCTCTAGGAGATGGGTCAAAAAGGATCTTGCTGTGATTTATGTCATACAGTGTTCTGCCTATGTTTTCCTCTAGGAGTTTGATAGTGTCTGGCCTTACATTTAGGTCTTTAATCCATTTTGAGCTAATTTTTGTGTATGGTGTTAGGGAGTGATCTAATCTCATACTTTTACATGTCCCTGTCCAGTTTTCCCAGCACCACTTATTGAAGAGACTGTCCTTTCTCCACTGTACATTCCTGCCTCCTTTATCAAAGATAAGGTGACCATATGTCCGTGGGTTTATCTCTGGGCTTTCTATCCTGTTCCATTGATCTATCTTTCTGTTTTTGTGCCAGTACCATACTGTCTTGATTACTGTAGCTTTGTAGTATAGTCTGAAGTCAGGGAGCCTGATTCCTCCAGCTCCATTTTTCGTTCTCAAGATTGCTTTGGCTATTCGGGGTCTTTTGTGTTTCCATACAAATTGTGAAATTTTTTGTTCTAGTTCTGTGAAAAATGCCATTGGTAGTTTGATAGGTATTGCATTGAATCTGTAGATTGCTTTGGGTAGTAGAGTCATTTTCACAATGTTGATTCTTCCAATCCAAGAACATGGTACATCTCTCCATCTATTTGTATCATCTTTAATTTCTTTCATCAGTGTCTTATAATTTTCTGCATACAGGTCTTTTGTCTCCTTAGGTAGGTTTATTCCTAGATATTTTATTCTTTTTGTTGCAATGGTAAATGGGAGTGTTTCCTTGATTTCACTTTCAGATTTTTCATCATTAGTATATAGGAATGCCAGAGATTTCTGTGCATTAATTTTGTATCCTGCAACTTTACCAAATTCATTGATTAGCTCTAGTAGTTTTCTGGTAGCATCTTTAGGATTCTCTATGTATAGTATCATGTCATCTGCAAACAGTGACAGCTTTACTTCTTCTTTTCCCATTTGGATTCCTTTTATTTCCTTTTCTTCTCTGATTGCTGTGGCTAAAACTTCCAAAACTATGTTGAATAAGAGTGGTGAGAGTGGGCAACCTTGTCTTGTTCCTGATCTTAGTGGAAATGGTTTCAGTTTTTCACCATTGAGGACGATGCTGGCTGTGGGTTTGTCATATATGGCCTTTATTATGTTGAGGAAAGTTCCCTCTATGCCTACTTTCTGCAGGGTTTTTATCATAAATGGGTGTTGAATTTTGTCAAAAGCTTTCTCTGCATCTATTGAGATGATCATATGGTTTTTCTCCTTCAACTTGTTAATATGGTGTATCACATTGATTGATTTGCGTATATTGAAGAATCCTTGCATTCCTGGAATAAACCCCACTTGATCATGGTGTATGATCCTTTTAATGTGCTGTTGGATTCTGTTTGCTAGTATTTTGTTGAGGATTTTTGCATCTATGTTCATCAGTGATATTGGCCTGTAGTTTTCTTTCTTTGTGACATCCTTGTCTGGTTTTGGTATCAAGGTGATGGTGGCCTCGTAGAATGAGTTTGGGAGTGTTCCTCCCTCTGCTATATTTTGGAAGAGTTTGAGAAGGATAGGTGTTAGCTCTTCTCTAAATGCTTGATAGAATTCGCCTGTGAAGCCATCTGGTCCTGGGCTTTTGTTTGTTGGAAGATTTTTAATCACAGTTTCAATTTCAGTGCTTGTGATTGGTCTATTCATATTTTCTATTTCTTCCTGAGTCAGTCTTGGCAGGTTGTGCATTTCTAAGAATTTGTCCATTTCTTCCAGGTTGTCCATTTTATTGGCATAGAGTTGCTTATAGTAATCTCTCATGATCTTTTGTATTTCTGCAGTGTCAGTTGTTACTTCTCCTTTTTCATTTCTAATTCTATTGATTTGAGTCTTCTCCCTTTTTTTCTTGATGAGTCTGGCTAATGGTTTATCAATTTTGTTTATCTTCTCAAAGAACCAGCTTTTAGTTTTATTGATCTTTGCTATCGTTTCCTTCATTTCTTTTTCATTTATTTCTGATCTGATTTTTATGATTTCTTTCCTTCTGCTAACTTTGGGATGTTTTTGTTCTTCTTTCTCTAATTGCTTTAGGTGCAAGGTTAGGTTGTTTATTCGAGATATTTCCTGTTTCTTAAGGTGTGATTGTATTGCCATAAACTTCCCTCTTAGAACTGCTTTTGCTGCATCCCATAGGTTTTGGGTCGTTGTGTCTCCATTGTCATTTGTTTCTAGGTATTTTTTAATTTCCTCTTTGATTTCTTCAGTGATCACTTCGTTATTAAGTAGTGTATTGTTTAGCCTCCATGTGTTTGTATGTTTTACAGCTTTTTTCCTGTAATTGATATCTAGTCTCATAGCATTGTGGTCGGAAAAGATACTTGATACAATTTCAATTTTCTTAAATTTACCAAGGCTTGATTTGTGACCCAAGATATGATCTATCCTGGAGAATGTTCCATGAGCACTTGAGAAAAATGTGTATTCTGTTGTTTTTGGATGGAATGTCCTATAAATATCAATTAAGTCCATCTTGTTTAATGTATCATTTAAAGCTTGTGTTTCCTTATTTATTTTCATTTTGGATGACCTGTCCATTGGTGAAAGTGGGGTGTTAAAGTCCCCTACTATGATTGTGTTACTGTCGATTTCTCCTTTTATGGCTGTTAATATTTCCCTTATGTATTGAGGTGCTCCTATGTTTGGTGCATAAATATTTACAATTGTTATATCTTCTTCTTGGATTGATCCCTTGATCATTATGTAGTGTCCTTCTTTGTCTCTTCTAGTAGTCTTTATTTTAAAGTCTATTTTGTCTGATATGAGAATTGCTACTCCAGCTTTCTTTTGGTTTCCATTTGCATGGAATATCTTTTTCCATCCCCTTACTTTCAGTCTGTATGTATCTCTAGGTCTGAAGTGGGTCTCTTGTAGACAGCATATATATGGGTCTTGTTTTTGTATCCATTCAGCCAGTCTGTGTCTTTTGGTGGGAGCATTTAGTCCATTTACATTTAAGGTAATTATTGATATGTATGTTCCTATTCCCATTTTCTTAATTGTTTTGGGTTCGTTATTGTAGTTCTTTTCCTTCTGTTGTGTTTCTTGCCTAGAGAAGTTCCTTTAGCATTTTTTGTAAAGCTGGTTTGGTGGTGCTGAACTCTCTCAGCTTTTGCTTGTCTGTAAAGGTTTTAATTTCTCCATCAAATCTGAATGAGATCCTTGCTGGGTAGAGTAATCTTGGTTGCAGGTTTTTCTCCTTCATCACTTTAAGTATGTCCTGCCACTCCCTTCTGGCTTGTAGAGTTTCTGCTGAGAGATCAGCTGTTATCCTGATGGGGATTCCCTTGTGTGTTATTTGTTGTTTTTCCCTTGCTGCTTTTAATATGATTTCTTTGTGTTTAATTTTTGACAGTTTGATTAATATGTGTCTTGGTGTATTTCTCCTTGGATTTATTCTGTATGGGACTCTCTGTGCCTCCTGGACTTGATTAACTATTTCCTTTCCCATATTAGGGAAGTTTTCAACTATAATCTCTTCAAATATTTTCTCAGTCCCTTTCTTTTTCTCTTCTTCTTCTGGAACCCCTATAATTCGAATGTTGGTGCGTTTAATGTTGTCCCAGAGGTCTCTGAGACTGTCCTCTGTTCTTTTCATTCTTTTTTCTTTATTTTGCTGTGCAGCAGTTATTTCCACTATTTTATCTTCCACCTCACTTATCCGTTCTTCTGCCTCAGTTATTCTGCTATTGATCCCATCTAGAGTATTTTTTATTTCATTTATTGTGTTTTTAATCGATGCTTGATTCGTCTTTAGTTCTTCTAGGTCCTTGTTAACTGTTTCTTGCATTTTGTCTATTCTATTTCCAAGATTTTGGATCATCTTTACCATCATTATTCTGAATTCTTTTTCAGATAGACTGCCTATTACCTCTTCATTTGTTAGGTCTGGTGGGTTTTTATCTTGCTCCTTCTCCTGCTGTGTGTTTTTCTGTCTTCTCATTTTGCTTATGTTACTGTGTTTGGGGTCTCCTCTTTGCAGGCTGCAGGTTCGTAGTTCCCGTTGTTTTTGGTGTCTGTCCCCAGTGGCTAAGGTTGGTTTAGTGGGTTGTGTAGGCTTCTTGGTGAAGGGGACTACTGCCTGTGTTCTGGTGGATGAGGCTGGATCTTGTCTTTCTGGTGGGCAGGTCCACGTCTGGTGGTGTGTTTTGGGGTGTTTGCGGACTTTTTATGATTTGAGGCAGCCTCTCTGCTAATGGGTGGTGTTGTGTTCCTGTCTTGCTAGTTGTTTGGCATAGGGTGTCCAGCACTGTAGCTTGCTGGTCGTTGAGTGAAGCTGGGTGCTGGTGTTGAGATGGAGATCTCTGGAAGATTTTCGCCGTTTGATATTATGTGGAGCTGGGAGGTCTCTTGTGGACCAGTGTCCTGAAGTTCGCTCTCCCACCTCAGAGGCACAGCACTGACTCCTGGCTCCTCAATTTGGGATGATTTGTTGTCTATTCATGTATTCCACAGATGCAGGGTACATGAAGTTGATTGTGGAGCTTTAATCCGCTGCTTCTGAGGCTGCTGGGAGAGGTTTCCCTTTCTCTTCTTTGTTCTCACAGCTCCTGGGTCTCAGCTTTGGATTTGGCCCCGCCTCTGCGTGTAGGTCGCCGGAGGGCGTCTGTTCTTCGCTCAGACAGGACAGGGTTAAAGGAGCAGCCTCTTCGGGGACTCTGGCTCACTCAGGCCGGGCGGGAGGGAGGGGCACGGAGTGCGGGGCGTGCCTGCAGCGGCAGAGGTCGGCGTGATGTTGCACCAGCCCGGGGCGCGCCGTTCGTTCTCCCAGGGAAGCCGCCCCTGGATCCCGGGACCCCGGCAGTGGCAGGCTGCACAGGCTCCCGGAAGGGCGGCGTGGACAGTGTCCTGCGCTCGCACACAGGCTTCTTGGCGGCGGCAGCAGCAGCCCCAGCGTCCCACGCCCGTCTCTGGGCTCCGCGCTTTCAGCCGCGACTCGCACCCGTCTCCGGAGCTCCTTTACGCGGCGCTCTTAATCCCCTCTCCTCGCGCACCAGGAAACCAAGAGGGAAGAAAAAGTCTCCTGCCTCTTCGGCAGCTCCAGAGTTTTCCCGGACTCCCTCCCGGCTAGCTGTGGCACATTAGCCCCCTTCAGGCTGAGTTCTCGCCGCCAGTCCCAGTCCTCTCCCTGCGCTCTGACCGAAGCCCGAGCCTCAGCTCCAGCGCCGCCCGCCCTGGCGGGGGAGCAGACAAGCCTCTCGGGCTGGTGAGTGCCGCTCGGCACCGCTCCTCTCTGCGGGAATCTCTCTGCTTTGCCCTACCCAGGTATGTGGGGAGTTTCTTGCCTTTTGGGAGGTCTGGGGTCTTCTGCCAGCATTCAGTAGTTGTTCTGTAGGAGTTGTTGCACGTGTAGCTGTATTTCTGGTGTATCTGTGGGGAGGAAGGTGATCTCCGCGTCTTACTCTTCCGCCATCTTACCCGGAAGTTCTCCTGCTTTTTTTTTTTTTAATTGAAGTATAGTTGATTTACAATGTTGTGTTAGTTTCTCGTGTATAGCAAAGTTATTCAGTTATTCATACATATATATCTATCTCTTTCAGATTCCTTTTCCTTATAGGTTATTACAAAATATTGAGTAGAGCTCCCTGTGCTATACAGTGGGTCTTTGTTGTTTATTTATTTTACATATAGTAGTGTGGATCTGTTACTCCCAAATTCCTAATTTATCCCTCCTCCCCCATCTTTCCCCTTTGGCAACCATAAGTTTGATTTCTATGTTTGTGAGTCTGTTTCTGTTTTGTAAATAAGTTCATTTGTATCATCTTTTTAGATTCCACATATAGGTAAATTTGTCTTTCTCTGTCTGACTTACTTCACTTAGTATGTTAATCTCTCGGTCCATCCATGCTGCTGCAAATGGCATTATTCTATTCTGTTTTTATGGCTGAGTAGTAGTCTATTGTATAAATGTACCACACCTTCTTTATATAGACAGCTTATCTTGGTCACTCAGGACCGGACAGGTCATCAGCAAGTGAGCACGCAGGATGATGTGGAATTTGGTGACGCTCTGGCTCGTGTCCAGGCTCTGGTATTTTGGAGTGTGTGACCTGACTTGGGTCACAGTGTCCTTACCTTGAGATGGGGTGGCGCCTGTCCTGTGGTTCTGTTAGGACCCGGTGAGGTTACGAGGGAGAGCACCCAATCATGTTACAGGGCCGGTGCTTTTCCCTTCCACAGCAGGCCTTGTTTAAGAGTCTCCTTGAAGAAGTTGACATTTCTAGACTGGCTAAACTTACTTTAAAAAAAAAACATATATACAGTTTTTTTTTTAAAACTCCTCTCTCAGAATAGGGCATACAGGCACAGCTCGGAGATACTGGGGATTTGGTTCCAGACCACTGCAGTCAACGGAATATCACAGTAAAGCGAGCCACAGGACGTTTTTAGTTTCCCGGTGCATATAAAAGTTATGTTTACACTATACCGTAGTCTGTGAAGTGTGCAATAACATTATGTCTAAAAAAAAATTACAATGTACATACCTTAATTAAAAAATACTTTATTACTAAAATAATGCTAACCATCATGAGTCTTCATGGAGTGGTAGCATTTTTGCAGTAGTAACATCAAAAGTCACTGATCACAGGTCACCATAACAAATATGATACTAAAGTAAACCTTTGAAATACTGCGAGATTGACCAAAATGTGACCCAGAGACATGAAGTAAGCGATGCTGTTGGAAAAATGGTGCTGGTCGGTTTGCTCGATGCAGGGTTGCTACAAACCTTCAATTTGTAAAAAACACAGTTGTTTGCAAAGCACAATAAAGAGAAATGCGATAAAATGGGGCCTGCCTGTCTTAAAGAGAGTCCTGCATGGGAGTGGGCTGCTCAAGTTATGCTTTGGCACCAAAGAGCACGGTTAGGTGTTTACATAACCGCACAGATCTGAACTGGTTTGTTAATGAAGCGACATTCTTAAGCCTGTGTGGGAGCCACTTGAAGGAAGACCACGGGGAAATCTCAGCTGAGTTTTCGAGGTCTGCCAATCCAGGGCAGCTTTCTCTTCTGAGTATAAAGGAATAGTAATGCCGTGTGATAACCAAAATGCATGAAAGAATTAGATTGGAAACACCTGGCTAATTATAAATTCTAAGATGCATTTTGGCTCACTCAAGCGTCTTAACATCACCCAGAACATACAGATGCACTCTGAGTCCATCAAGGCAGAAGCTGTATGTGTCCTTTAGATATTTTAGGTCTGTTTTCCGTTTTTCTCTTCAGAAGAAATTAAATTATCCAGGCGGGTTAATCTCCGAAGACTGTTATTATCAATGTGCAAATAATATGCCACTGATGAGGGATTTTTAATAGACCACTTCTCACACGAACTCATGTTTTCTTCTGCTTCATGTAGAAGCAGTTCTTGTTCTGCATTCAGAAAACAAAGCAGTTTTTCAGTTATTAGGAAAATGCACACTTCACAAAACCAATGAGTTTTAATAGGAGAAGGGTGTTAGGATTCATCGTCTTCCTGAAAGACAGACATCAGGAAAATCATAGTCTGTGAGGCCCTGTAGCATCAGTACCCTGTGCGTGATACCGTCCCTCCCCTTCCTTTACAGGTATTCACGAGCACGTGCTCTTTCCTTACTGGACACTGTGCTGCTTCAGTGGCATGAACCATGTCTCATTCACTCCCAGCGTCACTAGACAAAAGGCCTTACACGTAAGGGGGCTCAGGAAATATTTGGTGAATGGAAATTTTGTCCCAGCAAAGCACAGAGGGCCCGATTTGTTGTTTGTGGTTCCCGTTGTCTGAGGCGGGAATGGTGTGGACGAGTTCGTGCCCCTCTTAGGTCCTGGTTGAGCTGTGGCACTGCCCTGTATTTAGCATGTGAGAGAAGCCTGCCAGACGGTCACCTAAGGCGACTTTCTTTGTAAAGTGGGAATATATTGAAATAAGCATGAACGGTTTGGAGTGTCTGCTAATAAGGCCAACATCACTTGAATTTGCTGGTGGCGCTTTGGTTCTCCTCGTTGGATTTAGTGCAGAGGAGAAGGTGGGGATGAGGGTGGAATTGCCCATCTCAGAGGGAAGGGACGGGGGCATAGGAGCTCTGGGAGGAAGGAGGGACAATGGACAGTGAGTGGTCAGTAAGAAAAGGATGCCCTGCCATGGGGGAGTCAGGAGAGGCGCTCTGTGGGGTATCAGGCGTAGATTAGGTTCCAGAGGCCAGTCAGTAACTTTTGGGACTTTCAAGACATCTTTCTGTCTTGTGGCTCTCCTGCTTTGTTATTTGCACTGTGTCTCCTGTCTTGTCATTGCTCTGGCACGTGACAGGGAATTGATGAGGAACTGGGAGGTGGTCTTGCAGGGCAGGCCTCCTTTCCTCCCCGACGTGGCCTGAGTCCTCCCTCCGTAACTCCTGTTAGCATCTCTGCAGACTTCCTTTTATCCTTGGTTGTTTCATCACCTGTCAGGCCCATCCCCCCCGGGGCACCATCCGCGGAACCCAGGCTGCAGCCCTGAAGAAGGCTACCACCTTGGAGTTATGCTCTCTGAGGCCAGCTGGGCCTCGTGTGGCTCCGAGCAGCGGGGCGTTCATAGTTGGCAAAGCTTGACCTCGGGTGGAGAGAGGGAGGGAAGAGCAGAGCTAGGCCTGCCCCGCTGGTGGGCAGGCATTTACTGGGGCCCCCTGCCTCTGCCAGGCTAAGCCCTCGAGTTATCTGAGCACTCTATTTACCTACACTATATTTATCTACAGGCTAACACCTGGATTCCTTAGCAGAAATACGGGGCTCTTCACACACGCCATGGTTCCGTGTTTTATTAGTATTTCCTAGTACATACTTCTTTTTTAGTAGGTGCGTAAGTGTTTATGGAATGTCTGACTTGTAATATTTCCTGTGCCAGATGCTGAGAACATGAAAAGGAATAAAATTAGGTTTTTGCCTTCCAAGAATTTACAATCTAACGAGATAGCCCAGTATGTAAACAATATCAAAAGATTGGTTTAAAGGAAGGTCACAGGGGGAGCACGGAGGTGGGACTCCCAGACACTGCTTTCTCCATCCTTTCTAAGCCACTTGCAGTTATTATGTTTGGGGGTCCATCAGTATTGGTTTGATATTGGAGTTTTATATTTGCAGTACCATTTGATGACAGTTGTACTGAAAAATAATTTTAGGTACTGTAAGAACTCTAATAGTCAAAAGAATTGAACTGTACTTAGTTAATGGCACCTAGTGTGGCAGAAAAAGAGAGGAATATTTAGGAAGTATTTTCAGTTAACACGTTTATTGAAAACCACCTACCAGTTCCTCATCAATTCCGCATCATTTCCAGAGCAATGACAAGACAGGAGACGCAGTGCAAATAACAAGTTTAAAAGAAAATTGTATCAGTCAGAAGAGTTCCAGTGAGCATGCCTATGAATTAGCATTTTACAATCTCCCAGCCCTTCCGTCTCGACCGATCTCCCCGCTATTGATGAAAGAATTATTTTGGCCTTAATGGGCTAGATCTCAATGGAGGCGATTTTGCCGTCTCCCCCAGGGGACGTTTGGCACTGGCTGGGCACGTTTCTGGTTGTCACACCTGCTACTGGGATCTAATGGGCCAGGGACGCTGCTCATCATTCTGTAATGCACGGGACAGTCCCCCCAAAAGAATTTTCTGACCCCAAAGGTCAGTTGTGCCGAAGTTGAGATTCTCTGGGCTGGATGAATAGCCTATATTTCCTGTCTTCACTAGAAAAATTTACAAGATTCCCCACTCGAGTAAGTGCCCATAATGATGTAAAAAAATGATGATTTTGAACAAGAGGGGGATGGAGACTAAGTGGGAGGTGGGGAGGTAGCAGTGATTTTTCACTATTGGCCTCTTTTCTTTTTGGCTTTTGCTGCATGTCTTTTTTTTTTTTTTTGGTAATGAGTTTGTTTTTATTAATCCATAAGATTAATTGTTTGATTATTGCTTAGCGTGTTTTGGAGAACATTGCTAAGGTGTCTGGTGTCTAGCACAGACCCTGTAACAAAGTGCACCATTAATACGCATTCGTTGGATGTCTGCACGGAAACGTGGTCCTGGAGAGAGAAGCATTTTATTTGTTTTCTCTAAACCCCCCTTGTACGTTCACGTCTAGCTAAATGGAAAATGTGCTTCCAGAGCTGATGAAAGTCATTCCAAAGATCCAAAGAGAGTGTTAGGACAGTAAAGAGAGGACACCTGGCTCTCCAAAAGGGAGAAGCTTTGGACTCTAATAGCAGCTTGTTTGGAAAGCTGAACAGGCAAAAAACACGGCAGAAGTTCAGAAAAGCCCACTTGGTCCAGAGCCACAGAGGGATACGCTACAAGCAAACAGCTGTACCAGAAAGTAAACTCAGCACAGACCTAGAACAGGAAGGCGAGCAGGCAGGATACAGAATCCTTAGAGGAAAGAGAAACTCAGCTTAGCGGTCGCACTGCCATCGGCCCCTGGCGCAGATGGAAGGAATGAGAGCGACACAGGACCTGTGCGGACCCAACAGTGCGGGTTCTGTTGGGAAAAGCCCTTCCCGGCTTCCCTCTCACTGTTTCCCTCTGTGAACCTTTTGCTCCAGCCACGTTTCCCGGCCGATTCTCTAAACACGGCTCTGTTGCCTCTCCCTGTGCGCTCACCGTGTTGCTCTGTCCGGATGCCGTTTGCTTTCTCCTCTCTGCCTTTGAGTTTTCTTTTACAAGATCCAGCTCAAGTTCTCGGCCCTTTGTGAAACCCTCCCTGAGTTTTTCTGCCTCAGAAATCTTTAACCATCTGAGTCCTCCCTCCCTCCACTCCTCCAAATTCAGGAGACAGCTTGCAGGCCTGGTTTATCACCAGGGCTTCAAGGGGGCAGCCATCAGTACGTTGCATCTGGAATGTGAGGCCCAGAGTCGGGCGGGGGGCAGGGGTAGAGATAAGGAGAAAACCAGGAGGACTCACTGTGTAGAAACCTCAGGTGTTTAAAAAACCCGTCTGGGGAGGAATTCATCTTTTTGTGGTCGTTGAAGCCGGTGATAGGAACAGGGCAGCGTCCCCCTGCTGTCCAGCAGGAGCCGACTGGACGGATGCCCACCAGGCAAGAGGTTTTAGCCAGAGCCTGCATGCAGCCCCCTGCCTGTTGGCTTAAGATTTGAGTGAAGGTTCTGACAATCCCTTCAGACAAAGGGGGACAAAAAAGGGTTGTGAAGGAGGCCTTATAACTTGTCCGCAAACCCCAGACCCAGAGGCAGACAAAAATGTAACTGCCAGCCTAGCATTAAGACAGGGTAAGTCCCCGCTGTACAGGACCTCATCCCAGTTTTTGGACCCAGGTAGAGTACAGCCAGTGCTTGTTTTCTCGGGGTCCAGGTTCAGCATGGAAGATGCGTGGGTCTCTTGCTGTGCCCTGGCCTTGGCTGCAAGCTCAGGAGAGAGGACATGCTTGCTCGTTGGCTGGAGGCCACCCCATCGGGCCAGGCACTCCTGTCGGTCTCACCAGGGACTCTCTGTCCACATTCAGCCTGGAACTTTGCAATATTGTGCAGAATTCCCAACAGCAGTGGCTTGTGATCAGCTCTATTTAGAAGAACAGTGTTAAAAACATAAATTGCCCAGAGGGTATGCTTAACATTAAAGTGTCAGGCAGTAGAAGGGAGGAGAGACTTGTGAAAATGGAGTTTAATTTTGCTACAGAGAACTTTCATTCTTTGTGCTGCATTTTTAAAGGATGTCTCTAAACCATCCCCGAGGTTGGTCTTTAGACAGTTGATTCATTTTACAGCAAAAACTCAGACAGATCCGTTAAAATTTAAGCCTCCTGCTGGGTGTTAAAATTTCATTATCATACCTGTCCTCATTACAAATATTTGTTTTCTATTCACATGAGACCACTGGGAAGAGAAGATTTACCTTGATTTTTATATTCAGAATATTCTGTTACCTATTTACCATGGTTTCATTTATTTCTCGATGAAAATTTCCCTGTTTTGTGTGCAGCTGAGTATGTCTCTAAGTTGCCAGAGAGGAATATCGCTCTTAAATGTGGATGATCATTTATTTGCAAGTTAAAGTATATTCTGAAAAGGATGGAGGCTTATTCTCGCCTGAAGCTTGTTTGTTCTGTGAGAGCTGTGAGGTGTCTCTGAGGGCTGTTTCTATGCTGTGTTGTTTCCTGTGTCTTAGCTGTGAGGTATATTCGAGTTCCAGAGAAAACTTCTACATATGTTGGTAGAGGAAGTAGAGAAAGGTGAGGAAATGTGTCTGGACTGGACCTACGAGGAATAAAAAACCCATAACGTGTGCATAGTTTAAATGCAGGGCTAGTGATTCTGAGTCTAAATCATATTTTTTAATGCCATCGTGTAAGCACATGCATTTGTACCTTGACGTTGATGGAATTCATCTTGAATGACCACGTGTACCTGAAGCTTTAGGGAATCTGATCTACAGAAAAAAGGAAATCAGAGTAGTCGTTTCAAAAATGTCATATGTGTGTGTGTGTCTGTGTGTATGTATTTTGGGTTGGCCAAAAAGTTCGTTTGGATTTTTCCGTAACATCTTTGGGAAAACCTGAACAAACATTTTGGCCAACCCAGTATGTGTGTATGTGTGTGTGTGTGTACACACACACACACACACACACGAGTATATATATATATATATATATATATACACACACACACACACACACATAGACACGTATATTATGTTAAATAGTTCAGGAGGTATTTATTGGGTGATTATTATGTATTGCCTGCTATGCAGACGTCGTGGATGCAAAGGTAAATATGACATGGTCCTTGCCTTCCAGAAACCTGGAGTCTAGGAGGAGACAGAGACAGGTGAGTAAGCAGTTCAGGTACAGGTGGAGGGGGCTCTCACCCGGGGCTTGAAGTGTATGCACTTCTGGAGGCCCTTCTTAAAAAACGTACAACTCTACAAAAAGAGCATCATGTAGAGAAACTAATGTTTATTTAGGCAGTGTCAGCTCCCACACCTGGGCCTTGGGAGCCGCTTCCCAGAGGAGGTGGTACTGGAGTGTGTCTGGTCTCCACTCTTGCCCCCCACGCCTGCTCTCCCGCCAGCAGCCAGAGGGAGCCTGTGACCCCCGCAGCAGATGACATCGCTCCCTGCTCCCGGGTCTCCACTTGCTCTCCCTCCTCGCAGAACCAACCCCACGCCCTTCCCCCTTCGCCCCCTGGCTCCTAACGCGCCACCTGCCCGCCTTGCCCTTCATCTTCTTCCTGAGCCAGGTTCGTCTGGGCCGCCCCTCCGCTCGCATGGTTCCTGCCCCGCGCGTGGCCTGTGGTCTGCTCCTACGCCGCGTGCCGGCTGCCCCAGTGTGGCCTTCGGAAGGGCCTTCCTGGCCGCGCCCTGCATTCTCTGCCCTCTTCCTTCCGAGTTCTCTTCCTCAGAGCACCGTCACGGTGCCGCATGCATGCTCACTCGTTCGTCCGTCTCCCCCGTTGGAACGTAGACTCTGGGAGGAGATCTGGTTCTCTGCTGCTCTCTCAGCCCCTGGAGTGGGGTCTGGCACACAGGAGACCCCGGTTAACTATCTGTTAGATGACCAGGTGAATGAGGGTAACGGGGACGGTACTTGGGGGCTTTGTTCTCAGCGGCTTGCCAGAAGGGAAGTTAATGGTCTTCCAGGGCTCGAAATATTTTCAAAGGCTAAAATCGTGCTTGTTTCTGAGCAACATAAAATTTACAGAATTTCTAAATTCTTTGGAAAAAAATTTCCCTGCCAGATTTCCTCTGGAGGGACAGCATCTGATTACCTGAAATAGATCTGATACTGTGTTGTAATGAACACCTCTAGTTTTGCTGTTTCTAATGCTTCCTTTGGATGTGGTTGGAAGAGATTTAAGGTAAAGAAGTGGGAGAGGGAGGGGAAAGTTAAAAGTGTGTGTGTGGTGGGGATGCAAGTTTAAAGAGCTGCAAAAATCCCATATAAAATGTTTCCTTCTAATTATGCATTTGTTGAACTATCTGAAAACGGGTTTGATCATGAAAACAGTGGCATGCTGACCGGGAAGGTGATCTCTGTTCTTTATGTTCCTGCAGGACACACAAGCGTCTTCGCTAGGTTGGCAGTTTCCAAAGTGGGCTGTGTCCTGAGTGGGTGCCGTGGGGAGGCTCCTGACATTCCTTTGTGGGTGGAGGATGAGGCAGAAACTAAGCCTTATTATGTTTTGCTGTAAGGACAGACACAGGCAGCTTCGCTTGGTCACCTGTAATGTTCTGAACTGAGGTGTCCGGAGGGCGTGATGGGAGGTCACGCCTGGAAGGAAAGAGGAACAACCTCACACCTCTGTCCCCTTTGCAGGGTGAAGTAGATTTACAAATCACATTATCTGGTTTTAACTAAATTAACCTAGAAACTGACTATCATAGTAGCCAGTGAAAGTGCAAATGAACATCCAGAAAATGGCAGAATTGATATGGTTTCTGCTGCTCCTTGTATGAGAATTTCCTTAGCCAAGTAAAAAATAAAATGATAACCTATTCCTATTGGACAAGTAGTTGGCCGGAAATTCCAAATCACCAAGATTATCTGAAATGCGGATTTAGAGCTGTGATTGTAACACTGTATCTTCTCCTAACTGGGTAGTAAGTCTTGTTATATTGGTTACTGGTCAGAATACAGGTATATACAGTTTGTAAGTGAACAAGTTCACACATGTTGGGGGATGTATGCCAGAAGTGTCCTACCATTTGGGGGCGTCCACTCAAGAAACCTCAGTGCCCACTGCTCAACGGGCCTGCTATTCAAAAGTGTGGTCCTCAGGGCTTCCCTGGTGGCGCAGTGGTTGAGAGTCCGCCTGCCGATGCAGGGGACACGGGTTCGTGCCCCGGTCCGGGAGGATCCCACATGCCGCGGAGTGGCTGGGCCCGTGAGCCATGGCCGCTGAGCCTGCGCGTCCGGAGCCTGTGCTCCGCAACGGGAGAGGCCACAACAGTGAGAGGCTCGCGTACCGCCAAAAAAAAAAAAAAAAAAAAGTGTGGTCCTCAGACGTGGGACCCTTTTAGAAATGAAGACTCTCAGGCTCCCACCTCAGACCTCCAGAATCAGCATCTGCATCTCACCAGGCTCCCAGGTGGTTTGTAGGCACATCACAGTTTGGGAAATGCTGCTCTAGGACGCATTTTATAACATATCGCTTCTGGGCTTTTGACGTCAGGGAGTGATTTCCCCACACAAGAAATCGTAGAATTTAAACAAGTTTGGTTTGAGTCTTCCTTGTGTCACTTACAAACTTGACCTCAGGCAGTTCAGTGAACATCCGAGACCCTGTTTCCACGTCTGTAAAGTAGAGAGAGCAGTACCTGCCTCCTGGGTGTGTGTAGGGACCGCCGTACAGGAAGCGGGAAGAGGAGGGGGTCGGTGAGCGTGGCTTCAGTCCCTCCTTCCTCCCCGCGGCCTCCTTAGCCTGTGAACCCACAGAAGGGGGGATGGCTTATCTTACAATTTCAGAGCACAGAGGTCTTTAAGCTTTTTGCTCAGGTACCTCCTAAAAGAGTTTTGAAACATCGCGTCCACTTTTTAAAGTTAACATCTGAAAATTTCATCACAAGTTTAAAGAGTTGCAAAATAATCCCTAGGTTATTGGGAATATGGATAATTTAAAATAAAACTGGCGGTGTCACTCTTCCCAATCTAGCCCATGGACTAAAAAGACTCTCAGTGGGGGGTTGTGGAGGGGGGAGGAGCCAGAGTTCACTGGCCCCTGACCTTGAACTTGGGTGGTGTCTCCAGAAGCAGCTGAGTCCCCTGGTGGCGCCAGCTCCTACTGGCCGGGCCGGGCCAGGCTCACGGGGGTCTCGGCTTCTTCCTGGGCTTGCTGCCCCCGGGGCTCTGGTCACACTGGGGGGCTGGCGTTGACCCCGGCACTTGCTCCTCCGCCTGGCTCCCTCATTCCCAGCGGGTTTCTCAGCTCTTCGTGCATTTGCGTGCCCAGTTCCCTGCATTAATGCCCTCTGTGACAGATGCTTAAAGTGGATTCTGTTTTCCCTGGTAAGAGTCTGACTGACACCCCAGTCTTTATCTCTATACCAGTATTTGGAATTGTCCCATTGTCACCTGAAGAGTTTAAAGCCTGAGTCAGCACCCTAGAGAAAGATTCGGGGTGTGTGAAGGGTGTGCTTTCCTTAAAAACTGCAAGACAGATGTGAGGAGGAAGGATACTCCCAGCAGCAGGATTTGGGGGAAAAGTACATACAAGAGATAAGGATCTATACACTGATTCCCTTAAAACGAGCACCCCTGAAAAGCCTTTGTGTGCTCTGGTGTGAAGTTGGCTGCCTCGCAAAGGCACATGGGATGCTGCTTTGAGTAAATGGGGGACTGCGTGTGTCCCAAAGTCCCAGATATCCAGGGAGCCTTCTCTAGCACTCGTGGGGCCCAAACTCAGGCCAGCTTGGTGCAACGGGTGCCGAGTCTGCTGCATCCTGAGGCTGCACCTGATGGTTGCCTGGACCGGGCTTCTCCAAGGAGCGGCCCTGGCCGAGCAGGGAGAGCCGCCAGGAGCCAGGGCTGGCGGCAGGTAGGAAGCCCATCGGAAGCCCCAGTGGTCACAGCGTTAGCTGGGGGCTGGAAGCGGGCTCTTCCTCTCACTGCGCCGCCAGGCGTGCTGAGGTCTGCACTTGTGTGCACCTGCTGCCTGGCTTCGGAGCTCTGCCACTTACCTGGGGAGATCTCTGACAAATTTGGTCACAGGACGTCAAGTGCATTTATGGGCTAGCCAGCTAATCTGGAAATAGCCTAAGGAGGATTTATAAAACAACTGCTTTCACTGGCCATGGGACAGCGTCCTTCCCCCCAGAAGAGTACTGTTTAGCACCTTTGTTGGCTTTTTGCTGTGGTTTTTTGTGAAGTTGCAAATATATCCTGAACTTCAGTCCATATTAAAATGGAACGAGAGGGGTAAAGTGAAAAATACCAAACAATAACAACAGCAATGAAAGAATACACAACAAACCTCAAAACCAAAAGAGGCGCTTATGCAGAGACTGTATCCTGTGTGGAGTGCTGGCTGGGCTGGGCTGGGTGCTGTCCCCGGGGCTCATGTTCTCCAAAGTTCCTAGTTCTCACTGTGAACTTATCGGGTGGATGTTGTCACTGAGTCTGTTTTATTGATGGGGAAGTTGAGAGTTGCTTGCCTAGAGCCACACAGATAACAGGAGGCGTAGCTGAAGTTGAACCAGGCATCCTGGCTCCAGAACCCAGCTTCTCAGCCACTGAATCAAGCTCTGAGCCCATTAGCCGCCCACTCTGTAAGGAGCTGTGGACATTTCCCGAGGAGGCTGGTTGCCCTCTGCCTGGCTCCCCTGGGAAGGGAGGACCTTGGTTGTTGAGGGTATTGAGACAAGGTTCAATTTACTTTTGAGCAATTAATGCTGTTTCAAAAAGCCATCCTGGGGACCGAATCCGCAGTTTCTTCTAGGGAACTCTGTACCATCTGAGAAAATCTGGGAAGATGATAGTTCTGAGAGAGAAAGGCAGGCCTTCTTAAACTTAGAAATTTGACCTTCCAATTAATGATTCTTCTTTTTAAAAACCCAAAAGATTAAAGTCATATGGTCTGTGGGCTTTCTGGAGAGATTAAAGATCAGAGATCAGTTTTTTGGAAACTGTCACGTGGGGAATGGGAGAGAGATCCAGACAAGAACAAAGTTGGCTCTTGAAAGAGAAGGTAAGGCATTAAATACGTTGGGGGTGGGTGGGTGGTGGTGGTAACCAGGAAGCGAGAGGGCTTTAGACCAGTACCAGGAGGCAGCAAGAACCAGGGAGCAGGCTGCCTTTTGGGAAAGCGGGAAGCAGATAATAGTTTTGGAAGTCAGACTACAGAACCGCCCTTTTCAGGTATTTACATAAATAAAGAAGGAGTGAAAATACACTTGATACGGTGACGTGGAAGTAACAGCTAAGGGCTTGTTGGTGGAGCTTTGATGACCAGTACCTAAGAAGGTGTTCAGGGAAAGAGAACATACACACATGGGGCAGAGGAGATGCCTCCTTAAGTTCAAGTTTGCACAGTCAAACCTTATCATTTCACTTTGGTATTTCCAGTGTTAGTAGTCATCAGTCAGTCCATCCGTCCATCCATCCATCCATCCATCCATCCATCCATCCATCATTTCCATAGGTACCTTCGAGCTTCTGCTACATGCCAGGCCCTGGGCTGGGTGCTAAGTACCCTGTGGAGAACAAAGCCACACATGGCCCCTGCTGTGTTAATACCAGTAAAAAGCCCCAGTACAGATGATTACAGCCGCTGTGCTCAGCACTGTGCAGGGCAGCTCCGTGCTCTGGATGTCAGATGATCCGACCTAATCAGAGAACGAGAAGAAGGAAGGCACCACGTGAGGTTGGGCCGCTTCCCTGGGAGGCAGAGCACGCGCCTCTTCCCCAGGATTGAAATTCCTTTACAGCAAGGATTCTCGAATGAAGTCATCCAGGGATCCAGGGCCTTTTCTACCTTGTGTTCTTTCTTACATTTATACCAGGTCAGTTATACTCGGGTTGTAGCTCAGGAATTAAACCCATGGCAACGGCAGCAACACTGAATTGCAGACCTGCCTTTTTCACTGACCTGCTGTATAAAATCAAATTAAGAGTAACATCTGCATAGCAATGAGTAGCTGGCCAAGTGCTTTCATGTGCTTACTTCAACTTGCATCTCTGCTTTATCCCAGCCCTCCTTCCTCTCTCTCTTCATCCGCCTGCCTCCCGGGTCGATAGGACAGGAAGGACCTTATTGTCATCCCAGCAACATCAAATGCATTTTGACGATTTGCCGCATTGGAGATTAAAAACAATGATCATGTGTGCCCACCCTCTCCCCCTCTCAACCTCAGCAACTAGAGAGGGGGACAAATACTTTCAGACACAATGTGTGAGTTTCTCTGAGGCAGACAGGGGCTTCTGGGAGTGTGGGGCGGGAACCCCTACCTCGTGGGTGTGCGGGGGTGGCGGTTTCTGCCGAGTTTTAAAGAGTAAGATTCAGTTGGAAAAGGACGCTGGGTGAGGGCAGGTTCAGACAGAGGGTAGGATTTGCTGAAGGAGGAGGTGGGAAGGCTGCCGTTGGAGAGCGTGTGCTCTAGAGCGTGAGTTCAATCCTCTGCATTCTTTGATTAAAGGATAAAACTTCCCTTTGCTTCTGGAAAAAAAAAAAAAAAAAAAAAGCTGCTGTTGAAGCCAGGTCCTCCCTTTCCATCTCCAGGGCTCATTCCCTGAACTAAGCCGCATTCGGATGGGGGAGGGAGGGGAGAAGGTGGGAGAAGGTTAAGACACGGCATGTCGGGAGGGTTAGGGCACCAGGAGCAAGAGGCCTTTGAATGGGCATCAACGGGTAGCAAGTACAAGGGAACAGGCTACCTTTGGGGGAGGGGGAAGTAGATAATCGTAGGTGATTTTTTAAGGTGTCATTTTGGGCGCCTTTATTAGGCTCAAGTGCAGGGCTAAGCCCTGTTCAGTTGTCACATGTGCCCTTTACGCCGACCCTCTGAATTAGGTGTCTCTGTCTCCATTGTACCTTACAAGCATCTGAGGCCCAGTGGGGTTGGAACCAGGGTGGACCTCACCCGGCCCTGCCCTGCTTCCGTTGTCAGGCCTGCAAGGCTTGGGTGAGGCCTGTGAGCTGCCGGCGGCATTGTCCTGGGCTGGACATCTGCAGACAGTCCCCAAGCTTGTCTGGCATGGCTGGATTCTTCGGAGACATAATGAACAAAAGGACTTGAGGGACTGCTTGAGGACCTCATCCCTGCAGTATAGTCCTTTCTGTGGAAAAACATGTTTATAGACCCATTTGTAAGCTGGGCCTGTCTGTATGATGCTTTGCTTTCTAGGACTCGGAGTCCATGAGCCACATGCTGGCTTGCTCAGGCCTGTGGCCGTCTGCCAGCTTCCGAACTATAGTAATTAAGGCGTTTATGAGTTAACAGCGCTCGCTGTAATACAGAGGACAAGTAGCTACTATTAAACTTAACTACTGAGGTAAAGCTTTATTTTCATAAAACATCTTGACTTTTTATTTTTTTATTTTTATTTTTATTTTTATTTTTTGCGGTACGCGGGCCTCTCACTGTTGTGGCCTCTCCCGTTGCGGAGCACAGGCTCCGGACGTGCAGGCTCAGCGGCCATGGCTCACGGGCCCAGCCACTCTGTGGCATGTGGGATCCTCCCGGACCGGGGCACGAACCCGTGTCCCCTGCATCGGCAGGTGGACTCTCAACCACTGCGCCACCAGGGAAGCCCATCTTGACTTTTTAAAGGCATGGGGTAAATCATCCTGTAACTGATGTAAGAAAGACTGTTTATTTACGGAGCTTCGCAGAGAAACATCATACAGAGAGAAGAGATCTAGTATGGGGAATGCGTGTGTTGCCCAAGAAAAACGTTTCTGTAGGAAAACAGCTTCCTGGTCAGATGGGGGAGGAACGCAAGCCTTCCTGGTCACTTGATTCCCCTGGAACTTGACGGGAGACAGACTGGGGGGGCGGTTTATTTCAGAATGAACCTTGCTGATCAATAAACTTCATTCTGCCTACTTGTGTTGCAAAACCTTGAGCCTGAGGGGAGGTGGAATTAGGGGGAGGAATTCAAATTGTATGTAGTTGTGATCAGTTAGACAAAGCGGCAGATACCTTTGACAAGATGGATTTAGAATTTGCTTAACTGCTATTTGCTACGGTGTTCTGCCATCCGTAGGGAAAGCTCCCATTTGGAGATATAAACAAAATAATATTGCTAGATTTTACTGAGGGTTCTCCTCCCGTAAACAAATTCTGTTGTTTCTTCTTTCCAGGTAACTGTCTTCATTTGCTGTGAAACAAGCAAACAACTGGCTTGTTACAGGAGCAGTGAGTCAGCGTTCCTAGCAGGCAGCCCTTTGTTGGCTTTCTGTGGGAGTCCAGGAATTTGATTTTCTTCCTCCTAAAAGGATAGTGTCTGAAAAGACGTGAGCAGAGAACATCTGAGGACTCAGTGGTACCATCACTTGAGCTGAGAGGCTGGAAGGAGAGATTTGGACTAGGAACTAGGTCTTGACGTTTTCACACACCGCATGTGAAGGCCGTGCAGAGACGCAGTGTAATTAGAAGAGCGGGGAAATTAGATCGGGGCTGGGCTGTCTTGCCTTCAGGCCTAAGGAGAAAGCAGGCAGCAGAGCACATCCTAACACCGCGCTGCCTGGCTCCCCATTTTAGCTCGAGATAGACGCGTACCGGGCTTGGCCCTTCAGCTGGAAGTGACGGTTTGCGTCTGTCTGCTCCCTCCTCTGTCCTCTCTTCTCACTGCTTCTCTCTGTGTGCTGGACACTGGAGAAATTGGCACAAGTTCTTTCGGTGCTGCTTTTAGGGAAACACACTAAATCTATATGTGAAATCCCGCCCCCCCACTCTCCACGCGCAGTGTCTTTGCAGACGTCGTCGTTATGCACGGGGTGAAGTGTGACCGGCGTTCGCTCACGTTTTGTGTCTGCCTGTGTAGCTCCCTGCTGGACAGCTCTAGCCTCACAACGGGAACCCTCCTGGCCAGTGGCGGGTGCCTTGCTAGTTCTGTCAGTTACAAAGGCTGTTCTTATCCAAGAATCAGTCTGTTAGGGGATCTTATCAGGCCCAGAGAGCCAGCGGACAGAGATGGTTGAGCCTCTGCCGCTCACGGATGGGGCCGATCAGGGGTGGTGCTCCTTGATGGAGTGACTCCGCTGGCCCTGACGGGTGGGGGGAGGTTAGTTTCCCCAGTGCCCTGGCGTGAACAGAGAAGGTGTCCGCCGGTGTGGGGAAGGTGTATAAAATGAGAAGTAGTAGGCGGTGGAGTGGAGTGCATTTGGACTGCTCAAGTGTGTGTGAGATTGTGTAGATTAATTGCCTGTTGGAAAAATGATGGTCAGAATTGTGCGGGAGAATTAATCGCGGGCAACCTGCACATCCACATACAGCCCTACGAGATTATTGTTCTGCCTGTAGTTGGGAGACTAGGAGGCCAGACAGGCCTGTGTGGGTACAGTTCTGCCCCCGACTAGCTTTTCTGAGCCTCAGTTTCTCTTATTCTAAAATGAGAACAGCCAGCCCAAGGGCTGCTTTGAAGAGTAAATTAAACGGGTGTGTTTGTGTTCGTATATTGAAAACTCCCCAGCACTTAATAGGTAGTTGGCAGGCAGTAGCTGCTATTATATCAAGGCCAAAATATGATCTTTGGGAATAGTCTTCAGAAGTCAGGAGTCCTAGAGCTTTGTCCGTGTTGTTTTTGCTGAGCCCAGAACAGTGCCTGGCACGTCATGGGCACTCAGTCCAGCGGACCCTTGGTACCCACAGGTTCTGCATCCTCAGATTCAACTAACTGGGGATTCAACCAACTGTGGGTTGAAAATATTTGGGGAAAAAATTCCAGAAAATTTCAAAAGGTGGAACTTGAATTTGCCACGCCTGCAACTACATACATAGCATTTACATTGTATTTGCAACTATGTACATACATTACATTGTATAGGTATCCTAAGTAATCTAGAGATGATTTAAAATATACGAGAACATGTGCCTAGGTTGTATGCAGATACCACATCACTTTATAGAAGGGACTTGAGCATCCACGGATTTGAGTATCCAAGGGAGTCCTGGAACCAGTCCCCTGCAGATACCAAGGGACAACTGTACTTACCGGGATGTGGAAGAATCTGGATAGGAGGCAGATTTCTGTATGTTCAGCGACTGAGGAGTGCATGTGTGAAAGAGAGACGTGACCACTTGGGAGACTTGCGTTGGGAAAGGCAGCCTGGGCCTGGTTTCCCTGACCCTGTTCCCAGAGATTCCCAGAGGACTCCCCATGGGTTCCCCCCTTAGATTTTTGGGGCAACCCTCCTCCCCCTACACACCTAGCTCCCAAAAGTATGTGGGAAAGAAAACCTTTTTTATTTTCATCCTTAACATCGGAGGGAGAGGCTAACATTTACAAGAGGACTTAATCAGAAATAGATTCTGCCATACACACGCATGCGCGCACACACACACACACACACACATCCCCTTCCCCACCCCACACTTGACTTCAATGTACATGTGTGACAGGAAAAGTAACACTAATCAATCTGAATGGGATTATTCAACAATATTGGTGGCATAGCTGGTTTGAAATTTGGAAATCATTGATTTGGGGTGACACCTGGTAAGATATATGCCCATTCCAGGTGACTAAATAGTAAGACCACCAACAACAATACAATCAAACATCAGAAAAACTAGAAGAAAACAGAATGTGATATTCATCAGGTCCCTGGAGGGTAGATGACTTTCAAGGATGAGAAGTGATCCAGGGATTTCACTACATAAAAGTGAAATCATCTGATGTGAAAACAAAACGTAGCCAGAGTGGAAAGTGTATTGGCTGCAAATATGATCAAGTATTAATGTTTGTTATATATACAAAGAGCTTTTCTAGGTTGATAAATAGTAGATAAGTGGGAAAAAAGCAAACAATTTGGAAGAAGTGGAGCTGATAAATGTGGAAATAGGTCAGTTGCAGTGAAATCAAATAAACGCTGATGGAAGAAGCTACCACTTTTATCTACTACACTTGAAAAACTCAATGAAAACAACACTTGGGCTGGCAAGGGTATGTTCTCGTACATTTTTGGTTGTGTTGTAAGTCAGTGTAAAATTTTCAGAAAGCAGTTTGACAGGCAATCCCCAAATCAATAAAGGCATGAATATCTAGTGATTTAGTGTTCTGGGAATTTATCCTAAGGAGATAGTACAAAAAAGAAAACCATCTACACACAGGACGTTTGCTGGAGTTTCATTTGTAAGAGCAGAAAGTTGGAAACATCTTAAAAGCTAAGGGAGTGGGACACGTCTCGTGGATGAATTCTAAAGTCATTAAAAGTGATTTTGAAGCTGATCATAATATGGAAAAAATTTATGATGTTGACTGAAAAATAGGAATACCATTTTACAAACAAAATGACTTCAGCTAAACATGTATGAATAGAGAAGAAATATGTACTAATAGATATTTCCCATTGGAGTGATGGTGCTAACGTTTTGTTTTATAGTTTCAAACCGTATGTATTTAAGTAATTATCGTTAGAGGGTGAGCAATAAGAAGAAGAAATTAAAGAATTTCTACGAACATATAAAAGTCATTTGCATGGTACTTGGCCTCCTGTTTCTGCACGTTCCAGTTCTTTGTAGGAGAGAGTTTTGATAATAAAGCCCTATCTTTATCCACAGATAGTTAAAGCAGAGCCCCAGGCTCATCAAATTCAGATCCTCTTCTGCTTTTCCCCCTTCCTCCAGCTTCCCTCCCTTCTCAGAAGCAGTTGGTTTCCTTCACTCTTAGGAACTAGCCTAGAGGCTGTTTTGTCCTCCAGACAAATAGTTGATTCCGTATGAAAATTCACTCCCTTTTCTGATCAACAAATTCAAGTCCCGTACAGCCCTCCCACTCAGTTACCATTCGCTGGTTTGAGAACACACCTCACCCCCTGGAAAACTGCTGAGACGGACACAATTGCCATCTAGCCCAGTGGTTCCGCCCTGGGTTATTATGCAGGAACCCGCAGTGCCATTAGAGGTGTGTGTGCCCCAAGGTTTGCAAGCCTTCTAACATAGCCCAGGGCTGAGGGACTTTGACCTTGGACAGGAGAGCTTAATACCAACTGCCTCAGCACTCCTGCTCCTCCGTGGTGGCTGCAAGGTAAGCTTTGTGCACCTGTCTCTGTGTTCGCCTGGAGCAGGCTTTCCAGTGAGGAAAAGAGAACTCATTTTAGCAGAAGAAGAATGTTTCACAGGTGCCACAAGGGTTCTAGGTTCTGCTGAAAACAGATATGCTTTAATATAAAGTTGATTTTCAGGCTCCAGCCCCCATACAGTCCTTCTTTGGAGTTCAGAAGGCATGGGTTAGGAGTCACTAATTATATCCCTGAGACTCTGGCTTTCTTCTCCTGCCACTTTGCCCACTTCTGAGAATCTGTGGAAATTAATTTAGGCGACCTAACCATCCTGGCCTCTCCCCTGGCCTCTTCCTCCCCAAATGCAGGAAGTTTTCTTACAAACATCTCCCTGTTGTGAGTTCCCAGTGTAACAAATGTTAACTACATAGTAACCATAGCAGGTATTTTATTATAAGGGTCATTGTTTCCTGCACTATTTTATGGAGAAGGCAAGGTTAACCTGATTTCCAGTTATTGGGCCAAACCACATAGATCAGAATTTGAGCTGTGCTCATGTCCAGACGGGAGAGCTCTGGGCTTTGAGGATGTGTCGTGGCAAGTGCTTGGCACCTGTAGCTACTGAAATTCCCAGGCTTCCTGGCTCATCAGGGGTTGTACTAATTGGTCAGGTGAGGAGTGTCTGCTGTAATTTACTAGGTTTCTGCTGCTGCCATTGTCACTGCTCACAGGGCCCAACTCGGCGTCTGGGTGGCTTAGTGGAGGTGAAAGGCTGAAAGGGTGGATGTGGGTATAGGAGGTGCTTGAGGGATACTCTGGTTTCTGAGGCACTGACTTCATTCATTTATTCAGTATATACTTCTTGAGTCCTTATTATTTGTCATCACTAATCTTTTTGTTTGTTTGTTTCTAGAAGTTTTTTTTTTTACATCTTTATTGGAGTATAATTGCTTTACAATGGTGTGTTAGTTTCTGCTTTATAACAAAGTGAATCAGTTATACATATACATATGTTCCCATATCTCCTCCCTCTTGCATCCCCCTCCCTCCCACCCTCCCTATCCCACCCCTCTAGGTGGTCACAAAGCACCGAGCTGATCTCCGTGTGCTATGTGGCTGCTTCCCACTAGCTATCGGTTTTACATTTAGTAGTGTATATATGTCCATGTCATCACTAACCTTGTGTTTCTTTCCCACTCTCTTGAACCTAGCTATAAGCAGGCCAACCAAATAGTTAGAGAAGGGGATGGATTAACCCTCCTGTGGATTGAACATAGTTCCACTATGTTCACAAACATTGCACATAAGACACTGTGTTATGTTTCCTGGCGGTACCCTTGACTCCAGCGGGCTGTCTTGCTAGTGAATACTGTTGGTCACCAAGAGATTCAAGTTAGGTGGTGGGTGGCTTGGTCAGTTCATCGCCATCTCTGGAAAGCACATTTCAAGTTCCTGTAGCTTTGTTTGTTTGTTTGTTTGTTTTTGGTCAGGGAAGAGCAGCAGCTTGGTTTAGTCCAGTTCACAGTAATAGAATGGAATAAGGGCTTTATGTTCTGTTGGGTCCATTTCTCTAAGAGTTTATCCTCTGAGTCATTAAAAGCCAAAGTGTCTGATGGAGCGTGTTCCATGAAAACATTGAAGGGAATAAGCAATCCTCTGTTGTGTCCTCAGAACTAAACAAAACGACTGGAGAGTGCCAGCCATCACCACAGCAGGGGTCTTCAGTACAGAGAAGGATATGAGGAAAGGTGTTCATTTCTCCTTAAAATAGCTTTTAAAAATAGAACCGTGTTTCCTGCAATGCTGTGTGTAGGAGGACAGGAATTAGAGTCAACGGAATATTCTAGGGGTTCAGTAAAATATTTTGAGCCATAATAAACCTGAGAGCTCTGGACTTTATATGAGCTTATTGTCTGCTTGAGGTGGTAGTATTTACAATGACCTTATGTAAGCTACCTCCGTCCCTCTTTTGGAGTGAGATAAAAAATTGATAAATAATGAAGGTGACAATGCCAGGTTGTAAATGTGTCAAAATGAGTGCATGGTGTCCCGTGCACTCCTAGGAGGAGTTTGGGGTAGGGGGTGGTAGGAGGGGGGTGAGAAAGCTTTCTGGGGGAGGCTCAACTGATGTGCCAGGACCAGCAGCGTGGATTCCTGAATCCAGTTTCTCAGAATAAAGCCTAAACTGTTTTATAACTTAGAATCCAGTTTTTTTGGTTACCTGCAAAGAATTAGGGGACTCTGGCTCTCAGTCTTATGTGAAAAGCATAATAACAAGCAGGTGAGCAAAACAAAAATCTTTCAAAAGGCTATTCTGGTGGTTTTTTTCACCATTTAATAAACTTTAAACAAGTCATGATTGGTAGAACAGCAGTTAATATTCATTGAATTAGTGGCTAAAGACCATGACTTTTAAAACCCTACGGTGGTAGCTTGATGGTGACCAAACTAAATCAAAAGATTTAAAAGGTGTGGGCCTGGAATTTTGCTTGGTCAAGAAGTTGTGGGGTTTTAAACTCACTAAACAAAAACACCCCACTCAGATTCTTCACACCTAAGGTGCCAGTTCCTTTAGGACCATTGGGCACTTTCAGCCTCTTCTGGGGAAAAAATTTGGGTGATTCCCAAGAGAGAGAGAAGTTGATGGACAAATAAGAACCGTGGTTATAAGTCTGTGGTCAGCAGTTTATTTTCGTTGTATTGTCCTTTTATTTTAAACATTTGTTTTTGCCCCCCTGTATGTAGTTGACGGCTACTAGTGACTGAATTTTTTGGTTAGCATAGACACAGCTGCGCTTGGAGAATATGAAATCATAGTTGCACTCGTCACTTAAAATTTGAAATAAAATATAAAGAAATTTCAAGTGAATACAGCAAGGGAGCATGAGTGTGCACGTGTATGTATGTATATGTATGTGTGTGCGTGTGTGTCTCTTTAGCCGCTCAGCCTGTCTGTGAAGCAGTTGGTAGCTTGGGAAGCAAATTGTAACAAGCGTAAGAATCACAGGTATAGCTTCCAGGGTCCAGCCCCTGAGATCCTGGCCGAGTAGGTCTGGGTTGGAATTCAGGAATCTGCATTTCTGATAAGTATTGATAAAGAGTGGGCTTCGGCTGTCACAAAGGCCCGTGATTTAGAGAAGCACTGCTTTAGAGGCGTGAACTGGGAGCTGATGGAGCCCCTTCCATTTTCACTCTGGTTCTAGCTCTTTCCCCAGTCCTCTGGGTCAGACCCTCACTCATGTGTCAGAGTTAAATTAAAGTGATGAAATACCCAGAAAGTATGAAATGTTCATATTCAGTTGGCAAAGTACCCAGCTGTTCTCAGCCGTTTGTGCTTCCGGGCGTGACTCTGGATTCCCCTGTAAGTGCTGGTAATGAGAGGCTGGGCGTGGTTATGCAAATTGTCTCAGCACCGAGTCTCCACCACTGGCTGCACGTCGTAAACTGGGAGAAAATATACCCTGTGGTGTGTGATAGTCAGGCTTTCGGCTGTTGGGGGAGTCTCCTGCACCGTGTGGTGGATTGTGGTGTTTCTAGCGTGTTCCACCCCAGATTAGCCCGTTGACTGGGCTGGCTCGGAAAGAGCAGTGTCATCGGGAACAGAGCTTCCGGTTTTCCCCGTGGGGACATCTTAGGGAAGACGGGGTACCCTAGGGTGACGGTCTCTGGGATGCTCAGCTGCTATGCTCTTTGTAATTGCTTTTCTCCTGTGATTTGCTCGATGAATGAGCTTGGAACTCCTACTTCTCTTCATTTCAAAAGCTAATACATTGTTTCTGGGGGTTTCTTACAGGAGTAAACACTGGAGGAGGGGCGTCCGCGGATGGTATGTTTAAGTTTTCACGAGGAGTGCATTTGAGTGCTTCCTGAGCTAGGTGGTTCTGATGCTGGTGAGCGGGACGATGCTTGCGGTCCGCACGGGAGCCCATGTGAGCGCTGCATTCTGCTGCACCTGCATACGAGACGGCGGCCACTGTTACTGGTGCTGTTTACTGCACCATCTCATTGTTTTGATCCTGTTTGAGCTTAAGTGTTAATTTATCCATAGCTCACCTGAAGCTGTGTCAATTGTTTTTTTTTCTTCCGGTGAAATTCAGGCGACTGGAGTATCATTTTCCTGAATTTGAAGTAGTTGGTAAGCATAGATGATGGTAGAGGTGTGCAGGTAAGGGTGTGGCAGGAACAAAGAAGCGCCGGGGCCACCTCCTGCTTCTCAGCATGTGGCCTTTGATGGTTCTGTTATTCATCTCCGCGGCATCTGTGCTTCTCTGTGCTTCTGCGCTGCCGAGAACTGTGGGTTAGGAATGTGCCGTGTGAAACTACTAGCATGACTGATTCTTGCTTTTCAGCTAGGTTTTCACGTTTGTTTTCAGATGGTTTGAAGTAAATACTGAGATTTATTATAAACTCTCTGCACAGAATTCTTATATTAAAAATAGTTTACATAAGATTTAAGCAGTGGTTTGCACAGAAGATATACAGACTTCCAACAAACACATGAAAGGATGCTCAACATCTTTACTCATTAGAGAAATGCAAGTCAAAACTACAATGAGATATCATCTCACACCAGTCAGAATGGCCATCATCAAAAAATCTAGAAACAATAAATGCTGGAGAGGGTGTGGAGAAAAGGGAACACTCTTGCACTGCTGGTGGGAATGTGAATTGGTACAGCCACTATGGAGAACAGTATGGAGGTTCCTTAAAAAACTACAAATAGAACTACCATATGACCCAGCAATCCCACTACTGGGCATATACCCTGAGAAAACCATAATTCAAAAAGAGACATGTACCAAAATGTTCATAGCAGCCCTATTTACCATAGCCCGGAGATGGAAACAACCTAAGTGTCCATCATCGGATGAATGGATAAAGAAGATGTGGCACATATATACAATGGAATATTACTCAGCCATAAAAAGAAATGAAATTGAGCTATTTGTAATGAGGTGGATAGACCTAGAGTCTGTCATACAGAGTGAAGTAAGTCAGAAAGAGAAAGACAAATACCGTATGCTAACACATATATATGGAATTTAAGAAAAAAAAATGTCATGAAGAACATAGGGGTAAGACAGGAATAAAGACACAGACCTACTAGAGAATGGACTTGAGGATATGGGGAGGGGGAAGGGTAAGCTGTGACAAAGTGAAAGAGCGGCATGGACATATATACACTACCAAACGTAAGGTAGATAGCTAGTGGGAAGCAGCCGCATAGCACAGGGAGATCAGCTCGGTGCTTTGTGACCGCCTGGAGGGATAGGGAGGGTGGGAGGGAGATGCAAAAGGGAGGGGATATGGAAACATATGTATATGTATAACTGATTAAATTTGTTAGAAAAAAAAGATTTAAGCAGTGGTTTGCAAATAATGGTTTTAGGACAAACTATTGAATTTTCATTTTAACTTGTAGAATTTTGATTTAGCTTTTATTTTTGGTTGAGAACTAGGCAGGTAGATTTCTCTGTCTTGTATAATTTGATAGGATTTGATAGGAGGAGGATTGGATATCCTCCTGCGTATGACTTCCAGGCCTGCATTTTAAAGTTGCTACATCCTGCTTTTAAAAATGTATTTAATGATGGAGGGTTGATTGAAATTTTAAAATGAATTTTAAAACGCTAAGTTTTTGAGGACAGTAACAGATCATGAATCCATCAAAATGCAGCATTTTACACCTGCTCCCTGAAGCAAACATTCAAGTTACAGAAGTAATCCCTAAATCCCTGCAAGTCTGTGAAAATGTAAGCAAAAGTCTTAAATCGTAACTACTGTCCTGCAGTGGTAGGTGGGGGAGGGCAGAATGGTGGTGAAAGAACGTGCTGGTCTAGTCTTGTGTAAGACAGATGCCAAGAACGGCCAAATGTTTAGCTTCTAAAAGACCTTTGCCTCTTTGTATTAAGCAAACCCTCCTCTCTCTGTTACTACTCAGTAAACTTGCTTGTGGCTGTCACCCATTGGGGTATGTAACCATAGCTCTTTCTCGTCTTCCCACTTTCCCCCTCATATTTGATTTAATATTGATTAAAAACTTAAGGAAAATAATTACAAGAAAAAAACGGAGGCGGGGCACTGTATTGACCAATAACGCAGAGCGACAGTTCTAGACCTCCTGCCTGTGCCAGGGGCTTTCGGAGGAGGAGACATGTTATCCAGAACTTGGTGAAAATCTCCTAGGCGAAGTCAAAGATTCGCTACTTTTCCGCCAAACATCACTTTGGATTGCTTAAAATATATCCAGTGGGAGGAAAGGTTAATACGAGAAGACTCACGTTGTATCAGTATTTAAATTCTCTGGTAACGCTTCGACGGGGCATTGGGGTTTCCTTCAATACTAAGGTGAAGCATATTGGCGGTTCCTGCATCAGGTGGAGAGCGTGAGTCCAGCAGCCGTCCTGAGGATGTCTCACCTAGATCCCGTCGTTGCTGTTTTGCCCCCGTGACCGACGGTGGCAGCTTCTTCTCTTTCTCCTGAAATCCTGGTGCAGGGACCCAGGGGAGCGATTGCCAGTGCTGAGCCTCTTCTGTGCCGCTGTCATAACCAAGATGTGTGCTGTTGGTTCAGACTCCAGGGTCCTGGGACAGTTAACAGTCCTTTGAAGGGAATCCCGAAAAGACCCACGCAAATAATTCGACGACCGCATAATCTTCATACCTACTTCTAAGGAATTCAAAGCACTTTCTGGTCAAATCATTCATGTTTGTCTACCTGTAGCAGACGTGAAGGGGTCACAGGGCTGCTTTAAGGAAAATAGGAGGAGGAAATGGATGCTGGAAGGATGGCATTTTCTCTCAAATCAAGAACCTAGTCAGTTTTGGATGTGCATTTTAGCCCACTCAGCTGAAAATTCACACTGCAGTATAGTAATGTGTGATTTGCTATCTTACGGTAGTGTTGTTCTGTATGACAAATTCATCTGTTTCTTGCCTTGGAACCTGTATTTCTGTGGTGGTTTAACTCTCTCCCAGAGTCATCAGTAAGCAGTGACGATACTGGTGGTTTTCTGTTCGTTGATGCCAGAGTTCTAGGAAGCTCTCTATCATCCTTCTGGGTTGGGCTGTAGGGGGAGGAACAGGGTGGCCCTTCTGGTGTTAGACTGTGGGTCCTGGGTTCCATCTGCCCAGGGTATCCCTTCCATGCGGTTTGCTACTGCTTATATTTCTCCTCGTGCTAGAGTTTCATCCATTAGCAGGACTCAGGCCTTATAAAGGGAAAAATTGGATTTAAATTAGTGCATTCTTAGCTTTTTGGATTTCAGGGACTAGAGAGCTATGGGAAAAATCTTCCACATTTTTATTTTGCCAACGAACTGGTTAAAAAAAATCTTCAGTCACCTACCACCGTCACTGTCATTCTTTCCTTGCTTTTGTTGCCTATAGAGAGTTCATGAAGGAAAGGATATTTTAACTCCAGAAAGGTAGGAAAGCTATAATCTCAGACTATCGATCCTTTAGAGACAGAGTAAATTCAGCTTTATAAAGAGTTCACTATATGTCATCCTTTTTTTTTAAAATTTCACCGTAGGCTGACTGGTTGGAACTTTATTTCACACCAGAGTCTGGGAAGCAGTGTGCTGGGTGATCTCTAGGACTCCTCTCAGCATCCCCCTTCTGTAACTTGAGTGGGTGTAGGGTGCTCTTGGTTTCTCTTTAGTTCTTGGGTGCAAGCAGAAAGGAGGAGGTTGGTAAACGTAAGTGCAGTACGGGACAATTGCCAGCAACTTCTCTTTCAAAACCACCCACCTGTGATGTTTACACAGTGTTGATTTGCTCGTCCGCAAATCAGCTGCAGATCCTTTTCAAAGGGAAGAAATATTTAGAGCCATTGAAGAGCTCTTGAGAATCTTGACTCTGGCTTCAACTGCTACCCTAGCTGGACCTAACTCTCTTAACTTGCTCTGGGTTTCTAGGTCCTCAAAGCTAAGTAGTTAAAGCTTCCAGTGAGTTTAACTGGGTAGCTCATTGTTCAGGTGACTTCCCATTGGTGTTGATCATAGAGCCCTTTCAAAGCTATTAAATTCCAGTTCATTTTAACTGGAAAGTGATTTTAAAGTAACTTTACAATGGCTGTAATTTAAAAGTAATTTTACAGTGGCTGGAGTTTCATTGGTCCATCTGTAAATTGCTTATCATTGTGAAGAAGGGCTCGTTTTCCTTTTTGATAAAGGGTTTTGTTGAAAAGAACTAGTGTCAAAAAAAGTAAGGGAGCAGATCCCTGTATATTTTGTGTCTGTTTTCTGTTTGATACAGAATCTGTTTTGATTCTCATCAGGTTTTTGAATTACTTTAAAATGTTCACCCTTGGGCCAACACAGACTCTGATTTCTTCATACACATTGGAAAAAAGTATGTGGAATATGATTAGATTGAAAGTTTTACTTAAAAAAAAACTTAGGTCTTAAGGAGGAATCCAAATGAAATACTTCTTCTTGTTTGAGTTGTAAAACAAAAACAATCTTGATAATATTTCCATTCTCCAAATGATGACAAGTGGCCTCAGCTGGAGAAGCAGGCAGATGACAGGATAGGGGAGGAGAGGGGAAGGACCACTGGACTGGATGGCCCCGTCCCAGCCTCTCCCATCTCTTTTTCAGTGAAGATCTCTGCTGGACTGTTTCCCATCTCCTCACATTGGTTGCCATGGCTGTTGATGTCTGTGCCTCTCATAGTGATTAAGCTTGTTGATTTGTTGGGATTTCTCAGGTTTGGTTAGATTTGCAATTGGTCAAGGATAGTGGCTAGAAAGACATAGGGGTTTGTAGGAGCAGCTCATGAGAGAGAGTAGGGTGACAAGACATTGGAGGTTTTCAGGAAGGGAAGGAAGCATGTGACCTGATTCATGGTTTAAAAAGATGACTGTGGTTATTCGTGGAGAGTAGCCTGCAGAGAGCCAAGTTGGGAGGCGTCTGCATAAGAGACAAATGGTGTGGACGCTGGTGATGGTGGGCAGCTGAGGAAGAATGGGTAAGTTTAGAATATGTTTCAAAAGTTGTGTTGATGGGGAATTCCCTGGCAGTCCCGTGGTTAGGACTCCATGCCTCCACAGCAGAGGGCCTGGGTTCTATCCCTGGTTGGGGAACTAAGATCCTGCAAGACATGCAGCACAGCCAAAAAAAAAAAAAAAAAAAAAAAAACTAAAAAAAAAAAGTTGTGGTGATGGATGTGATAGGGGAGTGGAGGAAAGAGAGGACTTGAGGAACACTCTTAGGTATTGGGAGATGTGATGCTCTTTACTTAGTTGGGGTGGTCTTGGAGAATAGTAGGTATGGCAGAGAAAACCAACAGTTTTGGATATGGTAACTTTGAGACTCATATTAGGCATCCAAAGGAAGGTCTGAGGGGCATAACCAATATATGAAGAGTTAATGGCTGAGACTTTTCCAAATCTGATGAAAGACATCATAGACACAAGAAATTTCACGAACTCCAAATACACAATCCCTTCCACAGAGTAACAGTAAAACTGACAGCTGACTTTTTGATAGAATCAATGAAAGTCAGAAGACAATGCAATTATGTGTTTAAAAAGCTGAAGGAAAATACCTGCCAACCTAAAATTTTATATCTAGTGAAAATGTCTTTCAAAGACAAAGGCAAAATAAAAACATTTTCGGGCAAAAGAAAACTTAAAAAAAAATGTATTGCCAGCAGACCACAGTGGAGGCATGGAGATATAAGAAGGAATAATTAGTGGTCCAAGAGGCCAAGGTTGAAGCTGCAATGCTTTTTATGACCTTATGATCAGGAGTCATGTACTGTTACTTCCACCAGCTATTAGTCACAGAGGAGCAACCCTGGTTCACTGTGGGATGGAACTGCACAGGGGCAAGAATACCAGGAGTCATGGTTCATTGTAGGCAATTTTGGGGGCTGGCTACCATGTCAATTATTTCTTTTTTACATACTATAAAAAATGTTTTGTTTTAAGTGGGTTCACTCTGAGGGGCCTTGATTTGGTATCAGTTATCTTAAGATAAGTAGGACCTCTCAAATCATTCTTTTATAGATGTTCTTATCATAATTGTAATTTACATGTATTTGTGAGGTTTACTTTGTTGTCTCCACCTCAAGACAATATTTTATGAAGGAAGGAGCCAATGTATTCCTACCAAGTAGCACAGTACATGGCACATAATACGTGCTCAGTAAAAATATATTAAATAAATGAATTCAGTAGAAGTTATTTGTTCTTTGTTAGGGAAACTCAAAACTTAGGTTAAATAGATTCATTTTTTTGTTTTGTTTTTATTATTCTGGGTATGCCCTTACATTGCTGCTTTATTAAGCCTATGTTTTGAGGGCTCTGTATTCATGTAACTGTACTATTTTAAAGGATTAACTTAAATCTATGCTATTGTGGAAGGAAAAATATCCCATAGGTAAGTATATGCTGTTGGATTGATAAGAATTTAACTTCCTCCCAGAGAGAAAATTGTTCAACTGAATTCTATAATTGAGCACTTGGTGTCACTTGAGAATGTTGATAATCATTTCAACAACTTGGAGTAAGAAAGATAAAATTGTATCTTTAAATGAAAAAAATTGGTTTCTGTTCATAGATATTAAGAATGTATCAGCAAGTAAGAATTATTCTTATTATAAAGATTTATAGGGCTTCACTTGTGGCACAGTGGTTGAGAGTCCGCCTGCCGATTCAGGGGACACGGGTTTGTGCCCCGGTCCGGGAAGATCCCACATGCCACGGAGCAGCTGGGCCTGTAAGCCATGACCGCTGAGCCTGTGCATCCGGAGGCTGTGCTCCACAACGGGAGAGGCCACAACAGTGAGAGAGGCCCGTGTACCGCAAAAAAAAGATTTATAGCAATTTTAAAGTGATTATTTTGTAGGTTTGCTATTTGTAATGTTCTAGAATTTGTTTTATTCATCACTTGTTTTGCCTACTAAAACCCAAACTAAAAAACTAAAGTGTTTTTAAATTTAAAAATTGATGAGGCGTGCATAGGTGGCAGAATGCCAGGAAGGACCAGATTCTTAGCTGCCTACACACTGTTATTCTGAGATGCTGTTATTTATTTATTTTTAAAATTATTTTTAAAAATTTTATTTTATTGAAGTATAGTTGATTTACAATGTTGTGTTAATTCCTGCTATACAGCAGAGTGACTCAGTTATGCATAAATACGTATATATATATTCTTTTTCATATTCTTTTCTATTATGGTTTATCACAGGATATTGAATACAGTTCCCTGTGCTGTATACAGTAGGACCTTGTTGTTTATCCATTCTATATATAATAGTTTGTGTGAGATGCTGTTATTTAAATGGTTTAGCTAACAGCTGAAACATGACTTCCTCTGAGGGGGTTTTAGTCTTTCTAATCTCTTGGACCTTCTCTGTCTTCCTTCAGATTTAAGGAGCCTGATCTTGGACATTGGATCAGTATTTTGTTCCCCCATAGATAATAAATTCTGAAGCAGAGAGACTCTGTCCTTGAAGAATTGCCTTCATATGCTTGTGCAGAACACCTAGTTAAGATTAGTTAAATAATGACATTTATTAGCACACATAAATATGGAAACCAGAAGGTGGGTAGGATTCAGTGTGACATCATCTAGAGGTGCCAGCTCCGTTTCCATGTGAATGTCTTGGCTCTCCCCTCCTCCATATCCTCAAGCCATCATAGAGAAGGCTGCAGCATCTCCAAGCCTCTCAACTCAACACACAGTCTAGAGGAAGAGAGAACGACTTCCTGGAGGTCGCACAAGGTAGGGGAAAGTCTTTTCCAAAAGGTTCCAGGGAAGCAGTCTTTGTGGATCTTTGACTTCGGTTGAGTCACAGACCCATTCCTGAACCCGTCTTTGGTGATGGGAATGGAATTGCCCTTGGATCAATCAGGGTGAACCATGGAGCCAGGGATGTGGCCAGCTTCTCCTGGGGGGATGCCTTGGAGGAGAAGTGAATACCTGAACAAAGTCAGGTTTATGAGGAAGGAGGGCGGATGACTGACACAGTATCCCCTACACTCCCTGTTGTGTCCCCGGTACCTAGAACAGTGCCTGGCACATAATAGGTTGTCTGTAAATGTTTATTAAATTAATTTTGTTCTTTCATCTTCTGACATCATTTCTCAGACTCTTTGTTTTCTTTTGTTTCCTGGGACATAAACATTTATACCTTGCTTATTATTATCTTACTTTTATTATTATTATTTTTTTTCTTTCTTTTTGCAGTATGCGGGCCTCTCACTGTTGTGGCCTCTCCCGTTGCGGAGCACAGGCTCCGGATGCGCAGGCCCAGCGGCCATGGCTCACGGGCCCAGCCGCTCTGCGGCATATGGGATCCTCCCAGACCGGGGCACGAACCCGTATCCCCTGCATCGGCAGGCGGACTCTCAACCACTGCGCCACCAGGGAGGCCCATTATCTTACTTTTAAAAGCTATTTTAAAAACACTTATGTAAATAGCCTGTTACTATTTCACAATTAATAGAATTATTAAAAATAACTTATAACTAAAACAACTTGAGAGGTATGTGTTTAGACAGCTTTGCTAGCGTATCCCAGTCTAAGGTCTCATCTTGAATGAAACTAAAAAAGCAAATTTGATCTGTTATTTATAACTTGTAAACCAGTAGAAGTATAACAGAGAATGTCATCTTATAATGATGGCATATGGTAGGAACCATAAAATCTCACATTACTTGTTGATACTTGTTCAGTTAAACGAAGTGAATTTAGTGTGAGATTACTATAAATCCTGTAACTATGGTGGTGATGATGTTGCTTTAGTAAAAGAATCTGTTAAGAAGATACTCAGAAGCTTCCCCACTGATCTGTAGTAATATGTGTACATGTATATTTTACCTGTTGATGTAATAAACTGTAATTCAATTCTGATATTTAATTAAGTATGTTTAGTATCCAGATAACGGATGTCCTGGCTGATTCTCTGCCCTGGTGCTTGTTGCCTCACAGGGAGCACAGGCCTTAGAGGTACTGGCTCCTGTGTTTCACCACATCCCAACATGTGATCCTTTGCACTTGGAAATGAAGCTACTGACCTGCTGAGTATAGAGTGTGGTCTGTGTGTTTTCTCTAGTTACGGTGCAAGGTTTGTACTTAATTATTTGAGTCATGGCTGGTGTATTAGGGTGCATGCTTTGTGGCTCCGAAAGATTTTCATTGATGTATATGAGGATCAAACCTACTTTTTGATGGCCTTTAGTCTAATGGTTCAGAATACTTTCAAACATTGAGCTTTGTGGCTTACAAAATGATGTATTTTCTTCAAGTGCCTGGTGGTGGATAGGAAAACTCAGGTGAGAATGGGCTTTTCCCCAGGTCATCTCTGGAACCAGTGAGAAACAAAGTTTAATTACTATTTAAGACTTCCTTTTCTCCCCCCAACCCCCCGGCCCCATTTTCATATTCCTCTGTGCGGTTAATTCCAAGTAGGAAGTTCACATTTTAGACCTGAATGCAGGGTCATGGCGTTGAGGGTAGCGTTTACTTCCTGGAATGTTTGTTTCATTGGTTGCCATGAGACTTCTCCAGGCCCGTTGTTTTATGTACTAGTCGTATGAAACCTTGATGGGGGGCTCCCCTTGTTTGGGTTCACTCTTGAAACATCCTTGCTGCAAATTTGAGAGATGCATATCTCTTGGGCAGGTATATTGCTATGTGTGTTTTAAGAGAGAGTTTTAAATGATTTTCATTGAACAGTAGAGTCCCTTGATGATCCAGCAGAGGTTGAAAATTGATGTGAGTGAGAAATTCTAAAGTGAGGAGAGAATTTCCCTTTAGTGTTGAGTGGCCAGTTGACATTGATGCTCAGGATGTATCCAGGCAGCATGAGCAGGGTCAAGTGGTTTTCAGGGTCAGCGCTCAACAACCTGTGAGGAGAACAGAGATGGTAAGGGTGGATGGATCGACTCGGGTCAGTGAGCCAAGGGGGGCAAGAAGTTGAAGTTGTTTGTCCTAATAATTTCTGAAGTGATAGCTCGTGGGATTGAGGCAAAGAAATGGTGCTAGGAAGGATCCGATACAGTGAAAAAAGACTGAGGTTCAGCTACTGGAAGACTCTATTCACCATTTCATTAAACATTTAGGCAACTTTTGCTGAAACTTTATTTCGCCAACACTTTGTCTTACATTTCTGTTAAACACATTCTGGTTATATGATGATACTGCAGCTCTTCTTGCAGAGCTGGAAAAAATTAAAAAAGAAAGAGCTGAAGAGCAGGCCAGGAAGGAACAAGAGCAAAAGGCTGAAGAAGAAAGGATTCGTATGGAAAACATTCTGAGTGGAAACCCTCTCCTTAATCTCACTGGCCCATCCCAGCCTCAGGCCAACTTCAAAGTTAAAAGAAGGTGGGATGATGATGTTGTTTTCAAGAACTGTGCAAAAGGTGTAGATGATCAGAAGAAAGACAAAAGATTTGTAAATGATACGCTGCGATCTGAATTTCACAAAAAGTTCATGGAGAAATATATTAAATAGTACAGTTTTATGTGCTTAATTAAAGGCTATAAAATGTAAAAAAAAATACTGTGATTTAAGGAAGAAATCAGTGTTCATTGTGCTTAGCTCACACCCATTCTGAAAAATTATGAAAAAAGCATTTGCTCTTGGTGAAATTGAAATTTCATTTCCTTCCTGTCTGTTCCTTGTTGTTTCTTATTACAGATCACTCCAGGCTAATGAGAAAAAATTAAATGTGTTTTATCAAGAACAGAATAAATATAGCAAGGTTGATCCCTGAATATTTATGAAACATAGCAGTAAATGAACAAAGGAAGGCATTAATAAAGTTTGTTGTTCTCTCTTGGATTTTGTGAAATGGAAAAGCAGAGTCCAGGAATCATGGTAAATACTCTGACATATCCATGCTAATAATTTAGATCATAACACTGTATTTCTCCACCAAAAAGCAAAGGTTAGAAGAAAAGGAAAATTAAATATTGAAAAAAATCTATGGATTTTGTAATAGGAAAAATAAATTTTAACGTAACATGCATAATTTGGAAAATTTGGGAATATATATAAAAAGGAAAAGAAAAACTGAATGTTAGTCATACTAGTCAGCAATAATCCCAGATAATGTTTTGAGTATTTTTTTTTGAGTATTTTATTCCAGATTTTGTTTTCCTGTGTATAGTTTTTTTTTTATTATTGTGGTTGGGGTTATTTTTAGTAAGTTTCAAGCATTTATGTTACATGAAAAGATAAGGAGGACAGTTGGAGAGAAAGATGACTGTTTCACCCACGGTTAAGAGTACAGTATGGTCTGTTGTTGAGAGAAATCTTATAAAATATGGAGTTCTAGAAAAGACTATAGTTATATATTTGGCTTTTTAATTTAATATACTTTTATAGAACTACGCCTGTAAAAACGAAAGATGAAAGACCTAGAATAGCCAAGAGAGTTTTGTATAACATTATAGTTGGAGGACTTAATGTTACTGAATTTGGTATCGGCCTAAGGACAGACAAAGGTCAATGGAACAGAATAAAAAGCCCAGAAATAAACCCGCACGTTTAAGGTCAATTGATTTTTGACAGAGGCGCCAAAGTATTTCAGAGGGGGAAGGATAGTCTGTTCAACGCATGTTGCTGGAACAATTGAACATCTACATGCAAAACAGTGAATTTAGACTCTTAACTCACATCAAATGCAAAAATTATCTCAAAGTGAATCGTGGACCTAAATTTAAGAATTAAAACTGTAAAACTCCTAGCAGTTTGATTTTTGTGAGTGACTTTGCACGGAAAAGATTTCTTAGGTATGACATCAAAAGCGTGACCCATGAAAACCTTAATAAATCAGACTTCACTAAATTAAAAACTTCTGCTTTTCAAAAACAACATGAGAAAATGGAAAGACAAGCCACAATTTAAAACTTTCGTTCTGCAAAAGGTCTTCTTAAGAGGATGAAAAGACAAGCTCCAGACTGGAGAAAATATTTCTAAACTACATATCAAAAAAATGGACACTATCTAGAATATATAAAGAGCTCTCAAAACTTCAATAGTAATGAACAAAAAATCCAGTTGGAAAATGGGCAGAGGACATAAGCATGAACAGACTTTATGGCTATTTCACTGAAGAAGGATATGCAGATGGCAAATAAGCACATGAAAATATGTTCAGATCATTAGCCATCAGGGAAATGCACATTAAAACCACAATAAAATATTGCTACACACCTATCAGAATGGCTAAAATAAAAAATAGTGACTTTGAAGATAAAAATGGTGAGCTTAATTTAAAAAAATAGTGACACTAGCAATTGCTGCTGAAGATGCAGAAAAACTGGATCATTGATATATTTTCTGGTCAGAATGTAAAATGCTACAGCCACTCTGGAATCCAGTTTGGTAGTTTCCTATGAATCTAAATGTGTCTTTACCAGCAATTGCACTATTGGATGTATATCCCAGAGAAATGAAAAGGTACGTTCACACGTAAACTTGTACACAAATGTTCATAGCAGCTTTATTCAGAATAATGAAAAAGTGAAAACTATCCAGATGTCCTTTAATGGGTGAATGTTTAAACAGCTGCGTATACCATGGAATACGATGTAGTGCTAAAAAGGATCAATACATGTGACAACTTAGATGCATCTCCAGGGAGTTAATGTTGCATGAAAAAAGCCAATATCAAAAGGTTAAATAGTCTATTAATAAAACATTCTAAAAAGAACAGAAGTATGCAGATGGAGAACAGATTAATGGTTGCCAGGGGTTTGAAATGGGGGTCAGTGTAGCTGTTGGGGGGTAGCACAGAGGAGCCCCATGGTGCTCAAATGGTTCTGTATTGTAGTGATGAGATTTAGACTGTGGTTCCACAAATCTAAACATGTTATAAATTGCATTGAAGAGATGCTCACCATTACTAATCATTAGGGAGAGTAAATCAAAACCACCCATGAGGACTTTATACCCTTTAGGATGACTATTATTAAACTAACAGGAAATAATAAGTGTTGGCCAGCATATGGACGAATTGGAACCCTTGTGCATTGCTGATGAGAATGTAAATTGCTGCAGCCATTATGGAAAAGAGTATGAAGTTCCTCAACAAATTAAAAATAGAACTACCATATGATCCAGCAGTCCCACTTCTGGGTATATATCCAAAAGAACTGAAAGCAGAGACTCAAATATATTTGTACACCAGTGTTCACAGCCACATTATTCACAGTAAGCAAAAGGTGGAAGCAAGCCGAATGTCCATTGACAAATGGATGGATAAGCGGATGTAGTATATCCATCCAGTGGACTATTATTCATCCTTTAAAAGGCCGGAAATTCTGAGAGCTACAGTATGGATGAACCTTGAAGGCATTATGCTAAGTGAAATAAGCCGGAAGTAAGAGGACAAAGGTATGATTCCATGTATAGGAGGTACCTTCAGTAGTCAAATTCATAGAGACAAAAAGTAGAATGGTGGTTGTCAGGGGCTAGGAGGAGGGAGGATTGAGGGGTTATGACCTAATGGGCACAGAGTTTCAGTCTGGGAATATAAAAGAGTTTTGGTTGGGGGTGATGAGTGCACACAATATGTGTGTACTTAATGCCGCCTGAAAATGGTTGAGGTGGTAAATTTTCCATTATGCATATTTTACCATAATAAAGAAAAATGCGTGGAACTACAATGCTCACACACACAGAGAGAAATGTGTGCATTTAAACTGGTTAAATCTGAATTAAGTTTGTAGGTTGTACCAATTTTCTGGTTTGATATTTTCCTGTAGTTTAGCAAGATGTTCCAGTGAGGGAAACTGGGTGAAGAATACATGGGACCTCTGTATTTTTTTGGCTACTTCCTATGAATTTATAATTATTTCAAAATAAAAAGTTCTTTTATTTTTTAAATACAAGCCCCAATTTCCTTGGTGTACAGGAATTGGACAAAACTGGCTGTAATTATTGGAAGAGTTTGCCATTTTGTTAGATTCTTCACCCATATGTAATTTAAGAATTAAAATTCTAAGGTCTAATAGAATTTTCCATTTGCACCTTTTTTTTTTTTTAGGTAAGAGTCCGCTTGGAATGACTGTACTGAAATTTATCAGTGATTGATTTTGACTTCAGGTTATTATATTTTCCAGATGAAAGAACGAAAAAAAGAACGAATGAGTGAATGGATGAATGAATGAATGAATACATACATAAATACATAAATAAATAAATTTCTGTACAGTTGACTTTCTCTTAATAGAGTTGGTTTGGGTGTTTTAAGAAAAGAATCATCCATATTTTGCTTTTTATCTTGCTTTGCAGTGATTCTTTTTTTTTTTTTTTTTATACATCATCTGGTAAACATTAGAGAAAATTTGGTGAAAATACAGACTTTTGTGTTCAACTAGGTTGAAGACTGTTCTTGGCCCTTGAGTGATGCCAGAAGGCCAACAAGGAGGAGAGTGTTAGTAGTGTTTATTTACCTCTGTGGATAGAAAGGAGGCAAAGGAGCTGACATTGATGGGTCAACATGTATGGAAGTCTGTGCTCCAACTACTGTGCAGATGCTTTTCTACCTGCCCTACTTAGGGTGGTTAAGTGTTCTCCAAAAGAGGATACTGAAGCCCAGAAAGAAACGTGCTGTTCCCAAGTTGGGCAGCTGATGAGTGCCTGAACTCGGATCCAGACTTGCTTGGGAGAGGCAGTAATGTGTGGACCATGAGCAGGCTTTGGGTCAAGTTTAGGAGTGTGTCCACCTTAACCGTCTTTACTCACCTTTCGCTCTGGATGGCCCTGGTTTACAGGCAGGCGGTATTTACAGCACACATTTGCATGGATCAATCCTAAAGATGAATATTAAATATTATATTTCAAAAAAGTAGATAAATGATCTGTTGATTTGTTATATATTCAGTAGATATTTATTGAGTCCTTCACTGGTTCCAGGCACTATTTCAGGCACTGGGGATATAGCAGTGGACAAACCATACCAAAATCAAGGAAAATAAGTAAGAAATCTATGTATGCTACGTGGTGGTGAGGGTTGTGAAAACACGTTTGGAAGGAAGGGTGATGGCGGTGCTGGGAGAGCTGATGCTTTGAATAAGGTCATTAGGGAGAGCCTCACGGGGTCCCCTGCAGGTGAGGAGGAGTGAGACTGCAGATCTCTTGGGGAAGGACACTCCAGACAGAGGGAATGGCGAGTTTTAACAGCCCTGAGATGTGAATGTCTCTGAGCAGCAAAGTGGCTGGTGCATCTGGAGCACGGTGGCTGCATGGGGGCTGCGATGGTCAGGTGTGAGGTTGAGGAGTGTAGGGACCACACTGGGCAGGGCCTTGTAGGCCATCATTAGGAATTTTGCTCTACTGTGTGAGATTGGAGGAGGCTGGAGGATTTTTTTTTAATTTTAATTTTTTTTATTGAACTATAGATGTTTGACAGTGTTTCAGGTATACAGCAAAGTGATTCAGTTATACATACATATATATCTATTTTTTTCAGATTGTGTTCCATTATAGTTTATTACAAGATATTGAATATAGTTCCCTGTGCTATAAGTAGGTCCTTGTTTATTTTATATATAGTGGTGTGTATCTGCTAATCTCAAATCCCAAATTTATCCCCCCCCATTTCCCCTTTGGTAATCATAAGTTTATTCTCTATGTCTGTGAGTCTGTTTCTGTTTTGTAAATAAGTAAGTTCATTTGTATCATTTTTTTAGATTTCACACGTAAGTGATATCGTATGATACAGTATTTGTCTTTCTCTGTCTTACTTCGCTTAGTGTGATAATCTCTAGGTCCATCCATATTGCTGCAAATCGCATTATTTTATTCTATTTTATGGCTGAGTAATATGAGGGTTTTGAGCAGAGGAGTGTTATCTTCTGACTTAATTTTGAAAGGATCACTTGGGGGCTTTGTGGAGAAGAGGCGGAAGAGAGACTGTTCTGGAAGCAGGTGGGTGGAAGGTGGTTGCTGTAACACAGGTGGGACATTACAGAGGCTTGGACCGGGGTGGTCGTGGTGGAGACGCTAGGTGGTCGGATTCTGCTTATCTTTTTCAGATTGGGCCCACGGGACTTACTGACGGATTAGATGTGACGTATGAGAGAAAGAGAGGCATCGCAAAGACTCCCAGTCCTTCGGCCCGAGTGGGAAAGAGACGGAGTTGTGAGTGCCATTGGCTGAGATAGGGTAGAGCCTGGAGGGGCAGGTCAGGAGCTCAGTTTGGGGTTAAGAATGGGCTTCAGGGCTTCCCTGGTGGCGCAGTGGTTGAGAGTCTGTCTGCCTGCCGATGCAGGGGACACGGGTTTGTGCCCTGGTCTGGGAAGATCCCACATGCCGTGGAGCGGCTAGGCCCATGAGCCGTGGCCGCTAAGCCTGCGTGTCCGGAGCCTGTGCTCTGCAATGGGAGAGGCCACAACAGTGAGAGGCCCGTGTACCACAAAAAAAAAAAAAAAAAAAAAAAAAAAGAATGGGCTTCATATTTGGGTTCTGAAGATGGAATGAGTGCCGCCTGTGTGCAGATCGTCGCTGTAGCTCTTCTGAGTAGACACAAGTAAGTGTGAGATGTGGTTCTTGCTCTCAAGGAACTTGCTGATAAATCAGGGGAGATAAAGTGCACACAACTGTAAAAAGTATGTGAAATTTGTGAGTGACTTTAGGACTTCAGCTGAAGGGTCACCAGGGGCTAGAACAGTCTAGGATTATTAGGTTGACTTTGTGAGGAGCTGGCATTTTCCCTGGGCTTTCAAGTATTTGTTGGGCTTTGTTAGGTTAGCGAGCTGGGAAGCCAGCCTGTCTGGAGTGGTCCAGTAACAGGGCATGAGTCACGTGGCCGACAGGGCGGGTTGAGTTGGAGATCAGTGGGGGCTGAGGTTGAGGAAGGCCCTGGGCTGCCGGCTGGGGAGTTTGCCTTCACTTTGTAGGTTATAAGCCATGATTGAAGGGGTTTGATTCATGTAGTTGAGCGGATTGAATTACGGCCTTAGGACGTTTCCTCTCTCCCATTAGGTTGCCTAGAACTAGGCCGCTTTGGTGTTTTAATTGTGCTTGTTCTCTGGTAGCTTCCTCGTTGTCAACTACGTTCCTCCTGACGCACTTGCCCCTTTGGCCCCCTGGACCCTCCTAATTCTTGAGTCACTTGCAGTCTCTGACCACAGCGCCTTCCTCGTTTACTCAGGAAATAATTATTGAGAGCCTGCTCTGTGCCAGACCTCATGCGGGACGTAGAGGACAAAGCAGGCGGGTCGAGTGGGGAACAGATATTGAATGAATGATTGTAGGTACCACTGCATCATTGCAGTCTGGCGATGCCCTCTGAAGGAAACTTCAGAGCACTGGGGAAGGGGTTCAGGGCGGGCCCCTGAGGAAGAGGCTTTTACGGTGAGGCCTGAGACCTGGATAACGTGGGGCGGAAGGAAGCGGGGAAGCGTTTCAGACCACGGCGGCCTGTGCCGAGGCCCTGTGCTGGGATGAGCTGCCCGCGCTCTGGAAAGAAAGCAAAGGCTGGTGTGACCGCAGGGTCACGATGGGGTGTCCTCTGAGGTCTGTCCTTGGACCTCTTCTCTCACACCGCCCCCTCTCAGGGAATCTCGTCTCTTCCTTTGGCCTCAGTCATCACCTGCGTGGTTATTTCCACCTCTTACCTCCCTCAGGACATTCAAACTTCCTTGCCAGGCATCTCCACCTGCGTGTCCTGAAGGCGTGATACACTTAACGTGTTCTAAACCCTAGGAAGGATCTTCTCACTTCGCTGTTTCTCTCGTACAGTCTGTGTTCTTGGGGCTCTACTTTTCTTCATGCATTTCTCCTTGTTGCTTTTCTACCCTCTCTTTCCTATCAAAACACAGCTCAAATATTACTCATCTGCAAAACCTTTCCTACCGATTTATCCCTACCCCTGTCTACCGCAGCAGAATGAATGAATCCTGTGACCCTATAAAATGCTGTCCATTTCTTTATTAACATGATTGGTTCGTACTACTGACCACTGCATATTTCTCTGTGCTCTTAATGGATTGAGTCCTTCTAGACCTTATTTCCTTGGTGCCTTGCATGTTATTTGGGACTCGGAGTTTTACTAAATAACTGTTTTATGAGCAGAATAAAAATAGATATTGAAACACGGATGGAAATGCTTTAAATAGGCCAGTGAAAGTAGAGAGAGTCATGTCCCGTACAGAATGAGAATATATCAAATGAAGAAAACCCATCCCTCTGATTTTGCCCTTGGCATCTTAATAAGGGGGTACTGTGGGTTATTATCCTGGTTGAAGGCCCTGCACAAGCCTTGTAAAATCTGAAAAGCAAGAAATATATACATTTTTAAAACATCTTTATTGGAGTATAATTGCTTTACAATGGTGTGTTAGTTTCTGCTTTATAAGAAAGTGAATGAGTTATACCTATATATACGTCCCCGTATCTCTTCCCTCAGCAAGAGATATTTTGAGAGAGAATTGGTTCAACCTTTGGCTCTCATCCTTCACTTTTACAATTGCATTGTCAATGTCTAGGGCAAAGGGTAAGGGATCACCACATCCCTTGATTAAAGAAAAGATTTGGAAAGATTGATTAAAGAGAAAAATAAAATTGAGTGATACATGGACATCCCCTCCCCCAAGAAAAGTAATTGATAGTGAAGTCTGATAACCAAGAATCTACTTGGAAGTAATTAGTGTTTACTAGCGGTGCTTCCTATAATCCATTTATTTTAATTTCTTTTAAATTCTTTGTGATGATGGAGGTGACAGGCTCATTGTTCACTTGTTTTTGGCTCTTCCCCACAGGGGTAGCTCTTCACATGCTCCCCGTTCTGTGTGACAGGCTTCAGCAAGAAAAGAAAGGATCGCGTGTTGGTGGCTTTCCAGTCGAGGGGGAAAAGTCAGGGGCTTTTAGGGGGTCACTTGGCTTGCAGAGATGATTGAATTAAGACACCATTGCCTACCCCAGAGTACTTAAGCTCATTTGTACCTTAACATTTTCTCTTCCGTGCCAGCATCAGCCTTGCAGGTAGATGCTCATTATTTCTGACTTCCTAATGGTAGCCAAGTCATCACAGGTTTGGGTGAGCCGCCTGGTTATTAGGTAATTGCTCTCTCTCTGTTGTAGGGCAGCCGATTTTGTCATAAAGCTGTCATGCGCCCTGAACGCGGGCGTGTCTTGTCTGCAAGGCTCCCCTGTTTCCCTCAGTTTAGGTCTGTGCTGCAAACACCTGTGAAACACAGAACGGTGCCCTGTGCTTCGTGCTGGGCTTTGCATTTCAAAGGAAAGGATGCAGGAGGTTTTCTCTTGGAGAGAGGGATGCCTTGTGCCTGGGGAGACATGGGGAAAACATTACACTCTAAGATGCTCTGATTTGTGATTTTCAGCATTTCCATGATAAACAACCAGTAGTACAGAGGAAAAGAGCCCCAAAGAGAAGCAAACGGAAACCTGACAGGACCTCACTGAAGACCCCTTTAGTGTGTACATGTGTTTTCTGCTCTTAAGTGGAGTTTGAGTGTGAGAAGGCACATATATTCGACTGCGGTGAGTGGGAGATGTTGGAGGAGGTTGGGTGGGGGGATGCAGGATGCTAGAGATGGTCTGATGGTACTTAACTAGGGTCTTGGCTACAGTTGTCCACACCTGCATTCCAGTGTTTGTTTTGGAGGACTTAGCAAAGCAACAAAGTGTCTATGCAACGTAGCAGCTTTTTATAAGACTATAAAGCATGGCATTGTCCCTGGAACATCCTTTATTTTTGCCATGCAGCTTCACTTCTAAGTGGTTCTCTGTAAGCATAGTATGGCCTAAGTTATAGGAGCTCTTGGTGTGGTTATAATTCTAGGAGATGGGTTGGAAGGGACCGTATTGAAACATCTAGGCAAGTGTATTTCAAATGTCAGTGATTTGAGCACTGGATTCAAGATTTTTGCCATATTTGAGAACTACCTGCACTATTATTTAATAAGTTTTCTCTAGATTATATCCTTTGTTTGGCTTAGCTTCATCTTAAGCATAATATCTGGATTTCGTAAAGTTGCAGTCTGGATTCTGGAGCCGGACTGTCTAGGTTCAATCCCAGCTCCACCTTTCACGGGTTCAGTGACTGGAGGAGGGCATGCCATCTCTCCGCATCTTTGTTTCCCAAGTACAAAATGGGGATAATAATAGTATGTGTCTCATCGGGGTTTTGTGGAGAGTAAATGAAAAGAAAAAAAAAAAAAGGAAAAGACTTACAGTAGTATCTTACACATAGTAAGTGCTCACAAAATGCTTTATTAATAGTTATATGTTTTTCTAATAAACCTGAAAATACTTAACCGTTAAAAAAAATCCCTTTTATGCCAGCTAAAATTAGATTACATTGTACCAGCAGGATATGGATCTTGCTTTGAGTAGCATTGACCTTGTCTTCTGGTCTCATCCTTGTTTTTGTGCTTGATTCTTTCCTACATCACCTGGGACTAAGATCCCAGGGATTTCAGTGCATCTTAGCCCCTGACACTCTTAGAAGAGCCTGCCTTAATGGGGCCCAAAGCTTCCTCCCATCGGTCCTCATTTGCCCTTTGACATCACGGGAGCAAAGTATAATCTGTCTTCTCCATCACAGTCGTTTACATTATTGAGGAAAGCTGTTGTGTCTCCTGGAATCTTCTCTTTTTTTCAGCCCTGAAAGTGTCAGCTTTTCTTCTGAAGCAGCCCCCTCCCCTCTGCCTTGCTTGTCTAATGTCATCTTTTCCATGGAAGGAAGCTGTGGGAGAAGAGACTTGTCCTAGGACACCTGGGATACATTTTGCTGGTACTAATGAGTGTTCGTAAACCCTGGGAGCACCTGAGCCTGGAAGCAGCCAATGTCTTTTCAGATGCAAAAGTTGCAGATGGGAGGCAGATACGCCAGTATTTCCATTAAGAGCCAGGATCGTTCATCTCGAGAAGTCTTGGAAGACACATTGTTGCCTCCCTGGAAGGGAACCAGGTGGCAGGTGAACTTGCTTTTCACTGTGTACTCTTATCTTTCAAGCTTTGTACTGTGCTGTGTACGAAGCTTTCCTCAAGCTTTGTACCTGTTTAAAAAAACCTCACATGCACATATGAGAAAAGCAGAATTATAGACTCCTGGAATTGGAAGGTATTTAAAAAAAATTATAGGGAGTTCAAAAACAGTAAGTTTCTGACGAAGGGAACAAAAAGATAACAGGTGCAGTGCTCAAAGGAGAAGACAAAATAAATAAAAATAACAACAAACCTTGTCTCTGGCCTCCCTCCCCTATCTGCAGGTCCCATTTGGTCCGGCTGGTTCCTGATTCTCTTTTAAGATCCAGCTTGGGTGTTATTTCCCCCACCCTGGGAAGACTTCCTTAGCCCCTGAACCCTCTCCACTGGGCTGGAACCAGGATCTCCCGTCCCGTTTCCAGAGCATCCTGTGCAAACTTACAGACACATATGATTCTGCTTACCATAGCCTAGTATCTATTTACCCCTCAAACTCCATACCCCAGACTCCTTGAGGAGGGGCTGTCTCGTTAATATTTATATTCCCAGCATCCATGATGATGCCCGACTAGAGAATGCATGGGCTGTGCATTTACAGAGTGGTGTGGAGGCTGTGAAGGCTTCGTGGGGCAGCTGGTGCTTGAGCCGCCCTGAGGTCTCACGAAACACTTGCCAGGCTGAGAGGAAAGGGACAGCCCTCCAGGCAGAAGGACCAGCAAGTTCAAGGGCACAGAGGCACTGCTGAACATCCTTTTAGAACAACGGCGCACTCTAAAGAAATATTTTAATCCAAGACACATGTAATATTTTATAGCAAAGCATATCTAATGTTTACCCAAATTAGTTGAAAGCTTTGTGCTTTTTAATCTTTATTTCAGAATGAAGATGATTCTGAGTTCATTCATTAGTTAATTTATTTGAGATTGTACTTTGAATCATCTGATGTGGATGGATGGGGGGTGTCCACGGGGTTGGGTGTTCTCTCCTTCCTGACCCACCTCTTTCCCTCCGCTCTCGCCTTCTTTTCCTTTTCTCCTCATTTCTGTAAGAACCTACAATGTAAAAGGTGTTGTCCAGACAGTCGGGGGACCTGAGTCCTCACTGAGGACTGACCTGAGTTTATGGTCTTGAGATGAACAGGACTGTGTTACAAGGTAGAAAGGGATGAGCTGCCGGAGGATGCTTGCTGGGTTCCGTAGGAATCCACAGGAAGGAGAACGTCCATCTAGAGAAGAGCAGAGGAAGCTTCTTGGCGGGGACCACATGTATTCAGCGTGTGGGGTTTAGGTGGGCGGGTACTTGGGGCGGTGGATGTGAAAGAGGGGGTTGAACGTGGTGGGCGTTCCCGGGGGGAGAACACAGCAGAAGCAAAAGTCTGCAGGCTGCACAGCCTGGAGTGGACTCAGGAAATGATGGCAATCCACGTGGCTGGAGAGGACAGTAAGGAGGTTGATGAGCAGGTGGTTGTGGAGGTCCCTAAATGCCAGGGGGGGAGGTTGGGACTTTCTTCTTTAGGCAGTGAAGGAGGGGGCTCACTGAAGATGTTTAGCCTGCAATTGATGTATCAGAGTGGAGTCAGAGTCAAGTATCCTAAAAACCAGATAAAAACCCGTTGGAAAAGCTACTTGCTAAGTCTAAGAACCTATAGAAGCAGGAAGAAAATGATTCTTGGTCACGTGGTACTTTGAGATCTTCCAGGATCCCTTCTCTGCACAGTTTAATACAGGGAATGGCATAGGGCAGATACAGATTGGAAGTGACCAAAGGAAACAATCAGAATGGTCATCTCTTCCTGAGGGTCAAAGGCAAAGCCACTCGTCAACTAATCTGATCTGTGGTTAGAAGAGTCGTGTTGCTGCCTGGTGTGAGCTGAGTTACAAGTTCATTATATCCATTTCTATTAGCGTTGGGGTGCCTGGTAATTTTTCTACGGTTTTGGTTTTGATAATGAGGAATTCTGAACCTATTTCTGAAATATAGGAATAGAAGCGCCCCATAAAGCACAGGGCTTCCCGAGACGCTGTGTTTTGCTGGTTCCCTAGAGGAGCTTCGATTTCAGGAACATCGGAGAGAGACTGTATGCGTATGGAGATACCCTCCAAATGGCTTTTAAAGCTACAGCTGGCTAAATGAGAAGACAGGTTAAACAGACTTTCCATGTGAATAGAACATGATTATAATTATTTTTATCCTCGAGTTGTGAGGCATAGTTTCTGCCATGTGCAGATTTGCAAATTTTTGTGACTCAAAGAAATTTATTGTAAAGCGAGGATCCGGAGAGACATCATTTTGCCTTTGCTCAAGACTTGGGATTTTGCACTTATAGCAAGTAAGTCACACTTTGTTTTTCAGTGATGGGGAGAAGGCATGTAGAGTGAGAGGTTGTCAAGAGCCTTTAGGGTTGTATCATTTGCTTCTTTGGGGCCACTCTTCACTATTTAACTTCCCTCTTTATTACTGTCCCTTCTGTGGACTGAATTGTGTCATTCCTCCCTCCCCCCAATTAATTTGTTGAAAGCTCAAACCCCCCAGTGTGATGGTATTTGAAAATGGGACCTTTGGGAGGTAGTGAGGTTTAGATGAGATCATGAGGATGGGGTCCTCATGATGGGATTAGTGCCCTTATAAAAAGAGGCGCCAGAGAGCTTGTTCTCTCTATCTGGCTTGTGAGGACACAGTGAGAAGGAGGCCCATCTGCAAGTCAGGAGGAGAGCTCTTAACAGAAACCAAATTTTCTGGTGCATTGATCTTGAACTTCCCAGCCTCCAGAACTGTGAGAAAATACCTTTCTGGTGTTGAAGCTCCCCAGTCTGTGATATTTTGTCATGGTGACTTCAGCTGACTAATACAGCCCCACTAGAGCAAAGACTTGTAAAAGTACAGCTGAGGGTTCAAGAACATATGATTACTACATAGGAATGCTGTGCCAGTCCCTTTTGAGGCTGTTTCTGACATGCATTTTTGGCGTGTAAGTGTCTGATAGAGACAGGCTGAGGTGAAACTGGGGTTTGCTTGTATGACAGATTCTAGTAAAGGGGAGGACATACTTTGCTTAAGAATAATAAAAACTCTTGGAGCCTGGGACATTGTATACCCTATGTATGGAAACTTGGAGCCATTTGGGTTTTTAACTAGCTTAACGTTTAAATACAAAAATTCTTGGATATGTGGAGAGATGAGCGAATTGGTTAGTTTATGATTAATATCAATTTTGGAGGCCAGAGTCCTGTAGCAATAAAGGAAGTTCCTAAGACAGAGCAGTTTAAAACAGAGAAAAGGTCAAGAACAGTATGTAAGCATTTCAAAGAGCTCGAAATCCATCTGTCAGTTTTGGCTCTCCTAGAAATCACCCATGCACAGCGGCTGAAGGCCAGCCTCGCGTGGGCCAAGGTGTGTCTAGAAGAACAAAGAAGTAAGGAGAAAGAAGCTCATATCCGTATGTGGAGGTGGTCCCAGTGAGGTCCTCGTACCTCTCAGATCTGAAATACAGTGGGATCCCCTGAGGATGTGGTTCATGGGTCTCTGAGGATGCAGCCCCATCAGAAGAGCATTTTACTGTGCTGAGCTGAGAGTCCCAGGTAATATTTCATGGGTTTTATTTGACTTGTTTCTTTTCTCATTTGTGCCATAATGAGCTGTGCTTCTGTTAAAATTTTAGGATACAGAAAGTTATTTTGAAGAGGTCTGTAATCCAAAAAAAATTATACACAGATATCTTAAATTTGAAACCACCTAACTCCCCAGTATTAATTCAAGCAGTTAGAGCGTTACATTCATTCCTTTAGATTAACTAATATTAATAGACTGGGTATACCTACCGGGAATAGTTTAAGCAGCAGGGAGATTTAGTATATAACTCACTGAAAGCTTCTTTCCTTAAAAAAGTTGATTGACCTTCTATAGGTCCATGAAGGTGAGTGTTAAGTTCTTGAAAAATCAAATCAAAACAACAGTGTCTGTGTACCGGGAAGCTACATAGCAGCGTTGGACTTGTACTGTCCAAGACACTAGCCACGAGCGCATGTGTAAATTCGAATTTAAATGAACTAAAGTGAAACACAATAAGACACTCAGTTCCTGAGCTGCACCAGACACGTTTCAGGTGATGACGGCCGCGACAGCTGTGGTCACCCCGTGAGACGGCCGTGATACGGAACGTTTCTGACCACCGTCGTCATGTCCGTCAGACAGGGCCGCGCGGGACCGTGTCCTCTGCCCCCACTGACTGTTACTCTGTTTAGGATCCAGGGCAAAACCATGTGAAAAAGGAGATGACAAAAGAAAAGGTCACCAATGTGTTACCAGCAGTGTTGCAGTGCAGCGTATGACTGATTACTGGAATAGCTTTATAGGGAATAAGTGATACAGGACATTAGGCTGAGATGGTCAGGGAAGAGCTGTGGTCTTTATTTGGTATTCAGGTAACTGGTAGGATTCTGAGAGGCAGTGATGAGGTGGGAGGCATTCTGTAAGAACGTCCTGAAAGTTTTGTGGGGAAGGGAGGTGAGGGGGTAGTGTAAGATATGTTTGAAGCAGGAACAGCTATATAGTTAGCAGGACGGAGGGCAAAATAAAAAGGTGGGGTCTCTCGTTAAAAAAAACGATTGACAAGTTCCAGACCAGGACAGCAGAGCATGGGGCCCCAGCGTAGGTTGCCTGCCTTGGTCTGGGGGATGATGAATAAGCCAAACTGACTAGGTTCTACTGAGTTCTACAGATGAGCAGTAAGAGACATGACCAGAAGCACTATCAAAACCTGAAGTTTTCTTGTCTCTGTCTCGCTTTTGCCAACCCAAGGCATCCTGGGTTGTTGTTTGGGGCCAGAGCCCTTCTCGTCACCCCGTGACTTGTCCTCCGTCCTGAGCATGACACCGAAGACGGTGTGTTATTCTTCTGGACACAGTGCAAAGCGTTGTGCACGGCCAACTCCTTCATCTCGACCGACGGCAGGCATTGGCTCTCCAAGGAAAACAAATGATGCAGTTTAGAAAGTACCAGCTGATGCCGTGCCAGCTGGGGACGTGGCGCTCATTAGCATGTTAGCCCACGGTTGTACCAGAACTTCCCTCTTTGGCTGAAAAGCCTCGAAGGGATTTATCACTCCAGATAAAAAAGCAAAATAGAAATCACTGTGGAGGTAAAGACAATGTGCATACCTTAAATAAAAAATAATGCTGTCGGGAAAATGGCACCGATAGGCTTGCTTGATGCAGGGTTGCCACAAACCTTCACTTTGTAAGAAATGTAGTATCTCTGAAGCACAATAGAGCAAAGTGCAATAAAATGAGGTATATGCCTGTCTTTGCCTACTATTTGGGTAGTTCCAGAGAATAGTAATAAAATAATACAGACTTGATGAAAATGTACACCTTTTCTTTGGCAAAGAGTTCAGATTCCCTTTATTCACACTTCTTCTTTAATCCCTACCACACCCACCCTGGTCCAGCAGGGTAATGTCTCAGTTTTACTTCTCTGGGCAATAAACACATTTCCTCTTGGCATGATTTAGCTTTTTAGCTTGAGATGATTGTAGACTCACAGGCAGTTGTAAGAAATAGAGATCTTATGTACCCTTTATCCAGTTTTCCTCAATGATAACGTCTCTCAAAGCTGTAGTACAACATCCCAACCAAGACGTTGGCATTGGTTCAGCCCCCTGATCAGATTTCTCCACTTTCGCCTGTATTTATTTGTGTCTGTATGTCCAGTTCTGTGAAATTTTATCAAATGTGTAGATTCATGTATCACGACCACAGTCAATATTCTGAAGTCCCGTCACCACAAGGATCCCTCATGTTGACCTTTTATAACTATTCACTGGGCCCCCCACCCCCATCATCCTTAACGCTTGGTAACCATTAATCTGTTCTCCATTTCCATAATTTTGTTATTTCAAGACACATAATGTAATCATACAGTATGTAACCTTTTAGGATTGGCTTTTTTTTCACTCAGCTTAATTCCTTGCTTATTAATCCAGATTGTTGTATCAGTAGGTTGTTCCTTTATACTGCTGAGTAGTGTTCCATGGTGGTGATGTACCACAGTTTGTTTAAAAGGTACCTCGGTAGTTTTCATTTTGGGACTATTACAAATAAAGCTGAATGTTCATTGCTAGGCTACCATAACAAAGTACCACAGACTGGATGGCTTAAATAACAGAAATTTATTTTATTGTAATTCTGGAAGTTAGAAGTCTGAGATCAAGGTGTTGGTGGGGTTGGTTTCTTCTTTCCGTCTCTTTGGCTTATAGATTTCCATCTTCTCCCTGTGTCATCGTATGGTCTTCCCTCTGTGTGTATCTGTGTCCAAATTTCTCTTCTTTTTTTTTTTTTTTTTTTTTTTTTTTTTGCTGTACGCGGGCCTCTCACTGCTGTGGCCTCTCCCGTTGCGGAGCACAGGCTCCGGACACACAGGCTCCGCGGCCATGGCTCGCGGGCCCAGCCGCTCCGCAGCATGTGAGATCTTCCGGGATCGGGGCACGAACCCGTGTCCCCTGCATCGGCAGGCGGACTCTCAACCACTGCGCCACCAGGGAAGCCCCAAATTTCTCTTCTTATTAGAGCAGCAGTCACATTGGATTAAGGCCCACCCCAATAACTTAATGTAACCTTAATTACCTCTTTAAGGACACCATCTCCAAATATAGTCATATATTGAGATGTTGGGGGTTAGAACTTCAACAATGAGCTTAGAAATAGGTAGAACTCAAGTCAGCCCATAACATTCATGTACAGGTTTTTCTGTGAATGTCAGTTTTCATTTCACTGAGATAAATGCCCAAGAGTACAATTTCTGGGTTGTATGGTAATTGCATATTTAATTTTTTTTTTAAACTACCCAGCTGTGTCACAGCGTGGCTGGTTTACATTCCCACCAACAAGGTATGAATGATGCAGTTTCTCTGCATTCTCAGCAGCATTTGGTATTGTCTCTATTTTCCATTTTAGCCATTCTGATAAATGTGTTGTGGTTTTAATTTGCATTTCCCTTATTGTAAATGATGTTGAACATCTTTTCATGTGCTTGTTTGCCATCTTTTATTTCCCCTTTGGAGAAAAATCTGTTCATGTCTCTTGCCCATTTTAAAATTGTGGCTTGTTTGTTTTCTTATCATGGACTTTGGGAAGCTCTTTACATATTCTAGATACTAATTCATTTTCAAATATGTGGTTTGCAAATCACAGACATGTAGCTTATCTTGTTACCCTCTTAACAGAGTCTTTCACAGAACAAATGTTTTAATTTTGATAAAGTCCAATTTATCAGTTTTTTCTCCTATGTGACTGTGCTTTTAGTTTAAGCCTAAGGACTCTGCCTAGCCCTAGGCCCCCAAAGATTTTATTCTATTTAAAAAAAAAAAGGAAACTCTTATAGTTTTATGTTTCACATAAACCTATGGTCCATCTTAACTTAATTTTGGTATAAGATGTGAGGTTTAGGTTAAAGTTGATTTTTCTGCCTATGGATGTCCAGTTATTCCAGCACCATTTGTTGAAAAGGCTCCCCTTCCTCTGTCAAATTACTTTTACAGGCATACCTTGTCTTATTGCACTTTGCTTTATTGTGCTTCACAGATACTGTGTTTTTTACAGATTGAAGCTTTATATCAGTCCTGCATTGTCAGATGATTTTTTAGCAATAAAGTATTTTGAAATTAAGGTATATACACTGTGTTTTTAGAACTAATGCTATTGCACACTGTAGGCTACAGTATAGTGTGAACATAACTTTTTTTTTTTTTTTTTTTTTTGCGGTATGCGGGCCTCTCACTGTTGTGGCCTCTCCCTGTTGCGGAGCACAGGCTCCGGACGCGCAGGCTCAACAGCCATGGCTCACGGGCCCAGCCGCTCCGCGGCATGTGAGATCTTCCCAGACCGGGGCACGAACCCGTGTCCCCTGCATCGGCAGGCGGACTCTCAACCACTGCGCCACCAGGGAAGCCCGAACATAACTTTTATATGCACTGGGAAACCAAAAACTACGTGTGACTCGCTTTATTGTGATATTCGCTTTATTGCAGTGGTCTGGAACTGGATCTGCAATATCTCTGAGGTCTGCCTGTGCACTATTGTCAGGTCCCTGCTGGACGTATTTTTGTGTCTATTTCTGGATGTATTTTTGTGTTTCTACTCTATTCCTTTGATGGATGTGTGTGTTCCTCTGCTGATATCATACTGTCTTGATTACTGTAGCAGTATAGTAAGTCTTGATAACCAGTAGAGTGATTCCTCCTATTATATTATTCTTTTTTTTCTAAGATTGTTTTAGCTATGGTAGATCCTATGCCTTTTAATGAAAATTTTAGAATAAGCTTATTTATGTCTACAAAAAAAAACTTGTTAGGGTTTTGTTGGTAGTTGCATTAGATCCATTTGGGGAGAATTGACATCTTTACTATGTTGATTCTTCCAGCCCATGAAAATGATGTCTCTTTATTTACTTAGATCTTCTTTGATTTCTTTCACCAGCATTTTGTAATTTTCAGCATAAAAATCCCATACATGTTTTGTTAGGTACATACCTAAATATTTCATTTGCTCTGGAGAGATTATAAATGGTATTGTGTTTTTAATTTTGGTTACTACAAGCTCTTTGTTAGCATATAGAAATGTAATTGATATTTGTGTGTTGCTCTTGCTTCTAGCTTTGTTGAGTTTATTTCCAAGAGGTTTTTTTTTTTTTTTTGGTAGTTTCCTTGGGAATTTCTACATAGTAAATCATGTCATATGTAAATTGGGAGAGTTTTATTTTTTCCTTTCCAATCCAGATTTATTTCCTTTTCTTGCCATATTGAGCTGGCTAGAACTTCAACTACTATGTTGAGTAAAAGTGCTGAGAGCAGACCTCCTTGACTTTTTCCTGGTCTCAGAGGGAAAGCATCTAGATTTTCACCATTAAGTATGATGTTTGCTGTAGATTTTTTGTAGGTACTCATTATCAATCTGAGGAAGTTTCTCTTTGCTTCTAACATGCTGAGAGTTTTTGTCATGAATGGGTGTTGGATTTTGTCAAATGCTTTTTTTTTGAATCAATTTATATGATTTTTCTTTTTTTGTCTGTTTATATAGTGGATTACATTGATTGATTTTTCAAATGTCAGACCAGCTTTGTACACCTGGAATAAATCCTACTTGGTCATGGTGTATAATTCTTTCTATACACTGTTAGATTCAGTTTGCTAATATTTTCTTGATGATTTTTGTGACTAAATTCACAAGAGATATTGTTCTATATTATTTTTTCTTTTTTATACTATCATTGTCTGGTTTTGGTAACAGGATGATACTGGCCTCTTAAAATGAGCTGAGAGTTGTACCCTCAGTTTCTGTTTTTTGGAATAGATTGTATAAAATCAGTGTTAATTCTTTAAATATTTGGTAGAATTCTCCAGTGAAACCATCTGGGCCTGGTGATTCCTTTTTGGGGAAGTTTTTACCTTATGAATTAAATTCTTCAATAGTTATAGAGCTATTCAGATTCTCTCTTTTGTATTGGTTGAGTTGTGGTAGTTTGTGGTTTTTGAAGAACTGGTCCATTTCATCTAAGAGTCCTTTTCTTTTTTATGACATCATGACTTCTCTGTATTTGAAGAACTTCCTTTAGCCATTCTTTAAGGGTAGGTCTTCTAGCAACACATTGTTTTAGTTTTCCTTCATGTGAGAATGACTTTATTTATCTATCATTCCCGAAGGATAGTTTTGCTGGATAAAGAATTTGCAGTTGACAGTTCTTTTCTTTCAACACTTTTTTCTGGCCTCCATGGTTTCAGATGAGTATCCAAACTGGTGTTTCCTTATAGGTAATCTATTGTTTCTCTCTAGCTACTTTCAAGATTTTTCTTGGTATAAGTTTTGAGAAGTTTATGATGTGTTTTGGTGTGGATTTCTTTGAGTTTATCTTCTTGGGAAATCATTGGTTTTTTGATTTGTAAATTTATGTCTTTCACCAAATTTGGGATGTTTTCAGCCATTATTTCTTAAAATACTCTTTCAATTCACTCTCTTTCTCCTGTTCTTTTAGGACTGCAAAAAATACAATGGTTGGACCTTTTCTTATTGTCCCACAGGTGCTTGAGGCTCTGTTAATTTTTTTTTTCAGTTTATTTTTCTCTCTGTTGTTCAGACGGGGTAAACTTTATTGTTCTGTCCTCATGTTCGCTGATTCTTTCCTCTGTCATCCCCACTTTATTACTGAGCCCATCCTCTGCGATTTTTATTTCTGTTATTATATTTTTCAGTTCATTTAAGAAAAATTTTAGTTGCTTGTTGAAGCATTTTTATCATGGCTGCTTTAAAATCCTTGTCAGATAATCCCAACATCTTATTTATCTCACTGTTGGTTGGTGCCAGTTGACAGTTTTTTTTATCACCCAAGTTGTGATTTTCTTGGTTCTTGGTCTGATGAGTGATTTTTTTCCGTTGTATTCTGGATATTTTGGCTATTATGTCAGGAGTTTCTAAATTCTATTTAAATCTTTTATTCTGGAAGGCAGTCATACTGTTTAGGTTTAGAACACAGATCCTGGCCTACTTTCGTGGGCTGTGGTTCCATTGGTAATTTAATTTTGAAGCCTGCTTAATGTATCTGGTGCCACTTGGGCTCACATTGGTCCCTGCTGGTGCTGCCTGAGGGGACGGAAGTAGCTTCCTGGCCTCAGGCCAGGAACCCTTGCACCTCTAGATGGGGGAAGAGTATCTCTGGCTCATAGGGACAGTGACTCTTCCTGTGCCTGGCTGTTTTTTGTGTTGAGATTCACATTACTGGTATTGCCCAGATGCCCAGTGTCTCTTGACGGGGAAGGGTGTCTCCAGTCCATGGAAACAGAGGCTTGATATTGTTGTGGGGAAGGTCCCTCTGACCTGTGCTGCCTGGCTCCCTGGTCCCTCTAGGTGGTGAGGGGAATCTTGGGGGTATTCCAGGTACTTTTGTGGTGGAATTGCCCTTGTTGGAGCCACCTCCCCCTTCCCCCTATATTTCTCTGTAGAGGTTGGTATTCTCACTTGACTGGGAGGAGAAGGCTTCCACTGGCCGCTTACTGTCAGCAGGGGTTCCCATCAGTCCCCCTTGCTTGGCTCACGTGGTATTGTCAGCAGTACTCCCTTTCGATTCAGGGGAGGAATGCACCTACCTGCGCTGCCTTCTGTTGCTAGGTGGAGAATCAGGAAATGCCAGGCCTGGGCCACCTTCTGCTTTTGGGCAGGAGATCCTAAGGCACCGTGCTGCTCTGTTGTTCCTTCAGTCCTAGGGTCCCTAACCATCTACCTTCCTCTGCCTTCCACCTTTCAGAATTCTGCCTTGGTTGACTTTTGCTTTGTTTCCAGGGTTTATAGTTGTACTTAGGTGGAAGGGGCACAGAGAAAAGAGTCCATGCCATGTTGATCAGACTCATATATTTTTTGTTTAGCTTTTGTTCGCTTTCTGTATATGCTTTTCCCCCCTTTTGCTTGAAAAGCTTTGAGAGTTACCCTGCAAGCAAGCAGTATCCTTTAGCTCTTGGGTACAGATGCATCTGACCAAGGTAAAAACTCCAGTAGAATTTATTTTGCTGGTGTGTATTCATTTAATTCTAAAAATGTGGAGACAAAAGTCTAAGCTCACATACATAGAGAAAAAAGGGGAGGGAGGTGCTGCAGCCCCTCTGTGGGGACGTGGGGCTAAGCTAGCATGCCCTTTGCTCTGTGGCACCATGCCTGTGGTCAGTGCTTGTCCTGCCTGAAGGGGAGGGTTGTGGCCATCTGGTCTCCCAGTTTCAATCACTTGCAGCAGTGCCCAGTAGCCCTCAGCCAGGGGACTATCTTTGGATTATCTCAAAGTAATTCTTATACTTTGGGCACTGAAAAAGAATGGAAAAAGTGTGGAAATCACTTTAAGATTAGTGGGAATTAGTGGAGAAGTAGATGAGATCTCTACCTGATGGCCGTTTTTTTTTTTTTTTTTTTTTTTTTCAAAAAAGGGTACTTGCATCGCTTTCTGCTCAGAAAGATAAACCAGCACCAAATTTGTCTTCTCAGGCAAGATGTGTTCCATTAGTAAGACCAGTTCCATTATATACTGTACTATAAAGGAAATAATTTCATTCATCCTCCTTATCTCAGATCCTTTTTTAAAAAAAATAAATTTATTTTATTTATTTATTTTTGGCTGCATTGGGTCTTCGTTGCTGTGTGTGGGCTTTCTCTAGTTGCGGCGAATGGGGGCTACTCTTTGTTGTGGTGTGTGGGCTTCTCATTGTGGTGGCTTCTCTTGTTGTGGAATACGGGCTCTAAGCGTGAGGGCTTCAGTAGTTGTGGCACACGGGCTCAGTAGTTGTGGCTCATGGCTCTAGAGCACAGGCTCAGTAGTTGTAGCACACGGGCTTAGTTGCTCTGCAGCATGTGAGATCTTCCTGGACCAGGGCTTGAACTCATGTCCCCTGCATTGGCAGGCGGATTCTCAACCACTGCGCCACCAGGGAAGCCCCAGGTCCTTTCTCTAATGATGAGAGGACAGGGAGATGAGAGAGGCCTGGATTGCCTCTGGGTCCTGGAATGGTTTGGGTCAAGTAAGGCACTTTTGGATCATTTTTGCATTGTACCCAGAATTGGAATGTTGTGCTTAATTATTCTGACGTAAGAAGCTGTTGACCATCCCTAACTTTGCAGAAGTCAATGGAACTGAAGATTCCTTAAGGAAAGAATTTGAAATATATTGATTCTGGTTCTACTCATTTAATGACTAAACAACTAATGAATTCCTGGTTAAGCTCCTGTGTTTTCTGTTTTATATGACTCATATTTTCATTGGACAAATGAAAATGTGTTTGATACTAACACACGTGGGTGAACATATAGTCAATTTAAATGTTTTACAAGCTAACATTTGGTTGTCCTTCATGCAGAAATACTAAGCATCAGCTACTTTTAAGCTACTTAAACATTTTCTAAATATCTAGCACTATGTTTTCAAAATCTTAACTGCCATCTGAGTGATCCCCTGGGCCTCCCATTTCTCTCTGGGGTGGGTCTTGTTTGTCCCACACTGAGGCCCCTCACACTTTGTGGGGGAAACTACCTTTTCGATAGGACCTGGGTCTGAGTTCAGGGTCGTTTTTTTTTTTTTTTTTTTTTTTTTTTTTTTGCGGTAGGCGGTCCTCTCACTGCTGTGGCCTCTCCCGTTGCGGAGCACAGGCTCCGTTCGCGCAGGCTCCGTTCGCGCAGGCTCAGCGGCCATGGCTCACGGGCCCAGCCGCTCCGCGGCGTGTGGGATCCTCCCGGACCGGGGCACGAACCCGTGTTGCCTGCATTGGCAGGCGGACTCTCAACCACTGCGCCACCAGGGAAGCCCCACGGGTCGGTTTTGAATCCGGTTCCACTGTTGACAAACTTGGGGCCTTGGGTAAGTGACCTCACCCCTGCTCCTCGGTTGCCTCGTTGACACCCTGGGGGAATAGAGCATTCTGTGGCCAGGTCTTGTGAGTATGAAATGGAACAATGGATGCAAAGCACTGAGAACAATATCTTGCTGCTAGCAAACACGTAGGAGATGTTAGCTTTTCCTGTGGTATGTGGTTATTGTTATTGTGAAACCAAAAGAAAGTAGGTATGACTGCGGGAATGAAAGACTTAAAGGTAAGACCACCTTGGAATTGTTATCCGTCACCAGGATCTTTATTAGGCATCTGGATGCCTAATAAAAATGGCATGCGTTAATGTTTAGTTTGATGCTGCGTTGCTCTGGGGGGGTAAACAGTCTCGCTCTGTTTGCTGTTTTCTGCCACATCTGATGCTCCCCCTTTCCCCCTCCCTCCCCAAGGTGGGAATTCTCTTCAGCCTCTCGTTATTATGTTCTTCATAATAACAGTCAAATTAGCTACTGAACACACAAAATCCCCATCTAATCTGTTTCTAAAAGGTACGGCTTTAAAAATAGTGAGCTTTTATGATGGTTAATTTTGTTGTACTTTGTTATTAAGAGAAGATGATGTTAATACCTAATGAGTAATGAAAAATCAATTAAATGCATTTAGGGAAATTAAAGTGCTGACAAATTTATAATGGCTCTTCTGGTTGTTAAATAGGATTGACATGGATCAAGAATTGGTGGTGGACAGAAATTTGTTGAATTTACTGAAATCTATTTCCATTAAAATGACAGCTGTGTAGAAGAGCCGTCATCACCAGGGCATTTAGTTACAGGACCCAGGAGTGTGAAGGAGAGAACTAATCAAATAAGACAACTCGTACTTAATTTTAATTAGGTAAATTCCCCTTCATGTTTTAATCACGTAAACTCAGCCACAGATGGTGTGGAAGCCAGTGGCAGCCATCTTATTGTCTCACTGGTTTCCTTTTCTAAGTTACTTAAAAAAAAAATTAGTTCTAGACTTGACTTTTGTACTTGATTAATGCATTCTGAACTAACCTTGTTCATGAAAAGTTTGTCAGCCATCTTTTCAGTATTTGAAATTTCGTCTACTAATCCCCTACAAATCATGTTTACAAAAATATACTGAAAAATCATAGTACAATTTGCAATGAAAAACAGCATCTGATGTGAGAGACTTATATCAGCGAAGTTGTTTAGTTGGTAAAATAACAATAGATCTAGAATATGATTTCCGAAGACCATTAAGGCCTTTGTAGTTTTGTGTGTGCTGTTTGTTGTATATTCATTCATTTGTTTTTGCAATGTGGATGTAAATGGGATTTTGATCTTTGTTGGTTTATTAGTTTCTTGTTTTACTAAGATATTGGGGGCAGGAAGGTACCAGATAATCGAGATTTTTGTTATACTTGTGAGATATAACTAGGTGTTATAGTGTTTATAGTCATGAGATTTTCTTCTATTTAAATGTACAGCATGTATAGCATAAAATTATTTTTTAGTTGATGCAAATAGAAGAAGAATTTATGAATTTTGCAGCAGCCTGAGACTTTATGTAATAAATATTTTTTATGTATTACTGTCTGAAAAATATTGTGCTAAATCAGCACAAGGAAGATACAAAGATGTATTTTTTTAAGGCTCTACTTTTAAGTTCTCTGTAATGGAGAGACAGACAGATAAACAGTAATACAAAGCACTTGGTGAGAAGTCCTGAAACTTGACATTTGAGCTTGGCCTGAAATAAGGATTTTGATGAGTAGAAAATAGATGGGATGGTCCTTCCAGGCTGAGATTCAGCCCCGCATGAGCAGAGGTGTGGAGAGAGAGAGTCCATACTGCATTCGAGGAGCAGTGGGAGAACTTGGTAAATATAGGTGATGGGAGAGAGCTTTATTTCGTAGGAAATGAGTCTGGACACTCACATTTATTCACTCGACAACAGACCCTTGGGTACCTTCTGGGTGCCAGGTGTGTGCCAGCTGCTTGGGCTACGAAGGTGGTCACGGTGGGAGCTGAGTCTGGAGGGGAAGCGCAGGGTCTGGCCGCTGGGGAGGTGAGGGCACTGCCGTGGAGCGTGTACGTTTTTGGGAGCCGTCGTGTGCTTTGAGGAGGAGAATTCTCTGCTCTGACGAGAGCTTAGGAAGCAATGTCTGGTGAGCCGTGGAGGGGAAGGTGGGGTGGAGGAGGGGGAAGCAGAGGCAGCGAGGCTGGAGCAGGGCGGGGGGCGGAGGGGCCACAGCATCACCCAGGGTGCGCTGAGATCGTGAAGGTCCCGCTCAGCCGAGAGCCGCCTCTTCTTTCTCTGCGAACCTTTCCAAGAAAAGAATGTTTATGGGCTGTGATCTTTAACTTTTCTTCTTTAGAATAACTTGTTTAGCCTGATGTAGTAAAAATAGGTGCGTTTATAACTGAAATTATGTATGAAATGGAAGGTTGTCTTTGAGAAAACTGGTGTGGCGTTTTATCCACCAAAATGCGGTTGTCCAGGTGTAACTGATCAGCAGTTTTCTCATCATTTACCCTGAAGGCAGCTGAGGGCTGGGTGGGTTGACTCAGCACGTGGAGAATACTGGCTGGTGGGTGGAGCCCTGCCTGCCTTGCTCTCTCCCTTTGGGGCCAGGAATAGGAGCCAGGCACGGTTCTCCATAGAACTTCTGGTTTCCTTCCTGGTGAGATTCAGTGTTGGGTCTCTCCGTTTTCATATGGAGGGGCCACAGCGTCACCCAGGGTGCACTGAGATTGTGAAGGCCCAGCTCAGCCGAGAGCCGCCTCTTCTTTCTCTGCGAACCTTTCCAAGAAAAAAATGTTTATGGGCTGTGATCTTTAACTTTTCTTCTTTAGAATAACTTGTTTAGCCTGATGTAGTAAAAATAGGTGCGTTTATAACTGAAATTATGTATGAAATGGAAGGCTGTCTTTGAGAAAACTGGCGCGGTGTTTTATCCACTCAAATGCAGCTGTCCAGGTGTAACTGATCAGCAGTTTTCTCATCATTTACCCTGAAGGCAGCTGAGGGCTGGGTGGGTTGACTCAGCACGTGGAGAATACTGGCTGGTGGGTGGAGCCCTGCCTGCCTTGCTCTCTCCCTTTGGGGCCAGGAATAGGAGCCAGGCACGGTTCTCCATAGAACTTCTGGTTTCCTTCCTGGTGAGATTCAGTGTTGGGTCTCTCCGTTTTCATATGAACCAAAGGTAGAGTGGAAGTGCATAGAAGAACTCCGTGTGCAGAGAAGTGGTCGTCAACTTCACGAAGAAGAACATCTCACATACCTAAGGTATTTTAGTCCCTCAGGCATTCATAGGTTTTAATAAGACCAGCGATTTTTAGTTTAGTTCAGCCGTTGGTTTTTGAGTACCTGCTTTGTTCCCCTGGTAGAATTCCACCTGGAACATTGACTGTAGTGGAGTGGGATCTGGAACATCTTAAACTGGTTGGACACAGTTAACGGTGGCCAGTGTTAACTCCAGTGCCCCTGGCGGGGGGCACTCTTGTTAGGAACCATAAGGTACTTATGGGATTGGGGTGGGTGCGCCCGGGGGCTATAGTTGACTGAGAAAAGTATAAAGGTAATTGCAGTAACTTCTGCTACTGGGGCTGAGACTCACTGCCTTTTTATAGCTGTTTGTTTTAGAAGAATTAGAACAGTCAGGTAGGCAGACCTGGAGTCCAGTGGACCTGGTCCTGGTTTTAACTGGCTGTTCTGTGACTTTGGACAAGGTATTCGTGGTAGATTGAATACTTGAGTCCCCTTTTTCGCCCCCTGTTATGGCATCATACTTCACACTGTGGCCGTGGCGCCTAGTTGGGGAGCACACTCCTGCTGGCCTTGATGTTGGGCGTGGCCGTGTGACTCGCCATGTGACTCGCCTTGGCTGGTGAGTCTGAACATCAGCGAAGGGGGCGCAGGTGGAGGGGACGCAGGTGGAGGCTTGAACGGGCTCCGTGCTGGGCTCAAGCTCAGGGGGTCCTCACTGAGAAGAAGTGCCCTGGAGTTGCCACCCCCATGGCCGTGAGACCCGGAACAGACCCGAACCCACCTGGACCCGGTGCCTCAGTGAACGTGCAGACGTGTGCCCTGGACGATGAATGGGGTCACGAGCCACTGGGATCTGGGGTTTCGTTCTGTGGTGTCGGTGTGGCAATAGAGAACCAACACTCCGTGCTGCGTCCTCTCCTGTAATCTGGTCAGTACAGTGCTTGACTCCTAGTAAGCAGGCAATACGTACATTGTAGCTGGTTTTAATACTTAAAGTATGAGATACAAATCAGTGCGTATCTTCAGCACAGTGGGAAATTAACCAAGTAAAGAGGAAGGAGGTAAGGCTGTAACATTGTTTTGTGCGTTTGCTGTAAACTCCTTATGGTTCTGGGTGCTTTATGTTTACTCATTTTTACTCATTACTCAATGTATGTATTAGTCAGCGTTCTGCAGAGATATGAGCTAGCAGGATGTGTGTGTGTGTGTGTGTGTGTGTGTGTGTGTGTGTGTGTGTGTGTGTATGTATGTATGTATGTATGTATGTATGTATGTCTTCTCCCTCCCTCCCTCCCTCCCTCTCTCTCTTTCGACTGATTTACTTATTTCATGGGATTGGCTCAGGATAGCGGGGACTGGCAGGTCTGAAATCTGTAGGGCAGGCTGTCAGGCTGGAAACTCCGGCAGGGTTTCTATGTTGCAGTCTTGAGACAGAATTCCTTCCTTGTTGGGAAACTTCATTCTTTGCCCTGAAGTCCTTCAACTGATTGGGTGAGGCCCACCCACATTACTGCTTTACTTAAAACCACTGATTATAAATGTTAATCACATCTAAGAAAGGCCTTTACAGCAACACTAGACTGACTTGTATTTGGCCAAACATCTGGGCACCATAGCCCAGCCAAGGTGACACACAAGATTAACCACCACAAACATGTGTTTATGATATTTCTGTTGTGTGATTGGGCTGGGCACACAGAGATGAAACAGAATTGACCTGGTGGCCGCCCACATGGCGTCCACCATCCAATGCCTGTTACCTTGTTTTTACTGTTGCAGTAACTCTGTAAAGATGTGCCCTATTTTCCACCATACAGCAAATGAGGAAGCCAAGGCTCAGGTAGTAAGTCATTTAAGGATCTTACTGCGTCCATTCCCTGTGCTGCCCCTCATGGGAGATGTTTCCCAGATGATGGTGGCCACGGTTCTGGGAGATGCAGCTTGTTTATACGGGGATTCTCTGGCAGAAAGTAACTCATGATTCCTTGACTTCAGGCCTAGATTCCTGAAATTACCTGAAATGGGAATTTATTGATGTAAATTTTAACCGCAGCAAACACTGAAGGCTTTTATGAGTGCACATTTTATATTATCAGATGACAGTTCCCAGGAGTGAAATTAACAGAATTAGACCCCAGATTCTACCAAGTACCATGATTAAGTTAAGATGCTTGCTGGAAAATGAAATAAATCTGTCATACATGCCTGTAAACGATAGATTAATTGCGCACAAAAGTCAGCCTGACGTTTGTCCCTGATGGAGGTATTGACTGTTGGTGTTTATTCCATGTCGCTCTCCTATCGCATCCTGTTTTTGTGTGTGTCCTCCCTCTGTGTACTCATTAATTGGTTTTCTGTGTTAGTGTTCTTGTGTCTGTTTTCCAGTTTATGCTTCTAAAGAGAAGGATCCTTTCTGTTTCACTCACCATTGTACCGTAAGGATACAGGGGCTGTTTAATGCTGACAATAACAGCCCATCCTTGTGGTGAATGTGTTATGTGATTTGCTTTTCTTAAACTTTACTTTTATATTGAGTTATAGCTTACATACACAGATCTTAAATGTATAGCACAATGAATTTGCACATATGTATGTCTGTGTAACCACAGTCCACCTCAAGGTATAGAATATTTCCAGGACTCCAGTGGGTGTGCTCCTGCCCAGCCCTTCCATACTCCAAGGTAACACTGTTCTATCACCATAGAAGCTTTTTGCCTGTGCTTGAACTTTGTGTAAATGGAATCACAGGGTTTGTTCTCCTGTGTGACTTCTTTAGCTGCGCATTATGTCTGTAGCATGTGACATTCGGAGTTTTTTCTTCGTTGCTGTGAGATATTCTATTTATGGATAATCTGCACTTTATCCATTTGCCGTTGAGGGACATTTGGATCATTTACAGTTTTATTGGCTATTACGGATAATACTGTTGCGAACATTTCTGTACATAATTTTTTGTACTCATTTCTCTTCATATAGACTCAGGAGTGAAATTGCTGAGTTGCAGGGTTTAGTTTTAGGAGAGACTGCCAAACAGGTTTTTTTTTTTTTTTTTGAGGGGGTGATACAGAGTTTATTGAATTAGATTTTTCTATTTACAACTGAGATCACATCTACATACTATTTTGCTAGTCTACATGGGTACATTATTTCTAACGAGTTTAGACTTACGATGAATGGGCTCAATCATACAAAAAAACACACGCACACACTCACACTAATTGTTTTAAAACAGTAGTGCATACATTACACTCCTATAAAGCCAGCTTTGATTAAAAACCGCTAGTTTCAAAGATCAGTCTGATTTTGAAGATGAATCAAGATACACGCTGTATGATTCTAAAATCTATTTTATCCATTTTGTACCGTTGCTATCTTACTGAACTATAGTATATATTTTTTAAAAGGACACTGATGAGGGGCACCACCTGGTATTAACTTTAACCAGACAGCTGACTGTCTCCCCCTCCCCCCAGAAACCTTTGGCCAAGAGTTCTCCATTGTGAAGACTGAAAGGACCCGGTGATACTTCAGCAGCAGTCCCATTACTGCTTGGAGGTAACAGAAGTAGGCTCATGTCCGCCTTTAATTCTACCACACTAAGCAACTTGCACATGGTTCTGAGATTAGAACATTTACCACCGTACTTAAACACTTACGGACATGGAGAGTCAGCTAGAACAGGGGAAAAGAAACTCACAGGTGGGTAGGTAAGGAGGTGGACACGTGAAGAGCCAAACTGCTCTGTCCGACACCTGTGTACGTGTGCTTTAACTAAATGAACTCAGGAGGCCAATAGCAGTGGACCTGCTCAATTCACCTTCCAAATCAGAACAAGACTAAAAAAGCTCAGGTTTGAGTTTTCTACTATGCATAGGTTCCACCGGTGATGAGCAGCTCATAAGCAGGATCTCTACTCCTTCTGCACAATACGGTGCAGGCACACAGCGTGCCCAGCAGCTGAATAGCTGCACATGCCAAGTGCTGCCCAGATAACATGCATCATGATTTCTTGTAGCTTCTTCACAACTAGAGCCTCACACCCCTCGGCATAGAGGTCAGAGGGGTGGGCCAGACTGCCATTACAGCTGCTGGCGGTCTCTCTGCAACAGCTCAGAGGGACACTCTGTTTTTTGGTTTCTTTGAACCAGTCTGTATTTTCCCAGTCTGAATAGTTGTGAATTCCACAACAATGCAGCTGTCTCTGTACATAATCAATAGCCCGGCTAGCAGCATCAGGGTTGGTTCCATTGTAGGTCTTATATACTTTCTGAGTGCTGCGATCAACCTCATTTTCCACCTTTGCTCTGTAAACATATCCCCAAACCACTACAACAACTTCTGTGACAAAAACCAAGAGTAGGATGATGACAAACGTGGCAAGTCCACAGCGGCTTTCCCGGATGGTGGCACAGCCGCCAATTAGCCCAGTAATGAAGAGCAGGGCTCCTACAGCTATGATCACCACGGCAGGGGTGAGAGTGTACGCATCTTCAAAGAAGTGGTCATAGTCGTCGTCAGTGATGAAGACGTAGGCTCCCACATAGCATAAAATGCCAGCTGCTCCCCAGAAGATGAGGTTGAGAAACACCAGCACGGTCTTGGAGGAGGTGATGCCGCACTGGCCCATGGTGCCGGCGGTCGGCTGGGGCCCTGCTCGGCGAGCGGGACGCGCTCACCGAGCGAGGCGTCAATGGCGAAGGCGCCTCCCCTCTGGGAACAGCACGGCCTGCGAAGCGTTCACCGCAGCCCCCGGCGCCGTCGCCCACCCCTAGCCCAGCAAGCACCTCGCTCCTCCGCGCAGCCGCCGCCGCCAAACAGGTTTTGAAAGTGGTGGCACCAACTTACCCTCCCACTGACGGGGCGTGATCGTTCCAGTTGCTCCGCATCCTCACCAACACTTGCTCTGTATTTGGTTTTAAAATACTTCGTTTTGGTTTTAAGAGAACTTGAAGAGATTTATGGAGTTGTATAAGCAACTCTGCTGACAGCAGTAACGATCACGTGCTGTCTCCGTTTGATTAGCTTATTGAATTTTATGCTGTTCCTGGCAAGCCCTTTGCGTAAATTTCCACAGATTATTCTCTGATGACCTCTTGTAATGTTCCAAATGTTTGGATGCTGAGGCCGAGTTGACATGCTTATAATTGCATTTGCTTTTCTTCTGGGTGGTGCCTCAAGACCAGACATGATTGCTGAGGCCGGATTTTGTATTAGGGAAATAAAGGGAGCTGCTCCGACTCGGCATTGCTTCTCCCCGTGTTCCTTAAGCCCCCGAGGGAGACTTTGCTAGGTGTTGTGCTGTTCCCTAATTCTGTGCTGTCAGCAGGAAAACAGGTGGAGCACATAGCACCCCTGTCAGCTCCAGCCCCGCTTGCGAGCCTGAAAGTCAACTTGACTTTTTTTAGGTGATTTTTTCCCCCCTTTTACAATTGTAATATGGGTTTCCCTTGGCTACGCGTTTTACTTGGAGATAAAAATGATTTCTCTGACTTCTGTCCTGACCTAGTTTTTGCCTCCAAACGCGCTTGTTATCTCTAGGAGTCTTTAGGGATGTCTGACTCACAGCTGAGAAAGTGGTGGTGTGGCTTTCTCCCTTTCCTTGGCGCCCCTGCCTTTTGATGAGCTGCTGCTGGAGGCCTTGGGTGCCCAGTGTGGCCCGCGCGAAGGGAGAGCGCACTGTCCTGGGGACCAGGTTACCGACCCACGCCTGGCTTTCCCTTCGCCTCCCGCCGTGCTGAGACTCTGTCCCGCCCCGCAGCGTTGGTGGAGGGGGTGTGCCAAGTGCTCGGCTGATCTTTCCCTCATCAGATGCCCACCTGTGGCCCCGGAGACTTTGGAAACCCAAAGGCCAAGGATTGACCCGGTTGTCTCTGCTTTCTTCTGGGACACCGATCCTGAGGAGATGGTGCTGAATGCCCGGCTGCCTGAGTGGGGACCCTGTGCCGGAGGGAAGAGTGGAGAAGGAAGAGCGGGCCCATCTGTTAATATTTCAGAGTGGCATGTGACTTCACCTGCTTGGTAGTTCTAGTTTGCTCCTTTGTGCTATAAGAATATGACATGACTCTCTATATCTATATGGTATATAGATATATATCCCCATACGGGGGGCTGTTAAAGGAGTGGCGGGGGGGAATAGGAGCAGAGTTTGAGTTGAAGGAGAATTGAGGGGATCAGATTCTTGAGGCTTTATACCAGAGGAACAGAGTGGGTGCCCAGGAGGAGGAAGGCAGTCAAGCCACTGGATGGACTGCCAAGCTCACATCATCATGGCGCCAAGCTGCATGTTCTGGCTGTTTGGGGCAGTGAAGGCGGATGCCGCGTGCCCTGGGAGAGCAGCCTAGAGTGAGCCTGGGTGCAGGAGGCAGCTGTCTTCTCCGTGGCTGCAGGGTTTGGCTTCCGATTGAGGGGCATCGGAGGCTCCTGTGGCCTATGGGGCCAGTACTTGGGTCGGCTAATCCCTAGGAGAGAAGGCAAGGCCTTGGACTGTGTTCTGGGGAGAAGGCATCGAGTTGGGATGGCCCGGGGCCTTAGCCACCTTATTCTTTTAAAAGAAAAGCAACTTTGGCTTCCCTGGTGGCGCAGTGGTTGAGAGTCCGCCTGCCGATGCAGGGGACGCGGGTTCGTGCCCCGGTCCAGGAGGATCCCACATGCCACGGAGCGGCTGGGCCCGTGAGCCATGGCTGCTGAGCCTGTGCATCCAGAGCCTGTGCTCCGCAACGGGAGCGGCCACAGCAGTGAGAGGCCCGCGTACAGCAAAAAAAAAAAAAAAAAAAAAAAAAAAAAAAAAAGAATGTTTTCTTTCCCTTTTTTCCCCTTAAATCTATTAATTAATTAATTAATTAATTAATTAATTTTTGGCTGTGTTGGGTCTTCGTTGTTGTGCGTGGGCTTTCTTTTTAGTTGCGGTGAGCAGGGGCTACTCTTCATTGCCATGCACGGGCCTCTCATTGCAGTGGCCTCTCTCGTCTTGGAGCACCGGCTCTGGGCGCGCGGGCTCTAGAGCTCAGTCTCAGTAGTTGTGGCGCACGGGCCTAGCTGCTCTGCAGCATGTGGGATCTTCCTGAACCAGGGCTCGAACCCGTGTCCCCTGCATTGGCAAGCGGATTCCTAACTACTGCGCCACCAGGGAAGCCCCTTACCCTTTTTAAAACCAGTAGTTGGTATATCACAAAGAAGGTTAGAGTTTTTAGGGGATATAGTCTGGAGGAAACAAAAACACTGACATTGTATATTAAAAATAATTTTGCTCATTTCTCTTTCTTACTAGCATGTGTAGTACACAACTGCGAGATTCTCCCAAACATCCTGAATGGGGTCTTCAGTTCCAGAAATAAAAAGGAATTTATTATTGGCGAAATCGACGCACAGAGAGCCACAAAAAGGCCAAGGGTTTTGCTTAATCCCTGTTACCCTTCTCACTAGAAACTAAATAAGCAGTGGGTTTCTTGGGCTACAAAAACTTTCAGTTTAAGATGTTGAAAAGCATCTGAGATAGTTTTATTTACTTTAAAATGGGAATCCATTTAAGTGATCATAGTTTAATATTGTGTTTTTCAAATGAACCTGGCACTTGTTCCAATAGTGTGGGTGTAGAGTAATGAGATAAGCTGTGAAATCAGATTTCTACACTTGTAATTTCTTTATTCTACTTTCACATTTCTAGACTTTTCAGGAATTAACCAAAGTCATCTGGCACCGTCTTATAACCATCTTTCTCTTCCTTGTTGGGCAAGTCTGTTTTCATAGTTCTATTTCATATTCCTCTTAAACTTTATAGTCTTTTATAAAGTTTACATTTAGCTTTCATCATTCTTATGCATAAGCTTCTCAGTTGGGCTGGGAATCTAGGTTACTTGTGCCCAATTAATATTCCTTGTGTTAAGATGTTATTTCTTTTCTGTCAGATGTTAATTTTTAAATGTCAATGTCCTTATAGCCACTGTAGTACTTTTTAAATGTAGGAGTAACATATAGCTGAAAACTAGGCATTTTTAGCTTGAGAAATAAAGGGGGAACTACTTAAGATTATCTTTTTATTTTTTGTGTAAAAGGGAATTTTCATATTTTACTTTGTATAGCATATGTATCTAGGGCTGAGTTGGTTTCTACACTACTAATTGTTTCCGTATTTAGCCCTAAGGAAAGTTTATAGTCTTAAAAAAGCACCAACAAAGCAGTTTCCAAATATTTGTCAAATTATTTGAAGTTGAGTATTTGTTTTATAATCTAAAGAATAAGCCTTCCAATTAGTAACTAGTTCAGGATCAATTTTTTCTGTATTGTATTTTTTCAAGTATAAATTTAAATTTGAGCTCTTCTGGCAGTGGTGGGCTGGTTTGTTGTAAAAGAATTCACCTGCTGAAAATAGAAAAACTAAAAAAAAAAAGCGCCAAAATGAAACAAAAACCTGTGTTTGTACATGCATGTTTGGAGTGGTGCTATTAACAACAGCCAAAAGGTGAATACAATTCAAGTGTCTATCAGCAGATGAATAGATAAATAAGTTATGATATATATGTAATATGGAGTATTATTCAATCATAAAAAGGAATGAAGTACTGATACATGCTGCAGTGTGTATGAATTTCAAAAACATTATGCCAAGCAGAAGAAGCCAGATACAAAAAGTCACACATTTTATGATTCCATTTATATGAAATATCCAGAATAGGTAAATCCATAGAAATAGCAGATTAGTGGTTTCCAGGGGCTGGGGAAGGGGGCAGTGAGGTTACTGGTTAATGGGTATGAGATTTCCTCTTGCACACATGGAAATGTTTTTGAAGTAGATAGAGGTGGTGGTTGCACAACGTTGTGAATGAACTGAATGCCACTAAATTGTTTACTTTAAAACAGTTCATTTCATTTTATGTGAATTTCACCTCAATAATAATTAAAATGACTATTTTCAAAGTGCACTGGAGAGCTACCAATGCAATAAGAGCTGTGGATCCAAGATCCCAGAGGAGTGAGCCTGACTGTTGGCACTACATTTCCTCTTGAAGCATATGCTTGTTCAAGCTGAACAAAGCTTCTAGAAGACTCATGGGTGGCAGAGGATAAAAATGCAGTTCAGAGCCCACCAAAAAAAGAGGGGCTCTAATAAACACATCATGATTTTATTTGGAATACCTTAAGCTTATAATCTAGGAATATGATTGAGCTGGAAATAGGCCAGCCCTTGCAAAGACAGAAGCCTAGCATAATCCCTTATTAAATTAAGCAATCTTCCCTACCCTAACTGCCTGCCAGAAGCAAAAGTAAAATCCCTTCTGGAGAAAGATAACATTCTTCAGAGTCTCAGGTTATCTTTAACAGTTTTCATGCATAGTTTCTAGCCTTCAATTAAAAAAAATAAAGTACAAAAAAAACACAAGAATTGACTGAACACCAAGAGACAAAACAGACAGAAGAAATGGAACATGTAGTGGGGTTACCCTGTTATTGGAGTTATCAAACGCAGACTTTGAAATAACTGTGATTACTATATTCAGACATAAGTTGGAGAATTGGACTGGAGCTAGAACTATAAAAGAGTAGAACTGGAAACTATAAGAAAGTATAAAAAAACTAGATCTAAAAAATTAACTGCAATTAAGAACTCAACAGTAGGCTTAAGTGCAGATTAGATACAGCTAAAGAGAGAAATAGTGAATTAGAAAATAGATTAAAATAATGTCCAGGCTGAGGTATGGAAATTAAAAGCGATTAGAAAAAAATGCCAAACAGAAAGGAGCATAAGAGACATGGTAAGACAATCTAGTGTACGTATATTTAGAGTCCCAGAAAATGAGGGAAGGTAGTAGGGAGAAAGGTGCAATATTTGAACAATTATGGCTGAAAATGTATACCATGAAAACATTAACCAAAAGAAAGCTAGTGTGACTATGTCACTATTATCTAAGTAGACCTAGAGATAAGGATCATTGCTAGAGGTAAAGAGAGAATGGTAGCTATTCTAAATATATAGTTAACTAAAAAAGACAGCTATAAAGAAAAAAATGACATAACTAAAAGTAGAAATTTCATTATATGATATTAAAAAGTCACTATCAGTCTCTTTAGAAAATACTGGACTACATTAAAATGAGGAAATTATGCTTATTAGGAAGATATGATTGAGTTTGAAATGGCAAGCCACAGAGTGAGAGAAGATATTTGTAAAAATGCAGGTGATAAAGATCTTATATCCAAATATTTAAATAACTAAACATTTGAAAAGCAGTAACAACAACTCAGTAGAAATGTAGGCAAAAGACTTGACATATCCTTCACAAAAAAGAGTATCCAAATGGCCAATAAATGAAAGATATTCAATCCCATTTGTCCTCAGGAAAATGCAGCAAAACCACAATGAAGTACCAATAAACATACCCCACAAATACTAGAATTATAAAGACAAAAATATCAGTATTGACAACATTGGAGGTTATTAGAACTCTCATACTCTGGTGGGAGTGTAAATGGGTACACCAATTTGTAAAACTATTAGTCAAAATTTAAATATTTGCAGGTCCTATAGTCCAGTAATTCCTTTCTTAGGAATATAACCAACAGAAGTGGGCCACATACATGCATCAAAAGACATACCAGGATGTTTGTGGCACCATTATTCTTTTTTTTTTAATTGAATAAGAGCTACCATGTATTTACTCCCTCTTACATGCTCAGTATCTTGTGTTATCTTTTTTTTTTTTTTTTTTTTTTTTTTTTGCGGTACGCGGGCCTCTCACTGTCGCAGCCTCTCCCGTTGCGGAGCACAGGCTCCGGACGCGCAGGCCCAGCGGCCACGGCTCACGGGCCCAGCCGCTCCGCGGCATATGGGATCCTCCCGGACCGGGGCACGAACCCGTATCCCCTACATCGGCAGGCGGACTCTCAACCACTGCGCCACCAGGGAGGCCCCTTGTGTTATCTTTTTTAAAAAATTGAGGTATAATTAACGTATAACATTATATTAGTTGCAGGTGTACAACATAATGATTTGACATTTGTATACACTGAAAAATGATTACCACAGTAAGTCACCATACACAATTACAGAATGTTTTTCCTTGCGATGTGAACTCTTTAGGTCTACCCTCTTGGTGACTTTCAAGTACACAGGATAGTATTGTTAACTATAGTCATAGTCACCATGCTATACATGACATTCCCATGACTTGTTTATTTTGTAACTGGAAGTGTGTACCTTTTGACTCCCTTCACCCCCCTTTCCCACCCTGTGTGTTATCCTGATCAATACTTTCAGTGACACTTTGGTGTAAATCATATCTCCGTTTTAAAGACATGAACACTGGAGTTTAGAAAGATGAAGTGGACGGCACCATTACTCTTAATAGCCCCAGGTGTCCTTTAGTAAGAGAATAGATGAGCAGGCTGTGGTGTATTCTGACAGTGGAATCCTGTACAGTAGTCAGTAGAGCTGCTGCTGAATACAAGGACAGGGACACCTCACAGTGTTGAGTGAATGAAGCCAGGCAGACAAGAGTACACAGTGTACGAGTTCACTTGTTATCAGGGTCAAAAATAGGCAAGACAAATCTCTTGTGTGAAATGTCAGAGGAGAGCTTGTCTGTAGGGAAGATGGTTGGGGGAGTGTGGGAGGGCACTGGAGGAGGCTTCCAGAGAGCTGGTTCTGATTTGGGTGGTAGTTCTTTGGGGTTCACTTTGTGTTGTCTCATTTAACTATCTAATTCACTTTTCTGTATGTATGTTATACTTTAATATAAAAAAGTTAATATAAAGATACTTAAGAAAGAAATGTAAATTAGAAAGTTACCACACCCGTATCACAAAAAGCTTGGAAGCATAGTGAAATAAACATAATATCCACAATCATTCTTTTGGCTTATTGCTTAGAAACCCTTCCCAAATTTACTAGCTGTGTGATTGGGGCAAGTTACTTGTCTTGGTCAGCTTAGGTTGCTACAACAAAATACCATAGACTGGGGGGTGCTTACACAACAAACATTGACTTCTCACAGTCTAGAGGCTGGGAAGTCCAGGATCAAGGCACCAGCAGTTTCATTTCCCTGGAGAGGGCTCTCTTCTTGGCTTGCAGATGGCCACCTTCTTGCTGTGTCATCACATGATGGAGAGAGGGAGAGCTCAGTCTCTTCCTTTTCTTAGAAGGGCGCTAATCCCATCATGGGAGCCCCACCCTCATGACCTCATCTAAGCCTAATCACCTCCAACAGCCTCATCTCCAAATACCATCACATTGGGGTTAGGGCTTCAAGATATGAATGTGGCAGGAGAGGGGACACATTTAGCCTGCACCTTGCTCAGCCCTCTTAGTTCCTTCATTTCCTCATTGGTAAAGCAGAGGTTATAAAGTGGTATTTCATACTGCTGTCTTAAGGGTCAGGTAGATAATACATTGAATGCACTCAGAGTGTTTGGTTCATAATTGACACCTAAAATTATTCATTTCAAAAACATTTACCAAGTTTCTGCTCATGTACCTGGCATTGGGCTGGTGATGGGGACACAGAGATAAATAAGACAAAGTTAGGGAACTCCTGAAGGCCTCAGTCTAGATGGCTGTGCTATCTAATATGGGGAGCCACCACCCAATATAGACATTTAAATGGAAGTAAAATTAAAAATAAAATGAACTTTCTCAGTTGCACTGGCTACTGAGAAGTGCTCCATAGCCACATGTGGCTAGTGGCTGCCATGCTGGACAGCACAGATATGGGACATCTTCATCACCATAGAAAGCCCTTCTGGACAGTGCCGGATAGGGCAGGTCGGCATATGGGGTTACAGGTAGGCATTGGCAGGTGTCCTGGTACAGGTGAGGCTTGAACTGTTTTGAAAGATGAATTTTCCGGTGGGAGAATGGGGAGCTTGGCCACTCCAATACAGTGAAAGCACAAAGACATAGGGCTTTTGGAAGCTTTGGCTCACCTGGAGATAGTCAGGAGCTTTAAGTAGTTCAGTGTGGCAGGAGTCCCGGCTGCAAGAGATGAGGCTGGAAGGGAAAGCATAGGCTGGGTCCTAAGGGCAGAGGATGCCCAGTTGAGGAGCTTTTCTACAGGACACTCAAGAGGGCTTTTTATCTATGACTTGCTTATTTCTTGAGTTAATGCTTTTATCAATTTACCTACAAAAACTCATATTTAGCAAAAATATTTTTTGTAGTCTTTTTTTTTTTAAACATGTAGTGGTGTTACTTTTTTTTTTTTTGCTGTACGTGGGCCTCTCACCGTTGTGGCCTCTCCTGTTGCAGAGCACAGGCTCCGGACGCGCAGGCTCAGCGGCCATGGCTCACGGGCCTAGCTGCTCCACGGCATGTGGGATCTTCCCAGACCGGGGCACGAACCCGTGTCCCCTGCATCGGCAGGTGGACCCTCAACCACTGCGCCACCAGGGAAGCCCAGGTGTTACATTTTTATGTAGGTGCCTGTGCCTCTTTTCCTTTGTAGTTTCTAAGCATAGAAGGTGTCTCCTCTAGAGCCTGAGATATTTTCAATTTTGATTTATTTTGATATTTTTTAGTATAAAATGGTGTCAAATTAATTTTGTATATTTAGAATGGGGTGCCTAAATTTTACACATCCACATAACAGATATTTGTTACAGATATATTTGTGTGTAAAACTTATATATATACATCCATATATGTGTGTCTGTGTGTGTGTATATATATATATATATATATATATACACACACATGCACACACACACAAATTACTAGCTAGTACTTGCCAAACCATTTATTAAACGTTTTCCTTCCTGCTGATGTATTCTTTGTCATGTATTACATTTTTATATATAATGAAGTTTATTTCTGAGTCATCAGTTCTGTTCTATTATTCTTTCTTTTCTTATGTCCGATATAACATTGTTTATTTATGCCACAAATATTTTAAGTATCTTTCTGTGTTTGTAAATCAAAACTCATGATTACTTAGTTCTCTTTCTATATTTGTTTGAAAAATGAATTCTGTGTTTGAAAGTTGAAACTCATGATTACATAGGTCTCCCGAGTGGTCTGAATAGGCTGAATCACACAGTTTGTCACTGAGGTCCAGGCTGGCATGGTATTTACTGAAAACACCACTCACTTAGGAGATGTATATCTTTAGGAAATGTATGTGCTGGTCTTGTAGTGCTTTGAAAGCCTGCTATATGTCATGGATGATGATTGATTCAGTGGTGCCTTTAATACACAGCCACCGAGAGTGGAAAGGATCTTCTGTAGCAGTGTTATCATCCTTTGAGGTTCATGTTTGTGTACTTTAATATTGTCATGTTCATCTACAAGTATCAGCTGTAAGAAAAAGTTCTGTTACTGACATTTTATTGATTGGAAGAGTCAGAAAGCTAGAAATAACTTGCAGGTGGAAGATGCTTTAAATTAACTGGCCTAGCTAGAATTGCTTTTCCTTTTCCTGACATTTCTGTGTGTGTGTGTATGTGTATACACATGTGTGCACAGGCACACGCTGAGGAGTGGGGTTGAGGGTACAAGGGAATAGGACTTTTGTACGTGGTGGTAATTCACAAACGTAATCCTACAGTGCATCATGAGGAGGTCGTGGCTGGGTTTTGAGGAGATGGCTTGACTGGCATTTGAAGTGTTCCTTGAGTATATCCAGTAGCATCACCTGCTGTGTCTCATGTTCTGGCATTTTGCCTTTAGGCGGGTCATTTATGTAACCAGAAAATGGGTCAGCTTTTTGGGAGGTTGCTGTAAAGAATAATTAGCAATTTTCTCAAGCAATTCGAAATTCAGATATTATCACTTAGTTTAAATGGAATAGCATTTACAGAAATTAACAGTCAACAGTTTTAAATTGTTGCCCTTCATTCATTCCACGTGAACTATTCCCACGTGGAAACGACTCTCTTTGTAGAGAGCTTTACCATTCCAGGGCACCTTTGTCATCTCTCATCTTATTTGATGCTTACGACATTCCTGTGAGGTAGGTATTAATATTAACTACATTTTACATGAGGAAACCCAGGTTTATAGGGCGTAAGAAACATCCCCCATAGAGAGTAAGCCCCTTTTCAGTCTACCATGTGTCTCAGATTTGTCAGAGTTCGCCCAACCTATTCCTCAGGGTTTTCTATAAAATGAAAACAAACAGAATCACTCTAATAATAATGGCCATCCATCTGTCCATGATTATTCATGTTTATATAGACTGCAATATAACTGTGTTTAAAATTGCCTCATTGAGGAACATGCTTATTTATTTTAATTAGTTATTAGTTATAAGTGCATTACACATATACAACTATAATGAAAACTGCACAAGCCATCTTATTCATACAGATAATCATTTCCCCTTAAGTTCTGTCCTGAGGCCAGCCTATGAATTTTGCCGTATATATTTTTCCTGTTGCTGTCTGCTCATGGGTTTTGTGGTTTATTATAGGAGGCAACGGAAAAGGAACTCCATGCCTATTTGAATCAGCTCCGCTAAAGAAAACACATGTTTTCATAGATCAGGCTGCTCATTTCCCTCTTGTTTAGAACGTTTCGGGCTACTCTCACTTATATTACTGCCCTTACTGAATTTCTCCTTCCCATTGGGGCTGCATTTGCCATGGGCCTCGCATGACTGATTGCTTCTCCTCCTGCCTGAATATCCACTGTGATACTCTTGTATTGAGTCATTGTGGAATTTACTTATGAACTTTGCAAAGTGGGTCTCAAGGTAAATTAAGATATCTTCTTGATATTCAAGCCTGTCATTTTACCCTTAGCCTTAGTTAACCAACCTCCCTCCCTTCCTCCCTCCCCCTCCCTCCCTCCCTCTCTCCCGCCCTCCCCCTCCCTCCCTCCCTCCCTCCCTCCCTCTCTCCCTCCCTCCTTCCCTCCTTCCTTCCCTCCCTCCCTCCCTCCCTCTCTCCCTCCCTTCTCCTTCCCTCCTTTCTCCTTCCTTCCCTTCTCCCTCCCTTGCTCCCTTCCTTCTTTTTCAACTAGGACCTAGGAAATACTAATGCCCTAACAAATCATGGCTCTTCAATTAGCCGCCAGTTGGAATAAATAATGTCTTTTTTGTTTTTTACTTTGTGCTTTCTGTACATTATTGTCACTTCATTCCATCACTGCATTCTGAGATTATGAAAAGTCTTCATAAAGTCCATGCTTATTTGGACCTGATGGAAGTAGCTGGATTTCCCACATACGACGTCTTTCCCTCTCCATCCACTGCACAATGGTTGGGTTGAGTTGGGACTAATGCAAGGATTTGTGGAAGAAGATGGTCTCTAACCCACACTGTATCAAAGAACGATCCCTCTGCATTTTCCCTTGAAGGCTGTGGCAGGATCTTACCAAAGTTCAGTGTCCTTTCCTGAGTGCCAAGAATCACCCGAACGGGATGTGGGTCCCGTGAGCCACAAGGATTCCTACCTGAAAGGAAGTTTTGTTATAACGTTGACAGTAACTGAGGTGTCAATAATGGTAGCTGCTGCTGCTGTTTCTATAGTAATTTTATATTGTTTTCATGAAATAAAAATCATTTCAGAAAATATGCAAGTCACCATTACTATAGCCCTCTGCTAGGGGACTAAATGTGTTGAAGAAATATGAGTGAGATATTCCTATGCTCAAGAAGCTTATAATTTAGTTCAGGGTATAAAAAATCTACAAATAAGGAACAGAATGTGATAATCAGCAGAATAGAAACACAAGGACAGACTGCAGAGGGATTCATTGTAGCTCGAGTATTGGGAGTGCCCCCTGGAGGACTTGTGTCTGTGCCGGACAGCAAGGAATGAGCAGCGTTTGGACACATGGGGCTGGGGGAGCAGGGCCTTCCTAATGGGGAGAGAGTGGGAGAGATCTGTGGGCATCCTCAGACTGCGGTTTGGGAACAGAGAGCGGTTGCATTCATTTGGGGCACAGGGGGTTTTAGGAAGAGGTAGTAGATAAGATCAGTAAGATTAGAAAGATGGGCTGGACTCGCGATCGCGGACACCTTTGGATTGCTTCATTTGCTTTTCTCTCTCCCTTGAACATTTATAATTAGGTTTTTAAAAGCTCACAAGTATTATTATACTTTCTCAACAGAATCTCACTTTATTTCCTGAGCATTATTAGTATGGGGAATTGGTATCCGCTCCTCAGCAAGGCTGTTTCTACAGAATTACAGGATGTGTTTGAAATGTTGCTGTTTTGCTGCGAGGCTAGGTTGCTTTAGTGCTCTGATTTGGGTCGATCCTGGGGCCGTGACCTTAAGGACTCCTGTGGGCCAGGAAAGGAGGGCAGTGGGAACTGGGAGAATCATGTCACCTCCAAAGCAGGGGCTGGTGAACTAGAGCCCATGGGTCAGTTTCCGTCACCGCTTGGCTTTGTATGGACCGTGAGCTCAGAATGGTTTTACATTTTTAAATGATTTTTAAAAATCAAGAGAAGAATATTTCATGACACGTGAAAATTATATACAATTCAAATTCCAGAGTCCGTAAGTAAAGATTTATTGGAACACAGCCAAGCTCATTTGTTTATGTTTTGTCCACGGCTGCTTTAGTGCTACGGCTGCGTGATTTAGTGCTTGCGACAGAGACCATATGGCCGCAAAGACTAAATTTACTATCTGGTCCTTTACCTGGAGGGCTTGTAAAAACATGAATTGCTGGACCCCACCTCCAGGTTTTTTTTTTTAATTGAAGTATAGTTGATTCACAATATTATATTAGTTTCAGGTGTACAGCATTAGTGATTCAGTATTTTTGCAGCTTATACTCCATTGTTACGTAATTATAAGATAATGGCTACAATTCCCTGTGCTGTACTATATATCCTTGTTGCTTATCTATATTATACATAGTAGTGTGTATCTGTTAATCCCATACCCCCAACTTGTCCCTCCACCCTTCCCTCTCCCCCTTTGGTAACCACTGCTGAGTTTTCTGTATCTGTGAGTCTGTTCTGTTTTGCATATACATTCATTTGTATTATTTTTAGACTCCACATATAAGTGATTTCATACAGTATTTGTCTGCTTTATTTCACTAAGCATAATACTTAGGTCTGTCCATGTTGCTGCAAATGGTAGTATTTCATTCTTTTATAAGGCTGAGTAGTATTCCATTGTGTGTGTGTGTGTGTGTGTGTGTGTGTGTGTGTGTGTGTGTATACACACACATCTTCCTTTTCCATTTGTCTGTTGATGGGCACCTGGATTACTTCTATGTTTTGGGTGTTGTAAATAATACCGCTATAAACACAGGGGTGCCTGTATCTTTTTGACTGGGTATTTTCATTTTCTTTGGATATATACCCAGAGTGGAATCACTGGGTCATGTAGTAGTTCTATTTTTAGTTTTTAGGGGAACCTCATACTATTTTCCACAGTGGCTGCATCGGCATTCCCACCAACAGTGTACAAGGGTTCTGTTTTCTCCACATCCTCTCCAGAATTTATTATTTGTAGATGTTTTGATGATAGCCATTCTGACAAGTGTGAGGTGATATCTTGTTGTTTGGATCTGCATTTCTCTAATAATTAAGGATGTTGAGAGTCTTTACCTATGCCTGTTGGCCATCTGTATGTGTTCTTTGGAAAAATGTCTGTTCAGGTCTTCTGTCCATTTTTTGATTGGGTGTTTTTTTTTTTTTTTTTATATTGAGTTGTATGTGAGGATTGAGAATTTGCATTTCCCATTTGATGCTGCTGCTGCTGGTCCTGGGACCACCTTTTGAGACCCACCGGTCTGTAGCAGTGCTGCTCAAACTATAATATGCTTGGAAATCACTTGGGGAGCTTGTTAAAATGTAGGATCTGATTCATCAGGTCTGGGGTAGAGTCTAAGAGTCTGCATTTCTTTTTTTTTTTTTTTTTTTTTTTTTTTTTTTGCTGTACGCGGGCCTCTCACTGCTGTGGCCTCTCCCGTTGCGGAGCACAGGCTCCGGACACACAGGCTCCGCGGCCATGGCTCGCGGGCCCAGCCGCTCTGCGGCATGTGGGATCTTCCGGGATCGGGGCACGAACCCGTGTCCCCTGCATCGGCAGGCGGACTCTCAACCACTGCGCCACCAGGGAAGCCCAAGAGTCTGCATTTCTAACAGGCCCCTGGATGAAGCCACGTATCCAGTGTCCAAAACTGAAGCCCTTGGGTAAGTGTGACTCGCATGGTCCTTTTTGCCTGGGAAGCTGATACAGCCAGAGGAGCCGACTTCTGTTGAGATGGAGAAAAATTTATGTGAGTAGGCTGTGAGCGACAATTTGGGGAAATAAAATTAATTTGAGCTATAGGATGTTAAGCAAAGAAGTATGCTGGGGCTGTTTACAGTTAGTTTTCATTTTATGGGGATATTTAATTGCGTTTGCCACTTATATACATCTCTGAATAGGCAATACTAAAAATATTTTTATTTAACTAAATGTTTCTTTATTGTGATTGAGTTCACTCTCATTACTGTGGCTTACATAAGGTTTTATATTACTTTATGTGAGCATCCTAATTGAGCCTTGAATTTGTTAATTAAAATTTCACTGGAATTTTATGTTTTGGGCATTAAGGAATATGGCTGAAGGGAATGTCTGCTTCTCGAAAGCCAGGGATGCTTTCAAAGTCCTGGCGCTCTGCTTGGTAGCTGCTTATTGATGGTTATATATCCTGAACTGAATTCAGGATCAGGGGCCAGACTGTTGCTTTGGGATGCATGGGCCAGTGTTGATTTTATAGAAGGTACTGTGGCGGAAAAAATTTTGTCCATGTAATTTTATAATTTTATTTTGATGAAGTACCAAAAAAGTTAACATCCAGTGTGTTTGTGAGTGATTTATTTGCTTAGAAAAGGAGTCTTCCAGGTATCTACCAAAGCTACAAGAGGTCTTTTGGGCTTTGCAAAAAACTGTTTGTGCCTGTTGATGGAAACAAGTTATGAGTGAGCTCTTCTTGTGGACCTGAAGCAGCCTCCTACTTAAAAACATTTTCAAAGTATAATCTTCACATGTAAAGAATCTGGTGCCGCAGCACGAGTGTCACCAACACCCCCTGGGTCTTGCCGCTGTTAGTTAACTGACAAGTTAAATGTTGTATTTAAGGAAAAGATGAGAAGTCAGTTTTTTGTTTAATTTTACTTTTTGTATCTTTCATCAGAGAAAGGAAAATAATAAATAATGGTGCGTATGCCACTGTTTTTTCCAGAAAGAACTAGAACCTATTACATTTTTTTTTTTAAGCAAATGGCATGTATTGGCCACATGGTTAAATTTTTATACAGGATTTAAAGACAACTTTCGAATATTAATTTGTGGAGGGTAATGGGAGATAGGGACAATTTATGATTCTTGGCAACTCTAAATTTCAGTGGTTTGGTTGAGACTACAGTTAGTTTTAAGTGTACTGTTTATGCCTGGAGGGAAATTTTCTTTAGAAATTCAAACAGAATTTACAGGCCATCTTTTTCTTGTTCAAAGATGACAGATCATTTTCACAGTTAGCATATTTATGCAATCAAAATTATTGAGCATGATGTTAACTAATTTTCTTTAACAAAATAATTGCACTGTTGCCCTGTTGTCCAGGATTTAAGCTTTTTCAGAGCTGGAAATTTGTGCCCAAGGACTCGCTGAACAACTGTTTATTTACTGGCTTGTGTGGCTTACGTTTACCTCTAAGCAAGTAATGTGTTACTGCATGGTGGGTAGGAGTGTTTTCAAATGATCGTCAGTTTCCTAAATCATTCGAAATCATCTCTCTGTTTTAAGAAGATAAGGCTCAGGTCTAGAGGGAGAAGTTACAGGGAGGCAGTTTTTGGTTCAGTATAGGAAGGCATTTCATAATTCTGTAGGGCTGTTGAAAATAGAATGGGCTTGTCTCGTTAGGTAGTGACATTCCCTGCAATTAGAAGTGTTCCCGCCTGCCAGAGAATCTGTGGGTGGGATTCCTCTATTAGGTGAGAAATTAGTCTTATTGGTTCCTAAGATTTTTCCCTCATCTCAAAATTGCTTATTTCTATAATCTCAGAAAATTGCTCCTTCCCATCTGTTTAAATGTCAGAGGAGGCTTTATGACTTTGTTGGCAACTTATTTCAGAGCACCATGGTAGACACGTAGCTTTCACTGTGATAATGTCAGCCATTGCTCGTTTCACAGGTGTGGCGGGGAGGAAAGGGACCAACTTTTCCTGGGCCTGCGCTTGACTCTATATTATAACAGATGCCACTGTCCACTTCCCCAGCTGGAGCTTTTACATCACAAACTCAGTGCAGGTCCCGAGTACAGGTTGGTGGGGGGATGGATCTCCTCCCCACTACCCCTTTGGGCGACCAACTTGTAAATCTTGGAAGTCACTTAACATCTCTGAGCTTCATTTTTCTTTCACCTTATAGGTTATATGTATATTTTAAAGGATATAAAAGAGAACATGTGTAGGTATGTTTTGCTGAAAGCTTGCTTTCAGTTTTAAGGATTGTTGGATTCGCTGGCAAAATAAGCGCTCATCTCACACAAATAAACAGCTTTAATCAACTCTTTAATGAAAGGTGATTTAACTTAATTTTAATATGCAATCATTAGAAGGAAAGGAATAAGATTATTAGAGAAACATAACAAGGTATACATCACCGAATTGGGCTGACCCCTACTTCCGGATCCACACAGCAGCTGGGAAGTCCTGAGTAACAGCACTCTGGAGCCCCAGTTGGTAAGGGTCCTGGGCCGTGCGTCCACCCCACAGGTGAGATTTCAGAATGGAGTCCTGGGGTCTTCCAGGCCGCAAACTGATATTATCAGTTTGCATGCAAAAATGCAGCTCTGGTTCAATTGTAACAATGCTGTTAATTTCACCAGGTGAGTCACAAAATTTTCCAGACCCTGGGGGACTAGCCAGGTCCCCAGGGCTCAAGAAATTCCAAGACCCACTCCCTTTCTTATGGTAAGTGCCGCTTGACATGCTGGCAGCAGTTGTGAGGTGTGCAAGCAGGTACGCAGTCCAGGCAGCGTCACAGGTCGGGCAGAGGCCTGTGTCTGCCTCTGAAGCCTGAACAAGACTACTTTATTAATTTTCCCAACAAGGTAGTAGGATATGTATGTTCAAACTTTTTTTTTTAATGAGGCAAACAACTTGTTTTTCAATCTTTGCTGCATAGGACGGGGCTCTTCTCTCCATTTTATGGGAAGGCTCGCCTTCCCCAGGATGGAATATTGACATCCCTTTTCCCATACACTGAGTATGACCAGGCTTTCACGTTGAGTAGCAGGAATGTTTTTCTGTTGCATATGATTTGGGCATCAGTTTAATGTCCACCTTGGTTATTCCAAATGGGACCTACTCTCCTGCCTGGGGGCCCTGGATTTTCGTATACTTTCGGGTTTTCCCAGCCTCTCTCAGTTTCTAGCCCAACTTCTTACCAATACCTCACTCACCTTGTTATCTTTAAATTACAATATCCTATTCTCTTAATGTTTAAAAAATTTTAAATTGTGGTAAAATACACATAACATAAAATTTACCATCTTGACCATTTTTAAGTGTACTGTTCAGTAGTGTTAAGTACATTCACATTGTCATGCAACCAAACTCTAGAACTCTTTTCATCTTGCAAAACTGAAACTCTATCCTCATTAAACAACCGCGCTCCATTTCCCCCTCCCTCCAGCCTCTGGCAACCACCATTCTATTTTCTGTCTCTATGAATGTGACTAAACTACACATCTCATACAAGTGAAATCATACAGTATTTGCCTTTCAACACCTGGCTTATTTAACTTAGTATAATGTACTCAAGGTTCATCCATGTTGCAGACTGTGTCAAAATTTCCTTCCTTTTTGTTTTCATACCCAATCACTAAATGCTTTATTTTATTTTTTAACATCTTTATCGGAGTATAATTGCTTTACAGTGGTGTCTTAGTTTCTGCTTTATAACAAAGTGAATCAGTTATACATATACATATGTCCCCATATCTCTTCCCTTTTGCGTCTCCCGCCCTCCCACCCTCCCTATCCCACCCCTCTAGGTGGTCACAGAGCACCGAGCTGATCTCCCTTTGCTATGCGGCTGCTTCCCACTAGCTAGCTATTTTACATTTGGTAGTGTATGTATGTCCATGCCACTCTCTCACTTTGTCACAGCTTACCCTTCCCCCTCCCCATATCCTCAAGTCCATTCTCTAGTAGGCCTGCATCTTTATTCCCGTCTTACCCTTAGGTTCTTCATGACCGTTTTTTTTTTAAAGATTCCATATATATGTGTTAGCATACGGTATTTGTTTTTCTCTTTCTGACTTACTTCACTCTGTATGACAGTCTCTAGGTCCACCCACATGACTACAAATAACTCAATTTCATTTCTGTTTATAGCTGAGTAATATTCCATTGTATATATGTGCCACATCTTCTTTATCCGTTCATCTGTTGATGGACACTTAGGTTGCTTCCATGTTCTGGCTATTGTAAATAGAGCTGCAGTGAACATTGTGGTACATGACTCTTTTTGAATTACGGTTTTCTCAGGGTATATGCCCAGTAGTGGGATTGCTGGATACTATGTTAGTTCTATTTTTAGTTTTTTAAGGAACCTCCATACTGTTCTCCATAGTGGCTGTATCAATTTACATTCCCACCAACAGTGCAAGAGGATTCCCTTTTCTCCACACCCTCTCCAGCATTTATTGTTTGTAGGTTTTTTGATGATGGCCATTCTGACTGGTATGAGATGATATCTCCTTGTAGTTTTGATTTGCATTTCTCTAATGATTAATGATGTTGAGCACCCTTTCATGTATTTGTTGGCAATCTGTATATCTGCTTTGGAGAAATGTCTATTTAGGTCTTCTGCCCATTTTTGGATTGGGTTGTTTGTTTTTTTGATATTGAGTTGCATGAGCTGCTTGTAAATTTTGGAGATTAATCCTTTGTCCATTGCTTCATTTGCAAATATTTTCTCCCATTCTGAGGGTTGTCTTTTGGTCTTGTTTATGGTTTCCTTTGCTGTGCAAAAGCTTTTAAGTTTCATTAGATCCCATTTGTTTATTTTTGTTTTTATTTCCATTTCTCTAGTAGGTGGGTCAAAAGGGATCTTGCTGTGATTTATGTCATAGAGTGTTCTGCCTATGTTTTCCTCTAAGAGTTTAATAGTGTCTGACCTTACATTTAGGGCTTTAATCCATTTTGAGTTTATTTTTGTGTATGGTGTTAGGGAGTGTTCCAATTTCATTTTTTTACATGTAGCTGTCCAGTTTTCCCAGCACCACTTATTGAAGAGGCTGTCTTTTCTCCACTGTATATTGTTGCCTCCTTTATCAAAGATAAGGTGACCATATACGTGTGGGTTTATCTCTGTGCTTTCTATCCTGTTCCATTGATCTATCTTTCTGTTTTTGTGCCAGTACCATACTGTCTTGATTACTGTAGCTTTGTAGTACAGTCTGGAGTCAGGGACCCTGATTCCTCCAGCTCCGTTTTTCTTTCTCAAGATTGCTTTGGCTCTTCGGGGTCTTTTGTGTTTCCATACATATTGTGAAGTTTTTTGTTCTAGTTCTGTGAAAAATGCCAGTGGTGGTTTGATAGGGATTGCATTGAATCTGTAGATTGCTTTGGGTAGTCAAGTCATTTTCACAGTGTTGATTCTTCCAATCCAAGAACATGATATATCTCTCCATCTGTTTGTATCATCTTTAATTTCTTTCATCAGTGTCTTATAGTTTTCTGCATACAGGTCTTTTATCTCCCTAGGTAATTTTATTCCTAGGTATTTTATTCTTTTTGTTGCAGTGGTAAATGGGAGTGTTTCCTAAATTTCTCTTTCAAATTTTTCATCAATAGTGTATAGGAATGCAAGAGATTTCTGTGCGTTAATTTTGTATCCTGCTATTTTACCAAATTCATTGATTAGCTCTAGTAGTTTTCTGGTAGTATCTTTAGGATTCTCTATGTATAGTACCATGTCATCTGCAAACAGTGACAGCTTTACTTCTTCTTTTCCAGTTTGGATTCCTTTTATTTCTTTTTCTTCTCTGATTGCTGTGGCTAAAACTTCCAAAACTATGTTGAATAATAGTGGTGAGAGTGGACATCCTTGTCTTGTTCCTGATCTTAGTGGAAATGGTTTCAGTCTTTCACCATTGAGGACGATGTTTGCTGTGGGTTTGTCATATATGGCCTTTATTATGTTGAGGTAAGTTCCCTCTATGCCTACTTTCTGGAGGGTTTTTATCATACATGGGTGTTGAATTTTGTCGAAAGCTTTCTCTGCATCTATTGAGATGATCATATGGTTTTTCTTCTTCAATTTGTTAATGTGGTGTATCACATTGATTGATTTGCGTATACTGAAGAATCCTTGCATCCCTGGGATAAACCCCACTTGATCATGGTGTATGATTCTTTTAATGTGCTGTTGGATTCTGTTTGCTAGTATTTTGTTGAGAATTTTTGGCATCTATGTTCATCAGTGATATTTGCCTGTAGTTTTCTTTTTTTGTCACATCTTTGTCTGGTTTTGGTATCAGGGTGATGGTGGCCTCCCAGAATGAGTTTGGGAGTGTTCCTCCCTCTGCTATATTTTGGAAGAGTTTGAGAAGGATAGGTGTTAGCTCTTCTCTAAATGCTTGATAGAATTCGCCTGTGAAGCCATCTGGGGCTGGGCTTTTGTTTGTTGGAAGATTTTTAATCACAGTTTCAATTTCATTACCTGTGGCTGGTCTGTTTATATTTTCTATTTCTTCCTGGTTCTGTCATGGAACATTGTGCATTTCTAAGAATTTGTCCATTTCTTCCAGGTTGTCTATTTTATTGGCATAGAGTTGCCTGTAGTAATCTCTCATGATCCTTTGTATTTCTGCAGTGTCAGTTGTTACTTCTCCTTTTTCATTTCTAATTCTGTTGACTTGAGTCTTCTCCCTTTTTTTCTTGTTGAGTCTGGCTAATGGTTTATCAATTTTGTTTATCTTCTCAAAGAACCAGCTTTTAGTTTTATTGATCTTTGCTATCGTTTCCTTCATTTCTTTTTTTTTTTTTTTTTTTTTTTTGCTGTACGCGGGCGTCTCACTGCTGTGGCCTCTCCCGTTGCGGAGCACAGGCTCCGGACACACAGGCTCCGCGGCCATGGCTTGCGGGCCCAGCCGCTCCGCGGCATGTGGGATCTTCCGGGATCGGGGCACGAACCCGTGTCCCCTGCATCGGCAGGCGGACTCTCAACCACTGCGCCACCAGGGAAGCCCTCCTTCATTTCTTTTTCATTTATTTCTGATCTGATCTTTATGATTTCTTTCCTTCTGCTAACTTTGGGGTGTTTTTGTTCTTCTGTCTCTAATTGCTTTAGGTGTAAGGTTAGGTTGTTTATTTGAGATGTTTCTTGTTTCTTAAGGTAGGATTGTATTGCTATAAACTTCCCTCTTAGAATTGCTTTTGCTGCATCCCATAGGTTTTGGGTCGTCTTGTTTTCATTGTCATTTGTTTCTAAGTAGTTTTTGATTTTTTCAGTGATCTCTTGGTTATTAAGTAGTATATTGTTTAGCTTCCATGTGTTTGTATTTTTTACAGATTTTTTTCCTGTAATTGATATCTAGTCTCATGGCATTGTGGTCGGAAAAGATACTTGATACAATTTCAATTTTCTTAAATTTACCAAGGCTTGATTTGTGACCCATGATATGATCTATCCTGGAGAATGTTCCATGAGCACTTGAGAAAAATGTGTATTCTGTTGTTTTTGGATGGAATGTCCTATAAATATCAATTAAGTCCATCTTGTTTAATGTATCATTTAAAGCTTGTGTTTCCTTATTTATTTTCATTTTGGATGATCCATCCATTGGTGAAAGTGGGGTGTTAAAGTCCGCTACTATGATTGTGTTACTGTTGATTTCCTCTTTTATGGCTGTTAATATTTGCCTTATGTATTGAGGTGTTCCTATGTTGGGTGCATAAATATTTACAATTGTTATATCTTCTTCTTGGATCAGTCCCTTGATCATTATGTAGTGTCCTTCTTTGTGTCTTGTAATAGTCTTTGTTTTAAAGTCTATTTTGTCTGATATGAGAATTGCTACTCCTGCTTTCTTTTGATTTCCATGTGCATGGAATATCATTTTCCGTCCCCTCAGTTTCAGTCTGTATGTGTCCCTGGGTCTGAAGTGGGTCTCTTGTAGATAGCATATATACAGGTCTTGTTTTTGTATCCATTCAGCTGGTCTGTGTCTTTTGGTTGGAGCATTTAATCCATTTACATTTAAGGTAGTTATCAATATGTATGTTCCTATTACCATTTTCTTAATTGTTTTCGGTTTGTTATTGTAGGTCTTTTCCGTCTCTTGTGTTTCCTGCCTAGAGAACTTCCTTTAGCATTTGTTGTAGAGCTGGTGTGGTGGTGCTGAATTCTCTTAGCTTTTGCTTGTCTGTAAAAGTTTTAATTTCTCTGTCGAATGTGAATGAGATCCTTGCTGGGTAGAGTAATCTTGGCTGTAGGTTTTTCCGCTTCATCACTTTCAGTATGTCCTCCCACTCCCTTCTAGCTTGCAGAGTTTCTGCTGAAAGATCAGCTGTTAACCTTATGGGGATTCCCTTGTATTTGTTGTTTTTCCTTTGCTGCTTTTAATATTTTTTCTTTGTATTTAATTTTTGATAGTTTGATTAATACGTGTCTTATAATGTTTCTCCTTGGGATTTATCCTGTATGGGACTCTCTGTGCTTCCTGGACTTGGGTGGCTATTTCCTTTCCCATACTAGGGAACTTTCCTATTATAATCTTTTCAAATATTTTCTCAGTCCCTTTCTTTTTCTCTTCTTCTTCTGGGAGCCCTACAATTCGAATGTTGGTGCGTTTAATGTTGTCCCAGAGCTCTCTGAGACTGTCCTCAATTCTTTCATTTTTGTTTTCTTTATTCTGCTCTGCAGTAGGTATTTCCACTATTTTGTCTTTCAGGTCACTTATCCCTTTTTCTGCCTAGTTATTCTGCTATTGATCCCTTCTAGAGAATTTTTTATTTCATTTATTGTGTTGTTCATCACTGTTTGTTTGCTCTTTAGTTCTTCTAAGTCCTTGTCAAATGTTTCTTGTATTTTCTCCATTCTATTTCCAAGATTTTGGATCATCTTACTGTCATTACTCTGAATTCTTTTTCAGGCAGACTGCCTGTTTCCTCTTCATTTGTTTGGTCTGGTGGGTTTTTACCTTGGTCCTTCATCTGCTGTGTGTTTTTCTGTCTTTTCATTTTGCTTATCTTACTGTGTTTGGGGTCTCCTTTTCGCAGGCTGCAGGTTTGTAGTTCCTGTTGTTTTTGGTGTCTGTCCCCAGTGGCTAAGGTTGGTTCAGTGAGTTGTGTAGGCTTCCTGGTGGAGGGGACCAGTGCCTGTGTTCTGGTGGATGAGGCTGGATCTTGTCTTTCTGGTGGGCAGTTCCGTGTCCAGTGGTGTGTTTTGGGGTGTCTGCGGACTTTTTATGATTTTAGGCAGCCTCTCTGCTAATGGGTGGGCTTGTGTTCTTGTCTTGCTTGTTGTTTGGCATAGGGTGTCCAGTACTGGAGCTTCCTGGTCATTGAGTGGAGCTGGGTCTTGGTGTTGAGATGGAGATCTCCGGGAGATTTTCGCCGTTTGATGTTACGTGGAGCTGGGAGGTCTCTTGTGGACCAATGTCCTGAACTTGGCTCTCCCACCTCAGAGGCACAACCCTGACGCCTGGCTGGAGCACCAAGAGCCTGTCATCCACGCAGCTCAGAATAAAAGGGAGAAAAAAAAAGAAAGAAAGAAGAAGATAAAATAAAATAAAAAGTTATTAATATAAAAAATAAAAAATAATTATTAAAATATTAAAAAATAATTTAAAAAGAAGAGAAGGAAAGAAAGAAGAGAGCAACCAAACCAAAAAACAAATCCACCAATGATAGCCAGCACTAAAAACTATACTAAAAAAAAAAAAAAGCTCAGACAGAACCCAGGACAAATGGTAAAAGCAAAGCTATACAGACAAAATCACACTCAGAAGCATACACATACACACTCAGAAAAAGAGAAGAAGGGGAAAAAAATACATTGTTGCTCCTCAATTTGGGATATTCGTTGTCTGTTCAGGTATTCCACAGATGCAGGGCACATCAAGTTGATCTTGGAGATTTAATCCGCTGCTCCCAAGGCTGCTGGGAGAGATTTCCCTTTCTCTTCTTTGTTCGCACAGCTCCCGGGGTTCACCTTTGGATTTGGCCCCGCCTCTGCGTGTAGGTCACCTGAGGGCGTCTGTTCTTCGCTCAGACAGGACGGGGTTAAAGGAGCCGCTGATTCGGGGGCTCTGGCTCACTGAGGCTGGGGGGAGGGAGGGGCACGGAGTGCGGGGCGAGCCTGCGGCGCAGAGGCCGGCGTGACGTTGCACCAGCCTGAGGCGCCGTGTGTTCTCCTGGGGAAGTTGTCCCTGGATCCCGGGACCCTGGCAGTGGCAGGCGGCACAGGCTCCCGGGAGGGGAGGTGTGGAGAGTGACCTGTGCTCGTACACAGCCTTCTTGGTGGCGGCAGCAGCAGCCTTAGCGTCTCATGCCCGTCTCTGGGGTCCGCGCTGATAGCCGCGGCTCGCGCCCGTCTCTGGAACTCCTTTAAGCAGCGCTCTGAATCTCCCCTCCTCACGCACCAGAAACAATGGCCTCTTGCCTCTTCGCCAGCTCCAGACTTTTTCCCGGACTCCCTCCCGGCTAGCCGTGTTGCACTAGCCCCCTTCAGGCTGTCTTCACACAGCCAGCCCCAGTCCTCTCCCTGAGGTTTGACCTCCGAAGCCTGAGCCTCAGCTCCCAGCCCCCGCCCGCCCTGGCAGGAGAGCAGACAAGCCCCTCGGGCTGGTGAGTGCTGGTTGGCACCGATCCTCTGTGCGGGAATCTCCCCACTTTGCCCTCTGCACCCCTGTTGCTGCGCTTTCCTCCATGGCTCTGAAACTTCCCTCCTCCGCCACCCGCAGTCTCCGCCCGCGAAGGGGCTTCCTAGTGTGTGGAAACCGTTCCTCCTTCACAGCTCCCTCCCACTGGTGCAGGTCCCGTCCCTATTCTTTTGTCTCTGTTTTTTCTTTTTTTGCCTTACCCAGGTATGTGGGGAGTTTCTTGCCTTTTTGGAGGTCTGAGGTCTTTTGCCGGCGTTCAGCAGGTGTTCTGTAGGAGTTGTTCCACATGTAGATGTATTTCTGATGTATTTGTGGGGAGGAAGGTGATCTCCGTGTCTTACTCTTCAGCCATCTTGAAGCTCCTCTTTCCTTCCTTTTTGAGACTGAATGATTTTCCATTGTATGTATACACATTTCTTTAATCTGTTCATCCACTGATGGATGCTTGGGTTGCTTCCACCTTTTGACTATTGTGAATAATCCTGTAGTAAACATGGGTATGCAAATATCTCTTTGAGACCCTGCTTTCAATTCTTTTAGACACATACCCAGAAGTGGAATTGCTGTGTCACATGTTAACTCTATTTTTACTTTCTTGAGGAACTGCTACACTCTTTTCCATAGCAGGTGTTCCATTTTACTTTCCCATCAACAGTGCACAAGGGTTCCAATTTCTCCACATCCTTGTCAACAGTTATTTTCCGTTTTGACAGTAGCCATCCTGATGAGTGTGAGATGATATCTCATGGGTTTGATTTTCATTTTCCTCATGACTAGTGATGTTGAGCATCTTTTTGTAGGCTTGTTGGCCATTTGTTTATCTTCTTTGGAGAAATGTCTATTCAAATCCTTTGCCCATTTTTTTAATGTGATTATTTGTTTTTTTGTTGTTGAATTATAGGAGTTCTTTAGATATTCTGGATATCAACCCCTTATCAGCTATATGATTTGCAAATATTTTCTCCCATTCTGTAGGTTACCTTTTCACTTTATTGGTTGTGTTCTTTGATGCACAGAAGTTTTAAATTTTAATGTAGTACAAGTAATCTGCCCTGTTGCCTTGCTTTTGGTGTCATATTCAAGAAAGTCTTGGTAAGACCACTATCATGAAGCTATCTCCCATTTTGTCTTCTGTTTTATAGTTTTAGGTCTTAGGTTTATGTCTTTGATCTATTTCAAATCAATTTTTGTATATGGTTTAAGGTAAGGGTCCAACTTCACTATTTAGCCTGTGGATATCCCGTTTTCCCAGCACCATTTGTTGGAGAGATGGCCTTTCCCCCATCGAATGGTCTTGTACTCTTGTCAGAAATCATTTGACCATATATGTAAGGGTTTATTTCTGGACTCTACATTCTGTTATGGTGATCCATATGATCTTTATGCCAGTAACACACTGTTTTGATTACTGTACCTTGTAATAAGTGTTGAAATTGGGAAGTGTGAGACCTCCAACTTTGTTCTTTATTTTGAAGATCATTTTGGCTGTTGTCATCTTTGGGATTCATCTTTGGGATTCCATATGAATTTTAGGATGGAGTTTTCTGTTTTCTGCAAAAAATGTTCCTGGGATTTTGATAGGGATTGAGATTGCTTCCAGTAGTATTGGCATCTTAATATTGTCTTCCAGTCCATGAACATGGGATGTGTTTCCATTCATTTGTGTCTTCTTTAATTTTGTTCAGCATCATTTTACAGTTTTTATGAACAAGTCTTTTGCCTCCTTGGTCAAGTTAATATTTAAGTATTTTATTTTTTGATGCGATTGTAAATGGAATTGTTTTCTTAACTTTCTTTTCTGATTGTTCATTGTTAGTGTACAGAAATGCAACTGGTTTTTGTGTGACTTTGAATTCTGTACCTTTGCTGAACTTGTTCATTCTAACAGGTCTTTTTTGTTTGTCTGTTTGCTTGTTTTGTGTGTGGAATCTTTGGGGTTTTCTACATATAAGAGCATGTTGTCTGAAAACAGAGATAATTTTACTTTTTCCTTTCTGATTTGGGTGCTTTGTTTCTCTTCCTTGCCTAATCGTTCTATCTAGGACTTCCAGTACTATGTTGAATAGAATTGGTGAAAACAGGCATCCTCATATTGTCCTTAATTTTGAAGGAAAGCTTTCATTCTTTCACCGCTGAGTGTGATGTTCGCTGTGTGCTTTTCATATATGGCCTTTATTATGTTAAGGTAGTTTCCCTCCATTCCTAGTCTGTTGAGTACATTCTCTTAATTAAAAAAAATTAAAGCCAGGCACCATGATGAGGAAACCAAGATGAAGGATCTGACCTGGAGATAATATTGACAAGCAAATGATAATAGTTGATAGAGCCTCTGCTACTGGCGAGGGTGGAGTGGTGTTTATTGAAGGGCAGGGCATAGTGATGGAGTGTGTATGTGCAGCACAAGCAGGTAATGCAGTTTTCATGTGGGTACGCACCAGTGGTAGATTCTAGGATGGAATTCGAAGAAGAATTCCATGAAGCACTTCTGATTCCCTGTCAGTGTTATGCTTGTTTTTCCTTTTCTAGAAAACAAAATTTCTGTATTTATTTTTAGTTATAGAAGTAAAACATATTTGCTTTAATATCTGAAGCAATTCTGTACAAAGATCATATATGGGCAAAGTTACTGATCTGATGTTCTTTCTGAACCAACACAACCTTCCTGAGATAATCACTGTTAATAGCCTGGTGTATAGCCTTCCAAATCTTTCTCCTTGCTCCAACAAATATGTAAGCTTATTTATAAATATAGTGATATTTTGTCTTTATCCAAACAGACTTTTTTTTACACATTATTATGCAATTTGTTCTTTTAATTTAGCAACAATTGGTGTATATCCCTGCAAATTGCTAGATACAGATCTAATCCGATCTCTTTTAAAAATTTTTCTTTTTAAAGAAATATATATATATATATATATGAGATCATATACATATTGGGTGTTTGGGATTTTTTCTTTTTCTGTTTTCACTTATTTTCCCTCTGTCGCCCTAAATAACCCACGTGAATTACCTGGTATGTATCCTCCTGTGCTTTCCTCTTTGCCCAGATAACCATATATGAACATATAAACATATGAATATATAAGGATTTGGGGGTAATTGTTTGCTTTATTAATTGGTGTCATATTAAACACACTTTTCTGTGTTAATTTTCCCGTTTAGCAAAGCCTCATAAAAGTACCTCCGACTCCACTAGTGTAGTTCCCATTCATTCTATTTATGGCTATAGTCCGTGGTATGGGTATGGACCCATCTTTATTTATTCAACTGTTACCCTATTAATAAACATTCATTTTGTTTCCTTTTTTGCCATTAGGAATAGCAGTGCAGTAAACGTATTTGTACATCTCTTCTTTTGCACTATTTTTTTTTTTTTTTTTTTTTGCTGTACGCGGGCCTCTCACTGTTGTGGCCTCTCCCGTTGCGGAGCACAGGCTCCGGACGCGCGGGCTCAGCGGCCATGGCTCACGGGCCCAGCCACTCCGCGGCATGTGGGATCTTCCCGGACCGGGGCACGAACCCATGTCCCCTGCATCAGCAGGCGGACTCTCAACCACTGCGCCACCAGGGAAGCCCGCGCTATTTTTTTTTTAAGAAAATGTTATAGTAGTTGGAATCTCATCAGTGTATTTTTAGCAATAGACATTGCTGGATTGCTTCCAAAATTTCTGTAACAATTACACTGCCACCAGCAATTTATGAGAGTGTCTTTTTTTGACATTTCTGTTAGCGATAGGTGTTAATCATCTTTATAATTTTTGCTAGTCTGAATGGAAAGAGTGCATTTGAGTAGTTTTTCATATGTTTGGTCTTTTGGTCTTTTGGAGCATGGCTTTTCTGCAAATTTCCTATTCATACGTTTTTGCATTATTTTGAATTATTTTTCTTTTTTCTATCTATTTCTAAGAGGGCTTTCTACATGTTATTGATATTAGCACTTTATTTTAAACATTTTATTGCAAATATTTTTCCAAATCTATTGTTTTTATGTACACCTTGCTTATGATAGCTTTTGCTCTATAAAAGTTTTAAATGTTCATATAGCAAAATACATCTTTTATGTTTCTTTGTTTTCAGAGGGAGATAAGGTCTCCACACATCTTTAGGTTGTACACATAGTCCCCTAGATTTTCTCTTAAGAGTTTATTAGTTTATTTTTGGCATCTAGCCTTTACTTTATCTGTAATTTATTTTTACCTATGGTGTAAGAAAATTATTTTGTTCCAAATAGACAGCTGAAAGTGCCAGCACTGTTTTTAAAGTCAAAAAAATATTGAAGGGAGAGTTGAGACTTCCCTTATCAGAGAAGAAAACATACCATGAAGGCTACTAGAGTGAGACAGAATGGAGACTCCAGAAATATCCCGGTACAAGTAAAATTTTCATATATGACAAAGTGACATTTAAGTTTTATTGGTAGAGAGCAGTCTATTTGTTTTACCCACTTCCTTAAAATTTCAGGGGAAGAAAGAACTTTCAGAGTGCATTCATTTTTGCTAACAATGTGGATGAATTTTTGTGCCACTTGCCAATAAGTTCTGCAGAAAAATGTGTAATCTTGACTCAGATTCCCAGTGGCTTGTCTTCAGTGTAGTTCTGTGTATGTGACAGTGAAAGCTCGTTTCCTGGCTTCACTGTGCATGCTGACATGTCTGAGTTAAGATCCCAGTGAGTCATTTTTTTTTTTTTTTGCTATGTTGGGTCTTCATTGCTGCGCGCGGGCTTTCTCTAGTTACGGTGAGCGGGGGCCACTCTTCGTTGTGGTGCGCGGGCTTCTTATTGTGGTGGCTTCTCTTGTTGCGGAGCACAGGCTCTAGGCACACGGGCTTCAGTAGTTGCAGCACATGGGCTCAGTAGCTGCAGCGCACGGGCTTAGTTGCTCCATGGCATGTGGGATCTTCCCGGACCAGGGATCGAGTGTTGTCCCCTGCATTGGCAGGCGGATTCTTAACCACTGCGCTTCTTAATTTCAAAGCATTGCAGATGATACAGACTGCTCAAGCTTTCTGTCCTGAAAACCAAAATCACATTGCTGCCTTCCATTAGTTTCTCTCCCGTTATCCCGTGCATCCAAAGCCTTTGGCAGCGTGTTCTAAATGAACGTACCTGGACTGGATCAGGAGGGGGAAGTGCTCATGAGTGCATTGATGTTCTCACTGTGGCCACCCTGGCAGGTGGCCAGTGCTGAGAGATTCTGGGTGGGGAGGTATCAGGCTGGGCATCTCCTTGAAGACAGCAGATCTCGTTTGAGTAGGGCCAGGAAGCACAGGTATGATTTTGAGCAGGTAGATATTTGGGGCCTGGGTTGGGGAGTGGCCTTCCAGGACCACGAGCCACAGACGCAGATGTGTATGTGTGATGGTTTGGAGGAGCGGATGTGTGAGGAGAGGGAGGGAGTGATCAGTTTTAGGCAGGAGTGAGCCGAGTAGGGTCCTAGCACGAGGGACCCACGCAGGGGGCTGAGTTGTCTCTGGAAGTGTCCCTCGACGGTGGTGGAGTATATCCAGAAGTCTCTTCATAACCCTGACTTCATTTCTCATGTGCCCTGTTGACTGTCCCTAAAACAGCTACCATTTCCTGAGCATCGCCAGGTACCCGAATTCATTAGGCACTTTATATACAAAAGGGCTCTAAAGTCAGTTGATAGATCCTGGTTTTGCAGGTAAGAAAACTGAGGTTTGAGAGGCTGACCTTCCCTGTGCAATGGTTTATGTGCAGCCGTGCGATTCTGAGTCTGGTCTACTTGGGTCCAAAGACTGTGCTCCCCATGCCCCCCGACACTGTCTCCTACCCCCATGTTATGTCCACGTGCCCACCTCCTGCCGGGCATTGAACAGTTTTTGTGAAGTTTCCCACAGTGTAGCTCACATTATGGAGACTGCATCCCATGAATAATTAAATTGCCTTTAAAAATGAAATACGAATACAAACGAAAGGCAGACTTTTAAGTATCTAGAGAAGGCTTTTGTGTAGCATGGCACTTAAAGAAAGCCTTTGTCTTGTTAGCATTACCCAACACCAGCCAGAGCCAGCCAGATAGGAATGTGGTGGCCCCCTTAGGCTATCTTTAATTGCTCACTATAAATAGCCTAATGCTGCTGCCATAAAAAGACTCTGATATGACTGAGGGGCTCAGTGTGACCCACATATAGGATGGTTTTCTAGGTGTCTGTGTCCAGGAAAACTGATGCTCCTGTGCGAGATGGTTTTCGCTGCTGAAATGTGGGCTTAATTTCCAAGCCAGTCTTTTCTTACCTCCCTCCCTCCAGATCCCATTGTCCCCATCATTCCTGTCTGCCTGCTTCTGTGGTCAGGTTGTAGTTGGCACTCTGTCACTCTCTCATCCCAACCACATTTCCACCAGTCACTTGGCCTGACACTGACAGACAAGTGCCTACTGCAGCCCAGTCCGATGCCTTAAGAGGACCTGCACAGGCATGGGTGGCATGCTCCCTTTCTGCTTGGGGAAGCCATGGGAGCCTGGACGCCTTGCTGTGCTCTGGGCGTTGATGAGTTTTCTTGATTCCAAAACTAGACCATCTCTGCCACAGTTCTCACCAGCCTTTGCCACCTCCACTCCCAGCCCCCTTGGGGTTCTCTCTCTCCACAGGTTGGATGTCTTCCAGGTCAGCTCAGTGTGGCTGGAGCACCAGTGCTCCTCTGGTTTTCTTTCTGCCCCACCCCTGCTTCAGGGTTGGGTTCCCACCTTTGTATGGAGCATCCCACCAAGACCTGGAGTCTCCCCACCAAGACTTGTAGTTTAACTACCAAAGTCTCCCTTTTCAAAGGCAGTGGACTCCAGTAGAACTGGAGATTGGAAAGGTCGGGAGGATTGCACCGAAAGGAGAGGGACTGGTGGGTAGAAAACATATAGAATAAAGACCCAGAGTCTAGGGGATTGTGTATGGCTAGAAAAAGAAAAAAACCAACACCGACAAACCAGACACCATAACCTAGAATATTAAAGGGAGAGCGAGGCAGTGGGTGAGGGAGTGTGGGCGGCAGTCATGGGGAGACTGGTTAGAACTGGTGGGGACAGAGGGGAAGTGACCTTCTCTGCTCACCACCCCAGAGAAGATGCAAGTAACTTTCAAGACCTGGACTCTGCAACTACCTTTCCACATGTGCTAAAAACTGTACCACATCACACAAAGAACTCTGCATTCAGAGACACCGAGTTATCTAGGCCGAAAGTCAACTCAGTACTTTGGTTTACAGATGGCGGTAACTTGAGGGTAGTATCTGGTATCCTGTCTCTTCATAGAGAGGCTGTCTTTTCCTTGTAATAATAAAAATCAATAACAGTCATGGTATTTGGAATTCATTGAATATATATATTTTTGGGGGGGGCTGCGTTGGGTCTTTGTTGCTGCGCACGGGCTTTCTCTAGTTGCGGCGAGCGGGGGCTACTCTTCATTGCGGTGCACGGGCTTCTCATTGCGGTGGCTTCTCTTGTTGTAGAGCACGGGCTCTAGGTACGCGGGCTCAGTAGTTGCAGCACGTGGGCCCTAGAGCGCGCAGGCTCAGTAGTTATGGCTCATGGGCCTAGAGCACAGGCTTAGTAGTTGCAGCACACGGGCTCAGTAGTTGTGGCACACTGGCTTAGTTGCTCTGCAGCACGTGGGATCTTCCCAGACCAGGGATCAAGCCCGTGTCCCCTGCATTGACAGGTGGATTCTTAACTGCTGAGCCACCAGGGCAGTCCCTGCGTTCATTAAATATTTATGTCTCTTTTGCACCATGGTTTTTCCTCTCTAGAGTTCATCAAAACTCAGTAATGCAGGGGATATTTTCCTTATACTTTCCTTATACTTTATACTTGCCTTATACCTTATACTTCAGATAACTTTCCAAGGCCACAGAGGTGAGTTTAGAACTTACAGTCTCTCTTGGTACCAAGTATTCTCTCTCAGGAGCGTAGATGGGCATGAGGTCTGCAGTCTGATGTCAGGCGCTGATTATGAATGCCGTGGAGTTCAGGAACGTCGTGTTCTGTATTTTGTGATATGCATGTGGGAGAAGGTGTGAGACTGAGCCCTGATGTCAGCCTTTAACCAATTACTAGCCTCGGCATCTTGGAGAAGCATGCCTCTGGGACATGTTCCCTGAGCACAGCACACTTCCTGAAACCAACAGGTGCTAGGACTGCTGTGTTAGAAGTGTCAGTTTTGGTTATACTCAAACAGTAATGAAGTAAGAAAAATTTCAAAGTGCTTATTAGGTATCTGCATTTAACTTGTTCTTGTGCTTAATTATCCCAGTAGTCCGGCATCCTCAGTTTCCAGCTTGCCTGTGAACTCAGGCGTCCTTGCTGGGTAGTGGGTTTGTCAGAGGCACCAGGAGAACATTTCCCCGGTGGTCTGTACTTGGCCTGCGTCTCCTGTTTTCCCGCAGGCTTCTGCTTGCTTGATCTGATCTTGAGGAAGGTGAAATGAATGTTACTATACAGCAGCACTTCCTGTTATTGGAGACCATTTGTCGCCCAATTTCAGCTAACTGGATATGATGAGGAAACTGAGCCAGAAGGACGTCGGAGTAGCCCAAGTAGATGTTGGCAAATTTGCTGTTAATGTGCAGAGTCTATTATTCTTAGTCTGTTTACTACGGTTTAAAAATATCTCTGAAAGAACTGACCGTCTGATTGCTCAGCCTGCACACTGTTAGAAGTAGCGGATTAAAAGGTGTGGGGACTCTCTGGAGGCAGCCACACTGACAAGAGTGAGAAATAGAAAAGGGAGCAGGCTATCACAGGAACTTCCAAAACTGGGTCAACAGGACCCGTTTAATGTCACGGAAGAGTGCTTATCACATAGTAAATGCGGAACGAGTCTTGTGGAATAAATAAATGTACAACTGTGGATGTTTTATTGTTGAACCTTGTCAAAAAGTTTAAATTAATTTTAGTGGCTTATGTTTCAGAAGGATAAGGACATACATTTTTCACTTTAAAACTATTTCTGTGTTTAAGATGTAATTTAAAAATTAAAAAAAATTTTTTTGTTTAAAAAGACAAGCTGGGCTTCTGTCTCTGGGAAGATGTTGTAGGCATACTTTCCCCTGTTCTTCTCAAGCGCAACTAAAAACTTTGTACTTTATACATAAAGCAAACATGAGGTGGGTCTCAAAGGTGGAGAGAAGGAGGCAGGCCAGCTAGGGACCTTGAGGAATGACACCGTGGTGAGTTTTCTGGGTTTTCTTCTTGCCTTATCTATCCCAGACTTGGAGCAGAAGAAGCCAGCAACCCAGAACAGTCATGGGCAGAGATTAAAAGCTCTCCCTCAGCCCCCCAATGCCTGGTTTCTCTCACCAAAGGGCCACGGAAGAAGCAGGTTCGCAAGACAGAAAACTTTTAGACAGTAACCACTCTGCTCTAGTCAAACACCACATAGAAAAAGTTGTGGCCCCATTCCCACCCATGCCAGCAAAGACTTGGTGGGGAATCTAGACTTTCCCTTGTGAGCCAGTAATGAGGTGCTCTGACATCTCTGCCAGGGTGGTGGCACTGGCTAAGGAGCCTAGGATTCTGCCCCAACTTGGCAGTAACAAGACCCCCTCCCCCTCCCCAGTGTGGTGGTGTCAGAGGAGGTCTAGTGGGGTGTCATGACTTTTCCCACCCTTAGTGGTAATAAGGCCACACACCCTTCCATGGTTCATTGGGGGCCATGTGGGGAACCTGGACTTCCAGCTCCACCAGTCAGTAAAGTAATGAGGCAGTGTCCTTACCCTCTTCCTTTTCTGCCAGAGCAATGCCAGAAGGTTTAAATAAGAGGTTCTCATATCATAATACCCCAAATGTCCAGATTTCAATAAAAAAGCACTTGTCATACCAAGAACCAAGAAGATCTCAAACCAAAAGAAAAAAGACAACAGATGCCACACTGAGATGACACAGACGTTAGAATTATCTGACCAACATTTTAAAGCAGCCGTCATCAAATATGCTTCAACAACACATGAAGGTTGTTAATGTCATTAGGGAAGTGCAAACCCAAACCACAATGAGATACCACTTCACACCCACCAGGATGGCTATAATCAAAAAGACAGACAATAAGAACCACTGGCGAGGATGTGGAGAAACTGCAACCCTCATACATGGTGGTAGGGATGTAAAATGGTACAGCCAGTTTGGAAAGCAGTCTGGCAGTCCCTCAGAAAGTTAAATACAGTGTTACCATGTGACCCACTAATTCTGCTCGAGGTATATACCCAAGAGAATTAAAAACACATGTCCACAAAAAAGTCTGTACATGGATGTTCACAGCAGCATTATTCATAATAACTAAAAAGTGGAAGTAGTATGAATGGATAAACAAAATGTCCTATGTCCATTTAATGGAATATTATTAAGCCGTGAAAAAGAATGAAGCGGTGATTCATGCTACAACATGGATAAACTTTGAAAACATTATGTTAAGTGAAAGAAACCAGTCATAGTAAGCCACATATTGTTTGATTCCATTTATGTGAAATGTACAGATCAGACTACTCCACAGAGACAGAAAGTGGATTAATGGTTTCCGGGGATTAGGGAGAAAGGAGCATGGGGAGTGATTGCTAAGGGGCATGGTGTTTCATTTTGGAGTGATACAAAGTTCTGGAATTATTTAGTGGTGATGAATTTTATGGTATGTGAATTACATCCCGATAAACACAGTGTTTCAAAGAGCAATTACAAACGCACTTAAAATGAATGAAAAAAATAGGAAGTCTCAACAAAGACATAGAAGATATAAAAAAGAACAAAATGGAGATTTTAGAACTGAAACATGTAACTGAAATAAAAATACAGTGGATGGGCTCAACAGTAGAGTGGATGCGCTCAACAGAAGAATGAAAAATCAGGGAAATGGAAGATGGAATGATAGAAATTATCCAATCTAAACAACAGAGAGAAAATAGATTAAAAAAAATTAGCAGAGCCTCAGGGACCCGTGGGACATTAAAAGAAGATCTAACAATTGTGTCATCAGAGTCCTGGAAAGAAAGGAAAAAAAAAATAGAGAGGGTGGGCTGAAAAAGTACTTAAAGAAGTAATGGCTGAAAACTTCCTAAGTTTGTCAGACATAAACCTACAAATTTAAGAAGCCTAAGGAATTCTAAATAGGATAATCCAAATAAATCCACACCAGAATATATCCTAGTCAAACTTTTGAAAATCAGACAAAAAATCTTGAAAGTAACATTAGAGAAATGACATCTTATCTATAGAGGAAAAGCAGTTAGAATGACATTGAATTTCTCATCAGAAACTATGGAAGTGAAATCTAGACATTCTATTTAACTCGATCGTAATTACTTTCACTGACTCTCCTCTGCTAAAACTTAAAAGTTCAAATTATAAAACCTCCTATTATAAAAATATTCATTGTTGATAAATTGGGAAATACAAATTAACATAGAGAAAATGCAAATGTCCCATAATCCCACCACATGGAAAATCATTGTTAATTTTTGTCATGTTTGTTTCCAGTCTTTCTACTGTACACTTTACAAAACTGAGATCATCTAAGACACACAGTTTTGTGGTGTACCTTTTTACTTATCTTTGTATCATGAGAGTTTGACCACTTGGTTAAATAGTGTTCATGAATGTGATTTTTAATGGCTGTATTACCTTCCACACTATGAGGGTAAAATGACTTACGTTTGGTCATTTTGGTGGTTTGTGAATTTTTGTTATTTTAAATAACACTCCCATGCACATCATTGAATATAGATCTCTGACTGCAGTACTGAATATTTTCTTAGGTTAAGGTCTGAGAAGTAGAATTCTTAGATTAATGAGAATAAAGTTAAAATCTCTTGATATATTTTGTCAATTTGCTGTCCAAGAAAAATAGTACTAGTTCATGTGATGATAATATATGTGTGTGTGTGTGCGTGCATGTGTGCGCGCATGTGTGTGTGTATTCTTAAAAAACTATTGAATGCAGTCTTCCACCAATCAAGTCAAGAATCTTGACATGCTTTCTTCTCTCTTCTCTCCTCATATCCCACACTGTTCCTGGCCCCAACTTTTTGATATTTCTCATGTTATGATTTTCTGGGATATTAGTTTTAGAATGTCCCTAATGTTTTCTCAAATAATAAAATTACTTAGACTTAATTATCTGCTTTTCTGGCTCTCTATTATTTTTTGAGTTAACATCTTCCTCTTGCCACCATTTCTATTTTTATGTATCTTCCAGTATATCTTTAATATAATGTTATGGATGGCAGGACATTCTGAGGAATTTGGGGAAATGCTACGTTTTTGAAAGGAAACAGCAAGAAAAACATAGTTTTCTGTTTCCAGCCAGTTTCTGCCATTGATCACTATAGCTTTCCAATCTCTGGAGATTTCTTTGCTGACATCTCTTTGTCTCCTTTTGCCTCAGTCTTATATTTATTATTATTTCATAGAATAGATCCACAGTTGCTGGTCTTATCAGCCAGATTGGGGGAGGAGTGTTTGAGGAAAGGATTCAGAGTCTTCTCTACCCAAGCCTCACCCTGACCTCCTCAGCTGTGCTGCATGGAGGGCTACGTGGGAACTGGTAGAGCGTCATGGACACAGGGTCTCTGTGTCCTGCATCCCAACCATCCTGGTCAGTGTTGCCTCAGGGAGTGTGGGGTCCAGCTTGCAGATGGACTGTCCTGAGCATCCCCTGGTGCTCTCTCTCCTGCACCATCAGTTCTCCCTTTTTACCGTATCATTCGCAGAGATGCTGTAATGCATCCTTCCATAACAAACAAGAAAAAACCCTTTCTCCTCCCTGCTCTTTCTTCCATCCATTTCACATCCCCTTTTGCAGGAGGGCTTTCTGAGAGTCATCTGCGGACACTGTCCTTCCCTTCTCTTCGCCCCCTGCTCTTCTGATCTCACTCCAGTCAGGCCCCGCCCCATCGCTCCATGGGTACTGCTCTTTGCCAGCCTCACCAGCCACTTTGATCTGGCATTCCCAGCGGTCAGTTGTCGTCATCTTACTTATTCATTCAGGAACCTTTGCACAAACGCCGACTCCCTCCCCCTTGGAACACTCTTTCTTGCCTTCTTTGTCACCTCTGGTTTTACTGCGTCTTCGTGGCCATATGTCTCATTCTCTTCCTCAGCTCGACTTCTGAATGATGGAGTGAGCCAGGGCTCAGCTGTGGGCTTGCTGGCCTTCATTTCCACTTCTCCCACACGGTCTCAGCCAAGTTCTTGACTGTAAAAGCCATGATCTCTCTGAAATTTTCATCTCTAGCCCCAGCCATTCCACAGAACTCCATACTTGCTTGGCTAATTGTTTACTTGATACCTACACTTGGATGTCTAACAGATATCTCGACATTAACATTTCCAAAGTAGTAATCCTAAATCTTTTTTTACCGAATCTGTTCCTCCCCAGCCATCCCCGTTCTAGCAAATGCCAATACCCTCCACTCTGTTGCCTAAGCCAACAGCCTTATTTAGTCCTATTGCTTCTATTTTCAAAAAAATATGTCCCCTACTTTCTTTCTTCACTGATATTACTCTAGTCCAACTACTCTCCCTTATACCTGTTCCTGTAAACTGGTCTTTATTCTGCAATTAAGAGGGCTTTTGAAAATGTGAATTGGATTGTATCATTCCCCATACGACTGTGAATAAAATCCCAAGCCCTTAACACAGGCAACAGTGCCTCTTCATGTTTCTTTTTCTTTCTTTCATTGCGGTAAGGACACTTAACATGAGATTTACCCTCTTACATTTTTAAGTGTACACATCAGTACTGTTAACTCTAGGCAGTGTTGTCCAACAGATCTCGAGACTTTATTCCTCTTGCATAACTGAAACTCTCTTTGTTTTGCTTTTCAGTTTTTGAAGCTATTGATCTACATGTTAAGCTCAGAGATTCTTTCCTCAGCCGTGACCAGTCTACTAACAAGCCCATCAAAGCATTCTTTTATTTCCGTTACAGTGTTCTTGATCTCCAGAATTTCTTTTTGGTTCTCTCTTAGGAGTTCCATCTCTCTGCTTGCATTGTCCGTCTGTCCTTGTGTGCCGTCTACTTTATCCATTGGAGTCCTCAGCACATGAATCAGAGTTGTTGTAGATCCCCAGTCCCTTGCGTGTCTGGTTCTGATGCTTGCTTTGTCTCTTCCAGTTATGTGTTTTGCCTTTTGGTATGCTTTGTGATTTTTTTTCCTTGATGGCTGGACATGAGGTTCCAGGTCAAAGGAACTGCTGTAACTAGGCCTTGAATTATGTGGTGGTGAGGCGTGAGAGGCTGGGGAATGTCCGGTGGTCCTGTGATTGGGTCACTGTGTTTCCAGGAGCCTGTGGCTCTGGACTGTGAGCTTCATAAGTGCTTCTCAGTTTTTTTTGTTTGTTTGTTTGTTTTTGTTTTTGTTTTTTTTTTTGCTGTACGCGGGCCTCTCACTGCTGTGGCCTCTCCCATTGCGGAGCACAGGCTCCGGACACACAGGCTCCGCGGCCATGGCTCGCGGGCCCAGCCGCTCCGCGGCACGTGGGATCCTCCGGGATAGGGGCACGAACCCGTGTCCCCTGCATCGGCAGGCGGACTCTCAACCACTGCGCCACCAGGGAAGCCTGCTTCTCAGTTTTTTTTTCTCCTCTTTTAGGTGGGACAGGATGGCTGGGGTGGGCTGGAGGTGGCTGTATCCCTTCCCCAGTCAGTCTGGCTCTGATCACACCCCAGCAGGCCAGGCTCTGGTTACCTAGTTTCCCCTGAGGGCAGCAGGCCTTGTTAAGAACAGGGGGCTCCGGTGTATTTCAGGTGTATTTCACTACAGTGCCTTTCCCCTCCAGCTGCTGGGAGCAGGGGGGGCCTTTTCTCTGATATTTACTGTGAACCTGGTTGAGCTCCTGGAGGTAAATCTCACAATGCTGTGGGCCCCCCAGGACCGGGTCCCCCATAGCCTCTGATTCTCAGCGTTGTCCGCGCTGATCCTCCAGCTTCGCCAAGCACAGTTCAGGTTTTCCTGCCCCGGCACTGGCTCCTGAGTGGCTTCTGCTGGGGAAGCCGTATTTGCCTGGCTGTCTCTCCAATCTCGGGGGCCCAGTTGTGCCCTGTGTTGCTCCCCCATCCCTTCAGGATCCAAGAAGAGTTTTTGCTTTTTCAGACTATTTTGATTTTACTTGTTAGGACAGAGTGGTAACTTGTAAGCTTCTTATACATGGAGCCAGAAACCAGAAGTCCCTAACTGAAGCTTTATACCCATCGATTAGCAACCCACATTTCCTGTTCCCTTCCAGCTCCTGGCACTTCTAGCCACACTTCTATCCTCTGCTTCTGTGAGTTTGATTATTTTGGGTTTGGGTACCTGATGTAAATGGAATCGTGGTGTTTATTCTTCTGTGACTGGCTTATTTCAATGATCATAATGTCCTTAAGGTCCATCCATGTTGTTGCATGGTGCAGAATTTCCTTTCTTTAAAGGCTGAATGACATTCCGTTGTATATATACACACCACATTTTCTTTGTCCATTCATCCATCGATAGACAGACACCTAGGTTGCTTCTGCATCTTGGCTCTTGTGAACAGTGCTGCAGTGAACATGGGGGTGCTAATCTCTCTTCAAGATCCTGCTTTCAGTTCTTTTGGATAAATATGTGGAAGTGGGCTTGCTGGATCATATGCGAGTTCTATTTTCAGTCTGATGAGGAACCTCCATACTGTTTGCCATAGAGGCTGCTCCATTTTGCATTCCTACCAACAGGGCTCCGATTTCTCCACATCCTCACCAATACTTGTCTGTTGGTTTTATTTATTTATTTTTTTGACACTACCCATCCTAACAGTACCCTATTTAGATGAATAGACAATTTCAGCAAATGCCTTCCTCCCCCCATTATAAACAGGAGCATGTTGAACATGTGATAGGAATACAAGTGTGTTAGATGTGAAGAAATAAGCTGCGGGGACTTCCCTGGCGGCCCAGTGATCAGGACTCAGAACTTCCACTGCAGGGGGCACAGGTTCAGTCCCTGGTTTGGGAACTAAGATCCCACATGCTGCAAGGTGTGGCCTAAAGAAAGAAAAGAAAAAGAAATAAACTGGGTGTCTGTTCTCTCAAGCTGAGAAAGAAATTGTAATAAAAAATTCAAATTAATAGTTGAGAGAAACATGAAACCCATTAGGATTTCAGCAAAAAGGGCTATAGAAAAATTGAATGGGCTGCAGTGTACAGAAATAGCATTCCCGGGTGTTTATTTGCATTATATAATGGGGTGCAGACATTACATGTATTGCTTTTGCCTCTAATAACAGCTCCACCTCGTGTTTTTGTGATGCCTCTTTTATATGGAACTTCCCAGATGCTTCACCTCATTTAGTTCTCATTTAAACATGTGAGAAAATAGAGACAGAAACTGAGGTCCCAAACAGTGAAGGGACCTGCCCGAGGTCTGAAAGCTTCCCCGACACCAAAATGGGACACAGAGTTAGGTATTCTTATCCCGTTTGCCATGTTCTTTCTGCGATAGCAAAGCTTCTCTTGTCAGTAAAGTAATGGATGAAGTCCGTGGGCTGCACTCAAACAGCCACACTGGACCAGTCATGGTAGCACTGCTGCCAGGCGTTAATGGCCAAGGGTGAAGTCCCACCTGTGAATTGTGACTTTAATGAGAACTTCCGAGTTTCACAAGGTATAGACAGGATTGAGTCAGAGGGTGTTAAAACTGTACGTTCGGAGCAACTACTGCAGAGAAAGAAATATTTGCTTAGATCAAACCGCTTTTGAAAAAAATCTCAGCATCTTAGATGTGCATAAGGAAAGCTGCCTCTGGAGGGTGTGAGAATGTGTCTGCAAGTGCGGCTATGGTGGGGGCATGGGGGACACCAGCCCTCCGAGCATCACAGCGTCACAGGCGCGGTAATGGCTGGCTTCTCTGATGCAGCGCCGCTCTGTTCTTCCAGGGCCCTCCACCACAGAGATAGTCAGCATTATTAATCCATGGAGTAATTGGTCCCCGCAGAGTCCTTCTGCGTTATTTCAGCAGGTGGCCTCGCGAGGAGTCAGCTAAAATCATGCCTATTCAGCACCAGGCAGCATTTCAACCACCAGAGCTTCAGAATAAGCAGTATGTGTTTGGGAGCAGAACATTGCGATGTCTAAAAATCCCAGATGATCTTAGTGTTTTAACGTGTCCAGTTGTCAAAAATTCCAGAAGCACAACCACGTAGGTGAGTCTTACCTTCTGGTCCACAGTGTAGTCCACACCTCCCCCTGACACCCCACGTTCTAAGAGCTGCAGGCATTAGAGACTCACCTTTGCATCCTTTGATGTTCATTTCCCGTCTTATGGGAGAAGTGTGTGCCTTGAAAAGGTAACTCTATAAACTAGTTTTAAATTTTGTGAATTTTTTCAAACATACAAAAATACAGAAAATAATTCATCTTGTATGAACATCCACGTTTAAGAGATGCTGCTTTTTTGCATTTGCTGAAGGTTTTTTTTTTTTTTTTTTTAAAGAAATGTTGTGTCAGATGCAGCTACAGGTTCACACCCCTACCTTAATCCCTTCCCTATGCGTCTCTCCCCAGGAAAACTTCTGTGCAGAAGTAAGTGTGACTCCTTTCCTTGTGTGGTGTTATCCCTTTACTATGTGTGTGTGTGTATCCAAAGAAATATATAGCTCATTTTTTGGTGTTTTAAGTCTACATACACTCTGCATATGTATTGATAACTTGCTTTTTTTTTTAGAAGAAAATGTAACATTAATTTTAAGCTTTATCAAAATGAAGACCTGGATTTAGTTTACTCAGTTTTCACGGTTCTGTGATATGAACGTGAAATTTTATTTTTCCCATCTGCTTTGATGGACATTGAGATTATTTAAACATTTTCAGTCTTAGCAAAAGTAATGCAACAGGATTTCTGATGGATAAGTCCGTAGACACAGGGGAGGGGTATCCTCTAACACTCAAAGGTATCCTCTTTGAGCATTTTTCAAACTGTCACACATTTATATGTCATGAAATCAATTTAATCAATTTAATGGATTGCAACCCACATTAAAAACTAATAAAGATTCATTATGTTATATGTTATATAAATTATATCAAAATGCACTGCACATTACGTGGGTGGGTTTTGTTAGGCTTTTCTTTTAGTTAGATGTGTATGTGTGTGGGTGCACTGGGTTGTGATGTCAAATGTATTTCTTACTGAGGGTCATAGTAAAGGAAGGTCAGGAGTCACCACTCAGAGCACACGCTGGGTCCCACTGCTGGGTCCTGGGCCATGTGCATCTTCAGCTCTGTTGATTGTTGCCAAATTGCTCTTCAAAGTGGCTGTATCTTAATTGCAGTGTTCCTTCCTGTTTCGCTACATTTTAGCCCTGGGATTTTGTGACCAGGGTTTCTTTTCTTTTTAATTAATTAATTAATTAATTAATTAATTATATTTAATTTTGGCTGCGTTGGGTCTTCGTTGCTTCGTTGCACGTGGGCTTTCTCTGGTTGCATCAAGCGGGGGCTACTCTTCATTGTGGAGTGCGGGCTTCTCAATGCAGTAGTTTCTCTTGTTGCAGAGCACGGGCTGTAGGCGCATGGGCTTCAGTAGTTGTGGCATGTGGGCTCAGTAGTTGTGGCGCACAAGCTTAGTTGTTCCGTGGCATGTGGGATCTTCCCGGACCAGGGCTCGAACCCGTGTCCCCTGCATTGGCAGGTGGATTCTTAACCACTGTGCCACCAGGGAGGTCCGTGACCGGGGTTTCTAACTGTAAATTTAGTTTGCTTTTCCTGATTATTAGTGAGGCTGATAATAAGTCATTTCGAAGTGTTGAAAATGAATGGGGGGAAAATTTGTATTTTTCATTTTAGCACAGTCCTGGACAGTCATGAGAAAAATGACTAAGGAAAGTGAAAAGTAGAGGCTGGGGTCCTTACTAGGTTGATAGGGAAGAAGGAAGGTGAGAAATATCTAATATTTTGGTATCTGGTTTTAAGGACTTTAGCCTTAGAAAGGGACTGGAATTATGTTGCTCTCTGCTGTCTAGCATGTGATGGGAATGGTATTGCTAAGTGTAAACAGTGGTTACACTTGGGCAGCGAGTGAAAATAGATGCCTTCCATAGCTGCAGTTTTATAAAATGCTTTATATACAGTGTGGTGGGTGTGGTGTATTTGCATGTTTAACACGTAGGACTGTTCTTCACTGATCAGAGACTTCTTCTCCCCCTAGTTTTCTCGAGTCGGGCTTCCCTCTTCGTCTGTCTTTTGTTCTCCACCTTTGGTCCCTGTGTGGGGGCAGAGCACACTTGGGGCTGCTGAGTGGTCCCTGACGGGGCGCGTCCAGACTGAGAGGTGATGGACGGGGCATGTCCTGGAGGGGGCGGGGCCCATCCAACGGGACAGCTGTGTCTCCGCTTGGGAGGAGTTTTGTTTTGAGGGAGTGTGCCTCCAGTGTTGCTAGATATTTTCATGTGTTTTCCAAGAGAAATTAGAAATATTTTTTTAAAGAATTAATTCTGTGAATCTCTTGATTTTGTTTTTAAAATACTGACCCACCTTTGAAAAATACCAAAACAGTTTTGGCCAAACAACCCTATCTGAATTTAGTCTTCAGGCCACTGATTTGCACTGATTTTCTGTTAGGAGAATTGAATTGTGAAATGGCTTCAGTTTTTAAAAAACCGTGAACACTAAGGTTGATTCCTTATGACCTACTTTGTCAGTTGCTTGTCTCCTGGTAGGTGCGTGAGTGGGTGCTGAAGGAGCTGTGAGATACAGAATTACATCCCTTTTTCCTTTCCCTTAGTACCTCCTACAGAGCTTGTTTAGTAGGTTCCTGATAAACATTTGTTAAATGAGTGAACACATGAATGATGAAAACATACAGTTCCGGGGTTCCTTTAGAACTGACAGTCTTAAAAATTGTGGTTATACTTTGTCAGATTTGTTTTATTTCCTTAGACTTGTAGCAAACGGAGATTTCTAACAAGACTCTCCCCATAAGCAGCCACGTAGCAGCTCGGTGCTTTGTGACCACCTAGAGGGGTGGGATAGGGAGGGTGGGAGGGAGACACAAGAGGGAGGAGATATGGGGATATATGTATATGTATAGCTGATTCACTTTGTTATAAAGCAGAAACTAACACACCATTGTAAAGCAATTATACTCCAATAAAGATGTTAAAAAAAAAAGACCCTCCCCGTGTCACTCCCCGACAGTTTTACTGTTCACCAAAATGCCACATAGCTAATTCATGATTCATAAAGAAAGCTCAGCACATTAATAGATTAGATAGTCAGTAGAATGAATAATAAATGGCAGAGCTATGTATACAAAGCAAATATGCATTGCTCTTGGAAAATCATGTAACGGGGGTTGGCCCATCTGGAGCCTTTGCTTCCCTGGGGGAAATGAGAGGACGGAGTGATAATCCTTCAGTCATTAAAGAAGAAAATGAAGTTCCATATGGGGCATGTGATGGAGCCCAGGAAACTGCAGTGCTGACGGAATTCTGGAACAGTTAACACTCTTCCGCCCTTAACTCCATAGGCAGCCCGACTGGATTGGCAGCAGGATGTCATTGAAATTGTCCGTGTTGAGTGGGTTGGAATTTTAGCCACAGCCCTTTCCAACCCTGGTGGCCAGCGTCATCAAGGTATGATAGTTATTTAAGTGTCTCGATTCTAAAAGCTGACTCAGAGCCATTCTTAGTTCTCCTTCCTCCCTGATCCTCAGGCCCCACCTGAAGACCTGACCCTCCTCCTGGGCAGTTTCTGGCTGCTCCCCCTGTTGGCTGGCTTCCCTCCCGGCCTGGGCCACAGAGGCGCATGTGTGGTCCGTGGGACCCTCGTGGTCCTTTCGGTCTTCAGGCTCCCCTCCAGCACTCCACAGTGGGTCCTCAGGCTGGTTTCTCAGCGGGAGTTTCCGGTCCTCAGGCCAGCATCACGGCCATGCCTTCCAGCCTTGCCTTTACACTGTAGGAAAGCTCTTCAGACGGCCGTGGCCACGGCCGGTCAGCCAACTGGAAGGTCTTGTCCCCAGTCCTTATTCTCCTTCCTCGCACTGTAATAACAGCTGCTGAGTGCTTTCCATACGTTGGCACTGTTTTAAGTACTCGATGCATATCACCTCATTTAGTCTTTACCTCAGCCACATGGGGAAAATACTGTGAGCTCTCATTTCTGTGGTGGGAAAACTGAGGCACAGTAACATTTGATCACCTGCGCCATGTTTTAAAATTTATTTTTTATTGAAGTACAGTTGATTTAAAATGCTGTGTTAATTTCTGCTGTACCTTTGCCATTTTGAAACTCAGCTTCTCTCTTTTTTCCGTACCGGTTCCTTGCAATGAACATTGAAGTGCCTGCTGTATTTCAGTTGGAGAGGTGCAGGATTCTTTCCGTCCTGAGTTTACGGCAGAGCGGGAGAGCGTTCTGTGGTGTGACGTCACTGTGCGTTGCACAAGGGAAAGTTGAAGTAGGTACAGGCCGCTGTGGAAGCTCATTGTCTGTCCATCCTGAGGGTCGGGGACGTCTTCTGGGGAAGGGGCGGTAGAGCCGTCTGGAAGCCTCTGGAGATAAGATGGGAGCATGTTCCAGGATGAGGGCCCAGCATGGCCAAAGGCAGAGGGTCCAGAGCAGCCTGATGTTGTCTGAGGATACAGACAGTGTGACATTACTGCGTTGATAGGACTGCACTAGGTGAACATTGGAGGAGGCCTTGTGTGAGGTGCCAAGGAACTTGGCCTTCACTAAGTACACTGTGGCAGCTGCTGAAGAATTTTAAGCTTGGGATAGACGTGGACAGAATTGTAGTTCAGTAGATTGTGGTGAATTTTAGAGGAAGGATAGTGGGGGGAGGGTTCTGATCAAGGGGGCTCAGTTACCCGGCTATGGTGGCAGTCCAGGGGAGGGACAGTGAGGTACAGAATAGAGTCAGTGAAAGTACCTATAGTAGGAGGATACTAGAGAGAGTGCATATGAGAAACATTTAGAAGTTAAAACCAACAGAGCATTTTAATAATGGCAGAAGATTGGAAGTAATCTGAATGACTGCTGGTGAAGGATGATTAAATTAGGTTCATAGACACAATGGAAAACGGTCAGCTGTTACAAAGAAAAAAGGCAGCTTTATGTGGACTGGAAGGACCAGCTTCCCAGAGAGTGGAGAGGTGGGTGGGAGGAGACAGGTGCAAACACTGTGTGCACACTGTGCTAACCCGGGTTTTAAAAAAAAGAATGTGCGTACACTAACTCTGGAAGGAAGTAATTGGCTCTTCCAGGACAGATAGGTAGTTGGGAGGAAGGGATGGAGTAAGGGATGTGGATTTCACCAGCACCAGGTGGGTCCTTCCATCTTTTGAACTTGGTGCCGTGGGTACAGATTACCTGAGCTATACAGTCCTCTGGTTGTGAATTGGGTCTGAGGAGTGAGGGAGAGGAGGGAGCCGTCCGTGACCCCAGGTTCGGGAATGTAGGTGAAGAGTCAGGTGGGGTCCAGGCTGGAGGAAGGGTGACGAGATGATGAGTTGTATGTACAGCTGTATATATTTTTCTCACAGTGGGATTAAGAAATTTATGATCGATCAATCTCATTACCATATTGCCCAAAGTGTTGTTTTAAGATATTTCAACCCAACTGGCCTTTGTTCAGACCTGTTTTTTTTTTTTTTTTTTTTTGCGGTACGCGGGCCTCTCACTGTTGTGGCCTCTCCCGTTGCGGAGCACAGGCTCTGGACGCGCAGGCTCAGCGGCCATGGCTCACGGGCCCAGCCGCTCCACGGCATGTGGGATCTTCCCAGACCGGAGCACGAACCCGTGTCCCCTGCATCGGCAGGCGGACTCTCAACCACTGCGCCACCAGGGAAGCCCTAGACCAGTTTTAAGAGAGGAGGAATTTTAGCTTAGGGAGATCCCTTTCAGCTGCTAGAGCTGTTCTTCTCGCTCCAGTGACAGAAGCAGCACTCCCTGGCAGTCCCCTGCGCGACCGCTGCCATAAACTGCAGAATTACGTGCACATGGCTGCCCCGCCCCCTACCTCCCTTTCCTGGCCCCATCCTTCCAGAGGTTCTGTGGAAGCTCTTAGAGGGCGTCCACAAGTGGAGGAGGCTAGAAGCTGTGAAAAGCAGTGCCAGCTTAGAAGGGTTGACCCTGGGGGCAGACCTAAGATGGTGTCAGCCTGCTCTTGTGGGTGTCCTGGGTTCAAAATATCTTCAGGTAGATGGCTTAGATGTTTTCATGTTTACTGCTTATGCTTCCTGGAATTCTATACATTATATAATCCTTTGGGTTACTGGCCAACTTTTACTGCAGGCAGATGTCTTTGGATAGATGATGGTGCAGTTAGGTATTCTTACATTGGTCTGGGTTACCTCCAGGAGTGTACGGTGGCGACGGGGCGGCAGGGGGGGAGTGGATCAGAGGACCTCTGTGTCCCTCCAGCTCCAAGGTTCTGTGAATCAGGTTCCTGGCATTGGGATTAAGAAGTTTGACAGATGGGCCATTTGGAACGCGGACCAGTGTGGGGAAAATGGACAGGCCTGGTGGGAGGCCATGGTGGGAGGTGTAGGGCAGTTCTAGAAGTGGAGACTTGGAGGTGGACTTACAAAGTGAGCCCAGAGGAAAGCAGAGAACCTTTATGTGTTTCTAAAAGTCTTGTCCAAGGCTGACACTCTCCTTAGGAGAAGGAAAGGAAAGTCTTAATGACCAGAACTTAAGCACTTATTATAATCAGTCATTCATGAGTTAAATCAACTCTGGGGAATTCACCTGGACATTTAAACACTATAATATTTTTTAATTAAAATTTAAAGTAAACACTACTGTAAGGTAAACACTTACTTTACAGTTTAGAGGAAACACTATTGTATTTTTTATGGGATCAGGTTTTCTTAGTCCCTGACAATTTACTTATCCCTAAACTTTTAGAATGTAACCGATTTGGTAAGAGGTGAGCTGTGTTTACATGCTCTCCATCAGTTACTTGACAGAACAGAACTGTTTGAGTTATAGGCATTTATAGCCTGTTAACAGCCTCACATGTTCATCCACCATCATAATGTTACTTTGCGGTATGATCAGGTAAGAGATGAAAGCCTTTATTATAATCAAAATGATACAGAAGTGTTTCTCTTCACTGGGAAGCAGGCAGAGAAAAAGAGAATTAAACAAAGCAGTACTGTGCTAATTCAGTTTCTGAGCTGGTGGAGTTCAGGGTTTACTTATTTTATTAATGGGAAGTTCAAGCATTATGCATTCAGAAAGTTATCTTTTTTGCCTGTTTACTGATTTCGGTTTAAAAAGTACTGTTTTCAGTTTAAAAATTTACAGGGAATTCCCTGGTGGTCCAGTGGTTAGAGCTGTTCTTTTAGCTCTGCACTTCCACTGCAGGGGGCACAGGTTCAACCCCTGGTCGGGGAACTAAGATCACGCATGCCATGCTGCATGGCCAAAAAAAATTAAAAAAAAAAAAATACTGATTTACAAAACTAACCTCTCTCAGCAACACACTTTGATGTGGGTTATAATCCATTTTCTGTCTCTTTCTCAGACCAGCACAGCCCTCTGCAAGAGATTCATAGCCCAGCAATGGTCAAGAAGATAGGAAAATGACTTCTTAATCACAGTTGCACAAAGTGTGGTGACATTGCTCCATGAAATAGAATTTCTCTGCCAAGTTCAGAAACTGTATTTTCTTGACTACATTTCGTTTGTCACGTGCTCTTTTCTTTGAGCGTTCTTCTTGCACTTGGCATTTATTAGAGTATGCTAAGAACATAGAAAGTTTAGTGAAATAGGCAAATGTCTGCTGGTGAGAACTTTCCCCATGGTTTAAAGAACTTGCATCAGAGGGATTTTCCTAGTTTCATAGAACAGTTCAGACAAGGATGAACTAGATGGAGCCCTGACTGCTCACTTTGTAGATCCAGTTTTGCTTAGTGAATAGCATACAATATCCAAGGAAGCCAACTCAGGAATGCAAACTTTGTTGGATTAGGCAACACAGAAGAGCTTAAATAACGTTATTTGCAAGAAGAAGAGTGGGAAAGGGAGCACCATTTATATCTTTGTTTTCTCATTAGAATGTAGAAATCGAATACGTGGACTTGTGTGAATTCTTACAGCATTCTTGTCCACTTAAAATTATGGCGTTCTCGTATTGGAACTCGACTGAGAGAGTGATTGCTCGTGTCTGTTGGAAATTACTGTGATAGGAAGGTTGTGAGTATAGTCCGTTTTAAAATAGAGACTCAGAAGAATTACAGGAATGTGTGTCCTGTGGCGTGTAATTACTTGTGATCATGTCCTTTGGTTGTAAGACAGCAGCACATCCTTGGCCCCGTGACCCAGTGGGCTCCGTGCCTGGCCCTCCAGTCTCCCCTCTCTCATGACTGGCCATTCGGACCCTGCACCATCTGCCCAGGTCATTGTCAGGGGCACTAACGACTTTTTTTGGCTTTAAAACGATTCCAATTATCAAGAAACATTTCTCCCTCAAAAGAATTGAACGTGGCATCCAGAAGAGAACTAAGGAGGCATGCCTTTTCTTTTGTGATGACAGGTTTAAATTTAAAAGCACATCAGCAGAAGGAACTTTCTCGTGCTTCGCCAAACTACATGATGAATTTTGAAAAGGACATCACTTTCTAGATAATTTGAGGGCTTTGGGGTACGTTCAGTGTTTGAAGGGTACATTGATTGTTTTATTGATTTTGTGGATATTGGAAAGAAATTGATTATAATGAAGAGTCCATGCCATCAAATGGAGCAGCTCTTTTCCCAGGGAACACTTTACGCCCTGGCTTTTTAAATTTATTTAATATTGTTTTGACCAGTAATACACTTACACTGTTGAAAACGTTTTAAAAGACGGTTAGAGACCTTCCTGCCTCCTCCATTCTCATCCCACCCCTCACCCCATAGATAGACAGGTTAGTTAGGATCCCTGGGAGCGTTCCTTTATGCGTACGCAAGCAGATATACAGATACGTTGTCTCCCCCCTCACCTGCTTACACAAAAGGTAGCCCTTCATACATACTGTTCTTCCTTGCTTTCTTCACTTAAGGGTGTGTCCTAGAGCTCCGTCCATATCAGAACACAGAGAGCTTCTCCGTTTCTTTTACAGCCGCACATTAATTCTTTGGGGGAGGGGGAGGTAGATGCGCCATCATTTATGTGACCAGCTTCTATGGACGGCCACTGGGATGGTTTCTGACGTTCTTCTTCTGCAAACACTGCTGTGATATTTTACGCGCACGTGCAGGTGTCTCCATCTTTAGGATAAAATCTCAGGAATGAGATTGTTGGGTCAAAGGTAGATGTATCTGTAATTCTGACAGTTGTAACTTGATAGACCATAAGTTTTTTATTTAAACATTTAGAAAAAAATTGGTCTTTCACCAGGAATGTCAGAGAGAAACTCTTTCCCTGTGACAAAGTGTGACCAAAGCTAATCGTCCAAAGCAGGACACTCTTAAGAGGGAAAGTGGCTCTAAAAATAGTGGGGCAGCGGGCAGGGGCCAGGGCTTTGCTGGCAGCCTGGACATGCCTTGACTTACTCGTGGTCTTGCCAACAGAATGTGCTGTCAAACTTCCACATTGTTCTCAAGGGACCTTGAGTGGAATTAAAGTTCAAACGTAAGCATTTAATGAGGCCAGCCTTTAAAAGTAAAGTTACCAAAAATGGTTGCACGACAGTGTGAATATACTTAATGCCATTGAGCTGGGCACTTAAACCTGGTTAAAACGGTAAACTTTATGTTACGTGTGTTTTGCCACAATTAAAAAATAAAAATTAAAAAAGGAATAAACTATGGATACATGAAACTGTATGGATCAGTCTCAAATTATGCAAAATGAAAGAAAGTCTCAAAAGGCTACATCTTGTATGATTCTGTTCACAAGATACTCTGGAAAAGGTGAAACTATAGAAGCAGAAGATAGATGAGTGGTTTCCAGGAGCTGGGGTACGGGGGAGAGTTGAGTGTAAAGAGCAGGGGGAAATCCTGGGAGTGCTGGGATGGTTCTGTGTATTGGTTGTGGTAATAATCACACGCATGCTGGACGTGTTTGCCAAAACTTGCTGAACTACACACGCAAAGGGGTGCATGTTACTGTATGCAGGTTATACCTTAATAAAAAAATTAAAAAGAAATGGAATAAACAAGTAAAGCCACTCAGGATTGTTTCCCTGGAGCTCCGGGAAAGTTGCCCTGCCTGATGTTGTTCTTTTCTGGATGAGTGCAGGGTGCCCTGAGTGGCACTTGCCAATGGGCCTCCCGCCTGGTGACCACTTTGTCACTTGCATTTTTCTAGCTGTCATCGGTGGTCCTGCTGCTTCAAGAAATCTGGGTCTGTGAGCATCTGTCTGGCCCCCCTCAGGGACCTTGCAGATGCCAATGTCAGGGTCCCAGGCTCGTCTGACCCCCGAGGGCATCATCACAAGGTCAACTGGGTACGAATAGGTCTGCTTCTCTGTCTACCAGGAAGGAAGGAGCAAGCCAGGGGACTGGTTCCCAGTGCCCAGACTTTCTTTGCCTGCCCTGAGGATTCGATGTCATCTCTTCTTGGGGTCGGGAAAGGATTCTGATGCATTCTGATCAGTCTTGGCTGTGACAGAAGGTGCCGGTTTTGATGGCCAAGGTGAATATCTGCTGCATCTGGACCAAGTAATTAGAACATTTAGATGGGCAAGAACAGAAGGTCCCACAGGTTAAGTAGAGTCCAGGGTCATGAAGACAGTGAAGTGGAAAGGGTTCTGGGGGCCCTCAGAAGCAGTCAAGGGTCACAGTCAGAGGAATGCTCAACATCACTAATGACGAGAGAAATGCCAATCCAATCATGGTGAGGTACCACTTCACATCCATTAGGATAGTTATCATAGAAACAAAAACAAGAACAAGTGCTGGTGAGAATGTGGAGAAATTGGAACCCTGTGCACAGTTGGCAAAATGGTCCAGCTGCTATGGAAAACAGTATGGTAGTTCCTCAAAACATTAAACAAAACTGCCATAGGATCCAGCAATTCCTCTTCTGGGTATATTCCCAAAAGAATTGAAAACAGGGACTCAAACAGATATTTGTACACCCATGTTCATAGCAGCACTATTCACAAAAGCCACAAGGTGGAAGCAACCCAATGTTTATTGATGGATGAATAGATACACAAAATGTGGTCCATCCATACAGTGGAATATTGTTCAGCCTTGAAAAGGAAGCAGATCCGGACACGTTACAGCACGGATGAACCTTGAGGACATTCCAGTAAGTGGAGTAAGCTAGTCACAGAAAAGACTGTATGATCCACTTATATGAGGTATGGGAAGGAGTCAAACTCATAGACACAGAAAGTAGACTGGGGGGTTAAGGGGCTGGGGGGAGGGGAGGTGGTGAGTTGGTGTTTAATGGGTACAGAGTTTCAGCTGGAGAAGATGAAAAAGTTCTGGAGGTGGATGGTGGTATGTGAGTTTACTCAGTGCCACAGAACTGTGCCCTGGAAAATAGTTAAAATGGTATGTTTTATGTTACATATATTTTACCGTAAGAAAAGTCATCTTAAAAAACAAATCAGGGCTTCCCTGGTGACGCAGTGGTTGAGAGTCTGCCTGCCGATGCAGGGGACATGGGTTCGTGCCCCGGTCCGGGAAGATCCCACATGCCGCGGAGCGGCTGGGCCCGTGAGCCATGGCCGCTGAGCCTGCGCGTCTGGAGCCTGTGCTCCTCAACGCGAGAGGCCACAACAGTGAGAGCCCTGTGTACCGCAAACAAACAAAACAAAACAAAAACAAATCAGAGGGGAGTGAGCCGAATCAAGTGAGCCTCGCCTGAAAAGCCGGGTTCCGGGGGGGGATCCTGCAGTCTCCCCAGGTGGGTGAGGCAGGGACGTGGGTGCAGAGTGTGTGCTCTCCCCTCTCACGGAGGGTCGTGGTCATTGCAGGCAATGCACTGTCGCTCCCTTGTCTCCTGCGTGCCCTCCCGGGAGTCGGGATGATACAGGTGCCTGGCCTGAGATGAGCAGGGGCCCAGCGGTCAGGGTCTGCTGGCACACCTGGCCTTGTCCCTTCCTCCAGGGAGCCATGCTTGTCACTTGGTCCTGCTCAGTCCTCCCAGGGAGCGTCTCGTGAGTGGCAGGGGGCCTTCCTGCTCAGCCCTGCTCCCGGCTGGCTGCCGCTGTGGGTCCTGCTGCTCAGGCCCTGAGTCTGGGCAGAGGCTAGAACGCTGGGTGGGAAACTCTGTTCCCACCTCCCAGACGTCCGGTGCAGGACACCCCCCTGGACTTTCTCGGCATTGGTGCCTGGGTGGCGGCACAGGCAGCAGGGAGTGGGTTTGGTGTCTTTTGCCTACAGGGATTACCTAGGGGGGCTTTGTTGAGCTCCTGATGCTGTATAAGAAGGCCTTTTAGGGTTTAGTCATCCTGTAGCCTGATAATCTTTCTACCTAGAACTTGGGCAGAGGCCATGGGCTGGACAGAGGACACTCTGAGTTGTGGGCTGCATGAGGGCCCAGGTCCCCCCTTCTGCCTCACTGACGGGAGTAGGAGGGCCTCCACTCTCACGTCCTTTAGGGTGTATTTTCCCAGGAGGCCCCGAGATCTCTCACGTGGAGATCCCACCCCTTCAGCCCTCACAGTTGCCCAGCTTCTCTCAGATACCCCATAACTGTCACTGGGGCTCAGTCTAATCGCCCGCTACACACACTCTTATTCACATGCAGTGGGCATCATCCTTAGCTATGCTGTCCAAGACAGCAGCCAGAAGCCAGGTGTGCGATGGAGGGCTTTCAGGGTGGCCAGTCCAAATGGAGATTTTCTGTGAATGTAAAATGCACACCAGATTTTGAAGACTGAGCATGAAAAAAAAACCTGTAGAAAGACCTTATCGATTATTTTATATCCATATGTTGAAATGATAACAGGTTATATTGGGTAAAGTAAAATACATTATTAAAGTTCATTTTGCTTGTTGGATTTACTTTTTAAAATGTGGCTACTAGGAGATCTGAAGTTACATGTGCAGCTGCCATTCTCTCAGTCAGCACTTTACTAGAGCAGCAGCATCACCGGGAAGCTGGTTAGAAATGCAGGTTCTTGGGCTCCACCCCAGGCCCAGGGAAGCAGAGACTCTGGGGCGGGGCCCAGCGAGCTGTGTTTCACAGGCCTCCAGGTGATTCTGACGCAGGTCAAGTTTGAGATCTGGGGCTCTTGAGCGACTCTCTCTCAATCAGTTTCCAAGTCGCTAGTGATTTTATGGAAAGCATTTACAGCGAAAGGCAACGAATAAGAAGGGGAGAGCCAACTGGTATCAGTGAATGAAGCTGGGGTGTTCGTGAACCGGTGACTACAGCTGAGACGCTGCTGGTCCTTGGATCTCAGCGCGTGCAGGATGGACCGCAGGGCCCTGGATGGCACCCTCACAAGGCGGCCATGGTTTGGACGCTTGCTTTGCCCCCGGCTCTCTCCATCTCTCTCCACTCTCTTGCCTGCCTGGCCTCTGACCCACTTTGTTTCTTTTCCCATTTCCAGCCCCAAGTTCAGTGGACCTGACAACAGAGTTTGGCTTTCCCTTTTCATTATTCCGTGCGACAGAGGCTTGCACTCATCCGGGGCTGTTTCTGCTACGTGGTGCCCTTGACTTGATGCTGATGGCTGAGTGTAATCATGTGCACTTTGCTGGATGCTGAAGGGTGTCGTCATTCTGCTTAGAAAGGAGGGAAAGAGGTACAGAAGAATAAGTCAGGGGAAAGGTGCTGAATTAGCAGTGGTTTTGAAATCTCATATAGTTGAAAATCTCTTAGGGAAAAACCAGAAGCCAAGTATGTCCCTCCTTTAATTTCCTTTGGGGGAAATTTTGGTTTCTTTCTAGTATAAACCAAAGGGATCTTTAGGAGAGCTCTGCATCTGTTTTTGTTTTTGTTTCTTTTTTAATTTATGTATTTATTTATTGGCTGTGTTGGGTCTTCGTTGCTGTGCGCGGGCTTTCTCTAGTTGTGGCGAGTGGGGGCTACTCTTCGTTGCAGTGCAAGGGCTTCTCACTGCGGTGGCTTCTCTTGTTGTGGAGCACGGGCTCTAGGCATGCGGGCTTCAGTAGTTGTGGCTTGTGGGCTCTAGAGCGCAGGCTCAGTAGTTGTGGCTCATGGGCTTAGTTGCTCTGCGGCATGTGGGATCTTCCCAGACCAGGGCTCGAACCCATGTCCCCTGCATTGGACGGCGGACTCTTAACCACTGCACCACCAGGGAGGTCCCTCTGCATCTGGTTGTGATGAGACCAAATGTATTGCATCTAACTCCCGGTCCGCAAAACAGAGTTAATGGTTTCCAGTGTCACTTAAAGCTTTGCAGCTCACATTCTGTCATTGAGGGTGGGAGTGCCTTACAGATATGGGACAGTGGTTAAGAATCCCCATACCGGCTTTGACATCTAATGAAGCTATATTTGGGTTCTTTTTGAACCTTGGTGGCCTCATTTGTAAAATGAGGATAATGTAGGTCCTTAATACTTTCTTTAAAACCCTTGGGGCCAAATCCCTGCAGGGATTTGCATCGTTTTCAGATTTCTGGTTTGTGCCTCTACCATGTAGAGCATGGCATTCCTACTAGGGTCTGAGGCAACATCCTGCAATCAAATACATTAATGTTTCTGAAATAAAACATTCTCACTAAGTGGGATATTGAAAAAACACTATACATAGCTTCCTATCAGTTTAGGTAGCATTTTGCCGTCAAATGAATTATGAAAACAACCTTTAGTTTTGACACCTTTTGGTGTTCAGGATTGTGGATAAGGGGTTGTGGACTTTGGTATTGACTGTGTTGTCTGAAATAATGGAATAAACCCAGATCAGCAAATGTGCAACTTTGGTTTGCTTTGGAATGGCTGAGCAGTGCCCTGGGTTGGGAGGAGATTCCAAAGAGCTGATACATAGTTAGCCTCTTATAGTTGCTATTGACACCAGCAACCTAAGAGTACTAGGCTTTCCTGTTCAGAAGGATAGAGGGGCTTTCCCAGATATTGGTGCCTAATGTAGTGGTTTTGATTTTTAGACAGAAAATAAATTATTCCAATTGAACTGCATCCTTGAATCTGGCTATACGCATGCTACACAAATTTCACACAATTTTATTTGTGTGAAAATAAAACCCAGAGTTGATGCAAACTTACACCACAGTGTCATAGGTTTGTTTGATGATTGAATGTGACATTGTATATAAAGCAGACAGCACAGAGCGCGGTCCTTGGTAACTCAGTAAATGTTAGCTGCATGTTACATTGTTATTATGATTGTACATGTTAATAATAAGTAGCACTACCTGTTGTGCCAGATAAAATGGTTTTTATCTAAATTTGCTTCTTGTGTTTTTAAATACTTATAACAATGGAGGAAATTATATTCTTGTATTTTTATTTATTTATTTATTTATTTATTTTTATTTTTTTGCTGTACGCGGGCCTCTCACTGTTGTGGCCTCTCCCATCGCGGAGCACAGGCTCTGGACGCGCAGGCTCAGCGGCTGTGGCTCACGGGCCCAGCCGCTCTGCGGCATGTGGGATCTTCCCGGACTGGGGCACGAACCCGTGTCCCCTGCATCGGCAGGCGGACTCTCAACCACTGCGCCACCAGGGAAGCCCTCTTGTATTTTTAAAAGCTTATCTTAGATTTTCCCTGGATTTTAACTCAGTGACCTTGGTCAAGTCAGTTACCCTCTATGATGGTTAATTTTGTGTGTGCAGTTGGTTGGGCCATGGTGTGCAAATACTTGGTCATACATCATTCTGGATGTTTCTGTGAGGGTGTTTTTGAATCAGACTGACATTTAAATTAGTGGACTTTGGGACTTTGGGTGAAGCAGCTTGCCTTCCCTAATGTGAGTGGGCCTCATCCAATCAGTTGAAGGCCTGGACAGAAGAAAAGAGGGCCCCCTCCCCTCTCCCCACCACACCCTTCCATCACAGCAAGAAAGAATTCTGCCTGCAGATGGCCTTGGGATTTATGGCTGCATCAGCTCTTCTCCAGCCTCCTGGTCTACCCTGCAGAGTTTGGATTTGCCAGCCTCCAGGATTATATGAGCCAATTCATTGAAATAAATCTCCCTCTCCTTCTCTCTCTCCACACACACACACACACACACACACACACACACACACACACACACGCACGCACACACACATCCTATTGGTTCTGTTTCTCTAGAGACTCTGAAAACTACACCTTCTCTTGACCTCATTTGGTTTCTTAATTTGTAAAATAAGAGGATGGAAGAAGATGATTTCCGAGGTTCCTTTTAGCAGTGTGAGAAGTTATTTGGGTTGCAAGCGGCTCCATTTGGGCTTGGGGAGTTGTCTAAGACGGCTCAGGCCGTCATTTGGGGGGATGGGGCAGAAAGGGGACTGGGCTTTTGCTAAGGGGCTGGAGACACGGGGCCCAGTTCAGAGCTAGTGATGGCCCGAGGGGAAACCACGTGGAGGTGTCCACGGGCACTTGGACTGTGGGTGTCACAGGATGCGGGTGAGTCACAGAGGGATGTTAATAGGTGCAGGATGTGAGAACCTACCTGCTGGGTCCCTGGTGCTACTCCAGGTGGGAGGAACCCACTTCTCAGGCTCAGGCCCCAGAGGGGTGCCCTGCAGCTGGGGCCTCCAACCGACTGAAGTGACGATGCTGTCCTGAGTGTCCGGGAGACCGTGGCCCCAGCCTGCCTCCTCACCAGATGCAAAGAGCTGGACAGAACAATTCCTGAGTGTTTACCGTGTCCCCGGATGAATTTTGGTCACTGTCCCGAACGTAGGATTTTCTAACGGGACCAGCTCTCGACTTGACTGAGGTCTGTTCCTGCAGAGCCTGAGCCTCAGGGGGGAAGTCTGAGCTGGAGAAGTTTATCGTTATTGTTCCCTTTGTTCCTAGCGACAGTGATAATAGCTGTGTTTTCTGATGCTGGTTTAGCGTTTGTCCATCCAGTAGGGATCCGCTGGCCCCATGTAACTATTAAATTTACAATTAATTAACATTAAATAAAATTAAAAGTCTAATTCTTCAGTCACACTAGGTACCTTTCAAGTACTCAGAAGCCACATGGAGCTCGTGGCCTCCGTATTGGGCAGCACAGGTGTGGACCATTTCCATCACCACAGAAAGTGATGCTCTAGTCTCTGGCTTTGTACACGTCCTCTTACGTACTCCTACAGTGTTTTGGAGTGGGAATTATTATCCCCATTTTTTAGGTGAAGATGTTGGGGCTTAGGCTGAATACTTGACCCCAAATCACAGCTCCTAAGTGACAGAGACAGGAACTCAAAACCTGTCTCTCAGACTCCCGTGGAGTCCCGAGGAACCCGCTGTGTGGATTTGCCAGTTGGTGGGTCGTGGTGAGTCTTCCCTCACTGTGGGCCAAGGATAGAAGCCTGGGTGAGAAGGAGGGAAGAGGGGAGAGAGTGGGGAGGGGAACACAGGATTTCCAGAAGGACGCAGCATCCGAGACCATCCAGTGCAGCACAGGGAACTAGGGGCGATGACACCATGTCCCTGGGGTTTGGTGACATGAGGGCAGTGATCTTTGCTAGGGTGGGCTCAGTGTAGAGGAAGGGAGAAAGCTGGATTTCAGGGCTTTGGGGAGGGAATGGGAGGTGAAGGAGAGAAGGGAAAGAGACAGAGAGGGATGCTAGAAAGAGAAGTGGGATCAGAAGACAGAGGATGTTTTCAGGGTTGAGGGGGCTTGAGCCTGTTGCTGGACTAAGGTAACGCCTGTCTGTGGGAACCAGGCTGGGAGTAACTTCGGGGGCAGCGGTGGGGGAGGGGCGAGATGCCGGCAGCCCTGAGACACGCACTCTGCCTGCAGGGGCAGCTGTCATGCTGTCCCAGGGGACTGTGGCTGGGAGGTCATGTTAACTTTTTGTTGCCAGGTTCCAGACACGTGCATTTTTTGGTGAAATGTCCCTGATTTATAAACATTTAAAAAATAACATGGTTACTCTTTCCGTAAGAAGTATATATCCACTCAGAGAAATGTGAATGGATTTGATGCCACAGAACTATACACTTAAAAATGGTCGAAATGGTAAATTTTATGTTCTGTGGATTTGAGCTACACAGAAGCACACACACGTGCACATATGTCTCTAGGCCATTTTGGCACCCAGGCTGTAAATCTGTGCTCCTGGGCTGGGGGATAGACCCTTACAGTTGGCCGTGCAGTAGAGTCCTACAGCCCAGGCACCCCTGGAACAGCTAAGTTAGAATGTGGGGCTCTGGGAAGGACCCAGGCATCAGCGTTGTTGCAGATGAATGGGTGATTCCCATGTGCAGGCAACGCTGAGAGCCTTTAGTGTAGGAGATGAGATCATTGGAGGATAAAGACCCTGAAGAGATAGGAAGGAATCACATTAAGACCCCAGGTGTAGGGAGCCCCTCTGCTTCTGGGACTGGAGGGCCCAAGTAAGGATATGTGCAGATTCTGTTTATTTTATTTTTTTATTTTTATTTTATATTGGACTATAGTTGATTTACAGTCCACAATATATTAAAAAAAGAAACCCTTATACAACTTAATAGAGAAGCAGACAAACGACCCAATTAAAAAGTGGGGAGAGGCTCTGAATAGACACTTTTCCAAAAAAGACATAAAAATGGCCAACAGGCACAGGAAAAGGTCCTCAGCATCACCAATCATCAGGGAAATGCAAATCAAAACCACAGTAAAATATCACCTCACACCTGTAAGAATGGCCATTACCAAAAAGACAAGAAATAACAAGTGTTGACAAGGCTGTGGAGAAAAGGGAACCTTTATGTACTGCTGGAGGGAATGCAAACCAGTGCAGCTACCGTGGAAAACACTATGGAGGTTCCTCAAAAAATTAAAACTAGAACTACCATATAACCCAGCAGTTCCACTTCTTGGTATTTATCCAAAGGAAGCAAAATTACTATCTTGAAAATATATCTGCACCCTAGTGTTCAATGCAGCATTATTTACAATAGCCAAGACATGGAAACAAGTTCATGGATTTTTAAAAATGTGGCACATATGCCCTCAAGATCCATCCATGTTGTCACAAATGGCAGGATTTCCTTCTTCTTATGACTGAATGATATTCGATTGTATACGTGCCAGATTCTGTTTAAAATAAAGGGCATGAGGCTGTTGCCACCGGGAGAAGTGGAAGGAGCTGTGTGCCTGCCTGGCTACATCACCACGTGTCTTCATGTTCCTCGTGTGTGTGCAAATCTGTCTGCTCCTGAGGAACTGGTTTGGGACAAATGTGTTGTAGGTGGGAGTGACCACCTTTTAGGAATCGCTTTACCTTTCAATGCCTATCCCCACTCCACCACCGAAGAAGTCACAGATTATCATTTTGGAGAAAACAGCAAATTATAGAAATGGATTTGTGAGCAAAGAGATCAGTCAGGAAAAAGATGAAAGTCTAACTCTACAGAGCCACTAACAAAGCTTTCAGTGAGCTGAACAAGTCCAAATATTTACTGAATACGGACAGTTATTTCCAAAAATATAATTATCACTTTTGGTACAAAAATGTTAAAAGTCCCTTAATTATCAACTGTTCAAAGAGGGAGACAAAGACCAGAGGTGTGCCTTGGAGGAGCATTTTTATTAAAGGGGAGTATATTTATGTGTACTGAAAATTAGAGAAGGTTTTGAATAATTCAGGGAGGAAATGCAATTGCATTTCCCCCATGAATTGAATGTAGTTTCAAGTGATGGAAGCTCCGTGCCTAAAATATTAGTTTAATATGAGAACAAGCCCCTTTCCAGCACAGAGATGTTGCTCATGCAGCTTCCCTTGTAATCAAAAGCAATTGTTTGTAAAATAGCTTTGCGGTACTTGGTTTCAATTGGTTTTGGACCAGATTCTCATCAAGAGATGCAAATGCTTTCTTGTCAACAGTTTCCTCGGCTTAGATGTGTTTGCTGAGGGAGATTTGTATTGATTCCCTGTAATTTAAGATGCTCTGCTGGGCATGTGTTATACAGTTCTCGAGGCTGGGAGAGCACTGGGGGCTGCGATTCTGCATGCTGGGTCAGCTGTTGGTTTGAGAAGGAGCCAGAGAATCGAGGCTGCCACGGAAAAATCGTTGTTTGGTAATCGGGGGCCTTTGGGGATGAATTAATTCTCTTCGTGCCTCAAAGCTAAACAGTGGAAGAAGCTTATGAAAATGAGGCCAGGATAGTGACACCTTTTCAGAAAAGGGATAAACATATAAGGAAATGTTAGGGAAGCACATTAGTTCAGATATTCGGCTAAGACATTTTAAAAAAATTGGCTTCATTAACGGAGTCCATCACCAGCTTCCCTCACCCAGGAAAATATCCCCCAGCAAACTCCAGGAAGGAGGGGGAAACAGACGTGGAAGAGGCTTGGATTCGGCTTGTGGGTGATGGGAATAGAGGAGTCACTGAATTCCGGTCACCATGTGATGAGGTTGGGTCTTCTAATCCAGAGGTGTCTCTCTGGGTGCCCACAGTGGCTGGACAGGGGGTCCAAGTGCGGGAGTCTGGCGTGTGGCTGGGAGGGCGAGGATGGGTAGTAGCCACCTTCCGCCTCGTGTCGGGGTGCCTGTGAGGGGTGGGGTTGAGGTGAACAGGAGCCGGTGCTGCTCCTATAAAGGGCTGCCACGTGGGGATGCTGGGCCCTCAGTGCCAGGTTGCCTGCTTTTCCACTTGAAGTCAGGAATCCGGATGATTTCTGGAGGATTCCCTGATTTATGTGTGATGGTACTGAGTGTAACTCATTTCATTGTGCGTCGCATTAAATGCCTCTGTAGGACAGAATGGGCCCACGCGTCTGCGGCCTCTGCCCCCTGCTCTTCTATCTTCACCGGGGCGTGTGTGTGTGCGGGGGCACCAGAACCTTCCCCTGCCTGCGACGCTTCACTGAGTGATTCATTCATTCGATGCTGTCCGAACTAGCTCAAGGTGGGTTGGGGGCCTGGGGCATTCCAGGTGGGAAGACATTAGTGGCCTGGGACTTTGAGAGGAGCTGGGATGTTCCTGGGAGGATGTCTTTCTGAGTGATTAGAGAAAGTCCATGTGGGCGAAAGGGTGTGATAATAACAAGTTCAGTCGTAGTTAAGAGACTGAAGGGCTTCATGGTTGCTGGAGAAATCGGGTTGTGCCCTGTGGGCAAAAAGGAGCTCTTAGCAGAGAAGTAGCTTGGCCACGTTTGCATATTTACAAGATGCCGGCTGCTGCTGCTGCGGGAGGGCCTGGCGAAGGGCACCGGTGGGCCGGGGCACGTTTAATTTGAGGGTGAGACTTTTATTTTTTTTATTTTTATTTTTTTTAATTTTTTTAATTTTTTTTATTTTTTACTTTTTATTTTTATTTTTTTATTAGTTTCTGCTTTATAACAAAGTGAATCAGTCATACATATACATCTGTTCCCACATCCCTTCCCTCATGCATCTCCCTCCCTCTCACCCTCCCCATCCCACCCCTCCAGGCGGTCACAAAGCACCGAGCTGATCTCCCTGTGCTCTGCGGCTGCTTCCCACTATCTATCTACCTTACGTTTGGTAGTGTATATATGTCCATGCCTCTCTTTCGCTTTGTCACAGCTTACCCTTCCCCCTCCCCATATCCTCAAGTCCATTCTCAAGTAGGTCTGTGTCTTTATTCCCGTTTTACCCCTAGGTTCTTCATGACATTTTTTTTTTAAATTCCGTATATATGTGTTAGCATACGGTATTTGTCTTTCTCTTTCTGACTTACTTCACTCTGTATGACAGACTCTAGGTCTATCCACCTCATTACAAATAGCTCAGTTTCGTTTCTTTTTATGGCTGAGTAATATTCCATTGTATATATGTGCCACATCTTCTTTATCCATTCATCCGATGATGGACACTTAGGTTGTTTCCAGCTCCGGGCTATTGTGAATAGAGCTGCAATGAATGTTTTGGTACATGTCTCTTTTTGAATTATGGTTTTCTCAGGGTATATGCCTAGTAGTGGGATTGCTGGGTCATATGGTAGTTCTATTTTTAGTTTTTTAGACTTTGGGGGCTTCCCTGGTGGTGCAGTGGTTGAGAGTCCGCCTGCCGATGCAGGGGACGCGGGTTCGTGCCCCGGTCCGGGAAGATCCCACATGCCGCGGAGCGGCTGGGCCCGTGAGCCATGGCCGCTGGGCCTGCGCGTCCGGAGCCTGTGCTCTGCAATGGGAGAGGCCACAAGAGGGAGAGGCCTGCGTACCACAAAAAAACAAGAGACTTTGGTTCATTAAAGGCTGCAGCCATGCTAATGCGGGCGGTTGGCTCTGTGCTGCTGTTGGTCGTCGGGAAGCATGTAAACGAGCATCTCAGGCGTGTGCGTTAGAGACTTGCCGGTGCTGCCCAGCTTGTGCTGGACAAAGGCTTTGCCTGCCTCACGAGGACGTGTTCTCTGTTTTATTTCTGTTGAGGTGGTGGAGTAGTGATGAGACTCAGGTGTAACTCTTCATTTTCTAGAACTAATTGAATTTTGACTCCGAGATTTCTTCCTGCTCTGGGCTGGCAGGAGATTTAATCTTAGCTTTTTTCTTTTTTTTTTTTTTTTTTTTGCCACTTCCTCCCTCATAACTTCTTGTGCAAATGTCCTGGGGTTGGAGGCGCCTCTGGCCAGCCGGGCTCTTCCTTCCCAGGCTTTGCTGCTGTGGAGCAAGGCCAGCACAGTCCCAGCTGCCACGGGGAGCCGCAGCCCTCTCTTCTGTTCAGGCCTGAGAGCCTTGCGGGGGAAACCTTTCAGTTGCCCACACCCCCTCTCTGTAGTTCTCACGGGGCTCCTCCACTGGCCTGGAAACCCTTTTCTCCGTGGGTTTAAGAATTTGGAAACAGAAGCCGGGAAGGGAGCACCTCACCTGCAGCACCTGCTTTCCTGAGTGACAAACCCCTCCTGAGATCGAGAAGCTGACAGCCAGCTACCTGCTTGGGCGGAGAAAGGGAGAGCAGAGGGAAGAAATTAATATTTCAACAAATGCTTTCCCACAGTGGCGCGTTGATGTAACCGTTTGGTTTTAGGGCCACAAGGGAGCAGATATGAGGGCTGTGGGGAATGAGGGGAGGAGGAGGAGGGATCAGGACCTGTGGGGCTGAGAGTAGCCTTTACCAGATGGTGAGAGGGAGAGTGGGGGGCGGGCAGGGGGCAGAGGAGGGGCAGGGGAGGGACAGAGGGGACAGGGAGGGGCAGGGGGGACAGAGGAGGGGGAGGGGCAGGGGAGGAGCAGGGGAGGGGCAGAGGGGATGGGGAGGGGCATGGGGACAGGGGAGGGGCAGAGGGGATGGGGAGGGGCAGGGGGGGCAGAGGAGGGGGAGGGGCAGGAGAGGAGCAGGGGAGGGGGAGTGGAGGGGTGGGGGAGGGGCAGGGGAGGAGTAGGGGAGAGGGGCAGAGGGGATGGGGAGGGGCATGGGGGACAGGGGAAGGGGCAGGGGAGGGGCAGAGGGGACGAGGAGGGGCAGGGGGACAGGGGAGGGGAGGGGGGAGGACGCAGGGGAGGGGTTGGGGAGGGGGAAGGGGAGGGCAGGGGGACAGGGGAGGGGCAGAGGTGATAGTGGAAGGGCATGGGGGACAGGGGAAGGGGCAGGGGAGGGGCAGGGGGACAGGGGAGGGGCAGGAGGGGGCAGGGGAGGGGCAGGGAGGGGCAGGGGGACAGGGGAGGGGCAGGAGAGGGGCAGAGGAGAGGCGGAGCGGCAGGAGTTGGTTTGTGCCAGCTGCACGTTCTGCAGCTCCAGAACCCAGGAGAAGATTTGGTCTTGGGTCCTGGGCTTCCTGGCCCGTGTGAGAAGACTTTCTCTGGCCCTGGGCCTGGGGCTCTGGGAGGGGCTCAGAGGGGCGGTGTTCACAGCTGTCAGCTGGGAAAGGAAGAGAGTCTCAGCCCTCCCGGGCTTAGCTCCCCGGCTCTCGTCCTGAGGGTGAGCAGAGCTGTCTCGAGCTGCGTCTCGATGGAGGACCTCATGGGAGGCAAGGGAGGAAAGCGGGGCCCCGCCTCGGCCTCCCCTGTGCACGGATGTCAGCAGCATTGAGACCTGTAGGCAGATTCCACTCCTGACACATTTCCAGCAAGGGGCTAAGAGCGTTTCTTCTGTAATTTGTATTTTTGGCAGTTCACAGCCTCCCCCATAGCTTGGTTTGTGCTGGACGTTTCCAGGACTCTGTTTCGCTGTTCCTCGCTGCCCCTCTGGGCCTTTGGAAGACTGTAGTCCTGGCTGCTTCTATTGGCACCTGTGCTACCAGGCAGACACCACAGTGTCTGAGATGCCAGTGTGGCTTGGCTAGCGGCCTCCACTCCCCTTACTGGCTGGGAACTCCTTGAGGGTAGGGACCATCCTATTGTCCATTTGACTCCCAGCACCTTGCACGGAGGCAGGAGAGCTGTTCTGCAGCGTCAGGGAATGGCCTTCTGACAAGGGGGGGCACTGTGGTAGAGACCCGAAGGTGACCTTGCTCACCTGTGTTCTGGGTCCCGTCTTTTCTTCTCAGAGACCTCACATGTCGACAACCTCCTGTTTCTCTCCTTGAAAGCTTCTTCCCATCAGAGTTTAACTATGTGATGATAGACACTGAGAAGCAAGTAAAGAAGAAGGAAAGGAAAAAAGAAGTTGGGAGGAGCAAACCTCTCCTTGCCCCCTGTCACTCCGGCCACGCCCTGTGGACGCTTCTCCTCTTGTGCATCCTTCCCTTCTCACTCCATAGGCACCTGGCGTGAACTCTCCTGCAGCAGCCCCTGTTGGGGTCTCTCACCACTTGTTTGACATGAAACCGATGGAACATTTTTCGCCTTTTCGCTTAGCCAGCCGGTTGGCAGCGTCTGACTCTAGTGAACGCGCCTCTTACAAATGCTGGGTTCTTTTGCATTCTGTCCACAACACCAGATTCTACTGCTTGTTCCCGAACCCTCTAGCTGTTCTTTCTCTGTCTCCTTTGTAGACTTCTCTTCCCCTTAAAGGGTTCAGTCCTGAGCCCTCTTTGCTTTTCCTTCTATCTGCTCACCCTGGGTGTTTTTTTTCTTATCTGTTTCTGTGGCGTAAATGACCATCGGCAAACTGAAGACTTCCAAATACACATTTCCAGCCAGCATCTCTTAACTTATCATCTGATTCCATGTGGCCAATCGCCTTCCAACATTTCGACTTGAAAATCTCCCACATGTGAGGTCGGCGTGTCACAGCCCGACATTCTTCCTGCTGACTTTTTCTGTCTTAGAGACCCGTTCGCTAAGTCAGCGCTGGGGGTCGTCCTTGACCTCAAATCTCAGCCACCACCAACCATTGCCATTTGACCTCCTAAGTGGCCATGAACCTGCCCACCCCCGTTTTCTCCGCTGCCCCTTCCAGCATCCTCCCCATGCTTCTTCTCATTCCCGCCTGCTGCATTGTATCCCATCTTTGCTCAGGACATACCGAGTGGCTTTCAGTTCCTGGCAAACTGCACTTTCTCACCTCCGAGTTTTTATTCATGATTTTCTTACTTCCTGGGATACTGGTCATAAGACTTCGGCTTTTATTTTTAAAAAAAAACTTTTTATTTTATATTGAAGTACAGTTGATTAACCATGTTGTGTTAGTTTCAGGTGTGCAGCAAAGTGATTCAGTTACACATACACATGTATCTATTCTTTTTCAAATTCTTTTCCCAATTAGGTTGTTACAGAATAGTGAGCAGAGTTCCCTGTGCTGTATAGTACTCCTTGTTGGTTATCCATTTTAAGTATAGCAGCGTGTACCTGTCAACCCCAAACTCCCTAACTGTCCCTCCCCCCTGCCCTTCTCCCCTGGTACCCTTAAGTTCTTTCTCTAAGTCCGGGAGTCTGTTTCTGTTTTGTAAATAAGTTCATTTGCATAAGACTTCGGCTTTTACTGAGTGAGATAAAGAGCCATTGGAGAGGTTTGAAGAGAGGGTTAACATGTTGTAATTCGTATTTTAAAACTCTCCCTCTGGCTGCAGGGTTGAGAATAGACTGTAGGGGGGATCTGGGAGACCAGGTAGTGGAGTGTTCCAGGGAGTCCACTGAGAGAGGAGGTGGCTCGGACGGCGGTGGGTGTGGAGGTGGGGAGAGGTAGACAGATGCTGGATCTAGTTTTTTGTTTGTGTGTTTTTGTTTGTTTGTTTGTTTTGGCCACATCGTGCGGCGTGCGGGATCTTAGTTCCCCAACCAGGGATCGAACCCGTGACCCCTGCAGTGGAAGCACGGAGTCTTAACCGCTGCACCACCGGGGAAGTCCCCTGGATCTGCTTTCGAAAGGATACTTGACAGAACTTGATGGCAGGGGTGACCCCAAATCATTTGCCGCGAGCGGCCAGAAGGATGAGCTTGCCGCCACCTGAAAAGCAGTGGACCGTGGGTGGAGCAGGTCTGTGTGGAGGTGGACGCGCTGGTGGCAAGATGAGCAGCTCCGTTTTGTGTATGTTCAGTGTGACATGTGTTTCACATCCACATGGGCAGCAGAAACATCCCCCCACACACGCCCACGTCCTAGTTCCCGGAACCTCACATGGCAAAAGGGACTTTATGAAGTTAAGCATCTTGAGATGGGAGATGATCCTGGATGATCCATGTGGGCCCAGTGTCACCACCGGGGTCATCAGAAGAGGGAGACAGGCGTGTCCAAGTCAGAGAAGAAGATGAGGTGACTGAAGCAGAGGTCAGGGTGACGTGCTTTGAAGAGGGAGGAAGGGGCCAGAAGCCAAGCAATGCAAGTGGCCTCAGCACATTTCCTGAAATCCATTTCCCCAGCTTCTAGCTGGAAAAGGCAAATTAACGGATCCTCCCCTGGAGCCTCCAGAAGGAAGGCAGCCTTGCCGACACCTTGATTTTAGCCCGTAAGATCCATTTTGCACTTCTGACCTCCAGAACTGCAAGACGATAGATTTGTGTTGTTTTCAGCCGTTAAGTTGCGGCGCTTTGTTACAGAGGCAAAATGAGTTCAGTGGAGATACAGCGGAGATGTGGCGTAGGTGGCCTTCCAGACAAGTCTGGGGCTCCGGGTATGCTGAGCGTCCTTCCCTTTAGCTGTCACTCATCACTAGTCAAACTCACGATGCTCTGTTGGCAGCAGTAACACTCTGGGAACAGTCCTGAGAGAGCAGGTGACATAGATTCTACAAAGTGTACAGCGTGTGTTTCCTGCCTTTTGGTGCTCTCATGCCGGCCCCACAGTCCATCAACTGTGTACCCATTTACTACCTACTTTTAGTATCTACTGCAATGTGCTTTCAGATTACAACAAAGCAGGAAAGGTTATCTTCTGAAACAGAAATAGTGATAGCTGCAAGATGCACTATTTAACGAATAGCAGGGAAAGGTGCAGGAAAAATTAAAGTGAGAGGGAGATACAAAGCCTCCAACCCATTCGTATTTGAGTTAACAGTTTAGGGGCAAAAAGATCTTTATTTATTTTATTTAATTTATTTTTTTAATATCTTTATTGGGGTATAACTGCTTTACAATGGTGTGTTAGTTTCTGTTGTACAACAGAGTGAATCAGCTATACATATACATATATCCCCATATCTCCTCCCTCTTGAGCCTCCCTCCCACCCTCCCTATCCCACCCCTCTAGGTGGTCACAAAGCACCGAGCTGATCTCCCTGTGCTATGCGGCTGTTTCCCACTAGCTATCTGTTTTACATTTGGGAGTGTATATATGTCCATGCCACTCTCTCACTTCGTCCCAGCTTCCCCTTCGCCCCTGTGTCCTCAAGTCCATTGTCTACATGTGTCTTTATTCCTGCCCTGCCACTAGGTTCAACAAGGTCTTCAAACCATAGTGGTTAATCCTTAAGACCATCCATGAATTACAACACTAGTCCAGCGACTGATGCTCATTCAAAATGGTCAGCTTGAGTCAATATTAGAAACATTCAAAATACAAAGTTATTTCTGATGCACTCTCTTTAAGGAAGTAGGTAATTACACAATATATTTTGCAAAGTATCTGTTAATGTAGTTCAAACTTTTATGTGCTTCAGTTGCTAGAAAATTAACTTACGGAACATGTAGTTCCCCAGTGATGCTAGAAAATAAGCGTCACTGAACTTAGCTGTGGATAACTTCACAAACGGTTGCGAGAGTAAGTAGATATTTAAAGATTAGGCTCTAAATGTGTGTCCACCCTGTTGTGAGAGCCTTTCCCTGTGGAATTGTAAATATATAACTAAAACTAGAGTTAGAGCAGCCCAAGAAGAGCAACACACTGGAATTTCACTCCCCAAATTAGACCCAAAGCAACAGCTTTGCTGTAGCAGTTGGGATGGAGAAGGCTTTTTTTCTTTAAATTTCTTTAACAGTTATACCTGCTTATGGGGTGCCTAGCACCCTTCTAAGCCCTTCATATATTTTAACTAATTTAATTCTTATGACAGTAACTCTGAGAGTTAGGTACTGTCATTGTTCCCATTTTACAGATAGCAGAAGTGAGGCACAGAAAGATTAAGTAATTAACTCAAGTTCATCCTGCTGCTGGTCAGTCTAGATTCAAATCCAGGGAGTCTGGCTCTGGAGTCCATGCTCTTAACTGCTCTCTGCTGGCCTCACTGGATCTTTTCAGCTATGTTTGTTTGTTTTTTTATTGAAATATAGCAGATTTATAATATATTAATGTCAGGTGTATAATATATATATACAATAGTGATTCCATATTTTTATAGATTACACACCATACAAAGTTACGATAAAATATTGACTGTATTCCCTATGCTGTACATTGCATACCCATGAGTTACCTATTTTATAACTGGTAGTTTGTACCTCTTAATACCCTTCATTTGTTTTGCCCCTCTGACAACCACTAATTTGTTCTCTGTGAGTATGTTTTGTTATATTTGTTTGTTTTATTTTTTAGATTACACATATAAGTGAAAATATACAATATTTGTCTTTGTCTGACTTAATTCACTAAGCATAATACCCTCCAGGCCCATCCATGTTGTCCCAAACGACAAAATTTCACTCTTTTTTATGGCTGAGTAATATTCCATTGTATATATAGACCACATCTTCTTTGTCCATTCATCTGTTGATGGACCCTTCGGTTGCTTCCACATGTTGGTTATGGTAAATAGTGCTGCTGTGAACAGTGGAGTGCATGTATCTTTTCCAATTAGCATTTTCATTTTCTTCTGATGAATACCCAGGAGTGGAATTGCTGAGTCATATGGCAGTTTTATTTTTAATTTTTGAGGAACCTCCGTACTGTTTTCCCCAGTGGTTGCCCCAATTTACATTCCCACCGCCAGTGCACGAGGGCTCCCTTTCTACACATCCTCGCCCTCAGCTGTGCTTTGGGATTGCCTTTCACAGGCTTCTGGTCCTTTGCAGTGTAGCTCGCACAGAAAGGAAGTTGGTTTCGTTCCTGGCGGCCAAAAACAAAGACAAACGTCCCTACAACAGTGTCACTTAAACATTTTTGTCTGCAGCCTAGAAAGGATATGTGTGCACATATACACACACACACCTGCACACACACTCATGCACACACATGCTTAACTGAAAAAAGTTTCAGGAAACAATATTACCCATGAAAATGTGATAAACTGATCTTCTCTATTATATTCTCATTTTTAAAAGTGCAGGTCATGCGTCACTAAATTGATTCCAGTTTGAAAACCTTGCCCTACAGCGTTCTCTGTGTAGTATATTCAAAATACTCGCAGTGAATAGTTTTATGCATGAAAAGCTTATTTATACACTAGACACACCTTTTCACAGTTCCAGTCTTTAAACAGATGTTTGCAAAGTAGATCCTTGAAGAAAGGCACTTATTACTTTGACAATGAAGGGGGCAAAAAAAGAACAAGAGAATGGAGAAGGGGGAGGACGGGAGGGAGAGGAAGAGGAGGAGGAGGACAAAACACGAATTTGTTGTGTAATAAAAGCAGCAATTTGTAGTTTCTAAACAGAATATCCAATCATATAATCAGAAAGTACCCAGTATAATAGTTCAGCATGTTTATATAGCTTTCCAGGAAAATTTAAATCAGTGATGTTGCTAGAAAGCAATGGGATTTCAATTTTTGGTGTCATTTAACCAGATATGTTTCATCCAGAAAATTTGAACTGAGAACCTGCCCCAGGTGAGGCCCTTTGCTGGGTGTTAGGAAAGGGTACAGAGGTGCCTGAGCTGGGCTCCTGGGCTCAAATTCTAGTCGAGAAGAGAAGACAAGGATGTAGAAAATAGTTGTGCCAGGTGGAGAGCGATAAGGATCCTGAGAAAGGAACAAAGGAAATGCAGAGAAATGTGGGTGCCCAGTTCCTGAGGAGCAGGTTCTGTGGAATGGAGGAGGGTGTCGGAGGCTGTGAGCCGGTGTCCACCCCGGTGCAGCCCATGGCACCGTGCGGATCGACACAGGCTGTGGACCAGAAGGACTTTTGTGCAGTCAGGATGCCCGTCTTAGTCCCTCTCTGTTCCTAGCACTGGGCCACGTTGGCACAAAGTAGATGCTCGGTAGGTATGCAGTGAATGAATTAACCTGGTTTTGGCAACAGAGTTCCTGTGGACAGTGGTGAGGGCTCAGCCACGAGCATAATGGCAGAGGGACCCTGCACAGCCCTCCGTGGGGTCCAGATGCCTGTGGGAGCTCATGGAGGGCGAAGCAGTGCGAGCCCAGCAGCCAGAGAGGGGCAAGGATTCACCAACATGGCTTTGACGGCAGTGCTTGCCCATTCCCCCATCGGAAATCACAAGTTTTATCTGTGATCCAGCAGAGTTTTGTTGAGCACTTATTATGCAAAACGTCTGGAAAAGGGATCTACAGATGCTAAAAGGCAAGGGCCATGCCTTAAGGAGCAGCCAGGCTTTGTGAATGAAGCAGGGTAAAGCTGGGTGGGAGACAGACATCTATAGAAATGACTGTGAGCAATCAGGACAGAAAGGGCGGAAGTGAGGCTCATTTGGAGAAAGTGTTGGCCAGCGCCCTCTGGCTGCAATTAGGTGGGAAACTTGGCTTTGGCAGGTGTGAACTGCGCATGTTATGGTCTGCGTGTTCCAGCTCTCTAGATACCAGTGTCTTGTAACCCTGCTTCTTCCTATCCCAGATTAACCTGGTCCTGTTAGGCCAGTACATCGTATTCATCCATCCAAATACCTCTCTGGACTCTTGAGACTCTGCTGAGCACAGAATCTGCTTTCCAGGAACTTGCAGCACGGAGATGGTGTTGGAAGGGAATCGTGCTGTGTCATCTGTTCTTCCAAAATGAAACTATTTCTGTGTCCTGGCACATGGCCTATAGTAACGATTTCTTTTTTTATCTGATTATAGCCAATTCTTTTAAAGATGAGATTCTGCCCAGGGGCTGCTTTCACCAGTCCCTTCCTAGATAGGGAGTCAGTCTCTGGAACACAGGCTAAATATTTATTCAGTGTTGATGAGCTGTGTAAATTCTAGAATGGAGAGAAGGGTGACGACTAACCAGAGGGGAGGCGTGGCTGGGGCTCAGAATGGACAGAGGAGAGAGCAGGGAAGAGTGGAGGATGCTCAGAGCTGAGTCAGGTGCAGACTCGGGTCCTGTGTTCTGGATTCTGGCAGAATCCAGAAAGAAAAAAGCAAACAGCAGCAGAACTCGTTCTTACGTCTGCAGGCGTGACCCCCTCTGTGACCCCCTCAAGCATGTAGTGATGAGTCTGTGCACATGTTTTTACTGCAGTGATGCAATACTACTACCATTTATTTAATCCCCACTACGCGATAGGTGTGCTACAGACCTTAATTACTTCAAGCCCTCACAGCAACCCTACAAGCTGCTACTATTTTTTTTTAACATCTTTATTGGAGTATAATTGCTTTACAATGGTGTGTTAGTTTCTGCTTTATAACAAAGTGAATCAGTTATACCTATACATATGTTCCCATATCTCTTCCCTCTTGTGTCTCCCTCCCTCCCACCCTCCCTATCCCACCCCTCTAGGTGGTCACAAAGCCCCGAGCTGATCTCCCTGTGCTGTGCGGCTGCTTCCCACTAACTATCTGTTTTACGTTTGGTAGTGTATATATGTCCATGCCACTCTCTCACTTTGTCACAGCTTACCCTTCCCCCTCCCCATATCCTCAAGTCCATTCTCTAGTAGAGCTGCTACTATTTTTAGCTGCATTAAAATGCAGATGAGGAAACTGGGTGAGATTGGTGAGTGACAGCACAGCAGAGGACTGCAGGACAGGATTCAAAGCAGAGGATGCCACATTTCCGTCCCTTATTCCAGGGGACCTGCTTTATGTTTAGGGTGGTCGTGTGGCATTCTGAGAGGCCCAGAGATAGGCAGATCTTCATTAGCTCTGTCAGTGGTGATGCAGGGGGGCCGTGTCTTCTAGTAGAATGTGCTGGATAATTCAGAAACGTCCTGAGTTGCTACTCCAAAGGCAGCTGGAGAATCTTAAAATTTCATTCATAAGTATCCACCACTCTCTTCTGAAATTGTAACTTCATTTTCCTAACAATCTCTCCATTCCTTCAGAACCCTCCTGTTGAGCTCAGAATGCTGTCTCCTTTACCTGCTCAGGCCACTGGGGAATCTAGGGTCTGTTCTCCTCTGAACAAACCAGAAATACTAGTGCTTTTCCTCCTGCTGATTCAGCCACAGCTTCAGATGTCCTGTCATCTCAATTGCGAACAGCCAGTCTGTTGACTTTCAGTGCATCTGACACCATGATCTCCTCAGATCTCATAAATTTTATTTATGTATTTATTGATTGATTCATTCATTTATTATTTCTGTCTATATTTTGTTAATTATACGTTTTTTATTGAAGTATAGTTGATTTACAGTATTGTGTTAGTTTCAGGTGTACAGCAAAGTGTATCAGTTATATATATATAACTGATTTTTCAGTCTTTTTCATTATAGATTATTACAAGGTATTGACTATAGTTCCCTGTGCTTTACAGTAGGTCTTTGTCATTTATCTGTTTTATATATACTAGTGTGTGTCTGTTAATCCCAGCTCTTGTAAATTTTAAATTTAAATGTAAGCCAAGAAATCACTCCATAGATTTTTTCGATGAGTTTGTAGCTTTAGATCTTCATTAAAATGATAAAAAATTCGCACTTTGCTTCAGTTTTCTTTAAATATTCCATAAGGAAACAGTGGTTTTAAAATGTTTAACTTTTATTTTACTGTAATGGTAAAAGGCTTAGAAGAAGAAGCTGCAGTCCTCTGCCCAGCCGTCCCCATTCCAAATCCTACCCTTCGGAGGCAACCGATTTCAAATCATTTTGCTGTTTCTCCCGCTAACTCGGCTTCTGTTTCCCTTTTGGACATCAGCCGTGGTTTTTCATCACACAGTGGAGGGGTCAGCTCTTACTGCACACTCCCTTCCCAGCCTTCCCAAATGTGGGTACATCAGCAGAAACCTTTTACATTATTATGTTACATGACATTTACTGATGAGCCCACTAGTGTACTATGCAGCTTTCTCTCCTTTGGGTTTTTCCCTAAGGTTAGTGAACACCGCATGGGACATTGCTGAGTACTGCCCAGAAGTCACTTCCTCTTCCTCTTTGCTGGTGCAGCCTGATTTTGTTCTGATGTCCACCCCTTGGCCACTTGACTCAGTAACTCCTGATGATGTCAAGCTAGTCACCAGGGCCCCGTTCCCCTGCCCTTCGAGGGGTGGCCTCAGGGGTGCTTCTGGGAAGGTTTCTTTGTTCTTAGAGAGACAAGCAAGGAAGAAACAGCCTTCCCTATCACCTGGCGAAGAGAGTGCCAAGGGCCTGCAGGACACTCTCGCTCAGCACAACTGTCCCAGCTCAGCAGGACCACCAGCTGCCTCTTTTTACTGGGTCTGCCTTCCACGCCTCCTGTTCTGCTCCTGTCTGAACCAGTGCATCTCTGGGCCTGGGCCCCGCCCTTGTTTTCTTGGGATTTTCTTTTGGTCCCCTGTCCTTGATCCCCTGTCTTCTTCATTTATGTATTCATCTTGCAGAAGCATATTCTTCAGAGGTTTGGGAAACAGATGTATTTGAATTACTGTGTGTTTGAAAATGCATTTATTCTCACACTTGATTTGATAGTTTAACAAGGTATGGAATTCTAGGTGAAAATCATTATTTCTTGAAGTGTTAGGATTGCTCCCTGACTTCATATATTTGTTATTACTGTTCAGGGATCTGTTGCCAGTGATTCCGTTTATCTATGACCTATTTTATTTCCCTGGAACTTCTCTTTATTCCTGGTGCGTTCGGGGTACATAATGCTGTGCTTTGCAGTAGGCACCATTTTATTTTCTGGGCCCTCAATGGGCCCTTATAATCTGGACACTTATGTTCTTCAGTGTTGAGAATTTTCTTGTTTTATTTGTTTGGTAATTTTCTCTTGTGTTCTCTCTTTTTTCCCCTGCATTTCTATTAGAATTTAGAGCTCCTGCGTTGATACACTAATCTATCTTTCTTAGTTTCTCCTTTTTGGGGGTTCTAATTTCTGAGACTAATCGAATTTCTAGATTTTATCTTTAAAACCTTCTATTGATTGTTGCATTTTGTCATATTTTTAATTCCTATGTGCTCTTATATATTCCCAGACTGCCCCTTTTTATAGCATCTTATTCTTGTTTTATGGACACTCTTCTCTCTCTGAGGGAATTAATTAGAATTTTAAAATGTTTTCTTCTGTTCTTCAACTGGTGATGGGTAAACAGACTGTGGTACAGCCATGCAGTGGAATACCAGTCAGCAATAAAAAAGGAATGAACTATTGATACAAGTGATAATGTGAGTGGATCTAGAATGCAATATGCATTCTATATTAATATTAACAATGTTAATATAACTAACTATATTAATAAAATAATAATAATATAGTGTTATTATCTAGATTCATCTATATTAAAAGTGAAAGAAGCCAGATTTAAATGACTACATGTACAAGGATGTAATAATGCACGGCACAAGGAATACAGTCAATATTTCATAATAACTTTGTATGCAGTGTAATCTATAAAAATATTGAATTACTCTGTTATACACCTGAAACTAATGTAAGATTGATTGTAAGTCAACTATACTTCAATTTTTAAAAAGGCTACATGCTGTATAACTATATTTGTAAAACATTTTGTAAAAGGCAAACTATAGGGATGGAGAATAGATCAGTATTTGCTAGTGGGTCGTGGTGGGGTAGGAGTTGATTATGAGAGATGACCGGAGAGAAATTTTGGGGGTGATGCAGCTCTTCTGTATCCTTTTTTTTTTTTTTTTTTTTTTTTTGCGGTATGCGGGCCTCTCACTGTTGTGGCCTCCCCCGTTGCGGAGCACAGGCTCCGGACGCGCAGGCTCCGGACGCACAGGCTCAGCGGCCATGGCTCACGGGCCCAGCCGCTCCGCGGCATATGGGATCCTCCCAGACCGGGGCACGAACCCGTATCCCCTGCATCGGCAGGCGGACTCTCAACCACTTGCGCCACCAGGGAGGCCCCAGCTCTTCTGTATCTTGATTGGTGGTTACTCTGTGCATTTGTCAAAACTGAGAATTGTACAGTAAAAAGAGTGGATTGTATTGTATGCAAATTAGAACATAAATTTTAAAAAGGTTTCTTCTGTTTTCTCTATTTTCTTTAATGCCTTGTCTCTTTTTCATCTGAGGCCTTCCTTACGAATCTTGTAATTCTTAGCTGTCCATTCCTTCCTGTGAGTGGGATTGGAATCCAGAGCCATGTGTTGTGCTGTGTATGCCTTTGCTGTTGTAGAGGCGTTGAGAGTGTGCAGGATGAAGAGCTATACAGCGTACACACACACACACACACACACACACACACACACTCTCTCTCTCTCTCTCTCTCTCTCTCTCTCTCTCTCTCTCTCTTGCGCGCGCGCGCGCGCAGGTGGAATTCCAGGCAAAGGAGTAGTAGTAATTCCAGTACAAAGAAGTAGTAAATTATTTTCCTCTTTTCTGAATCAGTTGTCTTTTTCTACTTCAGTGCGTCCTTGGGTTTCCTCTCCTTTTCTCGGTTCTCCTCTGGCCTCCTAGCTTTTGGTGGGGAGTGGAGAGTTTGCATTACTTTTCCAATATCACTTTATTCTTTTCACGTTCATCAGAGGACCTGGCACAGGTCTCCCCGCTCCCTTGCCAGGCTCTCAGGCTGCAGGCCTTGGTCTTTCCAGGCTGGTGCGACTCTACCTGCCTTCCCGTGGGGTTGAGCAGACCATTTCCCCCACCCCAAATGCTCCCAGGACCCCTGGCCAGGCCTGTCTGCCTGGAGAGAGGTTTTCTCCTGATTTATTCGCTGCATCACGACTCTGTTGACACCAGCGTGCTCCCTGGAGATTCCTTTGTCTCCACCCTTTCTGAGCTGTCCTCATGCTTAGTTCGGAAGAGGCCCTAAGGATAAACCTGGATCCTATTTCTCTGGTTGGGAGGAGGACTGTCAGTGTGTAAATGTGCTCCTGCAGCCTCGGAGAGCTGCCCGGTTAGAGGAGCAGCCCCCAGACACGGGTCAGGAGCCTTCCTGGACGCTGTCAGGACCGCATGTTGGGGGACAGTTAGCATCATGGCTCCCTTTCCCATGCCTGAAACTTATGCACACGTGTCATGCATATACGAGGATGTGATTGTGAATCACTAAATGAAAGTGACTAATTAGCTTTTCGGCTGTTTTATTGAAAAGATAAGAAGCATGAGGCTTAATGGTATTTCTTTTGATTAAAATGGATGTTTGAGCATCTCATGTTATTTAAGAGTGAATTTCTAAACTGTGCTTTTAAATATTTAAAGCATGCCCATTAAAATTCATCCTTACTCAGGTTTGTGCTTTCTGGGAGTGTTTGATTTTTGTTGCTTATGGAAGTTGTCAGTTTTGATCATTAAGATGCAATGCGTGAAGCCCCTGCCCTATCCTGAAAAGGCTAGCAAGCCAGCTTTCCACCCTGGGATTGTAGATTGAGTGCTATTCAAATACTCATCACCATGTGGAAGCATTCTTGAATTTTGTTGGGCATCTTTCGTGTTTTGTTTTGTTTTTTCTGTTTTTCTTCAAGTTTTGGTGAAATGTTGGAGGAATCATACAAGTTCACTAAAGCAATATTACTCATTCAGCTTGGTTGTATAGAAGAACCAGTCATTCTCTCCAGCATAGATCATTTATTTTTCTTGCATGTTTCTAGGCCAAGTTGGTTCCTAACTAAGGAATATATTTTTTCTTTTTCTATTTATCTTCATTTCTTTATCTCTCCCTTAGAGATAAAGACATTCCAAACATGGTGATCAAAAATGCCTTATTCATTACATAGTATAACTAATGAAAATACAGACACTCTTAACAAAGGGCCCTGGGCCATGAACGTATATCCCTTTCCATTTAATTGTAGTTTTTTTTGCAGTCACCATGAAGTTTATTTATTTGCTGTCTGGTTGTTACAAACTTTTTTGCCTGGACTGCATCATGGTGTTAAATATTTAGCTTTATCCTTCTAGGTATCTGGCTCATTTTACAGAAGGAAGGTTATACGCTTCTGATGAAAGATAAAGGAAATGCACCTTCCGGAAAAAAGTGGTTTGAAAGAGCCCTGTTTATAGTGACCCAGTGCAGGCTTTGGAGCTGAAGGTGATTCTCACCTTATCCCTGATGGTGTGAGAAAGACTTCTTTCTTCCTTTCAGGTAGCAGACAGTGCCTGAGATTTACAGCCTGTAGTCCCGCAGATAAACGAGGGTCATGTGTCACACCCACCATGAATGCTGAAGTCCATTGCCAGGCACATGGAAGAGAGTCAAGGTGTGCATCTCGAGCATGCCTACTGCTTTGAAATAAATGCACTTGGAGAAGCGAGCTCGAGCAGGGCCTGGCAGAGGAGTTTGAGAAGGTGTTGGTCCTGCCTCTCAGCTTGTACCAAGCCACCCCCCAGGCCCAGCCCCAGCCCCCAAGAAGCAGCCTCCCTCCCCACCTGCTCAAGCGGACTTCAGGATTCTCCCGTAACTGCCTGACCCAGCGTCCGCACTGCAGAGCAGATTGGGCCATAGGTCTAGTGGGGAAGAAAGGAGGAGGGTGGATTTGTTGGGGATATTCACATTAGCCATTTGTGGTTAGAGACGAAGAAGGGAATAAACTCATGAATATTACAGTGTTATATGAACACTTGGGCAGGTAAATGAATAGGAGGAGATGCTCTTTTAAGACGCTCTTTAGAGTGGGTCCTCAATTGCCTTCAGGTGCCAGGCAGGCGACCTAGGCTGTGAAGCAACCAGCTGTGAGTTCATAGGCCAGGTAGCCACTGGAGAAGGAGGAAGGACATGCCTTGCAAATGAACATTGGAGCTCAGTTTCTTAAAAAGTGCTTCTCACTCCTCCATAACTCTATAACCAAAACCTTGTCTGACTCAGCTCTTGGGATGCCAGTTGAACCGCTTGTGTGTGAATATAATTCCTTTCCTGTAAGTCAAGAAGGATCTGTTTTTATCTGGGTTTGAAGCCTGTCTCTCTTTTCAGTCTCCTGTTAATAAACACAAGCCCATGCTAATGGTATTAGAAGAGTTTGGGTCTCATCATCATTTTGTAGATGGAATATTAGTCTTCAATAGATTAACTTTTCTGACTTGTCTCATGAAGTAGTGGCAGGGAATTTATCACCAACTCTTGGTGGTCAAGTTCAGCTGTTCTTGCTACCTTTTGAAACTGCCAGTCTTTTAAACTGGATGATGACATTTTCTTCCTTCACCAGAACGAATAACTCTTTGAGTTTTTTTCTGCTAAGAATATAGGGATTGCAAGGAGAAGTGAAATCCACAGATAATCCCATGCCTCATTTTAGCAATTATTTTGCCCCCTTTCGTCAGAAATCCTTTTGAGAGCAAGCAGTGTTTGACAGATTGGAGCTTCCAAGTGGCTTCTTTTCCTTAGCCCTTCCCCAATGGAGGAATAAGAGGTAAAGGGATCATGGGGAAGAAAGGGGGACCTGTGACTGCAGCATCACAAACCCAGTACCCAGACCTTGAATGATGCAGTGGTGGCCAGCTGGAATCATTGTAAAACTACACACACACACACACACACACACACACACACACACTTCTGGGGTACATGAGTGTAAGGTGCTGCAGTTCCTGCCCTCCTCCTTGTCATCATGTGGTCCTGAGTATTTCTCTTTAACAGCATATTCGATTACACCCTGCCTTGCCTTTATTACCGTTGTTATTAGTTGTATCTACATCATATCCCTTTTCCCTCAGGAGATTGCCGTTTCTCTGAGGATTAGGACCTTTGATTTATGTATTTATTTCCCATTGTTCCTCACACTGTGTTTTTTATTGGCTGATGCTTACAAGTTGGCTCCATCTCAGAGCCCTTTCGCGTCCTGTGTCCATGAGCCCTTGTTTCCCTGGCCTTCCCGATGCATGAGGCTGTCAGGTCTGTGAAGGGGTATGAGGGGCCTGCCCTGCACCTCCTGCTGTGACAGGTCGTGGCTGGACGACTTTGAGTCAGTCCTGAAGCTTCTCTAGGCTGCAGTTTCCTCATAGAAAATGAGAGGGTTAAACTAATTGATGTCTCAGTTCCTTCCCACCTCTGACACTCCGTGATTCTGTGATTAATATGTGCTCGGTGAGGCATTACCCAGAGGGCCAAACACATTGGGAAGCATTCAGTTATGCTACCATATTCATGAATCCAACAAAGATTTGTTGGGGTTTATTGAGTAACTGCAGTGTGTAGCACAGTCTTCTGGTCACGGGGGACCAGGGATGAGGCGGGCTTATATGATCTTTATCCTTGTGGGGAGTATGTTTTACTGGGAGAGGAGGACAGTGAACGAATCAACACATAGAGTAGCTGGGACAGACTGGGAAGGAAGCCATGGGGGCTGTGACAGGGGACAGAGGGTGAACATCAGGAGAGCCTGAGGAGGGCACAGCCATGCAGAGAGCCTGGCATTGGGCGCCAAGAAGTGACAGTGGCCGTGCAAAGCCCGTGGAGAGGCTGAAGGGGACGGTGGGGAAGGAGGGTGTGGGGGAGGGGAGAGGGGACCACACAGGTGAGAGCAGGAAAGCCATGGAGTGTTTGTGGTGGGGAAAGGACCCCATCTGACGGATGTGTCAAGATATTACTCTGGACACCTTGTGAAGGGAGAACGGCTCTTTAGAGAAGCAAGAATGGGGGTCAGGAGATCTGGTGGGAGATTTGTACGTAGCTTATACGGGAGATGGTGGTGGCAATGTGGATGGAGAAAAGTGAGTGGCTGGGCTGGACCGTGGAAGAGTCCGTCTGATGCACTCTTGCTGATGGGTGGAGCTACAGGAAAGGGCCGAGGAGACTCTCCAGGTTTCCAGCTCTGGTCATGAGGTGGATGATGGCCCCAATAATCCAGGTAGGAGAGACCTGGGAGGGCCAGGGAGACCTGGGAGGTCTCTTATCTGGCCCTAATTCCCTCGAACAGTCCTTAAATTTCTAATATCTCATTTTCTCTTGATAAAAGCTATATTCTGGAAATAGCTTGTCTCATGTTTGCCATTAAAAATAATGGTTAAAAAGAATTTCACTTTGGAGATACACACACAGCATGAAAGAAGGGATACAAATAGCCAAACATCATATGAAAGGGCGTGTGACTTCCGTAAACGTAAAGTAATAACAAAAATAAAATAACAAGATTTTGTTAACCTATTAAACTTTAAAAATTGAGGATTTCAGGGAAGCTTAGCCTGGTGGCTTAAGAGCATGGACTGTGGATTTAAATTCTGGCTCTTCCACTGACTTTCAGAAGTTCTTTAACATCTCTCTGCTTTAGTTTCTTCATCTGTAAAAACAAGATAGTACATTCTAGCCATAGGGTTGTTATATGGATTCAGTGCAGTAAAGCACTGAAAACAGCACCTGGTGATGGTAAATGCTATTCAGGTGTGGAAAGTAAGTTCCTAGTGTTGAGCGAACTTCATTCCATTAAAAAATGTTTTTGGATCCCTGCCATGTGCCAGCTACTGTTCTGGACTTGAGAATAGAGTGGTGAACAGGGATTTCCCTGGCGGTCCAGTGGTTAAGACTCCCTGCTTCCAATGCAGGGGGCGCGGGTTCGATCCCTGGTCAGGGAATTAAGATCCCACATGCTGTGTGGTGCAGCCAAAAGATTAAAAAAAAAAAAAGAATAGAGTGGTGAACAGAGGGTGGGGAGGGGGTCACCTGCTGTCCTGGAGTTTATATAGGAGGAGTGGAGGCAGATAATAACCAGGCAGATAAGCACCAGAACCAGATCATCTGGGGTGGTGAGAAGTGTGTTCTAAAGAGGGCGCCCATATGTCCAGTTTGTACTTGGTGTCTTGGCATTCTGTCTGGTTTAGCATTTTTGAACTCTCAAAAGCGTTCCAGTTTTATACAGAAACTTGTACATGAATGTATTTAGCAGCTTTATTTATAATTGCCCAAACCTGGAAATAATCCAAATGTCCCTCAACTGGGGAAGGCATGAACAAACTGTGGCACGTAGCACAGAATCATATTTAGCCGTAGAAATGAGCGAGCTACCGATAGACCCCAGGTCATGGTGAATCTCCGATACCCTGTGCTGTGTGAGAAGCCAGGCACAGAGCCTGCACACGGTATAGTGACATTTCAGTGACGTTCTGGAAAAGGCATAGTTGTAGGAACAGAAATCAGATCTTGGTTGCCAGGGGCTGGGGGTCAGGGAAGGGTTGACTTACAAAAGGGGGATTTTGGAACTCGTGGAACTGTTCTGTATCTTGATTGTGATCATGGTGGTCACAAGACTGACTACTTTTGCCAAAGCTTGCAGAACTGTACAGTAAAGAGGGTGAAATTTACATATGTAAATTATACTTTAATAAAAAACAAAAAATTCCTAAGCAAGAAAGAAAACAGTTTCGCTATTTGAATGGCAGATGATCTGGTCATTGTAGTTATGAAGAGTTTTGGGAGAGAGGCGATGGAGCAGGAAGCAGGGAAATAGAGGGAAACAGAGGGATAGAAGGAAGATTGACACCTTTTTTCTTGAGGGTAATATGTATTCATTCAATAAATAATTATGAGGCACCCATTATGTGCCAGGTCCTGGCATATAGTCTGGGCACAGATTGTGCCTGTAAACAAAACAAAAACCCCTCATGGGGCTTAGAGTTGTGTATTAAAATGCAAATGTGCGTTCCTGTTTATATAGTGAGTCTACCTTCAGGAATATATTGTAAGGAGGTAAGGGAGGGGCCATAAAGATATGCATTCAGCAGTGTTCTGTAAAGAATTATTTTAAAAGGCAGAAGCTGAAAACAACCTGAAGTCTGACAATGGGGGATTGGTGGGTAAATTATGGTAAAAGTGGTCATTAAAAATGATAAAGTATTTGTTACATGTATTTATGTGGGGAGGTGTCTATGATACACAGTATAAAACTGAAGGTAAAAAACTCATTCCCTGAGTGTTAAAAAAATCTGGGATACTACACATTAATCTCTGTTTCTAGGGGTGGGAGTAGGGGACTTTGGTATATTTTTTACTTTTTTTTTACACAATGAAGATCCTTTTTTTTTTTTTTTTTTTTCCAAATAATTGGCAATCTAAGTATTCCCATTTGGGGAAAAAATCATTTAAGACAAACACAAAACAAAATAAATATTAAACGTAATAGGCAAGGAATGAATACCCTATATTTTCTGAGTGAAATTCTGTTCTAGAAGGAAGGATTTGTTTTTTAAAGGAGAAAACAAATGCTTTTTTGTTGGCAAATGCGAATGAGGCTGTTTTTGGAGAAACATGCAACATTTTTATTGGAGAGACTTAAAATATCAGTTAGTTTAATATTTTGCTTAAATGTCAGATTAGTCTAACCTTTGAAAAGTCAAGTTACCTCTTTTCCTGGCCCTTTATAAAGGGGGAGATAGAGCATTTCGTTTATGTGTATATTCTTCTTCACTCTTTTTACTTAGGGTAAAATAAAAATAAAATAGCCTCTACTAGCTAAAAAAGAAAAAAAAAGATGTTTTTCTGAACACAGTTCTGATTATATATTAAAAGAAAATGTGATGTACTACTCATGATATGTACATAGATAAGAGAGTGAAGCAGGCTCCGTCGAGCGGTTATATTTTTACATAATTTGGCACATTTTCACAGGATTCAGCACCACGGATAGCTACAGCGTCCCAGAACATTTAGTTATCATCCCCCAACCAGGGATTCAACTTTTAATCATATTGCAGTGAAACTGAACTTGTAAAGTTCATTCAGTCTGTGGTGCATCAACTTGTCAACTATACCTATACCTGTTGAGAATAAACATATATAACATTATGAAACATATAAACATTATGAAATAGGACCCAGAACCCAGCTATTCCTAAATAATATGAATAAATAATATGAAATAGGACCAAGAACCTGGCTATTCCTGAATGGTTACCATTGCAGAAAGCATAGAATAGTGATAACCACAAAACTTTCTAAAGCAGGTGAATAGATTGACTTGTATGTAAATGTTTGCAAGTCACTTCACATAAAACTATCCTTTTAAATGTGGTGGAACATCATAGACCTCAATATATGCTCATTAAAAGTGTCAACTAAACTTTGAAAGTTGGGATTTTGACTTTTTTGCATCATTATTATATTTACCATTACATTTTGGGTTCATAGCCTATACATTTTTCTGTATCCCAGAGTTCTTCTGAAGGATTATTTATTGCATGGTAGGAATTGTAGCTGGAGCTTCTTTGGCAACTAAGTTTTATTAAGTCAGATGGAATTGCCTTTACATTCAAATGCACAGTGCTTGAATATTTATGTGAAAATTCACAACTGATAAAGCATTCCACAGCAGACCTGGCAGCTCAGGAAGGCTGTATGCAGTATTTTTTCAATCTTTTGAGTTCTGCGGGCCTCTCACTGCTGTGGCCTCTCCTGTCGTGGAGCACAGGCTCCAGACGCGCAGGCTCAGCGGCCATGGCTCACGGGCCCAGCCGCTCCGTGGCACATGGGATCCTCCCGGACCGGGGCACGAACTCGCGTCCCCTGCATCGGCAGGCGGACTCCCAACCACTGCGCCACCAGGGAAGCCCCCCATGCCTCCTTTTAATAACATAAAAAAATCTCCCAGACTTTCTTTAGTTTTTAAATTTTCTAATTAAATTACATTTTATGACACATATAAGTTAAACACGATGATCAGAATGTATTTTTCTGTATAATCACCCCTGGATATTCTGGTACAGCTCTCCTGTGGGGAAAGGGAAAGGGTGCCTAACCAGTTACCCAGTTGGGAAGGATGGCTTTGTAATCTCCATCTTAAAAGACTGAAAAAAAATAGGGCACGTGCTGTATTGAAAGTTATGTAAACATTCACCCTTTTGAGCTTAAGTTGGGAGGAGATTGCTTCAGCCCAAGGGCCTACTATGCATGAAGTGCTGTCCCAGATGTTGCCTGGAAAAGAGAAGTGTTTGAGCTGTTAACCTCCAACCTAGTGAGCTTGTAGTTTAATAAAGGAAATAAGACACACATAACTATAATAAAAATAAGGCATGTAACTGTAAAAAGAAAAGACTCATTATATATAATAAAATGAGATGTACATAAGTATAATTGTAAAAACATCGTATGACAGTGCCAGAAGGAAAGATGTAGGGATTCAGGACATGGAGAGATAATATCTAGCTCCTTCTCCACTTTTTTTTGGGGGGGGAGGGAGGAGCAATTAGGAAAGGCTTCCTGGAAGAGGTGGCCTTTTGAACTCAGAAGGTGGAGCTATGGGGTAGGGAGGACAATTTTACTGGCAGGTGTATTTTAAGTAGAAGAGTAAAGGGGATTTCACCTGGAAACATACATGGGCCCAGTGCTCATCAGACCTGGAAAGTCAAGATGGGAAATTTGGCTTTCACCCATCATTCAGATGGTATTGTGGTCATGTTGGTGGACAGCACAGAGATGGTGGTGGGTTTACTGAGGTCCTCTTTATCCGAGAATGCCTTTCACGCTATACTGGGCAGAGCAAGCGTGGTAACAGGGAATGGAAGCGAAAGATGGATGAAGAGGTTGTATCTGAGCGTCTAGATCCTATCAGTCCATTTAACGATTCATGAACGTATATGCATATTCAGTGGAAAAGGTTCCATCTAGATAAGATGGTCAAACCATTAGCAGAGATTGTGAGCTGGGGAGAGCTGCAGACATGCTTGATGGTTAACGATGGGCAAAGACAATTATGTTTGTTGGCAAGGAAGAGGGTGCGATGCTTAAACCACATGTCCGTAGAGCCTGATGCTGAGCCCATGTTGGATGAAAAAGCATTGGTAATTGGCCAGTTACGAGTACTGAGAAAAATAAACAGCGGTCCTTAGGAGAATGCAGGGTAGCATGGAGAACAGGTCATGGGATAACGGCTTCATTTTCTTTTCTTTCTTCATTTCCATCTTCTCTTTTTCTTTTGGGTGGGAGGTGAAGTGATAATTATCTCAGTAACATGCTTGACAAAGTATGTGCTCTTAACGATGTCCTTGTGGACAAGATGGGGTGTGCTCAGTGACCGCGGGGCCTGGTGGGTGGAGGAGCACCTGTGGACGGCCACGAGGTGCTGATGAGGAGGTAGGGAGCTACTTCTCCCTGCTCCAGGGGCTGTGCGCTGCCCCCTGCCTTGTTTTGCTGACTCTGGCATCAGTGAATGAATGATAACCTGGAAGGTGCACTTACCTCTTCCAAGATGGTATGAAAACAGAATGGATTGCAAATATTTGGGATGAAAAATTGAGGGTGGGCCCAAAACGTTTTAAATAGGATTGAACAAGGGACGTAGACCAGCAAGATGTAGTTCAAGACATGTGTTTTTATAGTCCTACCGTGGGTGCTAAAAGCCACTTGCAGATTTTTAGGATTGAATGAGTGTAGTTTAGGAGTAATTCATGAGATGCTTTGGCATTCTGTGGATGATATGGAATCAACAGGAGTTGTATGAAGCTGTCATGTTCTTAGACGGTGTGGTTAGAGGTATAACTAAGAGAATGGAAGTCTTGTTGTCACATGACCCTGGATGATGCACCCAGCACTGATTATCGTGTGCAGCTCTGAGCACCCTGTGTAAGTGGCACTTTGGGCTCCCTAGTGTGTGTGGTTAGGTGTTGGGAGTTTTTAAAAGCTGTTCCAGCTGAGGAGAATCTGAGCTCCTTAACTGGGAGAATAGGTTTTCACCCTAGTGGTGGGGGGTGCTACTTGGAAGATTATTAAGCATGAGATAGGCTATGAGCCTAGAAAATCATTAACCTCCTTTTGGACCGAGGACTTAGTTAATGGATTATTTTCCAGGATAAGTTGCCATTTACTGCTAAGGCCATTGTTTGTAACTTTTGACAGCCCTGAATGTGAAGCATATGAAAGCTACACGCCTCACCCTGGGAAAATGCACCTTAAGTGGGGCGGGGTCGGCACAGTTGGTTGACATAATTGCATTTTTTGTTTAATCACACACTCCTGTGTTATAGGTCTGGATTTTTACGATCATGTTTATGCTGGGGTGGGAGGGATGTTTATCTCAGTAGAGTACCCTGGAGTGAAATCCAGATCCAGAAAAAACCTCTTGCCCGTGTAGATTCTGTAACTGTCTTGCGGTGAAACAGTGGCGCTCGAGGGGGGAGGAGTGAAGCTGGGCAAGAAGGGAAGGAAACAGGAAACATTACCTCCTGTATCTAATTGTGCCTTTTATAATTGAAGAAGGTTTTAAAATTTGCTTTTCCTGTCTTGTGTGAGCTTCCTATCCTTTTTTGGTTTCTGGTTTTGCTTTTCTCTCCTTGTTCTCATGGTAGTGACTCCTCCTTTTATTCTTCCCTGTGATCTGTATAATTTCACCAATAGGCAGCTTTTCTTTTACAGCTTCCACTTTCTGCATGGATTTTACTTTCCTGCCTCCATCCCTGCTCTGTCACAGCTTAGCTGTGTGACTTTGGAAATGTTACCCTCTCTGTGTTTTCATTTCCTTACCTGGAGAGAGAGAAAAAAAAAAGCAAGGAGATGTGAAGATCTGTTTCTGGAGGCCATTACAAATATTAAATAGTTTAACTTAAATTAAAATTAAATTAAATTAAAGTAATTGCAATTTAAAACTTAAAATTTACAAACATGTATTAGTGCTGAGAATAATACTCGGCCCCTAGAAGGTTCTAGCTTTCCATCCTCTTTCCAATGAGCAATGTTTACTGTTTACTGACAGAGAACATCTGTTATGTAATTCTTAAATATTAAGGTACAACTCTTTCTAGCAAGATTTTACACCTGCTTGTCACTCTCTAGCACTCACATTGTGGATTGCAGTGTCTGAATGCTCCGGTTTGGTTTGTCACTGCTGAGAAGAATGCATTTATTTCCTTCTGCCAGACTCGATATTTCAAACCCAAGAGGGCTCTTGGCTTCATGCTTATAATTCTGCCCACAGAGAATTAGAGATGCTTACTTTGCCTGGTTGGCTCACATTTATGGAATGTCTTGCTCTCCATGACTTTCCAGGACGCCCATTTCCCGACTCAGAGAGCACGGTGTTCTTTTAAACTGCTGTCTTAATGATTTGCCTACATGCTTTTTGTATTTCTGCCCAGAGGTACAAGGAAAGCACCTTGAAAACTGAATAATGAAAGAAATATGGATGCTTTGAGACTCCCCTCTGTATCAGGGAATGGAGGCTGGGATCAGAGTGTCAGCACCTTGGTTAGGCTTGAGGCTGGACCTGGGGGTACCACTGGCCTACTGAAGACAGGCCTGGAAGAAGGCAGAGAAGGAGAAAAAGAAAGCAGGAGACAGGGCTGAAGGGGGTGGGAGGATGAGGAGCTGAGTGCAACAGGGACAGAATGGAAGTGTGGCATATCAGGGAGGTGAAAGCGCAAACCTGTGCACAGGCGTGTGTATTTGGACAGGATTCTACGGACATGGGGCAAGGAATGGAAAGACCTAGATCAGGATGTCACTGTGCCTTGTGTGGGGGGCAGGGGAGGAGGAAGAAGGGGGAAAAAGAATAACTGACCAAAACCCAGCTTATAGGAAACGATGTCATTTATGGAAAATGCACATGCTTATGTACAGACGCAAACAAATGAAAGGAAAAGAGAGCTCCATGAGCTGAGTTCTTAGGGGTGCCCATGGGAGGCTGTCAAGTGAAAAGTTAAGTTGGGAAGATGGGGGCTGGGACGGAGAGGAGTGTGAGGGTAGCTGCAAGTTATTGGTGATTTTTCAGTCCTTTGGTTTTCTTGTTTATTATGTTATTTTGTTTTATAATAGATACAAATGTACGTATATGTAGATATACATATATGGTATATATACACGTGTACATGTTTAGTATATGTACAAATATACATGTATGTGTGGATATATACACACACACATATACTCTTTTGAATGTGTGAAGTAGCATATGAAACAATGATGAAGGGAAGACAGCTGGGTTGCCACGTAACCTATTTTGGTAGAAATGTAACAGTCTCCCGTGTAATGTGCGTGTGCACTCGTGCATGTTTGCACGAAGCAGAGGAAGGTGTGGAAGGCAGCTGTTCACTTTGATTCTCCCCTGGGGGATTGGGTACGAGGCAGAACCTTGTTACTTTTAAAGTCTCCCATCCCCAGGGCCTAATGAATGCATTCATAGTAGTGGATAAAACAATGTTAGCCTTGAGTGGTTTACTGATGATCTGTGAGGCTACTTTGGTAGAAATTTAAATACGTTATTAGAGTTTAATCTCTGTCAGGGCAGAAATAACATTGATCTTCATCATTCATCTTGTCATGGATTCATTCACTCATGCCAAGAGTACATATTAAGTTCCATATAGATAGATAGATAGATAGATAGATGTGCCAGGTATTTAACAATATTTTCTTTGATGCCTAGCACATTTGGAGTTTTCTTTTTTAAGTAAAAATATAGGGTTTTTTAAAGTTCATCATAGAAGGACCTGATCTAGTGGATCAGGAAGGCTTCCTGGAGGAAGTGGCATTTAAGCTGCAAACTGAAGACTAAACGGGAGTTTGTTGGGTGAGGTCAGGGGAGGATTCCATATTCCATGCAGATGGAAGGGTATGTGCAAAGGCCCTGAAGCAGGGAGAAAGGAACATGGTAACGTGAGGAATGAGGAGTGTGGCTCCAGCCTAGGAAAGAAAAGGATGAGAGGAAATGAGGCTAGAAAGGTATGTAGGGGCTGGATCATCCAGGACTCGCAGGCTACTAGAATTTCCTCCAACTTTTTATCTTGAAAAGTGTCAAACCTATGTAAAAGTTGCAGGTGTAGTCGAGTGGATCACCTAGATTTTCAGATTGCTAACATTTTTCCATGTTTGTGTGCTCTCTCTCTCTCTTTCACACACACACATACACACACACACACACATATTTTTCTCTTTGCTGACTGTTTGAGAGTAAGTTACAGACAGCATGTCATGTTAAAAAGCATGTCATGTTTAATATCATGTATCTTCCAGGAACACAGATTATCTCTGGTATAATTGTGATACTGTTACACATCCAAGAAAGTTAACATTGATAAAATACCTTTACCCAATAGATTGTCCGTATTTAAGTCTTGAATTGTCCCAATGTTCTCTGGTAACTTTTTTAAAAATCCAGGATCCAGTCAAGGATCATGGTTTGTGTGCAGATATCCATTGGTGTTTTGGGGGGCAAGTTTAGCCCAGCTATTGTGTAGAATGCCCATCAATTTTAATTTGCCTGATTATTTCCTCATGATTAAACTCAGGCTGAACATTTACAGCAGGGATACTCTCATAGGGGATGTGAGGCCTGAGAACTACCTAACATCAGGAGCACGTGATAGCACTTTCCATAATGATGATGTTAAATTTGATGGTGTCTACCAGCTTTCTCCATTGTACAGATGAAATTTTCCTTTCTAAGAAATAAAATAATCCGGAGGGTGGTGCTTTAAGATTCTGTAAATATCCTGTTCCCCAACAATTTTGCACTCAGTGATTTTAGCAACTATTGGCACCCCTCATCCAAGATAATTATTACTCTGGTGAATACAAAGTGGTGATTTTTCTAATTGTCTAATTTTTTGTATATTAGTTGGTATTCTGTGAAGAAGAGCCTTCCTTTCTCCTCCACTCTTTTTAATCAGTATCAATATGAACTTGTGAATTTTTAAAATACAAATTTAAGATTTAATATGTATTTATAATCCACTTCTAACATTAATTGTTTTTTTTTTTTTTTTTTTTTGTGGTACGCGGGCCTCTCACTGTTGCGGCCTCTCCCATTGCGGAGCACAGGCTCCGGACGCGCAGGCTCAGCAGCTATGGCTCACAGACCCAGCCACTCTGAGGCATGTGGGATCCTCCTGGACCGGGGCACGAACCCGTGTCCCCTGCATCGGCAGGAAGACTCCCAACCACTGCGCCACCAGGGAAGCCCTACATTAATCGTTTTGATGTTACAGTTTCCCATATTTGGCCAGCAGGAGCCCCTGTCTAAAAGGCTTTTGAGAAATAGTTCCTGGATTGAGTGAATGAAGTAGTAGTAGGAAAGTGAGGAATAAATCTGTGTTTACCATGCTTCTTTTTTCTCCCGAGACTCTATATCTGTCAATCTAGCGCGCTTTTCTTTTTATTTCTCTCTAGGTCTCGTGGGCTAATTGGCTCTCGTTCAGCTGGAACCTAACAGATAAGTCATCCTGCTGTGTCAAGACAATGCCCAGTTTTAAAACTGCTCTGAAAATGATGAAGGCAGGATCGCCCAGTGATGCTGTCAGGGGGCAACAAGCAGCTTGAGAATTCCCTGTTCACCAGGTAGCAGCTTGAAGGAAGCCACTTTCCATTAAGGAGGACTGCATGGCAGGCAGCCCCCACTGAAGGCTGGAAAATGAGTGTCCCAGTGGCTCCTAAGAAATCATGTTACCCTGAGTTACGGGACAACAGAAATGGAGTGAAAAACAATAATGAGAGCGTCCTAAGTCTGGGAGACACGAATGCCAACCCCATCACGTTGGAGGTCAGCTCCTCTCCCGATGAGCCTGTGACATGTGCCCTGACAGATGAAATTGGAAGTGCAAATTCAAGGGGGCCAGAAAGTAGCACCCGTGTCCAGAAGGAGTTTCACCCCCTTCAGGGCTTTTCGAAGGCATCTCAGGTTGGCCCTGCCAGCCTGAAGGATTTTAAATTTTCTCCGATGGCTCAGAGAGAACGGAATGAAGAGCCCATGCTGGAGAGAGGCACAGATCCCCTGCAGGCCCCTCGGGGTCTTCAGGGACAATGTCAACCAAGTTGGAGGACTGTCACAGGTGAGGCCAGCCCAGAGGTTTCGGCTCAGAGGGAGGTTGACATTCCCCGGCATGTTCCCAAGGATAAGTTGGCCAAGACCCTTGACAATGCGGAATTGAGGAGGCATTCTTTGGAGAGAGCCAGCAGCTCTGCTGTAGCAGTGGACATGCTTACCGAGGAGTGGGCTGGGGGCCTGGCCTGGCCGCTTCCACAGCCTGCAGTGCTGGGGTCCCCAGAAGCCCCCCGTCCGGTACCCAGTGGTGGGGAGGGGCCGCAGAAGATGGGGGCAGCCCCTTCTCCGGGGCTGGCTTGTCTTCCAGCTGATGGTCCCTCAGAGGGAAGGAGCTCACGTCATCCTAAACCATCTACCTCAGTAATCAAGGAGACCACCCCCTTAGAGACCCAGCCGGATGGGGGACAGGTACCCAAAGTTAGCACCCAGAGCACAGAGCCTTCTGCCCACCCAGAGTGCGCTCCCAGCCCCTCTTCAGCCTCGAAAGACGCCCTGAGGAAGCCAGAAGCACAGTCAGGTCAGGGGAAGCCCGAGCCCAAGATGGAGCTGAAACTTGTCCAGCTCAGGGCCGTGCAGGAGTTCCCATCCACCCAGGCAGAGGGGCTGGGATGTCCTCAGGAGGATGGCGTGTCATCCCTAGGGAGAAGGGAGCCGTGTACAGAGGAAGCACAGCAAGAAGTCTTGGCTGCTGCACACAGCGGTCCCCACCCGCCGGGTATGGGAAGAGGCAGGGGCGAGCAGGAAAAGAGAGGTGAGGGGGGGTCTCTCCATACCACCCCCAAGCCGAGCCCCACTTCCTCGGGAGCTGCTGAGCATCAGCCCACGGGCAGAAGTTCACCAAGTGCAGCTAGGAAACCGGGTGAAGCCCCATCCAGCAGCGTTTCACCCAGGGATGGTCACGTCGCTTTTGTTCCTGGTGATTCGACTGACAGCAGGCCCTCAGGTGCCAGTGAGGAGAGAGGGGTCCTGGGCGGTGGGAATGGGGATGGTGCTACGGTTTTTAATTCAGATCGTTCTGTTGGAGAGAGCGGAACTGGGGTCCCTGAGCCCCCCGACCCTCCAAGCAGCAGCTCAGAAGCCGGGGAAAGCACAGAGATCGCTACATCTGTTGCTGAGACTAGGAACCGTCTAGAGACTGCAGTGAAGACTGAAAGCACCCCCCAGGCAAGAGCAGATTCTCTTCCCGGAGTCCCAGCGCCCCTCCACCCAGAGGCAACTGTGAATGTGGCCCGCCAGCCCGTGCAACCCAGCAGCCGCTTTCCGGACTTGGGCACCTTGAATGTGGACACAGGGGTCCCCCCGGCTGCCCCGCCTTCTGCCAACAGCTCCAGGTTGTCACACGCTTCCCTGAAAGTGCCTGACAAGAACCCCTGCCCTGGTGGGATCCCCAAGCCTGGCCTCACCCGTCCCGAGGACACACCTGCCTCACAGGAGGGAACGGAGGGTCCCCAGGTTGAAAAGGCGGAAGAAAGGGCGGATCCCCGGCCCATTGTTATGCCCAAGCCCAAGCATGTGAGGCCCAAGATCATCACCTACATCCGGAGGAGCCCTCAGGCCCTTGGCCAGGTGGACGCGTCTCTGGTTCCCGTGGGGCTACCTTATGCCCCGCCCTCGTGTAATGTGCCTCTCCCCAAAGAGGAGAAGGCGGCAGGTGGAGACCTGAAGCCGGCCGCCAGCCTGTACGACAAGTTCAAGCCAGACCTGCAGAGGCCCCGGGTGTTCAGCTCCGGACTGGTGGTGTCTGGGATCAAGCCCCCGGGACACCCCTTCAGTCAAATGAGTGAAAAGTTTTTACAGGAGGTAAGAGAATGTCACTGTGATACGGTGTATAAGTTGAACATCCTAAAGTTTGTTGTGTATTTTCGATGAATTGTGAAAACAGAATTTCCTCTCTTAGCAAATTGCAGATTCTGATGGATGCACTTGTACAGAAATGGATGATTTTAGCTAGAGGAGGTCATAGGCAAATGGACACTTTCAATTAGAAGAGTTTGATGATCAGAATGAGATAGAGCTAACGTCTGAAGAGAGTCACTTAAATTCCACCTGACATAATACGTAAAAATTAGATAAGTATGCATTTAAATTGGCTTCCTTGTTTAAATAAGTGAGCATAATTCTTCTATAAACTAGGGCAATGGAAAAAAATCCAAAATAAATATATTGTTCAAATTAGTCCGACTTCATCCTCTGAGGGGGAGTATATATTTCCCTTATGGGAGAATCTTGTTTTCGTCCATGTCAGGAGCACAGTGAGTACAAAATAATGTGTTAGGCATGGGCTCTGTTTTAAGTCAAAACAATAATTACAACTAGCATTTAGTTGAGTGTCTACTATGCATTGGGCCCACATAACATCACACTTACTCTTTGCCCGTCTTCACTACTCCTTACAGTGATTCTCTGGAGGGCGGGATTGTGGTTCTTTTCATTGTCCAGATGAGGAAGCAGACTTGGAGAGCTCTGAGTCACTCATCCAAGGCAACAAAACAAGGACAGCATTGAGATGCTCACCCAGACCTGCCCAGTCTCCTCACTCTGTGGCCCCTCTCAGTACTGGGGTGCTATGGCGAGTTGTGCTCCCAGAGCTCAGAAAGAAGGTTTTCTCTGGATGCAGTCTCATGGCAGCCAGTGATCAATTAAGAGGAAAGCAGCATCAGATCATTTCTCTCCCTGACACCCTCCACGTCTGCTCAGGCCACTCAGAACACGGGCTGGAGCCTATAGGATGCTCAGCTGTTAGGATGCACTCGATCTGGCTCCTTTGCTTCCTGACCACCTCGCCTTCCTTCGCTCCCTCTCTCCCTCTGCTACCTCAGGGCCTTTGCACTTCCCTCTGCTCAGAATATTTTTCTCCCAGATATCTGAATGTCTTTCTCCTTCACGTTCTTTAGGTCTCTGTTCAATGATCACTTCATTGGAGTCTTTCTTTTGTAACAGTTCGTTAAATAAAGTAATTTTGTACCCTCCCCCCCGAAACAAAAAGATACCCTAGATTTTTCTCTGCAAAACACAACTGTGAAAGAAACTTTATTTGCAGATGTAGGCAAAAATGCTGTTACTGTTCTATCTCTTTGACCCTTCTTAATTTTTTTATGTATGTTTCCTTTCTTTGTTGCTTCCACTCTCTCCATAAAATACACAGTGATGTCTACTATTAGATGCACATCCCCCCCAAATATTCTCTATTCTTAATCCTGTAGAAGCCACCCGAAGTTTCCAGGAAGTGGGATAGTATGAGTGTTTGTGCAGCTTTAGTAGTGCCGAGGGGTTTGGGGAGACCCCGTTGGTGTGGGGACAGCAGTGCCACTGTGCACCAACGGCTCTGAGGACCACTTCCTGCTGTAATCAGAGCATTCGAGGCCCAGGTCCTTTCCTCAGGCTACAGGGTAGAGCAGAGAAGCGCCAGGGGTTGTGCTGGGCTCATTTCTGCGGTAGTCTCTAATCACAAGTGGAGAATGGGCTGGCCTTTGCCCTTTGCTCCTGTAGCTGTGACTTGGTGTAACCCAGAGAGTCCCCCTCCTGTGTTCAGCCCCCGGAAGTGGCTCTGAAGGTCATCGTGGGTCTAGTCATGCCAGGAGGATAATGTACGCTGACTTGTTTAGGCTGCTTTCTGCTCTCAGCTATCATGAGGCCTCTGGGACACTCCCTCCTATTGACATCTTGGGGGAATCCTTTTTTTAAAAAAAATTAATTAATTAATTAAGTTAGTTTGGGCTGTGTTGGGTCTTCGTTTCTGTGCAAGGGCTTTCTCTAGTTGCAGCGAGCGGGGGCCCCTCTTCATCGCGGTGCGCGGGCCTCTCACTATCGCGGCCTCTCTTGTTGCGGAGAGACGCGCAGGCTCCAGACGCGCAGGCTCAGTAGTTGTGGCTCACGGGCCTAGCTGCTCCGCGGCATGTGGGATCTTCCCAGGTCAGGGCTCGAACCCGTGTCCCCTGCATTGACAGGCGGATTCTCAACCACTGCGCCACCAGGGAAGCCCTGGAATCCTTTTAATTGCTGGTGTAAGTGGGGGGAAGGGAACAAGAGTGAGAGGACCCAGTGAGGTTGTGTGCTTACAGCATACAGGTGTGTGATTAGGGCTGAACCCTGCTGCTCCTCCCTGGTACCGCCTCATCACTGTAGGACACTGTGCCTGTCAGAGCTCTCCAGAGAAACAGATTGTATATACAGGTGTGTATATGTATGTATGTATGTATGTATCTTTCTGCCTGTTGAGACTTTAAGGAATTGGTGCATGCAGTTGTGGAGACTGGCACCTCCAAAATATGCAGGGTGGGCTGGCAGGCTGGAGGCCTAGGGGAGCGTTGAGGCTGCAGTTTCAATTCAAAAGCCATCTGCTGGGAGGTTTCCCTCTTCAAGGGAGGTCTTTTTCTATTAAGGCCTTCAGCTGATTGGATGAGGCCCACCCACATGATGAAGAGTAATCTCCTTTATTCAGGGTCTACTGAATTAAATGTTGATCTCATCTGAAACACAGCACTAGAGAAACATCTAGGATAATCTTTAACCACATATCTGGGTGATGTGGGCTATCACGTTGACAAAATGAGCCGTCACAAGCCCTCTCCTTGCACTAGCTTCTCAGTGAAGCCTCTGCATTTGCCCCATTGTCTCCCCAGCCTGCCGTCCCCTGAGAACAGGACAGGGCAGATAGGAAGAGGGACAGTCCAGTAAGAACTTAGTTGCTTGTGGTGTGTGCCTTGATGGATTTTAGGAGTTTGTTTGAAATCACAAGGATTCTTTAGTTTCAGAATTATTTCTGTAAAACTACTTCATTAGAGAAAGAGGAAAAAAACCCATTTGGGGTTAATCTCTCTGTGTTTATGATGGTACGGTGATACCTGCTGTGTTCTGTCAATAAAGATGAAAGAAAAGAGTGTGAAGCTTTTTGTAGACTCTCCTGTTTTATTAAAAATGCATAGATTAGGCATCTAAGGAGTACTTTTCACCTTTTCAAAAAATTTGTTATCTTACCAGAGACAAATTACCCAACAAAATGGCAGGCATTGAGGTTCCTGAAATTGTTAAGGTCATATTCAAATGATGGAATGATGGATTTTGACCCCTGAAACCTATACAGTTGGAAAGAACAGAATAATTACTGAGATAAGACATTGCAATCCTAAAAACCTGACAGATGTAGGTTAGAAATGATAATAATTTCTTCATGGGAGCACCTGATAAAAGCAATGAGCAATGACACCAAACATTTAGACACTAAAATAAAAAAAATTGAGCAAATATGAGTATAATCGAAAAACCAAAGATTGACATTAAGAAAGTAAGTAGAAAATGGTAAAAATTTTATCAGAGAGCAGATGTAGAATGTTCTTTCACAGGAATATAATTTGCTGGGGCCTGAATTCCATCTACATACTATAGCAATCATGCATATTTTACAATGTGATTATGATAAAACTTTTAAGGCCTCATCTTTTGTTTCAATAACGTCAATTTAACTTCGTATCTATTTCAACAGTAAAAGAGTATTAAATTAAGGGTTTATCTCTTCAGCAGCCTGGATCAAAGCTTTATAGCCCCTATTAAAGAATATTGTTAAATGCCTGTGATTCCTGGATAGAGGTTTGACACGTAAAATGTATTATGATTTAGAGCAGAGTTAGTTAACATCTATGTCTTTTCATACATAGCCTCTGGCACTTTTTTTTTAACTTAAAGGAAATAAGATTATTTTGTTGTCTTTTTTTTTTTTTTTTTTTTTACTTTTAACATGAAGAAACACTGATACTATGAACAGGCTTTGTGAGTACAGAATTGCATATATAAAAGGTAGCCATCAATTGTATTCTAATCCAAACTGTTAATCACAGGCGATAGTAACATGCTGTTATGTTGTTAGATTCAGGAAAGAATGAAACATGATTCCTTTATTTAATAGATGTTTGTTGATTTCAGCTCTGTGCTAGACATTGTTCTAGGTGCTATGAATTCAGCAGTCAGCAAGACTCTGCCCCAAAACTTCCATTCTAGTGAAACTTGCTCAGACATTCCTGGAGGCAACACCTTACTAGGGAAGACAATCAGAGGTAATTCACAGTCTCTCATTTTTAATTATGTAAAAAGAATGTAGAAGCCTGAAAACACATCTTTCCATTAACCTCTCTATTCTTCCAAATAACCTTTTCCCCCTCATTAACAATGCATATTTTATTTCCTAAGTAGCCTAATAAAGACTTAACATAAATTGTTAAGGTTCATCAACTTACTGTAAGACTAGGTCACCAGGAAAACTGTGCCTTTTCTCCTTAGGAATAATGAGACTGTCACAGTTCCATGAACATGTGCTAAATTCTTTCCTTGCGTCATTGACATCTTTCGTTTACAGATTAACTACTTGCACAAATGCCAATGATTTTGTAGTGATCAAATTTAAAAATCTGATGGAGGGAATTCTTTTTCCTCCCAGCAAAATGTAGATTCATAGAGTATTAAAACCAGCATATACCTAAGGGATCATCCAGTTGTTGTCAACTTAGAGATGAAGACATTGGGCCCAGAGAAGGTAAGAGATGGGTGATGGAGCAGCTCAGCGGTTCCAGGGTGGTCGCTGTTGGAGCCTTGGTCTCCGGACCAGGCTCAGCACTCATCCTGTGATGTGCGGTTCTCTGACTGAGCTTCTTGTCATTTATCATAGGTTACAGAACGCCCTGGAAAAGAAGAATTTTGTTCTCCTCCCTATACTCACTACGAAGTTCCTCCAACTTTCTATCGATCGGCCATGCTCCTTAAGCCCCAGTTGGGATTGGGTGCAATGTCACGTTTACCATCTGCCAAGAGCAGGATCCTGATCGCGAGCCAGAGGTCTTCAGCGAGTGCCATTCACCCACCAGGAACCATAGCGGCAGCTGCCAGCCTCTACAGTTCTGACCCTGCAGGTAAACCAATGCCACAGGGACTGCTTTTTCCTGCTGTACTTTTAAATAGTAATCGCATAAAATGATGGTAACTGTCTAAGGTATGAATGCCTCTCCTTCTATTTTTTTTTTTCAATTTTTTTTTAAATTTTTTGCTTTATAACAAATTTAGTCAGTTATACATATACATATGTTTCCATATCCCCTCCCTTTTGCATCTCCCTCCCACCCTCCCTATCCCACCCCTCCAGGCGGTCACAAAGCACCGAGCTGATCTCCCTGTGCTCTGCGGCTGCTTCCCACTAGCTATCTACCTTACGTTTGGTAGTGTATATATGTCCATGGTGCTCTTTCACTTTGTCACAGCTTACCCTTCCCCCTCCCCATATCCTCAAGTCCATTCTCTAGTAGGTCTGTGTCTTTATTCCTGTCTTACCCCTATGTTCTTCATGACATTTTTTTCCTTAAATTCCATATATATGTGTTAGCATACAGTATTTGTCTTTCTCTTTCTGACTTACTTCACTCTGTATGACAGACTCTAGGTCTATCCACCTCATTACAAATAGCTCAATTTCATTTCTTTTTATGGTGGAGTAATATTCCATTGTATATATGTGCCACATCTTCTTTATCCATTCATCTGATGATGGACACTTAGGTTGTTTCCATCTCCGGGCTATTGTAAATAGGGCTGCTATGAACATTTTGGTACATGTCTCTTTTTGAATTATGGTTTTCTCAGGGTATATGCCCAGTAGTGGGATTGCTGGGTCATATGGTAGTTCTATTTGTAGTTTTTTAAGGAACCTCCATACCGTTCTCCATAGCGGCTGTACCAATTCACATTCCCACCAGCAGTGCAAGAGTGTTCCCTTTTTTCCACACCCTCTCCAGCATTTATTGTTTCTAGATTTTTCGATGATGGCCATTCTGACTGGTGTGAGATGATATCTCATTGTAGTTTTGATGTGCATTTCTCTAATGAGTAAAGATGTTGAGCATCCTTTCATGTGTTTGTTGGCAGTCTGTATATCTTCTGTGGAGAAATGTCTATTTAGGTCTTCTGCCCATTTTTGGATTGGGTTGTTTGTTTTTTTGTTATTGAGCTGCATGAGCTGCTTATAAATTTTGGAGATTAATCCTTTGTCAGTTGCTTCATTTGCAAATATTTTCTCACATTCTGAGGGTTGTCTTTTGGTCTTGTTTATGGTTTCCTTTGCTGTGCAAAAGCTTTTAAGTTTCATTAGGTCCCATGTGTTTATTTTTGTCTTTATTTCCATTTCTCTAGGAGGTGGGTCAAAAAGGATCTTGCTGTGATTTATGTCATAGAGTGTTCTGCTTATGTTTTCCTCTAAGAGTTTGATAGTGTCTGGCCTTACATTTAGGTCTTTAATCCATTTTGAGCTTATTTTTGTGTATGGTGTTAGGGAGTGATCTAATCTCATACTTTTACATGTCCCTATCCAGTTTTCCCAGCACCACTTATTGAAGAGACTGTCCTTTCTCCACTGTACATTCCTGCCTCCTTTATCAAAGATAAGGTGACCATATGTCCGTGGGTTTAACTCTGGGCTTTCTATCCTGTTCCATTGATCTATCTTTCTGTTTTTGTGCCAGTACCATACTGTCTTGATTACTGTAGCTTTGTAGTATAGTCTGAAGTCAGGGAGCCTGATTCCTCCAGCTCCATTTTTCGTTCTCAAGATTGCTTTGGCTCTTCGGGGTCTTTTGTGTTTCCATACAAATTGTGAAATTTTTTGTTCTAGTTCTGTGAAAAATGCCAGTGGTAGTTTGATAGGGATTGCATTGAATCTGTAGATTGCTTTGGGTAGTAGAGTCATTTTCACAATGTTGATTCTTCCAATCCAAGAACATGATACATCTCTCCATCTATTTGTATCATCTTTAATTTCTTTCATCAGTGTCTTATAATTTTCTGCATACAGGTCTTTTGTCTCCTTAGGTAGGTTTATTCCTAGATATTTTATTCTTTTTGTTGCAATGGTAAATGGGAGTGTTTCCTTGATTTCACTTTCAGATTTTTCATCATTAGTATATAGGAATGCCAGAGATTTCTGTGCATTAATTTTGTATCCTGCAACTTTACCAAATTCATTGATTAGCTCTAGTAGTTTTCTGGTAGCATCTTTAGATTCTCTATGTATAGTATCATGTCATCTGCAAACAGTGACAGCTTTACTTCTTCTTTTCCAATTTGGATTCCTTGTATTTCCTTTTCTTCTCTGATTGCTGTGGCTAAAACTTCCAAAACTATGTTGAATAAGAGTGGTGAGAGTGGGCAACCTTGTCTTGTTCCTGATCTTAGTGGAAATGGTTTCAGTTTTTCACCATTGAGGACGATGTTTGCTGTGGGTTTGTCATATATGGCCTTTATTATGTTGAGGAAAGTTCCCTCTATGCCTACTTTCTGCAGGGTTTTTATCATAAATGGGTGTTGAATTTTGTTGAAAGCTTTCTCTGCATCTATTGAGATGATCATATGGTTTTTCTCCTTCAATTTGTTAATATGGTGTATCACGTTGATTGATTTGCGTATATTGAAGAATCCTTGCATTCCCGGAATAAACCCCACTTGATCATGGTGTATGATCCTTTTAATGTGCTGTTGGATTCTGTTTGCTAGTATTTTGTTGAGGATTTTTGCATCTATGTTCATCAGTGATATTGGCCTGTAGTTTTCTTTCTTTGTGACATCCTTGTCTGGTTTTGGTATCAAGGTGATGGTGGCCTCGTAGAATGAGTTTGGGAGTGTTCCTCCCTCTGCTATATTTTGGAAGAGTTTCAGAAGGATAGGTGTTAGCTCTTCTCTAAATGCTTGATAGAATTTGCCTGTGAAGCCATCTGGTCCTGGGCTTTTGTTTGTTGGAAGATTTTTTATCACAGTTTCAATTTCAGTGCTTGTGATTGGTGTATTCATATTTTCTATTTCTTCCTGATTCAGTCTTGGCAGGTTGTGCATTTCTAAGAATTTGTCCATTTCTTCCAGGTTGTCCATTTTATTGGCATAGAGTTGCTTATAGTAATCTCTCATGATCTTTTGTATTTCTGCAGTGTCAGTTGTTACTTCTCCTTTTTCATTTCTAATTCTATTGATTTGAGTCTTCTCCCTTTTTTTCTTGATGAGTCTGGCTAATGGTTTATCAATTATGTTTATCTTCTCAAAGAACCAGCTTTTAGTTTTATTGATCTTTGCTATCGTTTCCTTCATTTCTTTTTCATTTATTTCTGATCTGATCTTTATGATTTCTTTCCTTCTGCTAACTTTGGGATGTTTTTGTTCTTCTGTCTCTAATTGCTTTAGGTGCAAGGTTAGGTTGTTTATTCGAGATGTTTCCTGTTCCTTAAGGTGGGATTGTATTGCTATAAACTTCCCTCTTAGAACTGCTTTTGCTGCATCCCATAGGTTTTGGGTCGTCGTGTCTCCATTGTCATTTGTTTCTAGGTATTTTTTAATTTCCTCTTTGATTTCTTCAGTGATCACTTCGTTATTAAATAGTGTATTGTTTAGCCTCCATGTGTTTGTATTTTTTACAGCTCTTTTCCTGTAATTGATATCTAGTCTCATAGCATTGTGGTCGGAAAAGATACTTGATACAATTTCAATTTTCTTAAATTTACCAAGGCTTGATTTGTGACCCAAGATATGATCTATCCTGGAGAATGTTCCATGAGCACTTGAGAAAAATGTGTATTCTGTTGTTTTTGGATGGAGTGTCCTATAAATATCAATTAAGTCCATCTTGTTTAATGTATCATTTAAAGCTTGTGTTTCCTTATTTATTTTCATTTTGGATGATCTGTCCATTGGTGAAAGTGGGGTGTTAAAGTCCCCTACTATGATTGTGTTACTGTCATTTTCTCCTTTTATGGCTGTTAGTATTTGCCTTATGTATTGAGGTGCTCCTATGTTGGGTGCATAAATATTTACAATTGTTATATCTTCTTCTTGGATCGATCCCTTGATCATTATGTAGTGTCCTTCTTTGTCTCTTCTAGTAGTCTTTATTTTAAAGTCTATTTTGTCTGATACGAGAATTGCTACTCCAGCTTTCTTTTGGTTTCCAGTTGCATGGAATATCTTTTTCCATCCCCTTACTTTCAGTCTGTATGTGTCTCTAGGTCTGAAGTGGGTCTCTTGTAGACAGCATATATATGGGTCTTGTTTTTGTATCCATTCAGCCAATCTGTATCTTTTGGTGGGAGCATTTAGTCCATTTACATTTAAGGAAATTATTGATATGTATGTTCCTATTCCCATTTTCTTAATTGTTTTGGGTTCATTATTGTAGGTCTTTTCCTTCTGTTGTGTTTCTTGCCTAGAGAAGTTCCTTTAGCATTTGTTGTAAAGCTGGTTTGGTGGTGCTGAACTCTCTCAGCTTTTGCTTGTCTGTAAAGGTTTTAATTTCTCCATCAAATCTGAATGAGATCCTTGCTGGGTAGAGAAATCTTGGTTGCAGGTTTTTCTCCTTCATCACTTTAATTATGTCCTGCCACTCCCTTCTGGCTTGTAGAGTTTCTGCTGAGAGATCAGCTGTTATCCTGATGTGGATTCCCTTGTGTGTTATTTGTTGTTTTTGCCTTGCTGCTTTTAATATGATTTCTTTGTGTTTAATTTTTGACAGTTTGATTAATATGTGTCTTGGCGTATTTCTCCTTGGATTTATTCTGTATGGGACTCTCTGTGCCTCCTGGACTTGATTAACTATTTCCTTTCCCATATTAGGGAAGTTTTCAACTATAATCTCTTCTAATATTTTCTCAGTCCCTTTCTTTTTCTCTTCTTCTTCTGGAACCCCTATAATTCGAATGTTGGTGCGTTTAATGTTGTCCCAGAGGTCTCTGAGACTGTCCTCTGTTCTTTTCATTCTTTTTTCTTTATTTTGCTCTGCAGCAGTTATTTCCACTATTTTATCTTCCACCTCACTTATCCGTTCTTCTGCCTCAGTTATTCTGCTATTGATCCCATCTAGAGTATTTTTTATTTCATGTATTGTGTTTTTAATCGATGCCTGATTCATCTTTAGTTCTTCTAGGTCCTTGTTAACTGTTTCTTGCATTTTGTCTATTCTATTTCCAAGATTTTGGATCTTGGAAATAGAATCTTGGATCATCTTTACCATCATTATTCTGAATTCTTTTTCAGGTAGACTGCCTATTACCTCTTCATTTGTTAGATCTGGTGGGTTTTTATCTTGCTCCTTCTCCTGCTGTGTGTTTTTCTGTCTTCTCATTTTGCTTATGTTACTGTGTTTGGGGTCTCCTTTTTGCAGGCTGCAGGTTCGTAGTTCCCGTTGTTTTTGGTGTCTGTCCCCAGTGGCTAAGGTTGGTTCAGTGGGTTGTGTAGGCTTCCTGGTGGAGGGGACTAGTGCCTGTGTTCTGGTGGATGAGGCTGGATCTTGTCTTTCTGGTGGGCAGGTCCACGTCTGGTGGTGTGTTTTGGGGTGTCTGCGGAGTTTTTATGATTTTAGGCCACCTCTCTGCTAATGCGTGGCGTTGTGTTCCTGTCTTGCTAGTTGTTTGGATTAGGGTGTCCAGCACTGTAACTTGCTGGTCGTTGAGTGAAGCTGGGTGCTGGTGTTGAGATGGAGATCTCTGGAAGATTTTTGCCGTTTGATACTATGTGGAGCTGGGAGGTCTCTTGTGGACCAGTGTCCTGAAGTTGGCTCTCCCACCTCAGAGGCACAGCACTGACTCCTGGCTCCTCAATTTGGGATGATGTGTTGTCTATTCATGTATTCCACAGATGCAGGGTACATCAAGTTGATTGTGGAGCTTTAATCCGCTGCTTCTGAGGCTGCTGGGAGAGGTTTCCCTTTCTCTTCTTTGTTCTCACAGCTCCTGGGTCTCAGCTTTGGATTTGGCCCCGCCTCTGCATGTAGGTCGCCGGAGGGCGTCTGTTCTTCGCTCAGACAGGACAGGGTTAAAGGAGCAGCCTCTTCGGGGACTCTGGCTCACTCAGGCCGGGCGGGAGGGAGGGGCACGGAGTGCGGGGCGAGCCTGCAGCGGCAGAGGTCGGCGTGACGTTGCACCAGCCCGAGGCGCGCCGTGCGTTCTCCCAGGGAAGCCGCCCCTGGATCCCGGGACCCCGGCAGTGGCAGGCTGCACAGGCTCCCGGAAGGGCGGTGTGGACAGTGACCTGCGCTCGCATGCAGGCTTCTTGGCGGCGGCAGCAGCAGCCCCAGCGTCCCACGCCCGTCACTGGGCTCCGCGCTTTCAGTCGCGACTCGCACCCGTCTGTGGAGCCCCTTTAAGCAGCGCTCTTAATCCCCTCTCCTCGCGCACCAGGAAACCAAGAGGGAAGAAAAAGTCTCTTGCCTCTTCGGCAGCTCCAGAGTTTTCCCGGACTCCCTCCCGGCTAGCTGTGGCACATTAGCCCCCTTCAGGCTGAGTTCTCGCCGCCAGCCCCAGTCCTCTCCCTGCGCTCTGACCGAAGCCCGAGCCTCAGCTTCCAGCGCTGCGCGCCCCGGCGGGCGAGCAGACAAGCCTCTCGGGCTGGTGAGTGCCGCTCGGCACCGATCCTCTGTGTGGGGATCTCTCCGCTTTGCCCTACCCAGGTATGTGGGCAGTTTCTTGCCTTTTGGGAGGTCTGGGGTCTTCTGCCAGCGTTCAGTAGGTGTTCTGTAGGAGTTGTTCCACGTGTAGCTGTATTTCTGGTGTATCCGTGGGGAGGAAGGTGATCTCCGCGTCTTACTCTTCCGCCATCTTACCCGGAAGTCCGCCTCTCCTTCTTTAAAAGAGCCTTTTTTCTGTTCTTCCATCTGATTATAGATACAGACATTTGTCAAGACTCATCTATCTGCAACTGTCATTCTCCATGTCACCCTTAAAACGATGGCCCTTGTGACCACCACCTCATTTCTTGTAGTTTCTCCTGTACATCTAGTTTCTCTGATACATCCTATAGACTAGGGTTCGGAAAGGGCCAGATAGTAAATATTTTATGCCTTCTGGGCCATAACGGTCTGTATTGTAATTACGTAGCATGAAAGTAGCCATAGACAGTCCGTGAATGCGTGGGTGCAGCTGTGTTTCAACACAACTTATTTTACAAAAACAGATACAGGCACACCTTGGGTGTGCCTGCAGTTCCGGTTCCAGACCACTGCAATGGAGCAAATATTGCAATAAAGAGAGTCATACGAGTTTTTGGTTTCCCAGCGCATGTAAAAGTTATGTTCACGCTATACTGGAGTCTGTTAAGTTTGCCATAGCATTATGTCTACAAAAACAATGTATCTACCTTAATTAAAAAATACTTTATTTATGAAAAATCCTAACCATCGTCTGAGCCTTCAGCAAGTCGTGGTAGTAACATTAGAGATGACTGATCACAGATTGGTATAACAAGCATAATAATAACTTAAAAGTTTGAAATATAGTGAGAATTACCAAAATGTGACACCAGAAACACAACGTGAGCAATTGCTGTTGGAAAAATGGTGCCGACCATTTTAGTCTAATGGATGAAATAGACAATAAAAAGATAAATGCATAATTGGAAATTGTGATAAGTGTTAGGAAAGCAAGAAGCACAGTGTTTTGAGAAATTGCAGCCAGAAGAGTGCTGTATGTGTGGGACAGAGGTGCTTTAGGGGCAGCCTGTCTGAGGAAGTGGGAAGAATGCATGGGGAGTAATACCAGAAGTTACTCACGGAAGTTGGGTTCTGCTTATTCTACACTGTCTTCAGTAATGTTACAATTTGAATCTTTGTACTTATTTGTCTTCTTTCATATTGTTTTCTCAGAATAGATTATTTGAAGTTTAATTATTGGATAAATACATATCCAAACATTTTTTAAGACTGACTTATTTTCTAGAAAATGCGTAGTAATTATTTTCACACTAGAGTTTCTTGAAAGTCCTTTTCTTTGCCACATCCTTGCCAGTATTGAGTATTACCATTATTATTATTATTATTATTATTATTTTTGGTTTTTTTTTTTTGCATTATGTGGGCCTCTCACTGTTGTGGCCTCTCCCGTTGCGGAGCACAGGCTCCGGACGCGCAGGCCCAGCGGCCATGGCTCACGGGCCCAGCCACTCCGCGGCATGTGGGATCCGCCCAGATCAGGGCACGAACCCGCGTCCCCTGCATCGGCAGGCGGACTCTCAACCACTGCGCCACCAGGGAAGCCCGAGTATTACCATTATTATTACTCCTCCTACTATTATTATTATTGCACTTCTTTTATTATTAGTGGAAGGGAACTTTTTTTTTACCTGTTTGCCATTTTGTGACTTGTCATTTACTCAGGTGATAACTGATGGTCTTAATGGTTAGTTGTTTTCTTGGTAAGCCCTTCTATAAAAAATCAAATTATTTTTTAATGGTTCCCACAGTATATGTATATTATGATGGATCTACCTGCTGTTACATAGCTGCTACAGGTCAATTATGTGTTCAGTCACTCATTCAACAATTAGTACTGTGGGACTGTTACATGTCAGCATTGTTCTAGGTGTGGGCATAAAGCAGTGACAACAGGCAAAAATCCTTGCCACTGTTTTAGAATTTTAAGATGGGGGTAACAAACTTTTTTTTTTTTTTTTTAGTGAATAAATAAAGCACATGGTCTATTGAGAGAAATCACTAGTATTGAAGAAAATGAAACATTAGAGAAGGGGGAATGTTTGGGACAAGAAGGAGGGAGATTCCAATTTTAAATAGGATGGCTGGAAAAGGCCTCCCTGAGCGATAACCTTTAAACCAGTCCCCAAAGGATGGGAGGGAGGGAAGAGCCAGTGCAAAGGCCCTGGGGTGGCAGGAAGGCCAGGGAGGCTGGAGCAGAGGAAGTAGTGGGGAGAGTGGTTGGGGAGGAGAGTAGAGGCGTGGCCGGCACTGAGGGAACTTGCAGAAGGCCTAAGAAGGTCGTAAGGATGTGACTGTTAGTCTGAGTGAGGAGACCATTGGAGGCTTTGGAAGTAGGGCAGTGTGATCTGGGTTTTGTGTAAACAGGACCTCTCTGAGTGCCGGGTTGAGAGTGCGCTCTAAGGGGACAGTTTGTCTGCATATCTCCCTTCCCTTTGCCCCGCACATTCTCACTGCCTCTGACTCTCCAGACTTTGATCTCTGTGTCTTCAACTCACTGTGATGGACAGACTCTCTTTGAGTTCCTCCCTCCTGGGCTCTGGCATGGAGGGTGCCTCCAGGCAGTGAGGTTGGCAGTGATAAGGCTCACCTCATTCGTTTTCCTTCTCCAAAGGATCACATTCCTGTGCTGGTAGTTGTACAGTTTCTGAAAACATTAGTTCTATATATTTTGTTTCATTTTGTAATTGTTTATGGCAGTTTCCATATCAATTAAATCTTTATGGGTGAAGTTGCTTTTACATATTCATCAGAGATTGTTGATGTCGGATGATGTTTGTTGTAGCTAATGAGAAAACTTTCTCTTTTGTGTTTGCTCTTTTAGTTTCAGACTGTGATGGTTGTTTGGGTTTTTTTGTTATTTAAGAATACTTTTAAAATGTTTCTGTATATGGTTGTATTTTGTTTGTAATTTGTGTTTAATTTTGTGCCTGGCATCACATATTCAGCACATTGGGATTCTCTGTCACTCTTACCTTGGTTATTCTTAGATCTTTATTTTACAAGGTCACTCGAGGCTCTGAGCAGCATCACGCTGGCAATGAGAACAGGAGGTAGGAACAGCCCTCGATGCTGCAGCCCGTAATTTAGCATTCACATTCCCAGAACCAGGTGAGGTCCCTCATTCTGAATCCTAAGATCTGGTTTGATACGTGAACTGCATACACTGTATTTTTTTCAGGCCTTAGGTAGGAAAACACTTAGGTCTCCTATAGACAAGTAAACGTGTGACTTAAACTTTGGGAAGAATTCCTGTTGTTTCCACTCCTGCGTTGACTCTGTGAGTACCATTATGTGCATCATGGCTTTAAAGTGGCTTAGAAGAACCAGATGTGCAATAAGTACATGCTACCCCACAAAGCATATTCTTACACAGTTTCTTTGCTATAAATGAATACTCTTTCCTAAGACTCTTAAAGCCTTACAGATCTTTTTGGTTTTTTTGGCCGTGCCACGCAGCATGCGGGATCTTAGTTCCCCGACCAGGGATCGAACCCGTGACCCCTGCAGTGGAAGCACGGAGTCTTAACCACTGGACTGGCAGGGAAGTTCCAAAGTCTTACAGGTTGTAATGTGATTCTGTCTGCTGAAAAATAAATAAACCTAAGCACTTCCTTACTTCTTAGATAATTTCTGTGTTTTTGTATACAGTGTTTTCTGACTCCACAGTCATGCATAAACCTATGAAGTTTTACTGTCATCAGGCCTGGGTATGAAAATCAGGATGCTATTTAAGTACTCAAAGTACAACAGCAGACGGTTACCTCCCTTTAGGTGGACATAAACTCTGTACTAGTGAAACCTAAGATTGTATATAAAAACAGTTCATTATTAGATCCTTCACATCTAAAGAGTTAAAAAGATAGTTCTTTTCTGTACTGCCTTTTTAGTAGATTTATATATGTTTTATGTTCCTTTTTCTGGAAAACATCTCTCATGGCATTATGTAATACATTATGTAAAAAAATGTTAACCTGTATACAACATATCAGGATGTAATTTGTTTTCATGAAAATAACTATACCCAGTGTTGCTGAAAGCATGACGTTTTTGTGTCAGCCAGTGCACCCTGAAAGAACTATAATATTTTTTGATAGGGATAAAGTGTCAGAATAGAAGTTTTTTAAAGACTGGATGAGGAATACTTTATTCTATAAATAACCAGAGAAGTTCAATCAGATAAGTTGAGACAGTTTTTCTCAACTTATATTCAGTTTTCTTATGAATTCTGCGTATTAAAATAAATTTTATTTTAGAGTTCAACATACCTCTTTGGTAATTGTTATCAAAAGGCAGGTTGAATCCTGCCAAATTTTAAAATGTAGGCTATTAAGTTAATGTAATATATATTGAAGACTTGATTGGAACAATTTTAAAACACAAGCACAGTAGTGGTTGTGGAGAGCTCTGAGTGGTCTTGATGATGTCAGAAATGTAGCAAATTGTAAGCATATACTCAATATTTCTAAAGGAAGAATTCTGAGGTGAGAGCATTATCCCCACTTTGTGGGGATACAGAGAGTTTAACCAGTGATTACAACAGGAAGAGAGACATACTTGATAGAGACATGCAGAATGCATGTGAGGGGGCTCTCCAACTCAGCTCGGGCGGGTTGGGGCTCTGGAAAGATTTTCCAGATGAGGTGAGTTGAATTGAATTTTGCAGGATAAATAGGAGTTTACCAGAAGGGGTAACGGTAGAATGTGTGTCTGTCAGAGAAAGAGGTCATCAGTTTGGGCGATTCAGATCTCTTACAAGGACCGATCACTCAGTAGGGAGGACTGGAGGATGCTTGGTAGGGTGGGGCGAGCGATGGACAGTTAGTCATTGGACACATGCGGAGTTTGAGGTTCCTTGGGAACATTCAGGTAGAAATTTCCCGAGGGCAGAAATGGGGACTGGAGAGAAGTTGGAGCCGAAGGTCAGTGTAGGAGTCATTGCCACCTGGATGTGAGTTGAAGCCGTGCAAATGGATGAGCAGGGTCAGGGCGGGAGAGGGAGGACGGAGTAAGGAAGGGGTCAAGAAGCGGACTTTGTGTCCACGTTTCAGGAGTAACTGAAGAAGGACGCCTGCAGGAGGCAGGAGACTGCAGGGTGGGTGGGTGGAGGCCACTGGGAAAACGTAGCGTTGGAGTCTAAGGAAGGGGGAGCTTCCAAGGTAGAAAGTGGTCAAGCCTGTCTCACAGAAGACAGGACAAGGAAAAATGCAAAGAGGCTGGGATCGGAAATTAGGAAGCAGTTGGTGACCTAGTTCCGAATGAGCAATTTTAGTAAAACGTGGGGTGGAAGTCACGTCTTAGTAAGGCTGAGAAGTGAATGAAAAGTGAGGAAGTGGAAGCAATGAGAATAGACTGCTGTTTCTAAAAAGGCGACGGTGGAGGAGAGCCCTGGGCACTCGCCGCCGCAGGGGAAGCAGGGCTGCGTGTTGTTTTGTTTTTCAGAGCCTGTGCAAGAGGTTGGACTCAGTTGAATTGTGAGTGATAGGGAGTGGCCTGGGGGGAGAGGCTGAAGGGTGTGGTGGTGTTAACTGTTGGAGCAAGGTGCCCAGGTGGGTGGCAAACAGTGAGATCGCGATCCCACGTGGAGGGTGAACCTTGGAACAGAAGCAGAGCATTGATTCTCGTGAGACAAAGGAAGGGAGAAAGAGAAGAAACATGTGGGCGAGGTGTTAATTCCTGTGTTAAGAATGAGAGTAGAGAATGAAATATGCCATTTGCAGCAACATGGATGGACCTAAAAATGATCATACTAAGAGCAGTAAGTCAGACAGAGAAAGACAAATAACCACGATATCACTTAATATGTGGAATCTAAAATATGACACAAATGAACTTATCTACGAAATAGAAACAGACTCAAAGACATAGAAAACAAATTTCTGGTTACCAAAGGGGAAAGGGGGCAGGGGGAGGGATAAATTAGTAGTTTGGGATTAACAGATACAAACTACTATATATATAAAGAACAAGGTCCTACTATATAGCAAAGGGAACTATATTCAATATCCTGTAATAAACCATAATGAAAAAGAATATGAAAAAGTGTGTGTGTGTGTATATGTATAACTGAATCACTTTGCTGTACACTAGAAACTAACACAACATTGTAAATCGACTATACTTCGATTTCAAAAAAAGAATGATAACAAGTTTTTTGGCATCGCTTAAGTGCCACATTACTATTTTTATCACAGTTTTACTTAATTTCATGACAACTATAGCATCTACCAAGAAAAATTTAAATCAGGTGGGAAAACGTCCCTATAAGACAAACTGATGAATTCCTGAGATGGTCCAAGACAACATGGCATAACTATGGTTCCTTTGGTGTCTTAATAACACTGGATGACCTTGGGACGAATCTTGGAGGCTTCGGAGGAACCTTTAAGTTTGTACTGGTGTTTGTCTCAGTATATCTCTCTCAATGTCACCCATTTCTACATACTGTTGAAATGGACATTGACAGTGACTATTTTTTTGTTGTGCATTCAGCCAACGAAACCATCCCATCTTTGACTTACTTTCATTGCAACTGAGCATGCCTAAAATGCCCTGCAGAAACTTATTAAAAAAAATGTAAGTTTCCTTGGCCCAGACCCAGAGAGTCAGCTTCAGTGGCCCTGGGGTGCATCACACGCATAACAACTATTCTTCTATTTATTTAGACAAACACTATTAGTATATGTAATGAATATTGAGCACCTACTATGTGTCAGGTTGTTTCAGCAATGAGGATACAACCATGAGGATATAACCATGAACAAGACAGAAGAGATCCCACAGGCAATTATGATGCAGCGTGACTTAGTGCTGGGATGGCAAAGTCTTCTGGGCTCAGAAGAACATAGGAGGGGATCTAACCCCAAGTCGGGGTCCAGGAAAGTTTCTTAGGTGAAGTATGGTATGAAGGAGCAAAGGACTTGAGGTATGGGGGTCAGGGATGAGGAGGTGATGGGAGTGGATGGCAGAGGGAATGCTACATGTGAAGATTGGTATGCCTGGAACATAGGATGTCAAAGAGGGATGAGAAAAAAGAAGATTGTTATGACGTGGTAAGCTGTGTTAAGGAATTGGCCTTTTCTCCTAAGAACAAGATGGTGCCATTAAAGGATATTAAGCAAGGGACTGATAGGATCATATTTCATTTAAAAAATATCTGTTAGACTGAAGTTTGGAGAATGGATTGAGGGACAGGAGTGGGGTGGGGTAACAAGGATGGAGACAGGGACCTTTCAAGAGACCGATGCAGGATACCCTAAATGATAGCCAAGGCGGTGGTAGGGTATAGAGAGAAGTAGATAGGCTCTAGGGGGTGGATTTGACTAACCCCCGACCCTGTGCGTCAAGTTCACATCAGAATAGATTGTGGGAAAATCATTCAAGGACAAAAAGCAAGGCAGAGTAATGGCAGCCCTAACTCAACTCTACAGGCAAAAATCCGCTACTAATTCTAATGGGACACAGCTGAAGGGTACGGACCTTGCCATTAGCTGCTCCATCTATTTGCTTTTTAAAGTGATAGTAAGGATGAGGATGAATCATCTAGATTTTTTTGTTTCGCCATTTTGACCTTGTTTGATATGGACTCTCAAGACTTCTGTCTGATTTATCCTTGTATATGAGCACTCATCACAAAGCTTGTCTTCCCGGATTTTTCTGTACTATGGAAAGGGGCTGTATCCTTGTCTTTATACGTTCTTGTCCTTCCTTAATCCAAAATCATATAAAAACATGATTTCAAAGCAGAGGTTCAGAAGTTGGAGAGTCTTGAGTGGTTTGGGCAGGTAAAGTCTCAAACCGAAGTGAGGGATGGAATCATGCAGTACGTATTTACTGGACACCCACTGTGTCCGGGGCTTTTTGTTTCAAGATGCCTTTTTCTTTCTCCTGGTGCCTGCCTCTGGGACTTTCAGTCCTACAGCTTCTGTTTGCCTTCTCAGCTAGATGTTGTTCTTCTGGAACTTCCCTTCGTCTTTCTCCTGGGATGGATCCATGTGTTTCCTGGTTTGTTTTGCTGGAGTACATCCTCGGTAATTTTCTAAGAGAGGGTTCAGGGAAAGCAAACTCACAGAGTTTTTGCCTTTCTGAGACAGCCTTTAGTCTGCATTCACTAGATCAAATATAATTTTCTAGGTTGAAACTGATTTTCTTTCAAAACATGCAGACTTTCAGGGTTGCTCTAAAGAAACCTGGTGCCAGTCTGAGAAACATATATATATATATATATATATATATATATATATTTTTTTTTTTTTTTTTGGTAGGAGACCTGCTTTTGTTTCTCTCTGGAAGCTTTAGAATCGTCTCTATCCTTGGTGTTTTAATCCTCTGTTTTCTCTGTCTTCCTGGAATTTCTATTATTTGGTTTTTGGACCTCCCAAAGTGATTACTTGTGTCTAGTTTTTCTCACGTTTTCTCTTACCTCATGCTTTCCTTTTTCATTTTAGACCATCTGACTGGACTTTATTTTCTAACACTTCTCTTGAATTGTTGTTTGGGTATTTTTAATTTCCAAGGATGCCGTCTTGGTTTCTGATTGTGTCTTTTCGTAGCAGATTGCGCTTTCTTTAATTGTTGCCATATCTTCCCAAATTTCTCTAGGGATAATTAGATTTTTTTAAAGATAGCTTTTTTTTTTTTAACGTCTTTATTGGAGTATAATTGCTTTACAATAGCATGTAGTTTCTGCTGTATAACAGAGTGAATCAGCTATACGTATACATATATCCCCATATCCTCTCCCTCTTGCATCTCCCTCCCATCCTAAAGATAGCTTTTGTTTCCTGAATTCTCTATATATGCTCAGGGGCAGATTTTCTCTTTGTTTTTCTCAGTTTTTTTGTCGTTTGTGTTATGCCGGCAGCTTTTCTCGAAGTCTTTGTGATCATTCATGCTTACTATTGAGTTGGATGGACATCAAGTCCATTTGTTCGGACTCTTTAGGAATCTGTTTCCCTAACCCTGGGGCTTGGCACGGGGTGGCCAGGTAGGGGTAAATTCCTGGGTGCTGGACACTGCAGGACCTGATGAGGGACACAGTGGGGTGGAGGTTATAGTGTCTCCCTAATCATTTCAGCCTCTCCCTCCTCCTTCCTGGGATCTGAGGCTCTGCGGCCCTGGCTGTCCAGCTGGAGGTCAGCACTTGCTTTTTCCAGGGCAGCACTGCTCTCCCGTCTGCTGCAGGCTGCGCTTTCCTCTGCCTGCCAGTCAGGGGCCTCCGTCTCTGTTCCAGAAACTGTTGAAATATCTGGCTTGGTAAGTACCTGTCTCTTGCCTGTCTCTTGTTCTAGGTTTAAATAGGTAAAGTGCTTAATAGAAGGAGTCAATAAATATTAGCTGTTATTATTAATTGTGCCTCTTAAAATTGAACTACTCTCACCTTAAGGCATCTTTGGTAAGAAAGGGACAAAATGCCTGCGTTCTGTCCACCACGAGCTGGCGGTCTCCTTTCCTACTTAAATCTAGTCACCAGCACCTCTTAGGGTGCTGCTCAGTAGTGTAAAATGATTGTTCCGTCAGTATTGCAAAAGCAGTGTGAGAACTGTGCTTTAAATGCACTCCATGGAAAAGACATGCTATGTCATCAGAATCTTCTGAGTCTTTTCCTTAGCAAAGAGAGCAAGTGCTTTGCTTTTCCTCTATTTTGCAGTGCTAAAGCCAATTATCAGAAAACAGATGATTCAAGTGCATTTGCTCATAAAGATATTGTTCCTTTCGATGAGCTTTGAGCCTCTGATGATTTCCCCGAGAACTACAAGTACAAATAGGATCCAAGGACTTTCTCCATCGTCCCGTATACCCACAGCAGTTTAGAAGCATTGGTAGGTTTAGAGTCAGTTAAAAGTAATTGACTAACACTTCTAATTCTGTAAGATGCACTAGTACAAGGTCACCTGTATTTGACATCTCTTTTTAAACAGCTTCTATTTATAAGCAGATCTGTCCAGCAGAAGTATGACATTTGCAGTATTTACATTACTTGTCCCTGCTGTGAATGTCCTTCTGTTTGTAGCACTCTCTCATGCCTGCTCCCCACCCGACCCTTTCCAGTTCCCTTCTCTTACACAAAGGCTTTGACTAATTTATTCACCGACCAATTATGTATAGAGAGGCCAACTCTCTCTAGGGGGGGTTTTACTCTAATACAGTGGAAAATATGTCACTGGATATTTGTGAATCTCTGGATTAAATCCAGTTGCTTTAGGTGAGATAACAAGATCTAAACAGAAATGCAAATGCAGATGCTCAGATCCCAGTTATACTCCGATAATGCAAAAATGCTTAGTCTCAAATTTTTAGATAATTATAAGGAAGTAAAACTCAAGATTTGGGCCTCAGTTAAAGACACACTGCAAATAGGTTTATTTGGTTTTGCAGATTATTTATTGCTCATTTAGCACAGTGTTCTGTTTTTACCTTTAGGCCCATCTCTTTGCAACTCCAGAAACATTAACAAAACGAAACCAAAACAAAAAACTTTCACTAGTTCCCTTTCCAGCCTGGATATTAAATAATGCCAGTGAGCCAGCAATCTCAGTTAAGTTTTTCTCCTGATCATCATTCCCGGATTGTGGACAGACACACCTGTAATGAAGTGAGCAAAAGCACGGGGTCTAAGCCCCCTGCATCCCTCTGCAGTCTCACCTGTTGTACTGCGCATCCACCCTGGGCCTTTCTGGGGTTTGCTTTGCTGCTCACAGGGAGTGACCCTACAGGCTGTCCAGCCGCTCTGCAGGAGAGCCTTCCACGGGGCTCTTCTGACCACAGCTTGCTTCTATTGTTTTTGCAGTGAGAAGGATTTTCCTAGAGTTCCTACACATTGCTGTGTTTTCAGGTGTACATGACCTCAATGGGGCAAGGCTTAATCACAGTGGTTCCCTTGGAAGTTTCTCAGGGATGTCAGCCTTTTCTTATTCCTACAACAAAGAAGATTTCTCTTTACTCACCCTCCCACCTTCCCTCCCACTCCTCCAGATAATCAGTCAGCCAGACCTGCTGAGTTTGTAACTTGAATACATCTACTCCATCCCTGCTCCTAGAATGTCAGGACTTCTCTCCTGATCTGCTGCCCCCCAGCTGATTTCCATACCTCTAGTCTTGACATGTCCCAACTCATCCTCCGCTCAGCAGATCAGTCCCTGTCCTCCTTCCTTTAACAGTCTTTTTTTTTGTTTTTAACATCTTTATTGGAGTATAATTGCTTTACAATGGTGTATTAGTTTCTGCTTTATAACAAAGTGAATCAGTTATACCTATACATATGTTCCCATATCTCTTCCCTCTTGTGTCTCCCTCCCTCTCACCCTCCCTATCCCACCCCTCTAGGTGGTCACAGAGCACCGAGCTGATCTCCCTGTGCTATGCGGCTGCTTCCCACTAGCTATTTTACGTTTGGTAGTGTATATATGTCCATGCCACTCTCTCACTTTGTCACAGCTTACCCTTCCCCCTCCCCATATCCTCAAGTCCATGCTCTAGTAGATCTGTGTCTTTATTCCCATCTTACCCTTAGGTTCTTCATGACCTTTTTTTCCCCATAGATTCCATATATATGTGTTAGCATACGGTATTTGTTTTTCTCTTTCTGACTTACTTCACTCTGTATGACAGACTCTAGGTCCATCCACCTCACTACAAATAACTCAATTTCGTTTCTTTTCATGGCTGAGTAACATTCCATTGTATATGTGTGCCACATCTTCTTTATCCATTCATCTGTTGATGGACACTTAGGTTGCTTCCATGTCCTGGCTATTGTAAGTAGTGCTGCAGTGAACACTGTGGTACATGTCTCTTTTTGAATTATGGTTTTCTCAGGGTATATGCCCAGTAGTGGGATTGCTGGGTCATATGGTAGTTCTATTTTTAGTATTTTAAGGAACTTCCATACTGTTCTCCATAGTGGCTGTATCAATTTACATTCCCACCAACAGTGCAAGAGGGTTCCCTTTTCTCCACACCCTCTCCAACATTTATTGTTTCTAGATTTTTTGATAATAGCCATTCTGACTGGCATGAGGTAATACCTCATTGTAGTTTTGATTCGCATTTCTCTAATCATTAGTGATATTGAGCATCTTTTCATGTGCCTCTTGGCCATCTGTATGTCTTCCTTGGTAAAATGTCTATTTAGGTCTTCCACCCATTTTTTTAATTGGATTGTTTGTTTGTTTTTTGATATTGAGCTCCATGAGCTGTTTGTATATTTTGGAGATTAATCATTTGACTGTTGTTTCATTTGCAAATATTTTCTCCCATTCTTGGGGTTGTCTTTTTCTCTTGTTTATGGTTTCCTTTGCTGTGCGAAAGCTTCTAAGTTTCATTAGGTCCCATTTGTTTATTTTTGTTTTTATTTTCATTACTTTAGAAAGTGGGTAAAAAAAGATGATCTTGCTGTGATTTATGTCAAAGAGTGTTCTACCTATGTTTTCCTCTAATAGTTCTACAGCGTCTGGTCTTACATTTAGGTCTTTAATCCATTTGGAGTTTATTTTTGTGTATGGTGTTAGGGAGTGTTCTAATTTCATTCTTTTACATGTAGCTGTCCAGTTTTCCCAGCACCACTTAATGAAGAGGCTGTCTTTTCTCCATTGTATGTTCTTGCCTCCTTTGTCATAAATTAGGTGACTGTATGTGTGTGGGTTTATCTCTGGGCATTCTATCCTGTACCATTGATCTATATGTCTGTTTTTGTGCAAGTACCATACTGTCTTGATTACTGTAGCTTTGTGGTATAGTTTTAAGTCAGGGAGCCTGATTCCTCCAACTCCGTTTTTCTTTCTCAAGATTGCTTTGGCTATTTGGGGTATTTTGTGTTTCCATACAAATTGTAAAATTTTCTGCTCTAATTCTGTAAAGAATGCCACTGGTAGTTTGATAGGGATTGCATTGAATCTGTAAATTGCTTTGGGTATTATAGTCGTTTTCACAATATTGATTCTTCCAATCCAGGGACATGGTATATTTCTCCATCTGTTTGTGTCATCTTTGATTTCTTTCATCCATGTTTTATAGTTTTCTGAGTACAAGTCTTTTGCCTCCTTAGGCAGGTTTATCCCTAGGTATTTTCTTCTTTTTGTTGGTTTGGTAAATAGGAATGTTTCCTTAATTTCTCTTTCTGATTTTTCGTTGTTGGTGTATGGCAGTGCCAGAGATCTGTGCATTAATTTTCTATCCTGCAACCTTATCAAATTCATTGATTAGTTCCAGTAGTTTTCTGGTGGCATCTTTAGGATTTTCTTTGTATAGTATCATGTCATTGGCAAACAGTGACAGTTTTACTTCTTCTTTTGCAGTTTGTATTCCTTTTATTTCTTTTTCTTCTCTGATTGCTGTGGGTAGGACTACCAAAACTATGTAGAATAAGAGTAGTGAGAGTGGACATCCTTGTCTTGTTCCTGATCTTAGTGGAAATGCTTTCGGTTTTTCACCATTCAGTATGATGCTTGCTGTGGGTTTGTCATATATGGCCTTTATTATGTTGAGGTAGGTTCCCTCTATGCCCATTTTCTGGAGAGTTTTTATCATAAATGGGTGTTGAATTTTATGAAAATCTTTTTCTGCATCTACTGAGATGATCATATGGTTTTTATTCCTTAATTTGTTAATGTGGTGTATCCCATTGATTGATTTGCATATATTGAAGAATCCTTGCATCCCTGGGATAAATCCCACTTGATCATGGTGTTTAATATGATCCTTTTAATATGTTGTTGGATTCTGTTTGTTAGTATTTTGTTCAGGATTTTTGCATCTATGTTCATCAGTGATATTGGTTTATAATTTTCTTTTTTTGTGGTATATTTTTCTGGTTTTGGTATCAGGGTGATGGTGGCTTCATAGAATGAATTTGGGAATGTTTCTCCCTCTGCAATTTTTTGCAAGAGTTTGAGAAGGATGGGTGTCAGCTCTTCTCAAAATGTTTGATAGACTTTGCCTGTGAAGCCATCTGGTCCTGGACTTTTGTTTGTTGGAAGATTTTTAATTATGGTTTCAATTTCATTACTTGTGATAGGTCTGTTTATATTTTCTAATTCTTTTGGTTCAGTCTTGGAAAATTGTACCTTCCAAGAATTTGTCCATTCTTCACGGTTGTCCATTTTATTGGCATATAGTTGTTTGTAGTAGTCTCTCATAATCCTTTGTATTTCGGTGGTGTCAGTTGTGATTTCTCCTTGTTCATTTCTAATTTTATTGATTTGTGTCCTCTCCCTTTTTTTCTTGATGAGTCTGGCTAAGGGTTTAGCAATTTTGTTTATCTTCTCAAAGAACCAGCTTTTAGTTTTATTGATCTTTGCTATGTTTTCTTCATTTCTGTTTCATTTATTTCTGCTCTGATCTTTATGATTTCCTTCCTTTTACTGACATTTGGTTTTCTTTGTTCTTCTTTCTGTAGTTGTTTTTTTTTTTTTTTTTTTTTTTTTTTTTGCGGTATGCGGGCCTCTCACTGTTGTGGCCTCCCCCGTTGCGGAGCACAGGCTCCGGACGCGCAGGCTCCGGACGCGCAGGCCCAGCGGCCATGGCTCACGGGCCCAGCCGCTCCGCGGCATATGGGATCCTCCCAGACCGGGGCACGAACCCGTATCCCCTGCATCGGCAGGCGGACTCTCAACCACTTGCGCCACCAGGGAGGCCCTCTGTAGTTGTTTTAAGTGTAGGGTTAGATTGTTTATTTGAGACTTTTCTTGTTTCTTGAGGTGAGATTGAATTACTATAAGCTTTCCTCTTAGAACTGCTTTTGCTGCATCCCATAGGTTTTAGATCGTCGTGTTTTCGTTGTCATTTGTTTCTATGTATTTTGTTATTTCTAGTTTGATTTCTTCAGTGATCTCTTGGTTATTTAGTAGCGCACTGTTTAGCCTCCATGTATTTGTGTTTTTTTACAGTTATTTCCTGTAATTGATTTCCAATCTCATAGTGTTGTGGTCAGAAAAGATGCTTGATACAGTTTCAGTTTTCTTAAATTTACCGAGGCTTGATTTGTGATCCAAGATATGGGCTATCCTGGAGAATGTTCCATGAACACTTGAGAAGAAAGTGTATTCTGTTGTTTTTGGATGGAATGTCCTGTAAATATCAATTAAGTCCATCTTGTTTAATGTGTCATTTAAAGCTTGTGTTTGCTTATTTATTTTCATTTTCAATGATCTGTCCATTGGTGAAAGTGGGGTGTTAAAAGTCCCCTACTATTATTGTGTTATTGTCGATTTTCCCTTTTATGGCTGTTAGCATTTGCCTTACGTATTGAGGTGCTCCTCTGTTAGGTAAACAATATTTACAATTGTTATATCTGCATCTTGGATTGATCCCTTGATCATTATGTGGTGTCCTTCTTTGTCTCTTGTAATAGTCTTTATTTTAAAGTCTATTTTGTCTGATATGAGAATTGCTACTCCAGCTTTCTTTTGATTTCCATTTGCATGGAATTACTTTTTACATCTCCTCACTTTCAGTCTGTATGTGTTCCTGTGTCTGAAGTGGGTCTCTTGTAGACAGCATATGTATGGGTCTTGTTTTTGTATCCATTGAGCCAGTCTGTTTCTTTTGGTTGGAGCATTTAATTCACTTACATTTAAGGTAATTATCGATATGTATGTTCCTATTACCATTTTCTTAATTGTTTTGTGTTTGTTATTGTAGGTCTTTTCCTTCTCTTGTGTTTCTTGCCTAGAGAAGTTCCTTTAGCATTTGTTGTAAAGCTGGTTTGGTGGTGTTGAATTATGTTAACTTTTGCTTTTCTGTAATGGTTTTAATTTCTCCGTTGAATCTGAATGAGATCCTTGCTGGGTAATCTTGGTTGTAGGTTTTTCCCTTTCATCACTTTAAATATGTCCTGCCACTCCCTTCTGCCTTGCAGAGTTTCTGCTGAAAGATCAGCTGTTAACCTTATGGGGATTCCGTTGTATGTTATTTGTTGCTTTTCCATTGGTGCTTTCAGTATTTTTTCTTTGTATTTAATTTTTGATAGTTTGATTAATATGTTTCTCTGCATGTTTCTTTTTAGTTTTATCCTGAATGGTACTCTCTGTGCTTCCTGGACTTGATTGACTATTTCCTTACCCATCTTAGGGAAGTTTTCAACTATAATCTCTTCAAATATTTTCTCAGACCCTTTTGTTTTCTCTTCTTCTTCTGGAACCCCTGTAATTCGAATACTGGTGTGTTTAGTGTTGTCCCAGTGGTCTCTGAGTCTGTCCTCAATTCTTTTCATTCTTTGTTCTTTATTCTGCTCCCTGGCAGTTATTTCCGCCATTTTGTCTTCCAGCTCACTTATCCATTCTTCTGCCTCAGTTATTCTGCTATTGTTTCCTTTTAGAGTATTTTTGATTTCAGTAATTGTGCTGTTCATCACTGTTTGCTCTTTAGTTCCTCTAGATCCTTGTTAAATGTTTCTTGTATTTTCCCCATTCTGTTTCCAAGATTTTGGATCATCTTTACTATCATTATTCTGAATTCTTTTTCAGGTAGGTTGCCTATTTCATCTTCATTTATTTGGTCTTGTAGGTTTTTACTTTGCTCCTTCATCTGTAACAAAGTTCTTTTTTGTTTCTTTCTTTTTTTTTTTTAATGGGTGGTGCTGTATTCCTGTCTTACTGGTTGTTTGGCCTGAGATGTCCAGGAGTGGAGTTTGCAGGTAGTTGGATAGAGTTGGGTCTTGATGCTGAGATGAGGACCTCCAGGAGGCCTCAGTCTGATTGATATTCCCTGGGGTCTGAGGTTCTCTGTTAGTCCAGCGGTTTGGACTCAGAGCTCCCACCACAGGAGCTCAGGTCCAACCTCTGGCCTGGGAACCAAGATCCCACAAGCTTTGTGGCGCGTTAAAAAAAAAAAGGAAGAAAGAAAGAAAATAAGTAGCAGTATGATATGAAAGAATAAAAAAAACAAAATAAAATTAGAAAGATCAGGAAAAATAAAACTATTTGAAACAACTGCAACAATGTAAAATAAAACCACAACAGAAAAAAGAAAAAAAAAAAGGACGGGTGGGGAACAAGCCAAAAGGAGAGATCACTGGTCACTGGGGCTTCCTCCCATCCCCTTAGGTGTCCGTGGTCCCCCCCGGTGTCTGGTAGGTGCCCTCGCTGTGAGGAGACGTGAATTCTGTGTCCTCCTAGTACGCCATCTTGCCTCCCCATTTACCTTCTTAAAGTTTTTATTTTACTGCCTCAGATGTCAAGAATGTTAGACAGTGATGGATGGACCCTTATCAATACAGTATTGAACCGTAGAGCACTGTAATCTGATTTTAGATGATTGAGATATTCTAGCATGACAAAGTCATATTTAAAGGAGAATCAATACAAAAGGAAAAATGGTGAGAATAAATACAGCTTTTCATGTTTCCTCTAAATGTGAGGATTTGCATTGTTCAAAGGATTCATCTTTCAAAAGAAAAACAGTATTACTTTGAAAGAGCAACACATCTTTTAAGCACTTAATAGCAGCAAAATCCCTTTTGTTGTTCACACAGGAATTGGTGTCTTTTTTTTGGCAAAATCTTGACAGAATACAGAGCCTTGATAAAAATAAAAGAAGTGAGCCCACTTAAGCTCCTTTGCATGGGATTTGAATATTTGATCCTAGAGGTTTTTTGTTAAAATATTCATTAATTTTTGAAGTTATTTAATTTCCCCATTATGGTCATATTCATTTGGAAGGGTCTTTGATCTGCTGTATAGAACATTTCTTCCATCTGCCGGTTAGAAGGGGTTTTTGTGGAGGACTCACAACGACAGACCAAGTCCACTCTATCTGTCACAGGCCCTTTGGAAGTTGAAGATACTGATAGAGATTGGGAAAGTCATCATTGCTCCAGCTCAGTGTAAGCCTGTTACTCAACTGAAGACAAGGTTTATTCTTTTTAAAAAAAGTTTTGTTTTAATATAACAGCTGTATTGACACAATTCATATACTAGATAGAATTCACCCTTTTAAAGGATACAGTTCAGTGGTTTTTAGTCTATTCACACAATTGTGTAACCATCACCACTATCAATTTTAGAACATTTTTATAGAAACCCTATGCCTGTTATCAGGCCCTCCCCGTTTCCTCAAACTCCAGCCCCTGGCAACCACTAACCTACTTTCTGTCTCTATAGATTTGCCTATTCTGGACATTTCATATAATTGAATCATACAAGGTGCAGCCTTTTGTGTCTGGCTTCTTTCACTTGCCTTAGTGTTTTCAAGGTTCATCCATATTTTAACACGTATCAGTAGTTCCGTTCTTTTTGTAGCTGAAAAATATTGCAGTGTATTGACCTTCCACATCTTGTTTATCTATTTATCAGTTGATGCACGTTTGTGTTGTTCCTACCTTGTGACTCTTATGAATAATGCCAGTTTCTTTCTCTCTCTCTCACCCCCTCCACCCACCCCCAGTCTTTTTTTCCTTTGTTGTTTTTACTGGGGGAGTGTCTCTCTAATCTGCTTGTATTGATAACGTTCTTCCAGAGAGCTTCAGCTCAGCATCGTCTGGGGTGGGGCCTCCCTGTGGCAGTGGTTGCTTTATAAGATTTCAGGACCCTGGGCTTCAGTAGGGTTTGAATTAACCCCTTTGCTGTCTGCAGAGATGCAGTGGGTGTTTTTCTGTATAACCCTGAGATCAGGATTTCTGACAGAGGCACAGGCGGCAGCAGAGCCATTTCAGGGTCCTGCTGAGACATCTGCTCTTAGGAGTGTAGACCTCAGCGCTCACATGACGGCTTTTTTTGTTTTTGGTCTTGTTTCCCCCTAATGACTGCTTTTTCATGAGTGACCACCCAGTGGGCCTGCATATAGGACAAGGTAGTCTTTCCCGTGAACCAAGGATCAGTCACAACTCCATTCCAAGATGTACACGTAGGTCCAGGCAAAGATATGTGACCCAAGGCCCACTCCAATCCCATAATCCTGTTCCTAAAAGCCAATTGATTACTGACACTTCCAACTTAGGTCGGGGAAGTCTATATAACAGAGGTTCTGTAGGACTCATTAATGCAGCACAGAGCCTCACGGCTCAAAGCACCAGCTAACCAGCCAGCAGCAGCTTGAAGTGCATGCTTGCTTTCAGTCAGCAGAGCTAGTTAATAAGCAAGGCAAGAAGAAAGACTCCCTGTGATGGTGGTCACTGTCTCAGTATCCTGATCACAGCACCTATTGTTGTGGCCGCCCTGAAGAGGCAGTGATACCGACCAGGGTCCTTGACCTTCCACAATCAGTAGAAATTGACTAGAGCCCAGACAAGAAATTCAGGCAAGGCTTTATTGGGGCCCCTGCTGCAGCAGAGGGGTGCAAGAACAAGCAACAGGTTCCCTTGCTCACTCCCTGAAGAGGGGATAGTTGCTTCCTTATATGGGGTGAGAGTAGGGGTGTGTCAGGCTGGAGGGTTGGCTTAGGTGTTTTGCCCACCCCTTTGGTGGTGTCGAGTGCAGGAGGGGATGTGCAGTCCCCTGTTTTTGCTCCCAGCTCTTCAGAAGTGACAGTTGGGGTTTTTTGGGTCTTTCTGTGTCTTCTTGTCTACGATTTGCCCCAAGTGCACACGCACGCAGTTATTTTTAGTCCCTTATCATTTCTTTGTATTCTGTTACTGGAGGAATGTGTGTCCGGGTGCAAGCCCTGCAGCAAAGGGCCCCAGGTCCCAGCCTGTCTCAGTAGGAGGGACCCCCACCCCCAGTTTGTTTTGGATGTCAAGACTGATGATGCCATACACAAAGCAAGAGGGTATGAGGAAGTTCATTACTCACATAATTGAGGTCTCTGGGGAGAGATCGGCAGGCCTCTCAAACATGGCTGACATGGCTTGAGAGAGCCAGGAAAGGACACTGGCTCAGCTCTTTTAACTGTTGTTAGAGGTTAGAGGTGGGACGGGGCAGGGTTCAGTGGAAGTGGTAGGGGCCTGTGTAGTTTGAATCTCCTCCCAGCGGCAAAGCGGGGAGCACTGGGCTTAAGTTCTTATCAGCTTTCTCAGATGTGGGGCCGAGGGGCGTGGGGAGTACAGAAGGGGGTGCAGCGTTTGAAAGTTGACAGCTGTGATCAATCAAACATTGAAAAAATAGAGTCTGACCCTTTATTACAGTTCCTGAGTATTTTATTCTTTTTGTTACTATAGTAAGTGAAATTTTCTTAACTTCATTTTTGGATTATTCATTGCCAGTGTATAGAAATACAATTGATTTTCATGTATTGAATCATGTATTCTAATAGTTTTTTAGTAGATTTTATGGGATTTTTTTTAAATATACAAGATCGTGTCGTCTATAGCTAGAGAAAGTTTTGCTTTTTGTTTCCCATCTGTGTGCCTTTTATTTTATTTTCTTGCCCAATTGCCTTGGCTAGAACCTTCCATAAAATGTTGAATAGAAGTGAGAGCAGACATCCTTGTCTTGTTCCTGATTTGCGGGGAAGCATTCAGTCTGTTTTCCTTCAGTATGATGTTAGCTGTGGGTTTTTCCTAGATGCCCTTATTAGGTTGAGATCATTTTCATTTTTTCCTAGTTTGTTAGGTGTTTTATCATGAAGTGCTGTTGGAATTTGTCAAGTGATTTTTCTGCATCTATTGAGATAGTTGTGTGGGTTTTTAAAAATTCTATTAATATAAGTACATTGACTGATTTCCATATTAAACCAGTCTTTTATTTTGGGGATAAATCTCACTTGGTCATGGCATATAATCCTTTTTATAGGTGGCTGGTTTCAGTTTGCTGTATATTTTGGTGAGAATTTTGCATCTACAATAGATATCAGTCTGTAGTTTTCTTTTCTCATGATATTTTTGTCTGGTTTTGGTATCAAGGTAATATTGACCTCACAGAATGAGTTTGGAAGTGTTCTCTTCACCCATCCCCCCCATTTTGGATAATTTGTGAAGAATTGGTATAAATTTTTCTTTAAATGTCTGATATGATTCACTAGTGAAGACATTTGGGCCTGGACTTTTCTTTCTGGGAAGTTTTTGAATTATGAATTCAATCTTTTTGTTATAGGTGTATTTTCTGTTTCTTCTGGAGTAAGTTTTCATAGTTTGTGTCTTTCTGGAACTTTCCAGTCTCACTAGATCATCTAATGTGTTGAGATATAGTTGTTCATTAATATTTCCTTATAATTGTTTTTATTTCTGAAGAACGAGTTGTGATGTCCCCTCTTCCATTCCTGATTTAAAGATTTGTCTTCCCTTTCTCTTGTTTAGTCTAGCTAGAGGTTTGTCAACTTTGTTGATCTTTCTAAGAACCAACTTTTGACTTCATTGATTCTCTCTGTTGTTTTTCCATTCAGTTTCATTTATTTCCATTGTCTTATTTATTATTTCCTGCTTTCTGCTTGGTTTAGGTTTAGTTTGTTCTTTTCTTTCTTCAGTGTCTTTAGGTGGAAGTTTGCTTTATTGATTTGACATCTTTCTCTTTTTTTTTTTTTTTTGTGGTATGCAGGCCTCTCACTGTTGTGGCCTCTCCCATTGTGGAGCACAGGCTCCGGACGCGCAGGCTCAGCGGCCATGGCTCATGGGCCTAGCCGCTCCGCAGCATGTGGGATCTTCCCGGACCGGGGCACAAACCCATATCTCCTGCATTGGCAGGCAGATCCTCAACCACTGTGCCACCAGGGAAGCCCTCCTTTTTTAACGTAGGCATTTATAGATACAACTTTCCTTCTAAGTACTGCTTTAGTTGCTTCCCATAAGCAACAAAAATTTTAAAAAAAGGAAAAAAAAAACCCAGGAGATTAATATTGGGACAATACTCTTAACTAGACTACAGAACTTACTCTGATGTCACTCGTTTTTACATGCACTCCTGTGTGTGTGTGTGTGTGTGTGTGTGTGTGTTTGTACATGTATATTTAGTTCTATGAAATTATATCATGTGTTCAGAGTTGTGTTAACACCACTTAAATCCATTAACATTTCACTTCTGGAGAGAGTTAGAGCTTGTACTTAGAAACTAATTCAGTCCTGTGCAACCCAAGCATGGAAATAAATCATAGATAACCCTTGTAAGGCTAAAGTCAACTTGACTAGGCTGAACAGGCTTGATCTCAGGCATCTACAGAGAAGGGGGTCTACAGAGCTGAGTCAACCATAGTCCTTTGAGAAGGGATAGGGAGTATCAGGGAATCACAGGTGATGTTTAAGGAGACAGGGGCAGGATTCAAACATGGGCAGAAATCCAGGGAGCAGGAATTTGCCGAATGTAGTTGATGGTAGTGCAACCACAGGATCTTCATCTGTTGTCAAAATGGGGGTGAATTTCTTATGGCCTTTCTTTCCAGCTGCTGTGCATAATGACTGTGCATGGGTAGGACTGGCTCAGAGGAGCAGGGTTGTGGTGGACAAGTTTGGTTTCACATATACAGTACAGTCAATAGAAATGTGTTCCAAAACCAGGTTCAAGAAAAATGGTGTCGTTACTTTGTTACAGAGTCTCATCTCCTATATATTCACACCTTGATGCCGCTCGATTACGTCACCAGCACCTGTCTCTGCCAAGGTATTGCTGGGCCCTAATTCTGCTATTAAAGGTCAGGGAGGGTAAGTTGGACAATGGTAGATTGGCAATGACCATAAACTGTCTCAGCAATGAAAGTACTGAATCTGCGTGTATTGCAGGGCTGAACGTTTGTTGGAACATTAGATGAAAAAACAGAAACAAGCGAAAAACAGAATAAAAACAGGAAAGGAATGCACTTGTATCATTTCCATCTTTTTAAATTTAGTGATGCTTATTTTATAGCCTAATATTTAGTTTATCCTGGAGAAGGGTCTCTGTACACTTGAGAAGCATGTATATTCTGCTGCTGTTGGATGGAGTGTTTTATAGATGTCTGTAGGTCTTGTTGGTTGATAGTGTTTGTCTTCTATGGCCTTGTTGATCTTCTGCTTAGTTGCTCCATTATTGAAAGTGGGGTATTAAAGTCTCCAAATATTATTTTGAATTGTTTCTTTCTCCTGTCAATTCTGTAAGCTTTTGCTTTGTGTATTTTGGGACCCTGTTTTAGATGTATATATATTTACAGCTGCTGTATCTGCCTGATTTACTGACTTTTGATCATGATAAAAATCTCCCTCTTTATCTCTTTCTTGTTTTAAAATGTGTTTTTTCTGCCATCAATATAGCCACTCCAGCTTTCTGGTGGTTGTTCTTTGCATGATATGTCTTTTCCCATCCTTTTGCTTTTAAACTGATTGTATGTTTGAATCTAAAATGTCTGTCCAGCAGACAGCATATGTTTCAGTCTTGTTTTTCATCCAGTCTGTTAGTCTGTGCCTTATGACTGGATTGGTTGATACATTCACGTTTAATGTTACTGTTGATATAGTTGTATTTACATGTGCTATTTTGCTATTTGTTTTCTGTCTGCCTCATGTCTTTTTTGTTTCTCTACTCATTACTGCTTTCTCTTGCACTGAGTGAGTATTTTCTAAGGTAGCATTTTAATTCCTTTAGTGATTTTTTTTCACTATATTTTTTGAGTTATCTTCTTACTGATTGCTCTAGGGCTTACCATATCATCTTAAATTATCAGAGTCTACTTAATATTTATACTAATGTCAGTGAGATACAGAAATGTTACTCCTATTTAGCTCTATTCCATCTTTCTCCTTTTTACATCTATGTCTGTTACAAACCCAGTAATACATATTTTTAGTTATTACTTCATATAACTTTATGTCTTTTAGAGAAGCAGAGACAATAATTCTAAGGCATTGACATGACATTTACTTTCTGATACAAAGGGAGCCAATATTACACGTTAAACAATGATTATTTCTTCTTTGTCCTAGTTGAACATATTTTTCCAAGAGTTAGAACAGACCTGAGTTGGGAATATTTGCAGCACCAGCTCCTTGTCCCCTCTTCCCTTTGCACTCTCCTGATTCCTCCCCTTCCTAGTCCTGACCTAGAAGTCAGGAAACCACAGTTGTACAGATTCCGCCATCACCTGGACATATGAGTGACCATGGTCTCACTCTCAGGGGAGCTGCTGCTAGAGGAAAGGGCACTGCAGGCCCAGCCTGGCATCTGTTGGTTCTTGATGTATTTCCACACATAGATGCTTTCTAATATGTAGACTCTTCATTGATTTTTTAGACCTTGAATATTTTTTTACAAATAGCCCATTTAAATTTTAATCTGCAACCTGGTGGAGCTTTCAGTAGATAATGAAGAGTTGCCTGACTGTAGTGTAAGAACAAGCACTCACAGTAAATATGGCTAGAGTGAAAGTTGTTAAATGGCTTGACTAGGACAATTATACAGAATAGCAGGACGCTTGGCCCTTTTTCCTTTTAAATGTCATATTAGAGAGCATTTGTGGGCTTCCCTGGTGGCACAGTGGTTAAGAATCCACCTGCCAATGCAGGGGACATGGGTTCGAGCCCTGGTCCATGAAGATTCCACATGCCACAGAGCAACTAAGCCCGTGCGCCACAACTACTGAGCCTGCACTGTACAGCCTGCGAGCCACAACTATGGAGCCCATGCACCACAACTAATGAAGCCCGTGTGCCTAGAGCCGGTGCTCCGCAACAAGAGAAGCCACCGCAGTGAGAAGCCCGCTCACTGCAACGGAAAGTAGCCCCCGCTCGCCGCAACTAGAGAAAGCCCACGTGCAGCAGTGAAGACCCAACACAGCCAAAAATAAATAAATAAAATAAATGAATTTATAAAAAAATGAGCATTTGCGTGCTCATAATGTTCTGGTTCTATCTGGTATTGAGAGAATTCTCATAGGGTTGGGACGATCGTCACAGTAGCTGTGCATGGAGCCCGGCTCAGACACAGGAGTGCTGAGATCATGCATTTATAATAATGTTTTATTATTTCAAATTAGCTGGCTTTGCACATACCTGGGAACTAATTTTGAAGTTTAGACTAACATAAAAACAGATAATGGAAAAAGGAGAGAATGAAACCTAGCCTCAGTTTAAGCACCTAACAAGTTGTGTGTTACAAGCAGTAGTACTTACACTAACACTTCCAGGCCAGTTTTATCAACCCTGTTCCTTCCACGGGAGGAAACTGTGGTTCTTAGTGTTAGGTCAAGTGCCTGAGATCACACAGTAGTAATTGGTAGAGACTAGATTTCAGCCAGCTACACAGTTTGTGCTCTTTCACCTCGTTCCTACCACCACTAAATGATTCTTTGTGTGTGTTTCTATGACTTATTACATACAGCTTATAATTGCTGATGAGTGTTTGGCCACAAGGGTTCTTCACCCATCGTAGGGCAGAAGCAAGGTGTATCTCAGCTTCACAATTCTAGGGTGACCTGCAACAGCATGTGTCCTCATTCCATTCAGCCCCCTAAGCACTTTATGCCTTTCTTTAGGGCCGTATAATAGGGTGAGTTGTCTGTTCTGGTCTCGTCTGCCTGCCGTCTCTCCTCCTCTCAGCACCAGCCCGCAGTGAGGGCCCTTTCTCATAAAGATGCCTTTGTGAATGTGTTGAATCAGACCGTGCCAGAGTAATTGTGGTCTGTTTATGCTGGAGCTGGGTTAATATTCACAATCTGTGTCTTCTCTATCTTGCTATCAACTGAGATTTTTTTTCTGGTTTGGGTTCATTTTAGCAGATTTAAAGAAACCTTCCGGTTCAAATGCTGCAAAATCCAACCTACCCAAATCTGGACTTCGTCCTCCTGGCTACTCGCGCCTCCCGGCAGCCAAGCTGGCGGCCTTCGGCTTCGTCCGGAGCTCCAGTGTGTCCTCAGTGTCCAGCACCCCGTCAGCGGACAGCGCCCAGCCCGAGCCCAGCCGGCTGGCCAACCGTAAGTGGGGTGGACGGGTGGGCAGGCTTGCATCCCAGACAGGCAGGACCAGCAGAGGGCGAATCGGCGTGTGGGTACAACAGGGTTGCATTTTCTTTGCGTTTAGCTAAGAATTTGGGTTGACTACCTTAATCTACCGTTGTTGGGACTTTAAAAATAATCTGCTGAAGAAAAATAAAAGCCTGTTTGGCACTACCATTTTCTAAGTTATGGGGAGTTAATGTGCCAGAAAAAGACATGAAATATTAGTGGGAAAATCATTTTAGTCACCTGTGATTACCCGTTGTGCCTTCATATTGGTGGAGCACTTGATTTCTATAAGTTAATTAAATGATGTTAAAAATAGGGAAGCCCAGCGGAGCTTCTTCTGGTCTGTGCCCAGGAAGGTCCCTGTTAGCTGAGATGGTGTCACTCCAGGCCTGCTACCTGACACTGGTGTTGTAAGCTGCATTTTAAAGTATGAATTAATAGCGTCCAAGCAGGTCACATCAGCTGCTGTCCCTAAAGAAGACCCAAGGCTGCCCCATTTGGCTGAGCCTTTGAGGGCCAAACCCCATCTCGGCCTCATCGACTTCAAAGTCATTGTTACTGGATCTGAAGCCATGACACCTCAGATGTTGGGTAGTAAGAATTTGCCAGGGAAATCTAAGCGGTTTTCATGTGGAAAGCTGTTTTGAAGGGATTATAGTAGTTGAATCAAGTTGGAATAAGAGATAGAGACAAAGTGAAAGACGGGGAGGGGGAAGGGGAAGAGAGATTGAGAATAAGATTGATTTTGTATTATTTTTTTCAATTTCCCCTCTCCAAGCTTGTTTTTTTCCCTATCCTTTCTCGGCTTTATAGAGCTCATGGGTGGAACATTTGTACCTCTGTAGCTCTAAATTTTAGTCTACCTGGTTATTCCTAAAAGTAACGCATCTCGACGTGTTTGTAAGCATTTCTGAGAGGTTCTTGGTTCACTTGATTTCCTGCAGGTGCTGTGTCTCAGACCTACTTTCATATGGGAATCATTTTAGAAACCCCACTGGAATTAGGGATGGCGTCATGGCACAGTGCCAGTCTCAAATTTGCAAATGCGTAACTCTTATTTTTCGATATGTGTGTGTGTGTTAACAGTCTGAAGGTTTTGAGATAGAGGAGTGACGATTTGTCATCATTTTTAGGAGTGAAATTCTCAGTGGCATGTTTCTGTTTTAGATGGAGCATGAATGATAAAAAATCTCATGTGGTATGTATCTTTCCAAGGAAGGAGTTAAGATTTTGATTTCTTAAAAAAAATTAACCTCAAGGTGACCTGAAGCATGTCCCCATGGCAGCCACTTTTTCAAAAGGAGAGCTGACAGGTGTGGATGGAATAATTCCAGGTGTGCTTAGGGCATTTCTTCTCACCTGTGCTTCAAAGCATACTAGCTAGGGACTCCCTGAGCAACCGGAGATAAGAGCTGTTATGTGCCAGAGAAAATAACTCCTGGTTTAAAGATTTTATAGTAAAAGAAATATTTACTCTATTCAGAATTGTTTTCTGTTTCTAAAATGCAATATGTTAGAATCGGTCTGTAATTATTTGCCGCCTAACTGTATATATAATCTGTCCTTCACCAGTAAATCACAGAAAAACTTCGCCCGTATTTGAATTGATGTCTTAGTGTCGTTAACCATGATGCTTATGCTTGTTATCAGAGTTAAGGTCAAGAAAACTTCTGTTCCTGTTCTTTAGCAAAGAAATGATGCTTTGATGACAAAGATTAAGTAAAATATGAAGCTCTTGGAAGAGCTAAAAGTCCTTAGACAAATCCTAGGAGCAAATGTTGCCAGTTTAGCTCATGGAAACAGCTAACATGATATCAGAGTTGGTTCCTTTTTTTGTTCCTTGTCTTGTCTTTCTTTAGACACTACTTAGGGTTCATTTTAGGAATATTACTATAAAAAGGGTTTGCACCACAGTAAGTAGATGTCTCAAAATCTGAAACATGATTACAATGAGGAACTATTTGCAAATGTGTGACTGATGATTTTAGATACTCACGTGCCTATAAACAGTCTGACAGCATCCATGTGACTGTGAATGCTGTATGGGGGACACTTTTAAGTGATTCAGTATGAACCTACTAGTGTTTTGTGGGCTACCTTGGCTTAGCTGCGACTTTTCTGTGTTGCTTTCCTGGGTCCTGATGGGCAAGTGATGCTGACTGTAGAGGGGGGCCTTGGAGCCCCCTGAGTGCGGGTCTCGGCTGTTCCATTTGGAGTCTGCCCTCCACCCCAGGCTCAGGCTCTGCACGATTCATTCAACCCCGCTGGGCAAGGGCTTCCCAAGGCGAGTGCCCTGCTGTGTTTTCTGACCTTCTCCACGAGGCTTTGTCAGATGGGGCCGACACAGGGAAAGGAATCGTCTGTAGGTCCTTAGAACCTGAGGGTATTTTAGCATCCTGTCCACCCCTGCATTTTATAGCTGAGCAAACTGAGATCAGAATGACATGCTCCCATCCTGGGATGGTATTCTCTTCCTCAGTTTAGTTCTCAAAGCTGCCATGTATGGTAAAGACACACCCATGACGTGAAGTCATTTCTTTCTATTAGTGAAGCAAATCTTAGAGTTGAGTTGCCTTGAGAGGCCCCTCAGGCCCAACTCACCTGTCCCTGCACCACCCCTTCTCAGGTGTGTGTACTCGCTTCAGGTGATGGGGACCCTTCCATCATGTGAAGAAGCCAGCTGTTTGGTGAGCAGCTCGCACGGTGAGGCCGTGCTCCTTGTGGGTTCAGGCTGCCTCCCTGTAATTTCTTGCTATAGCAGCTCAGTTTCTCTGGATTAACACACAACCTTTACCCTCACCGTGCCGCAGGAGATCACCCTCCCTTCACTCCTGTACAGGGTCATCACGTGGAGATCATGAGGTTGGCCCATTTCGAACCTCAAATAAAACTTCAAATGACATTAGGTCGTGACCCACAGCTTTTTTAAGATTGAAAGTGAACAGGAAAAACAGTAATTCTCTACCTTAAAACTTAAATTTAAGCTTAAAATCACAGTATTTGAGCAGGTCTGACCCAACATGTAGCTCATCGTTTTAAAAATTCTCCAATATGCTTCAGGCAATAGAAATTTGGAGAAAAACAATTACAGTGTAATTTAGTGCTGGTAACAAACTATAGCCCAAAGTATACCTAGTTGTCAAATTTACCAGCAGTTAGGTTTATAGACTTGATTTTTCTGGTGGGTAAGGAGGTATAATTTAAAGTTAAAACCTTTGGGGGTGTGTGTGTGTGGGAAGGGAAATAGGAAGACTTAGGGTTTCATGAATTAATCATTAGTGAAAATAGATCATATCACACAAGGATAGAATAATTTATGTGGAGGATGATCTCTCATTGTGGACTCTGAATAACACCTAACCTACTGGCGCTCAAGAAGCAGAAAATATCTATCAGAAAATAACATGAAGAAGGTGGCCTTTGCAGCTGTCCTTTCCAGTTTCTCCTCCTCTTTTTCTCTCTGCGATATTCTCATGTTTTCTTTGTGCGGTGAGCTGAGACCAGAAATCATGAGACAAAGAATTTGAAAGGAGAAATAAAAAAGAAATCTGAAGGGTTTTCTGTTGTTTCTTGTTCTGGTGCAGGGAAGTAGTAGAATGTTTAGAGATGTAGGGATAGAGCTGGATGTGGACAGAGAGACTGACATTGGTATAAATAATCATGATGCATGGATATATGTGCCGACAGCCTTCTAAATGAGTTGGGGTGGAGGCTTCATTTCTGATTAGGGTGATCAGGGAGTTTCTCAGAGGGGATTGTCAGCTGGGCAGTATTTGGGGAGGTAGAGGTGGGCTCTTTCTAGGAGATCCTTTGGGAGGAGCTGTTGGTACATCCAGAATACCTCCAGAAGCTAAGCCTGCTGGTTCATCATGGTGGGGTCTGCCTCCTTGGTGCTGAAGTCCAGTGTTTGAGCTCCCCAGGGTCTGTCCTCAGAATGCATCTATCCCAATGCTGCCATCTTCCCCTCGGTCCTCTTGTCCACAGTTGCAGCTCTTAGCACTTCAGACATGGTACCAAATCCATATCTCCAGCCCCAACTTCCCTCCAGAACTTCTCATCTACATTTCAAATGACCTGTCACATATCTCCAGCTGGGTGACTCAAGTCACCTCAAACTAAACGTTTCCCCCAAAATGAATCTTCCGTTATCTTTTCCAAACTGACGCCGCCTCTCAAAGTTGCTCTATGATGTAATGACATCTATGATCTCCTGTCTACTGAGGTTGGAAATTTTAAAATCAGCCATTACCACTCACCATTTTATTTTTCTTTTTTGCCTTCCTTTGTATTCAGAGATCAAATCTGATCAGTTCTTTCTTACATTTACTCTATCCTCTTCTCCTCATCATCTTTGTTTAAATCTCTGTCATCTAAACTATTCCCAGTACATCCTCACTCTCTAATCCACAAGGCACATGGTCCTAGACAGTTTTCTTTTGAGCCTCTTGTGAATGCTCCATGTGTGCCTGTACTCACTTCCACTGCTTTCCAGAAGTTACAGGTCCTCCGTGAATTGCTTAGCCCCCTTCTCACCTTTCCCTCACCCAGTCCCCTGACATATACCCTCAACCACACAACGAGAGCTGTTCACATTTTTCTCTGAGGGCTTTGTGCTTTCCTGCCTTTGGGTCTTGGTTTAAACTATTCATTTCTAGAATGCTCTCCCCTCCCACAGATCTCTCGGTGGATTCAGTCATTTTCAGTGCGATTCAAATACCATTTCCTCTAAGAAGCCTTCCTTCATCTGTGAACCTGAAGTGGTCCTTTCTCCTAGGAACTCCCACTGCCCCTTGCTTGTATCACTTTTGTGGCTTATCACTTACCATCTTGGTGTAGTTTTTTGTTTTTATGTCCTGTCTCCCCTGTGGATTCTCAGCTCTTTGAGGATACAGGGTATGTCTCTTAATAATTTTAGCATACCTCACACTACCTAGCGTGGGCTTTCCACTAGTAGAATTTCAAGAGAAGTTCTCTCCCAGTGGAAAGATTTTCTCTTATGTGAGGGTATAGAACAAGAGAGACTTTTTTTTTTTTTTTTTTTTTTGCGGTACGCTGGCCTCTCACAGCTGTGGCCTCTCCCGTTGTGGAGCACAGGCTCCGGACGCGCAGGCTCAGCGGCCATGGCTCACGGGCCCAGCCACTCCGTGGCATGTGGGATCTTCCCGGACCGGGGCACGAACCCGTGTCCCCTGCATTGGCAGGCAGACTCTCAACCACTGCGCCACCAGGGAAGCCCAAGAGAGACTTTTGAGAGAGGAAGTTGGGCAACTTTCAGAAGTATTTTGTACCAGGAATACATTTTCAGTCTATTAGGACTTTCACAGGTCTTGATGGTTGAAGTTCCATCACTGTGGTTCTCACACTTTTCTAAATTATCTCAATTATCTCTAAAATGTTGCTTGCATTGACTGTGGTGTACCCATAGATAATTTATACAACTCAAAGCATGGAAAAGATAATAGGTTATTTGTAGTATAATTATATTCAGCGCTAAATCGTTATGTGGACTGACCTACTAGTCTCACAGATGTCCAAGATCTTATATATCTCCTTGCATGTAATTAGCTATTTTAAAAGAATTAGGCTAAAACCCAACTGTTGAAGCTGTTCATGAGAGAATTTCAAAGTTTCCAATTAGTTTCCAATTAGACATCTCAATTTAGAGAGACTGGATATTCTCATTAAATTCTAGAGCTTTAGTTCTTATTTTCATACTTAAAATAAATAGGTAGGTGGTCTTTTAATTATTGAATAAAATTTGAGTTCTGGAGATAATGATCTGAAGTGGAAATCACTAACCATTTTGGAAGTTAGTCAGTGAAAGTAAAGGTGAATATGAAAGCTTTTTGCAGTGTTCATTTCAGTGTTTATGCTTATGAACGCTATAGAACTCTTCTACATACATAACATGTTTGATTTTCTGTAACTGACATGCATTCTAAATAAGATAAGAGGGCTTCCCTGGTGGTGCAGTGGTTAGGAATCCACCTGCCAATGCAGGAGACACGGGTTCCGGCCCTGGTCCATGAGGATCCCACCTTCTGGGGAGCAACGAAGCCCGTGTGCCACAACTACCGAGCCTGCACTCTAGAGCCTGCAAGCCACAACTACTGAAGCCTGCGGGCCTAGAGCCGGTGCTCCGCAACAAGAGAAGCCACAGCAACTAGAAGCCCGCGCACTGAAGCGAAGAGTAGCCCCCGCGTGCAGCAACGAAGACCTGACGCAGCCAAAAATAAATAAATAAAAATAAATAAATGAGAGTCGACAAGAAGCATTATTAATAACTCCTACTGAAACAGCCATCAACCTGTCTCATGTTCCATTGGCGAAGAGGGAGTCCTTTTTTATTCATGGAAAAAGGAGCTGAACGGGACCTGTGAGGTTAAATTTCAGAGAAGCTATCGCCTATTTGAGATTGAGCCTATTGATGTCCTTGTACATTCCTTTTCAAAACACTCGGACACCGATCACGACTACCCAGAGATGAGATTAGAGCGTAAATGTGTTTTGTTTTGTTTAGAAGAAAACTGACCGTTAAATGGTTGAAAGTAAGATAACCTGAAATTAGGGTGATAATAGTTTTATATGTAGTAAACGTAATGTCTAATTGAACTGCCTCATTTGGGGGGCTTGTGTTGTTTTGTGAAGATCGGGTTGTCCACTTGCCCTTCCCCAATCCTGCAGTCTTGCAACATCTGTTACGTGGTGAGCATGGAACTCAGTGCTGGGGCCAGGACACCCTGTGAAGTTAGTGTCTGGTGGGGAGGTGGGGTATCCAAGTGCATCCTGCAGGGAGCTGTGAGGGGGCTGTGGCTGAAGATGGCACAGCGTTGGGGAGGGGTGAGGGGAGGAGGAACCCGAAGGGCGGAGCACCTGCCCGTCCTGACCCCACGCCCCTCAAGTCCCCTTGGGCTGTCTCAGCCCTACTGCGTTATATCTTCAGATCTAATTATTCCACTCTGCTTCTAGGTAATGACAGATGTTCTGGATTTGCTGTAAAATAATCCAGCAAAGAAAAGAACAAAACAAAACTGGAGGGGGGGCAGTATAGATAAGGAAAGTTAGGCAAAAGTTTGATAATCCTTGAAGCTGGATGATGGAACTCTGAGGGTTCATTGCATTATTTACTTCCTGGTTTGGGGTTTTTTTTTTTTTTTTTTGTATGTTTGAAAATTTCCATTTTCATTTAACCTTCCGTGGAAGAAGGTTACAATCCCATCTTCTCTCTGTATTGGTTTTCCTTTCTTAAGAGTCGGTATATTCTTGTCCTGCCCCTAGGTTCTTCAGAATCTTTTTTTTTTTTTACATTCCAAGCATAGCACGGGGAGATCAGCACCGAACCTAGAGGGGTGGGATAGGGAGGGTGGGAGGGAGACGCAAGAGGGAGGGGATATGGGGATATATGTATATGTATAGCTGATTCACTTTATTATAAAGCTGAAACTAACACACCATTGTAAAGCAATTATACTCCAATAAAGATGTTAAAAAATATAAATAAATAAAATTAAGTGACATCCTTAAAAAAAAAGAGTCAGTATAGCATATAGTGGTGAAGAATGTGGTCTCCGGAGGTGCACTGCTGGGTTTCCATTCTGCCTCTGCCACTAGCTAGTTCTGTGACTTTGGGCAAGTCACTTACTCTCTCTGTGCCTCTACTTTCTCATTGTAAAATAATAATAATATTACTACTAATAAATAATGTCAAAAGCCGCTGTAGGATTGATGAGAACATTAAATGGAATTCATGTATGCACAATAATGATAATAATGTTCCAGTGGCTGTTTCCACCCATTTCCCACATGCAGAAAGTTTTCTCTTGGGAGGGATTTAAAAGCTCAGATGATAAAATGCCGTGGTGGGTTAACCATGTCTGGTGCGGGGTGAGGAAACTGGTATTGATAATGTCTAGGTCAGGGAGTCCACGTTCACTCCATTTCACCGTTGTTATCATCAACTCTCTCATGTACGGTGAATGCCTTTCTGAGCGTTAAACTAAAACATGTATCATTCATGAAACCGTAAGGTGGCAGTTCTAGAAGTTAATCTCTTGATTTTCGTGGGCGTCTCTTACTTTTGGTCTCTAAGCTTGTGGTTGTTTGGATATTTATAAAACATAGGCAGGGCAAGTCATGTTTTTATCTCTTTATCTAAAAGGGCTCTGCCATGCCTTTAGCATGTTATCATTTAAGAGAATACATTCAGTTGGGCTCCCTTTAAATGAAATGTATTTATGCAAGGTGACTAACACATAGCACATTAATCTAAGCTGATGGCTTTTAAAACCTCTGCTCAAGATAGAAACTGAGAGTTGGATCTGATTTTTATTTCTGTGCCTCTAATGTCTGCAGGAAAAAACGGGAACATTTGATTTTGCAGTGTGAAAAGGGTTTCACACAGCTTCTCATTTTGCTAGAGTCTAATTTCCATTGTACTAGGGTTTTACTCTGTCGGATATCTCAGCCTGATTTGGGTGGGTGGGGAAAAGAGAATAGTGAGAACAAAAACCAAAATAAGCTCCTGATTTTCTCTGGAAATGAGGAAGTCAAACACATGCCACTGGTGGATTTAAATACCTATTTCCCTGGTATCTGTAATTAGGTAATTTAAAGTATTCTTTGTAAGGAAAAAAACAGAATCATTTTCACTGAATCTTGCTGTTAATTTTCCCAGTGATTCCCACACATTCAATTCTTTCTTTTTTTCCTTTCTTTGCTTCCTTCATACACTCACATCAGAATGAGTTCTTCTGGGTGTTATTCGGTGTTGCCTGTAAGTGAAAATATTTTCTTTATTGCTTAAGTAACACCTAGTTTATCCATTTTGAATCAGATATGTGAACAAAACTGTTAGAAATCACATAGCCCTTCAAAAGGTTAATAGTGCCGTATTCTTGCATGTTTTAGCACATTCAAGATATTTTATGAAGAAAGGGTACTTTGAACTATGAACTGAGAGAAGAAATATGCCACACTTGCATGCATAATATGTAATAAAATCAGCATTTATGGTAATAGAATAATCTTTGGGAAGGCCAGTTAACCTCAGTGGACTCAGATTTTTATTATAAAAGTTGGAAGGTATCGAATTAAATGAATTGACCGCTTTTGGCTCTCAGAGCTGGGATCTTGTGGCTGAATTCTATAAATGTATGGAATCATTTATGGTTCTTAAGTGGTGAATAATCAGAATTGTATTTGAGAAACATTAATATGGTCATGTAAGTTAATTAGTTTGGAGAAGAGAGACAGAGAATGAGAGGTCTTAGTTCTGCCAAAATTAGGGATTCTTCCCGTCTTGGCCTGACCTTATTTTGTTATTCTTCTCCTGTCATATGAGATGGACACTAACAGACAGAGAACAGCTCAAAGGTTTTACTGCCCTGATTTTTTCCTCTAAAATACAGAGGTATGAGGTTCTTAGAAGTCACCTTCTTGCTCCGGCCCTTTGCCTAATGCTGGGCATCTTGGATTATTGGTCCAGCATCAGAACAGAGACAGGGAGGTGCATGACTTCCAGACTCATATTGACTTCTCCCGGGAACTTGACCAACAGTACATGCTTTCTTGTATTGCTGTAATACGCACAGTCTATCATCTGGGAAGGTTCATAGAGATCCTTGCAGGGTCTTCCTTAAGGCAGCAGATGGGGCAGCACAGATCAATAATTCCTTTTGCTTTTGATGAGAAAGAAAATCAATTAATGGTGATGTCAGAGGGTTCTTTGGCTCCCATAACAGGCAGCAACTGGGAGGCGCGGGTTGGTGGGAGCCTGAAGTAGGTGTCAGCAGTGGGCACGGAAAGAAAGGACCAGATGGAAAAGTGTCAGGACCGAGAGGGCGAGAGCGCCTGAGAGGGTGGGGTGACAGGAAGGGTGAGGGGGCCACTCACAGAACTGGGGGTGCAGGAGGAGGAGTGGGTGTGTGGGGCTCTGGTCTGTTGAGTCCCAGAAAAGCATTCATATGAATACATCCGGCAGCTGTACAGAAATGCTGGACTGCAGCGAAGGAAGAGCAGCCATGGAAAATAGGTGGAGCCCTGACTGACATCACTGGGGGAGTGCATGTAGGACGGGATGGGAAGAGGGATGAGGACAGGTTCTGCAGGACGTGTCCGTCTAGGTGGGGAGCAGGGCAGACACAACTAGAGAAGGCGTGGTCAGCGAGGGGTGCGGGGAACCTCTGGAAAGCCCAGGGAGGAGAGAGATTCGTGGAGAGGAGGTGGGTGGTCAACGCCATCTGTGCTGTGGAGGCGAACTTTCCATACTGAGCAAGATGGGTCTGCTGACTTAACGATTAGGAAGTCAGTGGTCACCTTGAAGATAGTTTGAACAAAATGCATGAAGGCAGAAATCAGGTTACAAGAGGGTAAGGAAGGTGAAGGTAGAGAACATAGATTAATGTTAAGAATTTGATGGAGGAAAGGGAAAGGGTGGTAGCTTAGCAGAGGAGCAGGGAAAGTTGTTTTGTGTTTGTGTTTGGTTCGCGTTTTTTTTTTAGCACGCGTAAGAATGCTTCTGATCCGAGAGGAGGTATCCAGTAGTGAAGGAGAGATGAAGACGAAGATAAGATGAAAGCAAGTGCGGGTAATAGATGGACCCGTTCCCGGAGCACGTAGGAGTGATGTCAGATACAAGTGGAAAGGGCACCAGTCAGGAAGGGATGAAGGGTGAATGTAGAGATACGCTGGAGAGAAGGAAAAGAGGCTGAGAGAGCTCACATTAGGAGCCTCATTTGTCCTAGGTAATTAAAAAGTAGGGCTTTTGTAAAGAGCACACATGATGGAGTTGGGATTTCATAGAGTAGAAAGGCACGTGGTGGTTACCTAGAGCAAAACAATGAGTCATAAGAGGTGACAGAGAACTAGAGAGCTGCATGAAGGCCAGCTTGAGGTTGGAGAACATGACTTTGTATGGGAGACGGTCGGCTCCATTTTAGGACTGTCCCCGGTGATGTGAGGGTCCCGCTCTCTCTGCTCTTGTCCCCGTCGTACTGTAAGTTAGAGCAGTTCAAATCTCAGAGTGAATAATGTTTCTCGGGAGCTTTGAATCAGCTGATATTTAGATACAGCTCCATCGAGGCAGAGGTGCTGGTTGAAGAGGGAGGAGGGAGCCCCGAGTCCGCTCTACCTTTCCCCTTGCCTGTTGCATCCCACTGTACCAACCCCTAAGAAATCCATGGAGCACAATTGGAAATCACTGGTTTTTGTGGCAAGTATGTCTAGTTGGCTCAAGAACTGGAGACAGAATTCACTACTGTGGACGAAAGGGTAAAATCCTCTTCTAAAATACAAAGTCCTAATTACCACTGCCGAGAAAGGCATTTCCTACTTGCTGGTTTGTCATAGGGTCCCGTGTGTCTCTAGAGCATCACTGTCTAGTAGAACATTCTGGGATGATGATGTGCTTCGTATCTGTGCTCCTGGAAAAGTAACCACTGGTCACATGGGGCTACTGAGCCATTGAGACGGGGCTCGTGTAACTGAGGAACTAACTTCTAAATTTTATTTAATTTTAATGACTTTAAATCTGAGTAGCCGTATGTGTCCAGGGGCTACCCTATTGGATAACACAATTCCAGATTTATTATCAGTTTGGAATTTCTGAAAGATATAATAATACTGACCATAACATCTGTAAGGTGCATAGTGGTGGGTATTTTTTCCTCTGCGTGAAGACATCCCACATGAATCCTTGAAGACTAAAGCTTTGGACTCCTGGGTTGGTGACATCGAACTAATGAAGATCCCATATTGATCCCTTTAATGTCTTGTTACAGGGCTTAGGGCTGGGGAGAACCTTCTAAACCCATAGGTGCTACCTCTCTCCCTCACTGGCTGCTTTATAAGTTCATACCATTGGTCATAAGCCTAGGTCATAGAAGCTGGAATAAATCATCCAGAGTGACGGCACTCAGAGCCATTTTCTTCATATATAAGAAAAGCAGAGTACATGTAATTGAACGTTTTGTTTAAGATACCTTCATGGGGTGTAAATATAACAACTTAAGCCCATTCTATCTAGGCAGAGTTGGACAGTATCCAAACTAAAAGGAAAAAGTGGGGTTGGGGGAGAGAGAAATACATGAAATCAAAGGAAAGCTGCAGGGGGAGGGCAGGGAAGGGAAGTGAGGGGAATGAGGTGCAGGTGGTGACGTATCTGTGGTGGGAAGTAACCAAGAAGAGAATAAGGAGTCATGAGGGCTCCATCAGCCTCTTCCTGGTTTTCTTTTTTTTTTTTTGCGTTATGCGGGCCTCTCCCCGCCGTGGCCTCTCCCGTTGCGGAGCACAGGCTCCGGACGCGCAGGCTCAGCGGCCATGGCTCACAGGCCCAGCCACTCCGCGGCACATGGGATCTTCCCGGACCGGGCCACGAACCCGTCTCCCCTGCATCGGCAGGCCGACTCTCAACCACTGTGCCACCAGGGAAGCCCTGTCTTTACTGTTTTAACGTGTAGATAGCTGTGAATAACGCGAACAACTGAGCACACACTCGGGCGTAGGTAAGCGTGAGCCCACCTCCCGCAAGCCCACCTCCACGCCTGGCTGGCTGACCCCAGTGTCGCTACGCGGGGTCTGCATGGGGTTCAGTTCAGAGATCTGCTTGTCAAGCAGGTCAGGACTTCGTGAAGATGCTAGGGGTACGTGAGAATAATTAAACCCGTGTGATAGAATTAGATGCACTTACTATGTATTATTTTTACCCTAAATATATGCAGTCCATTTAGATTGTAAGTGGTAGGTTCTGACCTAAAGGTCTAGTTCTTCCTCCCTAAGGAACTGGTGAGAACCTTCTCCCAGTACAGCTAAGATGCTGCTATGTCACTTTCATATAACAGGCCTTAGTCTGTGGTTCCATTTACGTGCTAATTTCAAGTTGACCCCAAGGGAAGAGTTTTGTCACAGTCTTGGTAAGGAGGGTTACTACTTCCCATAAGTTCCAGAAAATTCCCTCACTCCATTTTCTTTTCCACATGAGAGCACTTCTTCACTGTGCCCATGATGTTTTCTGTAATTTGAGTGCTTTGTTCTTTTTTTTAAAAATTTTTATCAGAGTATAGTTGATTTACAATGTTGTATTAGTTTCAGGTGCACAGCAAAGTGAATCAGCTATGCATATACATATGTATAGATTCTTTCCCCATATAGGTCATTACAGAGTATTGAGTAGAGTTCCCTGTGCTATGTAGTAGGTCCTTATTAGTTATCTATTTTATATATAGTACTGTGTATACGTCAATCCCAGTCTCCCAATTAATCCCTCCCCGCTTCCACCCTGGTAACTGTAAGTTAGTTTTCTACATCTGTGTGGAGTGCTTTGTCCTTTTTCTGTGTATTGGGGTTCCTGAGGGCAAAGAATGAGATGCTTCACAACCGTTTTTCTTAGGTTTTCTTTAACATGGGTCATGGATTTCTCCAGCAGAGACGTGGATGCTGGACCCACAGATTTTGCATCTCCCTGCCTGCTGCCCCGGGAGGGACTTGGGTTGAGCACACGCTGCCCTGGCCTGAGCAGGCAAGGGCCACCATTGTTGCCACTGGTGTGGCAGCGGAGGGCCACCTGCAGCTCTCAGAGCCGCGGGAGGGTTGCCCTGCTCTCTTGCACCTCTGCTGGTCCCTCTGCCACACCCTCTCGTCAGCCTTTAGGGTTGGCTCCTACATTGTGACAGCAGCTATGCAGGGATTCTCCTGCCTTCCTGTACGTGTGACGTGTGTGTGTGTGTGTGTGTGTGTGTGTGTGTGTGGTTTGGACGTATGTGTGTATGCATACGACCTTACTACAGCTTTGCCAAAAGTCACAATGAAGTCTCCCCACCTCCACCTCTTGCCCTTGCCACAAATAAATGTGATGGGAAACGGCCACCCCAGCATCTCCTACCATGGCCCCTGTCACAGAAATCCAAGGCTCGAATCTTTTCCCTAGCACTCTTTGTTAGAAACTGTGTGTGGCAGGGAGATGACAGGCAGACAGCCTCAGCTGTTAACTGCCAACACCCATTTACTCTGACCCCTTTGAATAGAAAATGAAAAATGCCAACACATCTCGGGTGCCGTTAACCTCAAGGTTTGCCTCTAAAGTCGGTGCCTACACAGGAGACTTCTGTTGCCACCCGTGAGGTTTGCTAATGAAAGCAAATGAGCCTGGATGGACCTGTCACAGTGGGTTCACTGAACAGATATGCTAATTAAGCCGGAGGTCAAGGAGCAGGTGTTGTTTCAAGCAGGTGTTATTAGTTTGTGTCCAACAGTGGCTCTGAAAGAACACAAGAAAGAGTCCAGTTCTTCCTAGTTTTTATTTCAGTTGAGGAATATATGTGCTCACTGGCTGGTGACTGATTACTTGTCCAGGAAGTGTCAGTTCCCTCCGGCTGGTCCTTTCTATGCCTTGGGCATCTTCATGCTTGCACCAGCTTCCTTCTTCCTGTATCCTTAGCTGTCTGTTTCTGCCAGAAGCCTTGCTTTACCATCACAGAAGCCTACAATTCCACACTGACACCTCAGGTATTATCCAAGTGATCATGACCATTCTACAAAAAAGGAGATGATGTAAGGAAAGTCGAGGTGACTTATCACCACCCCAGGGTGAGTTAGTGATGAACCCGGGGCTGGAGCATCAATCCGACGCCTCATCCCATGATGCACACCAGGTTGAGAGGCACTGAGTGTCACTCCAGGGTTTATTGGAGAAATGGATGCTTGTTCCACGTGTAGCTCGATTCCATCCCTGAGCTCCTACGATGCAAATTGGCAGCAACTGGAATCTAGCAGTTTCCCGTGACGTTCCCTTTGCTGAGGAACTGCAGGAAGCCTAGCCCAGCTGCCTGCAGTACACGGAGCCCGTTAGCCGTGGGTCGGTACTGATTGTGGTTCTGTGTGACGATCCCCAGAGACAGGGAGGGTGGAGGTGCGAGTGTTGTGTGCTGAGCACAGAGACTGGCAGGACCCTGCACTCCTTCCCAGACGCCAGGAGAGGCGGGGGGGTGGGGCAGTGAAGGGTAGCTGGGAGTTCAGAGGACACGGATCTAGAGCTGCCCTGGGCTGTCACCTTGGACAAGTCACACATCCCTGTGGGCCTCCAGTGTCCTCCCTTTCAAGTGAGGGATGGGACCATGGTTTTTAACATGCCTTCTGTGGATCCTGTGTCTTTGGTCCCAAGACTCCTGAGCAGAAGGTTCTCAGGGGGTCCAGGGCCCCGAGGGCACAAGTTTGTTCCTTCTTACGTTTTCATTCGGAAACTGTAAGGAAAGACCCCTTCCGTTTCCCATGTATTTTTCCTCTGTTACGATTGAAGGACATACGAGTTATGCTGTCTCTGTATAGTATCGTTAACAATACTGTGTTTTAAAGTTGCTGAGAGAGTTGACCTTACAGGTTCTCATCACAAGAAAAAAATATCTCTAGGAGTTTGGGATTCACACACTATTACACACACTATTCTGTATACACACAGTATTCTATATATAAAATAGATAAACAACAGGGACCTACTGAATAGCACAGGGAATATACTCAATATCTTATGATAACCTATAACGGAAAAGAATCTGAAAAAGAATGTGTGTGTGTGTGTGCGTGTGTGTATATATATATATATATATATATATATATATATATATATATATTCAGTTACTATATATATATATTCAGTTACTACATATATATATATAATAACTGAATCACTTTGCTGTACACCAGAAACTAACACAACATTGTAAACCAACTACACTTCAATAAAAAAATTAAAGTAAAAAAACAAAACAAAACTCTGTGAGACCTTTGATGGATCTTAACTACATTTATTGTGATGATCATTTCACAGTGTATACATATATCAAATTATTATGCTGTACACCTAAAACTTGTACAATGTTACATGTCAATTATATCTCAATGAAAAAACAAAGATAAATGCCTAGATTTCTTTCTACATTAACGTTAATAATTAGAATTATTGGAGACTTTTGAATATGTTTATTCACTTATATTTTCTAAGCATGGGGAGCGAAGTGAGAAGAAAAGAAAAAGAGAGAAGAAAAAAGAAGATGGAAATATATCACATTTTTAAGATAAGAGAAGAATAAAAGGAAAGGGAATAAATGGCTAATGGTCCCATTGTTACCAGAGACCAGAGAAGGAGTTTAAATTTCAGTAGGAAGTGACTGGGGAGTTCACCACCTAAGGCTGGCCTGGTGCCCCTGGGGTCTGGTGTACATTACAATTCCCTCCACGACTGAATTCAGTTACTTCTGGCAATGAGATCCATGTGGGGCAGAAATAATCTCTACAACATTCTGACGAAAATTAAAAGATGAAAGGAGGCTGTATAAAATAATTAATATAGCAAGAAAAAGCAGAAACCTGCTTGTCTTTGGAAAAGACTTTGGTAAAAGCCTCTTTTATAAATTATGTCAGGTTATGGGACAGACAATACATGGAACAAAACGCCAGATTGATCACTTCCCTAACCGTGTGAGAACGTTTGAAATTTCCCACCTTTCTCTCTTTCTCGAGGGAGTGTTATTTCAGTGATGGTAAAATTCCCCGTAATTCCTTATTACTTCTCAAGACGTAACCATGTAGATGTTTTATGAGACAGCTATAAGGAATAACTCTCACTCATCCTTAAGAAAACGGTGTCAGTATAAGTTGGACAGATGTTGTCAGGCGTGTATCTCTGATCATGCTCATATTCAAAAAATTCCAGAAATATTTAAAAAATTTTTATTGAAATATTGTTGACTTACAATGTTGTGTTAGTTTCAGGTGTACAGCAAAGTGATTCAGTTATACATATATATGTATATATATATAGATAGATAGATATTCTTTTTTTTACATTCTTTTCCATTATGGGTTATTACAGGATACTGAGTAAAGTGCCCTGTGCTATACAGTAGGTCCTTGTTGGTGATCTGTATTATATATAGTAGTGAAAAAACTCCAGAAATATTCATTAAGAGCCCATTGCTTTTGTCCTGTGCCAGGCGCTGGAGGAGCAAGGGAGAAATATGTGCTGAAGATGAGGGTCTGGGCATTAAGGGGCTTATATTTATGTTATTCTTTTTTTAAAAAATGACTTCTCTCTATAAAACTAATTTTATATAAGGAATTATATATATATTGATTTTGGACAGGCAATATCATATAGATAAATATGGGGAAAGAACTACTGTATTAAAGTGAAGTTCTGTATAAGGTGTGTTTAGGCTAAGGCAAGGGTGTGGAAAGAGCACAGAAATTCATGGAGAAGATCGTAGTTCAAGGCCCCACTCACCCTTTCACTTCTCCAAACCTCATTCCCCACTGTATTGTGAGAATGAGAGCATGTAATTGAGGCTCACAATAGGCTAAAGGCTATAAAATGTAGTATGAATAGGACTACTTATTATGTAACCCAGTGCTGGGCAGAAATTTGTGCTCTACTGTTGCCCCTGGGTTGAGCCCCTGCCCCTGAGTGTGGATCAGTCATCCTAGGTGAGCAGATGAGGCTCACTGGAGGGAGAGGGAGGGGCTGAGATGCAGTAGGTCTTGAAGGACAGAAGGCTTTGTGTTGGTGGAAGTGAGCGGGGGCACATTTCTCCAGAAGGAGTGATGAGTAAGGGGACTGTTAGATTAGCCCTCACCCCTGTGGGTCCTGACCCTGCCTGGGCTACATTTCCTTCTCTACCAGCCACACTCACTTTTTGCTGATGACTAAAAAGGAGAATATGTTTTCCTACTATTTCATGCAAGGCATAGCTTTTCCCCACCCGTATTCACAGCTCCTTTGGGAGGATCTAGGTTGCTTTTCTTTCCCTCCTCAGTGGCATCTGTTAATAGAGACAGAAAGTCGTGTTTTTGCAGTGTTGTCTAGAGTGGCTTCTCGTACTTGCACTCATGTTAATCTCTGTCTAGCTGAGGAAGGGACATGGATAGATTGGTAAAGAACCACGCTGAAAACAAGAGCTGTTTAATTACCTGTAGAGGCTCTTACAGGAGTTGAACTTTACATCTGCCCAACGATCAGAAACAGAGAAAAGAAACTAAACAATGTGACTTTAAACAAATTCCTATCTCCACTCATATCACTGTTTCTTTCCTTGAGTCCCTTTAAGCTCTGTCAGAGGGACGTACCATATAGCAAAGGAATTAAAAAAATGTAGCTTTTGTGGCCAGTACCTGATTGTCCTCCAGCTAGACCATCAGCTTTTCCATTGCTGGGTCTGCAATGTTCCCAGTGCCTAGTTCTGTGCCTGCTCTATTTTAGGTGCTAAGTAAAGGTTTAAAAATTGGAAATAACTTTAAAACTGGTAAAGATAAAAATTACTATAATTTCTAACATACGTATTTCCTCTTCTTTATCCTTGATCTTTGGATGGCTCATTTTTTTTAAAGCCTATCATTTTATATTAATATTCTCTTATCAGTTCTTGGAACATTTTATTCAAGCTTACAATCACTATTCATTGATTTAACTTCTCTGGTAAGTATCTCTTTAGCTTCCTTTCACCATACTTAGATTTAATGATTATGTTTCTTATTAACAACATTTACTGATGGTTACTATTAAAAATAATATAAGTGTTGGTGGGGATGTGTAGAAACTGGAATCCCTGTGCATTGCTCTTAGGAATGTAAAATGGTGCAGTCATTATGGAAAACAGTATGGCTGTTCCGCAAAAGAAATTAAAAACAGAATTACCATATGATTCATCAGTCCATTTCTGGGTATATACCCCACAGAATTGAAAGCATGGTCTTGAAGAGATATTTGTGTACTCATGTTCATAGCACCATTCATTATTCACAATAGTCAAAAGGTGGAAGCAACCCAAATGTCCATTGATGGATGAATGGATAAGCAAAGTGTGGTATATACATATAATGGAATATTACTCAGCCTTAAAAAGGAATTCTGGCATATGCTACAACATGGGAAAACCTTGAGGACATTATACTAAATGAAATACGCCGGACAAGACAGGACAAATATTGTATGATTCCATATATATGACTACCTAGAATACTCAAAAATCAGAGTAAAAATAGAATGTTGTTTGCCAGGGACTGGGGGAGGGGGAGTGTAGAGTCCGTGTTTAATGGGTGTAGAGTTTCATTTTTGCAAGACGAGAAAAGTTCTGGAGATGAATTGTGGTGATGGTTGCACCAGGTGAACGTACTGATGCCACAGAACTGTAGACCTGAAGAAGATTAAGATGGTAATAAGTTTTATGTTATGTATATTTGACCACAATTTAAAAATAAATTTAAAAGAATTTGGTGAGAGCCAGTGATATAGTAGCCACGAAGGAAATAGAAAACTGGATCAAGTGGGCCAGGATGTCATTTTGATGACTTCGGGAAAGCTTGGAGGTCCAGTGGGGCATCTGGTGTTACATTCAACTGTGGGAACGTCTTACGTGTAAATATCCTGCATCATCGTGAGGTCCGGGTGTGGTAGGCACCACATTCAGCTTCTTGAGCAGCTTCATGAGTTTAAAAATGAGTAGCTGCCCCAGTGGTTCGCAGTTCAACCCGAGAGACACTTGGGGTTGCCAAACAACATATGACTGCCGTCAACAGGAGCACATCTAACATTAATTTTATAATCGCTTAAAATGATAGAAGAAATGTTCAGTCTGAATGTTTTCATTTCTACCTACTCCAACGAAAAATACAAACACCTGGATTGTCACACGCCATGCCGTTTCCACAAGGACAGCGTTTCATGCGTCAGCTCCTGCGTTCTGCCTTTTTTGTCCAAGTGTGTTCCAGGAGACCAGGGGACACCAGTGGGTATCTGGTGCCGGATTCACACTGTGAGGGCTGAGCTTTGTACATCCGAGATGTTCTGAAATCACTCAACAAAATAACACCTCACAGTGGCAAACGTTTTCTTTAATGATTTTTTTCCCCAATCCAGAGGACTTCCTTTGGTTAAGCTTAGGAAAAAAAAAAAAAGAAAAAAGAAAAAGATAGAAGTTAAATTACTCATTGTACTTCCTGCACAGAGCATCACAACAGACCTAAACGAGAAAGCTTTTTGTTTGAAGCATTCTCGCTCTAATGCCTGTGATCCACAAAGATGGAGTCAGTAGGAAACGTTCAAAATTGAAGTGATTCAACTGGATTGGCCAAAGGTTACCTATGGAAGAAAGGGGATTCTTTTTCCTTCTAAAGCCAGAGCTGTGTGTTCTACTTGGACTACAGCCTTCACCGTATTTGACTGACTGTCTCCGGGACAGACCAAGGAGGACTGTGGTTAAGCACGTGAATTACTCTGACGCTCCGTTGCTTTCTCCAAATGCCCCCAGTCAGGTCGGTGGGGAGTCCTGGCACCTGGACTTGTTGTTTGCCTAAACTCTACTCTTTCCTGGGGGCTTGCGTGGCTGAGGCATCCGGTACCCGGTCATCTCAGCTCCTTGTCTCTGTGACTCCAGCGAACCTCAGTTCCACGCCGACAGCTGCCACCTTTGCTCTCTGTGCCCGTCTGCTCCATCCTTCCCACCCTTTCCCCTCCTGCCCTGTTTCCCACCGTGGCTGCTCCAAACCTCCCCGGTTCTCTGGAGTTCCTGCTTACCCACCTGCCTCTCCATGCTCACCTTGAGTTCTTTCTTTCCTATTTCTGTCCAAAGCTAAAGTAACTTCTCCATGTGTGCCCTTGACCCCAGCTCATCCCACAACCTGCAGACCCCTTCTCTGGTGAGAAGGTGTGGGTTGGGATCCTGCCTGTGTGCCTAGGAGCAGTGGGGCCTTGGGAAGCTAGCTGGCCTTGCTGTGCACCAGCTTCTCATCAGCAAACTGTGGTTAGCGGGCCCTGTGTCACAGGGTACCTATGAGGATTAGGAGGTGATGCATAGGAAGCACTGTGATGCCTGGCTTCAGCATCTTCACTTCTCTGCCACAGATTCTGGCTCTGGGGCCTCCACCTGGGCTCCCGGGAGCCCATTCCTGTGCTCACCAGCTTCCTGCCTGCCTGCCCCCCACAGTGGTTTGGCTTCTCCCACAGCCCTTCTTTACTTGCTTTCCAAGCTTTCAGTCTTTATTAGCGTTTCCTCCAGGAGACTTGATTCCCCGTCTCCCCACCCCACTCCGGGCCCAAGTGTGAGTGAGGGTCTCCCCGGACCTCCGCTCTGTGACAGTCAGTTTTATGTGTCAGCGTGGCTGGGCTGTAGTCTCCCATTTTCCGTCAGACACCAATCCTGGCATTGCTGTAGGGGCGTTTGGTAGACGTGGTTGACATCTGTAATCAGTCCACTCTAAGTAAAGGAGATTGATTATCCCCTATATAATCTGGGTGGGCCTCATCCAATCATTGCAAAGGCCTTAAGTGCAAAACAGAGGCTTCCCTGAAGAAGACAAAATTCTGCCCCAAGACTGCAACATTGACTCCTGCCTGGGCGTTTCTTCCCCACAGGCTTGCGGTATGGATTTTGGACTCGCCAGCCCCCATCATTGTGTAAGGCAGTGTCTTGAAATAACTCTGTGTGTGTGTGTGTGTGTGTATGAAAATATATTTATTCCCACACTCACACATACATACGCGTGTTCATATTCTGCTGGCTCTGTTTCCCTGGAGAAGGCGCCTGGCTCGGCATTCCCTGCACGCACACTGCATCACACCCCATTTGCTTTCTGAATCTCCTCTGCTCTGACAGCTCCGTGCAGGCAGGACCCACGTTTCTCCACGTGCCAATCCCACAACTCAGTTTGTCCTGAATGAATGAATACTGGGGAAGTCCGTCAGAATGTATCGTTCCATATCCTTGAGCATAATAAAAACAATTATGTAGCGAAGAATAACTCTCCGGAGGTAACTTCCCGTCACCCCTGTAGATGGAGTCCACACAGAACGCTGTCTCCCTTACCCCCTGGCTCAGCCATTAAGGGGCTTGGCTGTTGCCCTCACCTTCTACGTCACCCACTGGCCTCAGAGATAGAATCAGTCATGTATTTGGGTCATGATTGATTTATTCTTTGCACTTCTGTGACCCACTTTGGGATTTAGCTCTTTCATTTTCCTACGCATGCAGCATTTAGATGAAAATAGTTCATAAACAGCTGTTCGGGGCTGGGTGACGTTTTTTCCCCACTTCACCCTTCATTAGTATTTTTCTCTTTCTATAATCGGATTCTTTGAAAGTTCTGGCAAGAGGTTTGTTCTGAAATGCAGGCTGAGGCTGGCTGAAGATGCTGGTGTAGATACGTGATGCGTTATTTACTCCAAAGTCCAGATTTCTCTCTAATGTTATTGTGCAACATTTTTATTTTCAGTTTGGAAGCTGTCCTGCACTGATCACTGTTTCCACTCTTTCTTCATGTGCTTGATCTGCCCAGCACAAACCCAATCCCTGCTTTTCTTCCGTATACTGCTGAGAGGGTCACCAGTCCTCAGAAATCATCTCTGGACACCACCAGCGTTGATGAGGACCCTATTTCTGAGCGCTCGCTGTGGGCCTGTGATGCAGTTAGGCTGGCTGGCTCTCTTTCCACATGACATAATGTATTTTGTCGAAGTTGGAACACGTTGAAACTGCGAACTCAGGCAGTTCCTTGGTTTGTTTGGATTCAGAGACACTTGAAGGAACTAAAAATAGCTTTACAGGGAGAGAAGTGTATTGGGCACTTCCCCTTTTGGAAGGACTTCTATTCACTCTGTCTGCTGATTCTTGGGAAACAGTGTCTGTGGTTCCAGTCCCAGGGGAGCCACAGTGTAATCAGACAGTGGAGGTCAGTGTCCTGTGCCCTCCAAGGATCCTGTTCAGCCTTTGTGCCTCCCCAGCCCTAAGAAAGAAGGGCTCAGCACCAAAAAGGGGGGTGGGGACTGAACCACAGGGATTTGTCAGAGCTTTGGAGCGATAGCCTCGATCCAGACTGAGAGAGCAGGAGGTGGGGTTGTAGCTACAGGGATGAGGGCAAAGAGAGGCTCAGGATGGGAAGGTGGTCTGCATTTTGAACTTAAGTCATTGCCGGGGACGTTCAGCAAGGTTGTCCCCACTAGAAGATGAGCTTTGTGCGCTAATTGCTCCATGCAGGTCGACAAGGGATATTGTGGCTGCCACACAAATTCTGTAAGAGAGTCGGGATATTAAGCTGAGTTTCCCCATCCTGGCAGCAGTGCAGGCTGCCTTTAGTCTTACAGAAAGAATGGGAACTTAGAGCTGGACAGTGTGGGTGTGAACCCCAACCAAGTCACTCAAGTTGTGAAATCACCTGTGCTTTAGTTTCCCCACATGGTAAAATGGGATTAATAATTCCATCCTTCCTGCTGCATAGTGTGGCTTTACAGATGGCCATTGCAAGGAAAGAAAATTTCAGGCCAATATTGCTGTTGAACCTAGATTGCAAACATTCTCAACAAAGTACTAGCAAGTGGAATTCAAGAGCATGTTAAAATGATCATACACCATTATTAAGTGGGATCCATCACTGGGATGCAAGGTTGGTTCAGTGTGCCCAAATCCGTAAGCGTGATACATCACATTAACTGAACGAAGGATAAAAATCATACACTGATTTCAATAGATGCAGAAAAAGCACTTTGCAAAATTCAACATCCATTTGTGATAAAAAAAAATCTCATCAAATTAGGTATAGAAGTAAGGTACCTAAACATAATAAAGGCCATATACGAAAAGCCCACAGCTAACATCACAATGACGAAAAGTTAAAAGCCTTTTCTCTATGATCAGGAACAAGACAAGGATGCTCAGAATTGCCATTTCTATTCAAGAGAGTACTGGAAGTCCTAACTATAGTAAAAGAAAAAGAAATAAAAAGCATCCAAATCAAAATGGAAGAAGTAAAATTGTCTCTGTTTGCAGATGATATGGTATTAAATATAGAAAACCCTAAAGGCTCCACCAAAAAATGATTAGAACTAATGAATGAATTCAGTAAAATTGCAGGATGCAAAATCAACATACAAAAATAAGTTGTGTTTCTGTACACTAACAATGAACTATCTGAAAGAGATATTAAGAAAGTAGTCCCATTTACAAAAAAATAATAAAATAGCTTTTTATTAAATTTAACCAATTTATTTAACCAATAAATTTAACCAAGGAGGTGTACACTATACACTATTCTTTCAGTATATAAAACCTGTATGCTAAAAACTATAAGACAGTGGTGAAAGAAATTGAAGAAGAAGACACAAATAAATGGAGAACTATTCCATTCTCATGGGTTGGAAGAATTAATATTGTGAAAATGTCCTTAGTACCCAAAGCAGTCTACAGATTCAGTGCAATCCCTATCAAAATTCAATGGCATTTTTGTCAGAAATAGAAAAACACTGGGGGGGCAGGGGTGGTGGTGGTGGGATGAATTGGGAGACTGGGATTGACATATATACACTAACGTGTATAAAATAGATAACTAATAAGAACCTGCTGTATAAAAAAATAAGTAAAATTGAAAAAAAAGAATAAAACTAACCTAAAATTTGTGTGGAACCACAAAAGATTCTGATTAGCTAAAACAATATGGAGAAAGAAGAACAGAACTGGAGGCATTATGCTTCTTGATTTCAAGCTATATTACAAAGATATAGTAATCAAAACAGTATGCTAATGGCATAAGAACAGGCACCCGTGCATATGTGGTCAATTAATTTATGACAAAGAGACCAAGAATACACAGTGGGGAAAGAAGAGTCACTTCAGTAAAATGGTGTTGGGAAAATTGGACAGCCACATGCAAAAGAATGGAACTGGACAGTATCTTACACCATACCCCAAAATGAACTCAAACTGTATTAAAGACTTAAATTCAAGAACTGAAGCTATAAAAGTTCGAGAAGAAAACACAGGGGGGTCCTGTCTTTGGCACTGGTCTCAGCAATGATTTGTTTTGGAGCACAGGCAGCACAGGCAACAAAAGAAAAGTAAGTGAAACTGCACACATCAAACCAGAAAGCTTCTGCACAGCAAAGGAAACCATCAAGAAAATGAAAAAGCAACTTGTGGAATGGGAGAAGATATTTTCAGACCACACATCTGATTGGAGATTAATATCCAAAATATACATGAACTCATACAACTCAGTAACAAAAACCCAAATAGCCCAATTAAAAATGAGCAAAGGATCTGAATAGACATTTTTTTCTAAAGACGTACAAATGACCAACAGGCACATGAAAATGTACTCAGCATCACTAATCAGGGAGATGCAAATCAAGATCACGACGTGTCACCTCACACCTGTTAGGATATCTTTTATCGAGAAGACAAGAAATAACCAAAGCCTGTGGGTAAAGGGAACCCTTGTGCACTGTCGGTGGGAATGTGAACTGGGGCAGCCACTAAGAAAAAAGTATGGCGGTTCCTCAAGAAGTGAAAAACAGAACCATCGTGTGATCCAGCAATTCTGCTTCTGGGTATGTATCCAAAGGAAATGAAAACAGAGTATCACAGAAAGATTGCACTCTCACGTTCATGGCAGCATTATTTACAATAGGTGAGATACGGAAACAACCTGTATGTCCGTCAACAGATGAAGAGTCGAAGAAAATGTGAGAAAATATATATATATAACTGAGATATATATATATATATATACACACACAATTCATCCATAAAAAAGGAAGTCCTGCCTTTTGTGACAGCATGGGTGAACCTGGATGGCATGATACTAAGTGAGATAATCTAGACAGAGAAAGACAAATACTGCATGGTGTCACTTATATGTGGAATCTAAGGGGGAAAAGAAGCCAAATTCATGGCAACAGAGAATAGAAGGGTCGTTGCCCGGGGCCATGGGGAGGGGGAAATGGGAAGATGTAGGTCAAAGGGTACAAACTGTCAGTTGTAAGAATAAGTTCTGAGGATCTAATGGTGACTATAGTTATTAATATAGTATCATATACTTGAATGTTGCTGAAAGTAGATCTTAAGCATTCTCATCTCAAAAAAAAAAAGAAAAAGTTAATTGTGCGAGATGATGCATGTGTTGATTATCTTGATCTTGGTAATTATTCCACAGTGTATACATATATCAGATCGTCACATTGCACACTTTAAATATAGACAATTATATTTGTCAATGAAGTTGGGGAAAAAAATTAAGGTATTCAGCTAATGCTTTAATTGACTATTTGCTACACGCCGCATACCTTGTAAAGTGCTATACATACCAACCTGTAAAGACCTCACATCCCTTCTTTCCAAGAGCTGCAGTCGGGTGGGGAGATCAACACTGAAGCAGATGTTTGTAAGACGCTATGATGGAGGCGTGTACAGAGAAAGTTTGCTTGGGACATCAGAAAGGTGGTGGAGGAAGAGAAGACCGGAAGCCACGGCAGAGTTCATGAGGGGGGACAGACAGAGAGAATAGCAGTGTGAATTCAGAGGCCTGATGTGCAGGAAGCCAGCAGGAATAGGTCCTCTGGGGCCCACTGCCAGGCAAGCATTTGGGCCTAAGGAAATGCATGGCCGGGAATGACTCAGATTTGTGAATTAAATAGGAGTGCCTGAGAGGCAGTGCGGAGAGTGGGTGTGGAGTGCAGAGAGGGGGAACTCACGGAGACCAAGGAGGAGTGGTCCAGGGACAGATGATAGGGGCCTGTACCTGGACAGAGGCAGCGTGGAGAGGAAGGGCCGGGTGTCAGAGGTCTTCAGGATGACCTCACTTTCCAAATTGCAGAGTGCCATAAAACGTAGGGACAAAACCAAATACCAATGCATGGAAATTAAATCTCACTACTCTTAATTTAAAAAAAGAACTGGGACTTCCCTGGTGGTCCAGTGGTTAAGACTCTGCACTTTCAATGCAGGGGGCATGGGTTCGATCCCTGGTCGGGGAACTAGGATCCCACGTGCCATGCATCGCGGCCACAAAAAAAAAAAAAAAGAACTATCTTATATGTGAATTATATGTCAATAAAAAGAAAAAAAAAAACTGTCCATGCCTACAAGAGCAAGGATAAAGAAACATATCACTTCCCAAATCAGCAGTGAATATCTCTGAATGGTGGCATTTGAGGCAATTTCAGTTTTATTTTGTTTTGTTTTTTCTTTTCCTTACCACTATTTAAAATTTTGATGACAGCCATGTAGTACTTGTGCAGTTAGTACATGTGTAAAGGAATGCCAGGTTGCCTTCATCTGTGTTTATCAAAAAGGACCATCTTAACAGCGTTGAGTCTTTCTGAGCCTAGATGTTTTGCTCACATATAAAAATGAACAAGGACTGAATATATTTGGTGATTAAATGGGAAATAAGAAAAAGAGGAAACCTTTCATCTTTGATGCCTTTATTTTCTAAATCAAAAGATGACTCCAGTTTGAAGGAAATTGTAAATGATAAAATTGTGACTGTATTCCAACCATGGCCCTAACCATGGGGCCGAGTAGAGCATTTCTTTAGGCTCTTCTAAATGTTTTCGCAGGCACAATTTTACAGAATGATGGACACTCTGTACACTTCCCCTGCTTTATAAATATTTAGTACCATGATTACTCATAAATCCGGGCATCGCCGTGGAACTTTTTTTCCCTGGCAGTCTGTTTTTTCATCTGGAATGACATTAAGATTCAGAAAGGACTGGCTGTCATTTAGCTCTGTTATTTGGGAGATGTGTAGTTCTGTTTTTCTGTCCTTGTGCCAGGGCCCAGAATTTGTGGAATAGTATATTGATGTTCTTTTCACAATTGGAGTTATAACACTGAAAATTTCGGTTTGTAATGGGGAACTTTTCTTTCTCTTTTTTTAACATCTTTATTGGAGTATAATTGCTTTATAATACTGTGTTAGTTTCTGCTTTATAACAAAGTGAATCAGCTATACATATACATATATCCGCATATCCCCTCCCTCTTGCGTCTCCCTCCCACCCTCCCTATCCCACTCATCTAGGTGGTCACAAAGCACTGAGCTGATCTCCCTGTGCTATGTGGCTGCTTCCCACTAGCTATCTATTTTACATTTGGTAGTGTATATATGTCCATGCCACTCTCTCACTTCGTCCAAGCTTATCCTTCCCCCTCCCTATGTCCTCAAGTCCATTCTCTATGTCTGTGTCTTTATTCCTGTCCTGCCCCTAGGTTCTTCATAACCATTTTTTTTTTAGATTCCATATATATGTGTTAGCATACGGTATTTGTTTTTCTCTTTTTGACTTACTTCACTCTGTATGACACACTCTAGGTCCATCCACCTCATTACAAATAACTCAATTTCGTTTCTTTTTATGGCTGAGTAATATTACATTGTATATATGTGCCACATCTTCTTTATCCATTCATCTGTCTATGGACAGTTAGGTTGCTTCTGTGTCCTGGCTATTGTAAATAGAGTTGCAATGAATATTGTGGTACATGTCTCTTTTTGAATTATGGTTTTCTCAGGGTATATGCCCAGTAGTGGAATTGCTGGGTCGTACGATAGTTCTATTTTTAGTTTTTGAAGGAACCTCCATACCAACAGTGCAAGAGGATTCTCTTTTCTCCACACCCTGTCCAGCATTTATTGTTTATAGATTTTTTGATGATGGCCATTCTGACTGGTGTGAGGTGATACCTCATTGTAGTTTTGATTTGCATTTCTCTAATGATTAGTGATGTTGTGCATTCTTTCATGTGTTTGTTGGCTGTCTGTATATCTTCTTTGGAGAAATGTCAATTTAGGTCTTCTGCCGATTTTTGGATTGGGTTGTTTGTTTTTTGCATATTGAGCTGCATGAGCTGCTTATAAATTTTGGAGATTAATACTTTGTCAGTTGCTTCATTTGCAAATATTTTCTCCCATTCTGAGGGTTGTCTTTTCGTCTTGTTTATGGTTTCCTTTGCTGTGCAAAAGCTTTTAAGTTTCATTAGGTCCCACTTGCTTTTTTTGTTTTTATTTCCATTTCTCTAGGAGGTGGGTCAAAAAGGATCTTGCTGTGATTTATGTCATAGAGTGTTCTGCCTATGTTTTCCTCTAAGAGTTTTATAGTGTCTGGCCTTAAATTTAGGTCTTTAATCCATTTTGAGTTTATTTTTGTGTATGGTGTTAGGGAGTGTTCTAATTTCATTCTTTTACATGTAGCTGTCCAGTTTTCCCAGCACCACGTATTGAAAAGACTGTCTTTTCTCCATTGTATATCCTTGCCTCCTTTGTCATAGATGAGTTGAGCATAGGTGCGTGGGTTTATTTCTGGGCTTTCTATTCTGTTCCATTGATCTATATTTCTGTTTTTGTGCCAGTACCATATTGTCTTGCTTACTGTAGCTTTGTAGAGTAGTCTGAAGTCAGGGAGTCTGATTCCTCCACCTCCGTTTTTTCCCCTCAAGACTGCTTTGGCTATTCGGGGTCTTTTGTGTCTCCATACAGATTTTAAGATTTTTTGTTCTAGTTCTGTAAAAAATGCCATTGGTAATTTGATAGGGATTGCGTTGAATCTGTAGATTGCTTCGGGTAGTATAGTCATTTTCACAATATTGATTCTTCCAATCCAAGAACATGATATATCTCTCCATCTGTTTGTATCATCTTTAATTTCTTTCATCAGTGTCTTATAGTTTTCTGCATACAGTTCTTTTATCTCCCTAGGTAATTTTATTCCTAGGTATTTTATTCTTTTTGTTGCAGTGGTAAATGAGAGTGTTTCCTTAATTTCTCTTTCAGATTTTTCATCATTAGTGTATAGGAATGCAAGAGATTTCTGTGCATTAATTTTGTATCCTGCAACTTTACCAAATTCATGGATTAGCTCTAGTAGTTTTCCGGTGGCATCTTTAGGATTCTCTAGGTATAGTATCATGTCATCTGCAAACAGTGACAGTTTTACTTCTTCTTTTCCAATTTGTATTCCTTTTATTTCTTTTTCTTCCCTGATTGCCATGGCTAGGTCTTCCAAAACTATGTTGAGTAACAGTGGTCAGAGTGGACATCCTTGTCTTGTTCCTGATTCTAGAGGAAATGCTTTTAGTTTTTCATCATTGAGAATGATGTTTCCTGTGGGTTTGTCATATATGGCCTTTATTATGTTGAAGTATGTTCCCTCTATGCCCACTTTCTGGAGAGTTTTTATCATAAATGGGTGTTGAATTTTGTCAAAAGCTTTTTCTGCATCTATTGAAATGATCATATGGTTTTTATTCTTCAGTTTGTTAATATGGTTTATCACATTGATTGATTTGCGTATATTGAAGAATCCTTGCATCCCTGGGATAAATCCCACTTGATCATGGTGTATGATCTTTTTAATGTGTTGTTGGATTCTGTTTGCTAGTATTTTGTTGAGGATTTTTGCATCTATTTTCATCAGTGATATTGGTCTGTAAATTTCATTTTTGTAGTATCTTTGTGTGGTTTTGGTATCAGGGTGATGGTGGCCTCATAGAATGAGTTTGGGAGTGTTCCTTCCTCTGCAATGTTTTGGAAGAGTTTGAGAAGGATGGGTGTTAGCTCTTCTCTAAATGTTTGATAGAATTCACCTGTGAAGCAATCTGGTCCTGGACTTTTGTTTGTTGGAAGATTTTTAATCACAGTTTCAATTTAATTACTTGTGATTGGTCTGTTCATATTTTCTGTTTCTTCCTGGTTCAGTCTTGGAAGGTTATACCTTTCTAAGAATTTGTCCATTTCTTCCAGGTTGTCCATTTTTTTGGCATAACTTGCTTGTAGTTGTCTCTTATGATGCTTTGTATTTCTGCGGTGTCTCTCGTAACTTCTCCTTTTTCATTTCTAATTTTATTGATTTGAGTCCTCTCCCTCTTTTTCTTGATGAGTCAATTATCAATTTTGTTTATCTTCTCAAAGAACCAGCTTTTATTTTTATTGATCTTTTCTATTTCCTTCATTTCTTTTTCATTTATTTCTGATCTGAACTTTATGATCTCTTTCCTTCTGCTAACTTTGGGGGTTTTTTTCTTCTTCTTTCTCTAATTGCTTTAGGTGTAAGGTTACCTTGTTTATTTGGGATGATCCTTTTTTCTTGAGGTAGGATTGTATTGCTATAAACTTCCCTCTTAGAACTGCTTTTGCTGCGTCCCATAGGTTTAGGGTCCTTGTGTTTTCATTGTCATTTGTTTCTAGGTATTTTTTAATTTCCTCAAGAATCTCTTGGTTATTAAGTAGTGTATTGGTTAGCCTCCATGTGTTTGTATTTTTTAGAGATTTTTCCTGTAATTGATATCTAGCCTCTCAGCGTTGTGGTCAGAAAAGATGCTTTATTCGATTTCAATTTTCTTAAATTTACCAAGGCTTGACTTGTGATCCAAGATATGGGCTATCCTGGAGAATGTTCCATGAGCACTTGAGAGGAAAGTGTATTCTGTTTTTTTTGGATGGAATGTCCTATAAATATCAATTAAGTCCATCTTGTTTAATGTGTCATTTAAAGCTTGTGTTTTCTTATTTATTTTCATTTTGGATGACCTGTCCATTGGTGAACGTGGGGTGTTAAAAGTCCCCTACTGTGATTGTGTTACTGTCGATTTCCCCTTATGGCTGTTAGCGTTTGCTTTGTGTATGGAGGTGCTCCTATGTTGGGTGGATAAATATTTACAATTGTTATATCTTCTTCTTGGATTGATCCCTTGATCATTATGTAGTGTCCTTCTTTGTCTCTTCTAGTAGTCTTTATTTTAAAGTCTATTTTGTCTGATATGAGAATTGCTACTCCTGCTTTCTTTTGATTTCTATTTTCATGGAATATCTTTTTCCATCCCCTCACTTTCAGTCTGTGTATGTCCCTAGGTCTGAAGTGTGTCTCTTGTAGACAGCATATATATGGGTCTTGTTTTTGTATCCATTCAGCCAGTCTGTTTCTTTTGGTGGGAGCATTTAATCCATTTACATTTAAGGTAATTATCAATATGTATGTTCCTGTTACTATTTTCTTAATTGTTTTGTGTTTGTTATTGTAGGTCTTTTCCTTCTCTTGTGTTTCCTGCCTAGAGCAACTGCTTTAGCATTTGTTGTAAAGCTGGTTTGGTGGTGCTGAACTCTGTCAGCCTTTGCTTGTCTGTAAAGGTTTTAATTTCTCTGTCTAATCTGAATGAGATCCTTGCTGGCTAGAGTAATCTTGGTTGTAGGTTTTTCCCTTTCATCAGTTTAAATATGTCCTGCTACTCCCTTCTGGCTTTCAGAGTTTCTGCTGAAAGATCAGCTGTTAACCTTATGGGGATTCCCTTGTATGTTATTTGTTGTTTTTCCCTTGCTGCTTTTAATATTTTTTCTTTGTATTTAATTTTTGATAGTTTGATTAATATGTGTCTTGGCATGTTTCTTCCTGGATTTATCCTGTATGGGACTCTCTGCACTTCCTGGACTTGATTGACTATTTGCTTTCCCGTATTAGGGAAGTTTTCAACTATAATCTCTTCAAATATTTTCTCAGTCCCTTTCTTTTACTCTTCTTCTTCTGGGACCCCTATAATTTGAATGTTGGTGCGTTTAATGTTGTCCCAGAGGTCTCTGAGACTGTCCTCAATTCTTTTCATTCTTTTTTCTTTATTCTCCTCTACGGTAGTTATTTCCACTGTTTTATCTTCCAGCTCACTTATCCGTTCTTCTTCCTCAGTTATTCTGCTATTTATTTCTTCTAGAGAATTTTAAATTCATTTATTGTGGTGTTCATCATTGTTTGCTTGCTCTTTAATTCTTCTAGGTTCTTGTTAAACATTTCTTGTCTTTTCTCCATTCTATTTCCAATACTTTGGATCATTTTTACTATCATTACTCTGAGTTCTTTTTCAGGTAGACTGCCTATTTCCTCTTCATTTTTTTGGTTTGGTGGGTTTTTAACTTGCTCCTTCATCTGCTGTGTGTTTCTCTGTCTTCTCATTTTGCTTAACTTACTGTGTTTGGGATCTCCTTTTCACAGGCTGTAGGTTCTTATTTCCTGTTGTTTTTGGTGTCTGCCCCCAGTGGCTAAGGTTGGTTCAGTGGCTTCCTGGTGGAGGGGACTGGTGCCTGTGTTCTGGTGTATGAGGCTGGATCTTGTCTTTCTGGTGGGCAGGACCGCATCTAGTGGTGTGTTTTGGGGTTCTGTGACCTTATTATGATTTTAGGAAGCATCTCTGCTAATGGGTGGGGTTGTGTTCCTCTCTTGCTAGTTGTGTGGCATAGGGTGTCCAGTACTGTAGCTTGCTGGTCATTAAGTGGAGCTGGGTCTTAGCGTTGAGATGGAGACCTCTGGGAGAGCTTTCTCTGTTTGATATTACGTGGAGCTGCAAGGTCTCTGGTGGACCAATGTCCTGAACTTGGTTCTCCCACCTCAGAGGCACAGGCCTGACACCTGGCTGGAGCACCAAGACCCTGTCAGCCACACGGCTCAGAAGAAGAGGGAGAAGAAAAAATAAAGAACGAAAAAAAAAATAAAACAAAATTTAAAAAATATATTATTAAAAATAAAAAGATTAAAAAGTCATAAAGAAAAGAAAGAAAGAAAGAAGAGAGCAACAAAACCAATAAACAAATCCACCAATGATAACAAGCGCTAAAAACTATACTAAAAGACAAAAAAAGAGACAGAACCCTAGGACAAATGGTAAAAGCAAAGGTAACACACAAGATTACACAAAGAAGCATACACATACACACTCACAAAAAGAGAAGAAGGAAAAAAAATATATCTATATATATTTTTTAAAAAAAGGAAGAGAGCAACCAAATCAATAAATAAGTCTATCAGTGATACTAAACGCTAAATACTAAACTAAGATAATCATAAAACCAGAAGGAAGTTAGATGCAGAAAGCAAACCCCAAGCGTACAGTTGCTCCCAAAGTCCACTGCCTAAATTTGGGATGATTCGTTGTCTATTCAGGTATTCCACAGATGCAGGGTACATCAAGTTGATTGTGGAGATTTAATCCGCTGCTCCTGAGGCTGCTGGGAGAGATTTCCCTTTCTCTTTTTTGTTCGCACAGCTCCCGGGGTTCAGCTTTGGATTTGGCCCCGCCTCTGCGTGTAGGTCACTGGAGGGCGTCTATTCTTTGCTCAGACAGGACGAGGTTAAAGGAGCCGCTGATTCGGGGGCTCTGGCTCACTCAGGCCGGGGCGAGGGAGGGGTACGGGTGCGGGGCGAGCCTGCGGCGGCAGAGGCCGGCGTGATGTTGCACCAGCCCGAGGCACCGTGTGTTCTCCTGGGGAAGCCATCCCTGGATCCCGGGACCCTGGCAGTGGCGGGCTGCACAGGCTCCCGGGAGGGGAGGTGTGGAGAGCGACCTGTGCTTGCACACAGCCTTCTTGGTGGCGGCAGCAGCAGCCTTAGCGTCTCATGCCCGCCTCTGGGGTCTGCGCTGATAGTCACGGCTCGCGCCCGTCTCTGGAGCTCCTTTAAGCGGCGCTCTGAGTCCCCTCTCCTCCCGCACTAGGAAACAAAGAGGCAAGAAAAAGTCTCTTCCCTCTTAGGCAGGTCCAGACTTTTCCCGGACTCCCTCCCGGCTAGCCGTGGAGCACTAGCCCCCTTCAGGCTGTGTTCACATCACCATCCCCAGTTCTCTCCCTGCGCTCCGACCGAAGCCTGAGCCTCAGCTCCCAGCCCCCAGCCCCGCCCGCCCCGGCGGCCGAGCAGACAAGCCTCTCGGGCTGGTGAGTGCCGGTCGGCTCCGATCATCTGTGCGGGAATCTCTCCGCTTTGCCCTCCGCACCCCTATGGCTGTGCTCTCCTCCGTGGCTCCGAAGCTCCCCCCCTCCGCCACCCGCAGTCTCTGCCCACGAAGGGGCTCCTAGTGTGTGGAAACCTTTCCTCCTTCACGGCTCCCTCCCACTGGTGCAGGTCCCGTCCCTATCCTTTTGGGAAAGCTTGCTATTTTGATAGCTGGCGGGATGTGACTGTGAGCAAAAGGAGGACGGCCTGAGCCGTGGCTGGTTAAGGAGGATGCTTGAGCCCAGAGCGCTGGCTCTGTCGCCCTTTTGCTTCCCTGTGGTGTGGGTGCTGGTGCTGGGAGAGAGAAGATCGCTCTCTCAGAATGTGCTGGGGTCAGTATTGTCAGGCAATTCACAGCAAAGGAGCCAGGAATGCACAGTGGGGAAAAGATAGTCTCTTCAGTAAGTGGTATTAGGAAAACCAGACAGCCACATTCAAAAGGATGAAACTAGACCACTACCCTATACCGTACACAAAAATCTACTCGAAACGATTAAACACTTGAATGTAAAACCTGAAACCATGAAACTCCTAGGAGAAAACCTAGGGTAATTCCCTCAACATCAGTCTTGGCAATGATTTTTTTGGATTTGACACCGGAAGCAAAGGCAATGACAAAAAGAAGCAAGTGAGACTACATCAAACTAAAGAGCTTCTGCACATCAAAGGAAAGTATCAAGAAAAAAGAGAAAAGACAACTTATGGAACGGGAGAAAATATTTGCAAATCATGTGTGCAATAAGGGGTTAATATCCAAAATGTATAAAGACCTCATACAACTCAGTAGGAAAAACAAAGCCAAAAAGTCTGAATAAAAAATGGACAGAGGGACTGAATAGACACTTTCCCAAAGAAGATATTGTGGATGTCAGAGGAGGAGGGGGTGGGGAGTGGAGGAAATGGTGGAGGTGATCAAAAGGTACAAACTTCCAGTTATAAGATAAATCAGCTCTGGGGATGTATTTAAAAGCAAGAAAAGAAAATGGGGGGTGGGGGGTGGGGAAGTCTTGGTTCATTATGGTCAGAATGAGGAGGGTTGGTTTTATTTTTACACTTAGAGGAAACCCAAGGACCCTTCTCGGTACTGGGACGGTCCTGTCTGCTGGTTGGTGGGTCACTGCTGTCAGGAGAGCTTTGCCCTTCGTGTTGCCAGGGAGCGTTCTGCCCATGAGCTTTGCTTAGCCACGGGTTGGAGGACCAGGTTAGGGTCTCTCCCCCATCATAAGGAGGGCAGAGTAGGGTCAAGAAGAGAGGAGGATTTGGCCTTTGCTTTGGGACCCCCATTGAAGGCAGCAGGATCACACGTAAATTTTGAGCGTGTACTTTCCCCACATGTCCTGTCGTAGTAAAGCTGTAGCTGGCAGTCAGATTATAGATCATGGCAGGGGGGCGGGGGGAGAAGTTGCAGTCTGTCTTTCAGCAAAAAGGCAGATGTAAAGCTCTTGGATAAGGAACACATCAGCCAGAGTGACCATTTTTAAGACATGAAGTCAGATCCAGGTCTCCTCATTCCCAAATCCCCTAACATTCTCACTCAGAGTAAAGCCCAAGTCCTCACTGGAAAGGCCACCGTGGCCCCTGTCATCAGTCATTCTTCTCTGCACCCCCTGCTCACTGTGCTGAGCCACTATAGCCTCCTTGCTGTCGTTCCGCCCACACGTTAGCCCCTCCCTGCAGGCCTGCAGTTCCTCTTTCCAGCCTTGGCTCAAAGTTCCCTTCCCGGCAGTGTCTGCTCTGATCAGCCCACATTCACCCCCCCACCCAGGACACCCAAACTCTTCTTCTTTGTTTTTTTTTTTTTTTTTGGACCATGCTGCGTGGCTTGTGGGATCTTGGTTCCCCGACCAGGGATCGAACCCGTGCCCTTGGCAGTGAAAGCACAGAGTCCTAACCACTGGACCACCAGAGAAGTCCCCCAAACCCTTCTTTTTTTAACTCCAGCATTTTCCCCATCTAGCACACTTATTCACTCTATGTATTTAATTTATACATAGAACTTACTTATCTTTATATATATTGATCATTATCCATCTCCCTCTGCCCAAGGAGGGAAGGATCCTTGTCCTCTTTATTCACTGATGTATCCTGAGTGCTTAAAACAGCATGTGGCACGTAGTAGGCCCTCAAATAAGGGTTGAATGAATTGACCTAAGACTCAGTGTGTCAGTTACCCCATCTGCCAAAAACGGTATTCCTTGTGCACGTCATGGGGACGCCATGAACAGAAAAGCATGATGATGTTTCAGAGTCCTTGAGGCCCCCGCTTACAGTTTTGTAGATTAATTCATAGAAACGATCACAGCAAAATTAATAGGAATATTGGCTTCTTACTACCTGCCAGGCATTGAGCTAATCACTTTTCAGTCATGGAGGTAGCTGTTATCCTCATTTTACAGTTGAGGGAAGCCGAGGCCTCTAGGCTTTGGAAGGTAACTGTCATTTGGACTCAAAAGCCCACAGTCTTTTAAAAAAAATTTTTATTGGAGTATAGTTGATTTACAATGTTGCGTTAGTTCCAGCTGTAAAGTGAATCAGTTATACAGATACATTTATCCACTCTTTTTTAGATTCTTTTCCCATATAGGTCATTACAGAGTATTGAGTGGAGTTCCCTGTGCTCTACAGTAGGTCCTTATTAGTTATCTATTTTATATATAGTAGTGTATATATGTTAATCCCAGTCTCCCAATTTATCCCCCTGCCCTTTCCCCCTGGTAACCATAAATTTGTTTTCTACACCTGTGACTCTATTTCTGTTTTGTAAATAAGTTCATTTGTACACATTTTTTAGGTTCCACATATAAGCAATATCATATGATGCTTGTCTTTCTCTGTCTGACTTACTTCACTCAGTATGACAATCTCTAGGTCCATCCATGTTGCTGCAAATAGCATTATTTTGTTCTTTTTTTTGTCTGAGTAATATTCCATTGTATATATGTTCCACATCATCTTTATCCATTCCTCTGTCGATGGACAGTTAGGTTGCTTCCATGTCTTGGCTACTGTAAATAGTGCTGCTGTGAACATGGGGGTGCATGTATCTTTTTGAATTATGGTTTTCTCTGGATATACGCCCAGGAGTGGGATTGCAGGATCATATGGTAGGTATATTTTTAGTTTTTTAAGGAACCTCCATACTGTTCTCCATAGTGGCTGTGGAGAATATATTTACATTCCCACCAACAGTGCAGGAATGTTCCTTTTTCTCCACACCTTCTCCAGCATTTATTATTTGTAGACTTTTTAATGATGGACATTCTGACTGGTGTGAAGTGATACCTCATTGTGGTTTTGATTTCATTTCTTTAATAATTAGCAGTGTTGAGCATCTTTTCATATGCCTTTTGGCCACCTGTATGTCTTCTTTGGAGAAATGTCTGTTTAGATCTTCCCCCCATTTTTTGATTGGGTTTTTTGTTTTTTTGATATTGATCTGCATGAGCTGTTTGTCTATTTTGGAGATTAATCCCTTGTCGGTCTCATCATTTGCAAATATTTTCTCCCATTCTGTAGGTTGTCTTTTCGTTTGTTTATGGTTTCCTTTGCTGTGCAAAAACTTTTAAGCTTAATTTGGCTGCATTTATTTATTTTTGCTTTTATTTCCATTACTCTTGGAGACAGATCCAAAAAGATACTGCTGCAATTTAAGTCAAAGAGTGTTCTGCCTGTGTTTTCCTCTAGGAGTTTTATAGTGTCCAGTCTTACATTTAGGTCTTTAATTCATTTTGAGTTTACTCTTGTGCATGGTGTGAGAGAATGTTCTAATTTCATTCTCCTACAAGTAGCTGTCCAACACACATTAATGTTTTTTCCTCCTCAGTTTTGTGTTGGGTTAATGCTCAGAAAGCTTTTCTCTGCATCACGCATTTCTGTTTTCCTCCAGCACTTTAATTCTTTATACTGAAATCTTTAAGCTATATAGAATTAATTTGGGGGCACAATTAGGCAAGACTCTGATTTCATTTTGTAAATGATTGGCCAGTGGTTTGTAAACAACATGTAAAAAGATAATTTCCTCCTCTGATTTGAGATGTTTATTATCATGCTAGATTCTTATATCAGTTGGTGTAAATTTATTGACCCTGTTCCTCTTATTGAGTTATCCTACTTTTGAGACAAGGTGTTTTCTATCCTTTTATATTCCTGTTCTCTTCACTCCCTTTCTTGGTCTTCGAGGTTTCAGATCTAGGTGATCATTTCATTTTCTTACACCATGTAAGGAAAACTGCCCCATTTTGCAAATAATGGTACAACCATTATTTAGATTCATATCTATTCTCATTGGTTTTGATACTTAGGTCTAGTCCTTTTGGGTCATGACTTCCTCACTCTTGTGCTGTTAAATTTCTGACTTGTGCAGGTCTTGGATCCCTGAGACAGAGGTGTCTGGGGCCAGAGGAGTAGCTATCCTCCCCTTCCTCTGCCATCTTCCATCAGCCAGCATTTCCTCGGTTGGATTCTCTCCACCAAGCATCACCTGCCCAGCAATTAGCAACTGTTTCCCCAAACATCCCGTTGAAATGTTAGAGTGCCTGTAGTCATGGTTGTCAGTGGGGAGGGTTTTCTTCTTCCTCTGAGTTTTCACGGATGAGGAACTGCACCGGGGGCTGCTAACCAGATGCCATTTTAAACCCTCATTTTAGCTTTCCTCCCCTCACAACTGAGAGACAGAATTTGTTTATGAATATATGCAGAAAATCTCTCCTGATTTCATCAAGATAAGCAGTTTCTTAAATGAGGAGAATATCTTCATTTAAGAATACGTGAGGAAAAATGTTAAATTTGGAATCTTCAGACGCTTAGGAACAAGCTGTGAGGAGACGGATGCCCACAGGATGGGAAGGTCATCTTCTCAGAGGGATGACAGCTCCTAAGGAATCTCTGGGCTGTTCCCGGCGCCTCTGTATTTCCTGGCACTGCGCACAGCTCTTGGGGCCCCGTGCCTACGTGGCTTTGCCATGAGGCTGCCCTATCTGCAGCCCTGTGTCCTGTCGGACAGGATGCCAGAGACTGTGAAGGAGAACAGGAATTAGCTCTAAATGCTGCAGCAATTATGGGATGGTTTCCTTTTGTAGGCAACCAAGTCGCTAGTGCTTGGTGGTGTCCTGGACAGATTGTTCTCTGTCCTGAGCAGTGGGATGGGGTTCACCGGCCTGGAAAGATGATCACCCAAAGGTGTTTGTCTTTTCTCTTCTGCGTGCCCCAGTGCCCTGTTAGGTGATTAGGAAGCACCAATCACAAGAAAATGAGCTTTTCCTCCCCTGAGCGCAGTGACCCATCATCTGCATAGATTTGAGTGGAGCCCATGCAGTGCTCAGTCAAAGAGGCTGTCCTCATGGGAAGCAGCCATGTGCAAACTTTCCCACGGGAGCTGCAGGTCGTGCGTGAAAATACAACACAACCTGTGCTGGAGCTTCTCCCCAGTCTGACATTTATGCTTCTGGATCACTGGTGTAACTGCTGAAGAAAGGCAGTGTCAGTGTCCCCTGGACATCAGGAGGGGAACCTATACTGCCTTGGGGGTCCCCGATCCCTTCAGGGACCAGCAGAGATGAACTGCATTCTAATTCTGAACTACATGGGTTGCTGGCGTAAAATACATTCATGTTTGCTTGTTGAGGAAATTAAAGCATAGAAAACTGAATTACATCTAATATCAAATCTTAGCCATTTTTTTTCCTGGTCAACAACTTACATGAGAAGCACTAGAATACCTCCGTGAGACCTCTCTGTCTTCAAGGTGCTTACTGTTCAGTGTAGTGGAGCAGACAGACAGACAGACAGGTGGAGGTGATTTTGTAATATAGTGTGATGAGTGCCAGGATAGGGATAAATAGAGGGCACCCCGGCAGCACGAGGGAGGGGTGTCTCACTATGATGGAATGGGGGGCAGAGAAGCTTCTTGAAGGTGAACCTTGAAGGATACAGAGGAGTTATGCAGGCAGGTAAGGAACAGAGGGCATCCCAGGTAGAAGGTACAGCTTAGAGATGCTGCTGGGGAGACACAAGTAGCTCAGTTTGACTGGAACCTTTTTTTTGTTTGCCGTACGCGGGCCTCCCACCGCCATGGCCTCTCCCGTTGCGGAGCACAGGCTCCGGACGCGCAGGCTCAGCGGCCATGGCTCACGGGCCCAGCCGCTCCGCGGCATGTGGGATCCTCCCGGACCGGGGCACGAACCCGCGTCCCCTGCATCGGCAGGCGGACTCCCAACCACCGCGCCACCAGGGAAGCCCTGACTGGAACCTTTTGAAGAAGGTATAGCTATAGCAGGTACACAGGAGCCCCAGGGCAAGAGCTTTGTGTGCAGAACTGACTTCAGGTTTCCTAGACTGAATCAGAGCTGCAAATACATACTTAATAAGAATAATGTGCTTCATTCATTTTCTTCCTTTGTACCCTTTTGGTTGAATGTACTTTGTTAATAAGCCAAGGTGGGATAAAGGAACAAGTGGTATTTAGCTAAACATGTAGTTAAGTACAAAATATGTGCAAAATACTGCTCTAGGTGCTGTGGGTGTTAGAAGAACACTCATAATACTAGTGAAATTTTATCATATGCTTCCTGCCATCTGAAATAGCTTACAATCTAAATGGGGATCTAATTTTTTTCAGTGACATACCCTTTCGGAAATTTGTGTTTGTGTGTGTGTGTATGTTTGTATGTGTTTTTACTTATATTTACACATATCACTCATTTGCTCTCAGACTTGAAAGGGCATCAGAATCACATGGAGGGCTTTTTAAAATGGTTTTCTGGGATCTACCCTCAGTACTTCTGATGCAGTGTATTTGAGGTGGGGTCCAAGAATGTGTGTTTCTAGGTGAAGCTAATACTGCTGGTTCAGGGACCACTGGTATAAATGCAGCAAAATGAAAAAGTTCAGGTGTATGAGAGGCAAAGGGTTGAGGCCTAACTGAGGAGGAAAAGGTGAATCAGAGGTGAATGTTGTACCTGCTTTTATAGGAGGAGAGAGAAGTCAGGTTGTCCTGCGTGAGCCAGGAGGGCATGTTGGCTTGAAGAGATGGTGTGTAGAAAAGAAGTGGAGGAGAAGTTTTGCTTAAAGGGGCAATAAGCTAGTTATCACAGTTGATATAGAGAATTCCTGGTTATGAAATAAGGAAGACATTAACAGAGGATATTAGATTGGGGAGGAAGGGTGAATGAAATGTCTAAAAGGGTCTTTAACCAAGCAAGAATGATTGTATCTTAAATATTAGTCACAGGAAATCACTGTAGGGACCTCAGAAGCAATAAGATTGAGCTTAACAAAATATTCTCCAAATCCTGAGTTGGATAAACAGAGGCTGGGAAAACCCAGAAGCACCAAGACAAGCAGAAGTCTGCTGTATTTTTCTAGGTGTAAGGTGATGAAGGCTTATACCCAGCTTTTCTTGTGGAATTACTAGTAGAAAAAATAAAATTGAAAAAAAAACAGATGAAACTATGGAGAACTTATAATTTAATAAGGCAGGCAAGACACATCTCCCTCCCTCCCTCCCTCCCTTCCCTCTTTCCTCCCTCCCTCCCTTTCTTCTTTCCTTTCATTTTTTCTAAATACCATTCTCCACATATTCTCAGTGCTTAATAAATTGTTGACTGAGAAAATAAATAACTTACAGGTTACTTCCAAAAACATTTTCAGCCTCTCTTTTCTTATCCAAAAGATGGGTATTACATAGCAAGCCTACCTCTGGGTATAACACAGATAAAATAATTGGTATAAAGTGCTTTCATCCTCTAAAAGTCTGAGTATAATTATTATTGCTAACGACAGAATAAGAAATCAAGTTCTCGTCGTGTGGATTTAAATTGGTTCAGAGAAAGGAAATTTGTGCAAATTCCCTTCATAGAAAGGAGTTAATGGGGAGCCTCAGGAATTGGTGCCTAGCATTTGAAATAATTAGTTGGAGAAAAGTAGCTAGCTCATTGAAGTAGCTGATGGCACAGAATTATGTAGGCTACTGAAAACCACGGAGAATTCTACACAGTATTCCAGAAGGGTCTAATCAAACAGTATGACCAGAAAATAGGACAGCAGCTCCATTTTAATGAAGACAAACGACTTGCTTAGAAAAGGAAATAGTTTCAGTTTCCTCAGCACGTTGATTAACCAAGAGATATTAGAGGAAAAAGCGGCGTGTGGTTGATACAGACACTAGAATGCTAAGGCGCCATATTCATTTGTTTGTTCATTTGTCCGTCCACTGGATTATTCATTCAGCGCACACTTCCTGACTGTCTGTGTGTCACATAAGTGTGCTAAACACCAGGGGAGCGGGGAACAAAAGTAAACCAAGACACCGTCCAGTCCCATTCTGTAAGCTAGCTCACAGTCCAGTGAGGGGGATGGAAAGGTAAACATGAGGCTGCAAAACCACCAAATGAGTACTTAGGTTAGTTTTTTTAACTGCTGTGTAACTAATCACAGAAATGACTTAAAACAACACACCTCTCTCTCAGTTTCCATGGCTTGGGAGTCTGGGCACAAGACTCAGAGTCAGGTCTTGGCTAGCTGCATCCTCATCTGGGGGCTCAACTGGGGGTGGGGGGAGAATCCATTTCCACGCTCACTTAGGTTGTTGGCAGGATTTATTTCCTGGGGCTATTTGATGAGGGTCCCAGCTTTTGGCTTGCTGTTGTCTGGAGGTCACCTTCAGCTCCTAGATGCCTCCTGCACTTCCTACAGGCCACCTGCATTTCCTTGACACATGGGCTTGTCCAGCATGACCACTCACTTCCTCAAATTAGCAAGGAGAATCTCTTCTTCCAGTCAAGGATGGAGATTTACATAACATAACCTAATCTTGAAAGTGATATGTCATCACCTTTGCCATATTCTGTGGCTTATAAGCCAGTCCCAGGCGCCACCTGCACTCAAAAGGTGAAGGGATTACACAGGGCATAAACAACAGTAGGTGGAAATTATGGGGGTGAGGTCACACTGTGGACCTGTCTGCCAAGTAATACACTACAGGCTTCCTAGCCGAGAACACATCTGAGACAAATAAATTTGAAAAGTTATCAGATGCCCATTCACCCACTTTTCTTGGCCCTTGAGTTACATCCGTGGCGTGCATGTTCAATTTGAAGCAAGATAACTTTAAGAAAAAAGTTGAGAATTAAATCTTTGAGAAGTGGTTCCTATAATTTAAAACAGATTTACACTCCCATTTCTTGATCCAAAGATTTCAGCTCTTTACACAGATATTTTAAAACAAAAATGACCAGACAATTCATATTATAGACCATCATGTATCCAACCTTAGCAGCTGTCTTTATTTTAGAATTGCACAGTGTTTGCCATTTCTGAACCAAGAACCATCAAGGTTTGGTAAACATGCCAGGAGAAAAATGTTTACTTGGAAACCTGAGATAAATAAATTATCCAACAAGAGAGGCTAGTTACTTGCTATGCAAATATGGCTAAATGTCCATATGGAGATTAATAGTATTTGGCTTGTAGTGTTCACATTTCTTGGGGTAGCAGACTGGAGTGCCCTGATTGTACACAGGCCTGAGTTCATTGGTCTCCTGTCTATACTATGGGAAACACAAAAATCTCTGTGTTGCAGGATTGTTTTAAGGGTGAAAGATCATTTATGCAGAGTGCCTAGCACTGTATAGGATATTTCAAGTATGCAGTGCATGTTTGGTGAATGAATGGATGGATGAACAAATAACTTGATGAATTATTATCGTGTGGCAGTTTTCACTCAGGATGGAAAAACCAGTGAGATAGCAAACCAAGGACTAGCAGGTAACAACAGTTGTTTTGAATACTCTTGTTAACTTTAACAAGGTGGCTCTAATATCCATTATATGTTAAAAAAATCCAAATAAAGCCTATATATCATGAGGTCAAAGTTGAATCTATTACTCAGCTGATTCTAAGCCACACTCGTTAACCATCAATGAAGTACATTCAAGAAAGAAGTACTGTTCATCTAAGAAGCCTGTGGTATCATTTAGGTTAAAGTCACGGTTGTCACCTTACAACAGACATCAACTCCTCTCCTTGGAGAACTCCTGTAGCTGATGAAATAGAGGCTACCAGCTGGCTGATTGTGTGTGATTTCTGCAGTCAGTTATCTGTCAGAGCCACAATCTGAAATCAGACATTTCCTGTCTTCCTGGTCATCTAGTTGTGAAAGGAGAATTTTATATGCATAATTCTGATATTCACCATGTCTCAGTTGTCACCAACGAATCTTCCTTAAAGACTAGTGCTAAATAATCACCACAGACTAAAAACTTCTGAGGTGTTAGGACAGGAGTTTCCTAAAAGTATGACCGAGATGCTTTCATTTTTCTTATCTGGGAGCCTTAATGTGTGAAGGGAAAGTACTTTATATACTTTGGAGGCTGATCATTTGTGTGACCTTGGAAGAATCCCCTAACCCTCTGCATTTCAAGTTTACACACACCAAATGTGAGTTATACCAGATGAACTCCATAGTGCCTTGCACTTAAATAGTCCAAAGTTCTTTCTAAGTTGGCTGATTTGGACCAATCGGCAGTTCCACTGGGTCTTGACACTTGAGTGTACTGCAGTAGTGCAGGCCAAATGGAAGCTCAGCTGTCTGGTTAGACAGGGCAGGCTCATTGCCTTGTCATTACCATTCACCTATTAACAGCCTAAAGACATAGTTTAAAAACTCACATTTCTGAGTTATTTGTAGTGAGGTGGATGGACCTAAAGTGTGTCATATAGAGTGAAGTAAGTCAGAAAGAGAAAAACAAATACCGCATGCTAACACATATATATGGAATCTTAAAAAAAATAGAGTTCTGATGAATCTAGGGGCAGGACAGGAATAAAGACACAGATGTAGAGAATGGACTTGAGGACACGGGGAGGGGGAAGGGTAAGCTGGGATGAAGTGAGAGAGTGGCATGGACATATATACACTACCAAATGTAAAATAGATAGCTAGTGGGAAGCAGCCGCATGGCACAGGGAGATCAGCTTGGTGCTTTGTGACCACCTAGAGGGGTGGGATAGGGAGGGTGGGAGGGAGACGCAAAAGGGAGGAGATATGGGGATATATGTATATGTATAACCGATTCACTTTGTTATAAAACAGAAACTAACACAGTATTATAAAGCAATTATACTCCAATAAAGATGTTAAAAAAAATAAAAATAAAAACTCACATTTCCAGTTCTGCATGATAGACTCTAACTGATAAATTTAACTAACTGCCCTCAAACACACAGTCATTTATTTCCCTTGGAAACAAATGAGCCAGTTCAACTCTTAGCCCATCCTGGTTCCATCCTGGCTGCCAGGCACACCATCTCTCAGCCTCCCTACCTGAGCCTCTTCTCGCCCAACGTTACAACTGCAAATGCTCTGAAAGGGAACCAGGGACTCCCGGTGCACAACGCTTTCCCACTGTGGGCTTCCATCTCCTGGAGGGGAAGATGGCGGGCACTAGGCTCCCTCCGTCCCAGCACTGTCTCCAGCTCTCCTGCTGCCCTGATGCCAGGGCCTTGGTCCCATCCTGCCCATTCTCTAGCTTTCCCCTGGCTCTTGCTGAGTGAGCGTGGTCTCCCCCTGCCCACCCATCCCCCCACTTCTCCCTCCCGCTTACTTCCTCCTCCTCCTCCTCCTCCTCCTCCCCTTCTTCCTTTTTGGTTGTCTTTAACAGCCTTCACTTGAGTTGGAAAAGGATCAGGTGACGACACTGCATCTTTTAACATTTTGGAGACTCTAGGTTTTATTTGGTAGGAAGGAAAATAGAAGGTTGTAATACCAATCTGTACTCTCGGTTGCTCAGTCAAGAAGTTTTAAGAGTAAAAAGAGTATCAAGGTGGCTGGAAAAAGACCCAGCCATGGGCACCTAAAAGAATCTAATCTTCAGAAGGCATTGAAGGATGGCAAATAGAGGCACAGTCAGATGTTGGAGGTCAGATGATTTTATTGTGTTCTTCCAACCCTGGCTTTGCTCTCCCATTGTTCACTGGATCTGGCTAGAAAAATTAGGGAGAAACAATATTGCTCAGTTTTGTAGACCCTCTTAATAGAAAATAAACTCTTAGTTGTGAGCATTTAAGGTTTATGGAGAACTAAGTTTTCAACATGGATTTCCATCATGAAGTACATCATTGTTAAATATCTGAGCTCATTTGTTTGGTTACTGTTGAATTTGCAAATGCTTCCAATGTTTGAAAACATGAACTAATCCGTACAATCATTTTACATATCTTTCTCATAATATTGCAGAAGTTTATAGTCTTACTGGAAATATAAATGCATTAAAAGGCCATCATCTCATGCATTATTAAACATAGCAAATCCTACCACTGGCTAAATTAATTAACCATTAACCTTCTTACAACACCATGTGTCAGGAATCAATTTCATAAGTGATACACTTTTGCAATGATAGTGCAAAATGGGATTTCTGCACAGCTAATACCAGATAAAAAGCCAAGTGTTGGGATGTTGCTAGATACTTCTGCAAGAAAAGCAGTGCATGAAAAGAATTCAAATTACCTATCATCCTGCCATATGCTACAGCTTTTGCTTACATAATATATTTAATTGACATTTATCCAACTTGAAATCATTTCATATGGCTGAGCTGGATTGGATTTTATGTGTTAACTATTACATATAGTGAAATATTCCGCTGTTTTGGTGTTTCTGCTTCTTAATTCATAACCTCACTGCTACCCCTTATATTTTGAATCTGTAATTTCTTAAGAAACTGATCATTTCAAAAAGAGAAAAAGTAGCTATTGGTATAAAGATGTAAGTCACTTTAAAATAGCCCCTTTCATCAGGGTAAGTGGAAAAGAAGGTAAGTTTAACTGATGTCAGCTCCTGTTGATGGAATTAAATTCCAAGAGTGAGCATTCTGAACACATATGGATGTGTAACAAAAAACCTGGACCTATTTTTTTTAATTCTGGTTTCATCCCTCTGAATTGTAAGGATGAATTCTCGTGGTTAGGAAGGTTGATAAACATAAAATATAATACCATCACAAGGGTTTATAAGACTTGAAAGGTTTACCTATATTTGATGAAACTGTACTTTCTCTGATAGCACTAAGCATGCATTTTCAGTCTTGAAGAGATGTGTGGGTGTCTGTAACATCCCAATAGGAAAAATAAGACTTGAGAGAATTGTGGGTTTAAGAGGATCAGAATTTCATTAAAAGGAGCTGATAGCGTTTGGTCTTTCCACATGTCTATATAATTTGTAAATAGAAACACATAAAATAAGTCCAGTGCATTTGATCGTATCTGAAAACAAAGTAGAGCCATTGTGTCTCCTCTTTCAGCCAGGAATTACACTTCACTGCCTCAGCACATAAACTGTGCCCTCGTGGGAAGAGCAGAATTGAGTGAAAAGTCTAGGATAGGGTCATAAAGTGGCTGACTCAGGACAGATGTACTCTAAGAAAAGATTACAGTATTTGATCTTCAGATTATAAAATCAGTATCAAATTGTGGAAAATGTGTGTGATCGAGGAAAACCCACCAGTAATTCTAGCTGCGTTAAGTCAGTTATGTGTGTGTGTGCATATATGGGTTTTTTTGTATACATATCTCTATGATTGTAATCATAGTGTAATATAACTTGATTTCTGCTACTACCCACTTAGTGGTGCATTGTAAGAAGGGCATTATTAAAGATACTTAACAACTGGTACAGCACAGGCGTTGACACAGGAGTCATGGGCAGTAGCTAATCAGAATGGCCATAAACAGCCACTCACCCAGACCCGTGCACAGCAAAGTGAATCAACCGTACACATATACACATCGCCTCTGCCTTGGACCTCCCTCACCACCCCCCATCCCACCCAACTAGGCCATCACAGAGCACTGAGCTGAGCTCCCTGTGCTCTACAGCAGGTTCCCACTAGCTATCTATTTTACACATGGTAGTGTATTTATGTCAAACCTTATCTCCCAGTTCATCCCACCCTCCCCTCCCCGCCCCATGTCCACACGTCCATTGCTACATCTGCCTTTCTATTCCTGCCCTACAAATAGGTTCATCTGTACCATTTTTCTGGATTCCACATGTATGCGTTAATATACAATATTTGTTTTTCTCTTCCTGACTTATATTCACATAATTACATAACATGTATTATTATTTGTGTATAACATTATAGTATATATATTATAGTTTGGTATTCATAAGAAATAGATTAATTACTAATACATCACTGAAGAACTTGACCAATTGGAATACGTATATCATTGCAAAATAAAATTAACAATTTGCTCCTCTTTTCAGCAAAACTCTATGAAAGGGTTATCTGTACTCATTGTACCCAGTTCTCCCATTCTCTTTCAAACCCGCTTTCCTTAAGGTTTCACCTACACATTTTATCCAAAGGTACCGAACACACAGTGTTCACTGCAGGCTCCTCCCCTGTCCCCACCTCTCGTAGCCCAGCAGCCTCATCGGTCCTGCTGGATGAAGTCCTCCTCCTTGACATCTTTCTGCATGTGGCTTCCTGGTTCCTTAGAGTGACGTGGCCTGGGATCCGTGGCTGGGCCTCTTCTCTGCCTGCATGCCCTTGATGATCTCACCTGGTTTATGGTTTTAAATTCCATTTACGTGCCTATGACTCAGTTTTATACTCCAGCTCGCTCCTTTCTCTTGAACTGTGGATTCATACACCCAGCCGCATGCCTGACATCTCCACTTGGTTATCTACCAGGCATCTTAAAAGTTAGCAGGTGGCAACCCAAGCCTCTGACTTCCAGCACTGGCCCCCCTACCCCCACCACGACAGAGCCTTCTGCACCCACAGCCTCCCCCTCTTGGCTGTTGCATTTTCATTCTTCCAGCTGCTCAGGCCCAAACCCCTGACATCTGAGACTGTCTCTGGCTCCTGTTTCTCTCACACGCCAACATCTAGTCTGTCGGCAAATCCTGGTGACTCTACCTTTGAAGTACATTCAGGATTAAACTACATCTCTCCACTTAGATCACTGCCTCTGTGCTCCAAGCCTCCGTTGTCTCCGAATGGGTTTCTCCAGTAGACCTATCCCTAAAGTCACTGGAGCTTCTGCAGTGATCCTTTTAGAACCAGATTAGATGATGTCAATCCTCTGCTCAAAACTGTAGGAGTACCCACCGTGAGATGCAGTCAGCCGATCTACCGTGGTGGTCCCGTGTCTCCGGTCAACTCCATAAACTTCTTGGACTCTCCCCACCCTTGCTCGTTCCAGCCACACCAGCCTCCTTGCTCTTCCTCGGGTCTGCCAGGCTCACTCCCACTTCTGCCTGGAGGGCTCCTCAGCCAGGATCCACATCACCAGTTCTCCCAACTCCAAATCTTCACTCTACTCTCACCTTCCCAGTGAAGCCTACATTGAATCCCCTATTTAACGGTGAAAACCCTCCCCCCATTTAGCATGCCCAGTCCCTTACCCGAGTACTTTCCAAGACACTTAACCACCTCTTAACCTCCTGCATTAGTTTCCTAGGACTGCTGTAACAAGGTCCCACAAATTGAACAACAGAAATCTACTCTCTCATAGTTTTGGCGACTGGAAGTCCAAAATCAAGGTGTCAGCAGGGCCGTGCACACTCTGCAGGCTCTTGGGAAGAATCCTTCCTTGACTTTTCTACTCTTCTAGCATCCGGTGCTTGCCAGAAATCCTTGGATTCTTTGGCTCTGGCAGTATACCTCCAATCTCCACCTCTGTCTTCATGTGGCCGTCTTTCCTCTGTGTGTCTCTCTGTGTACAGATTTCCCTCTTCTTCTTAGGACAGCGTTGATACTGGATTCAGCGCCCACACGAATCCAGTGTGACCTCAGCTTAACTGGATTACATCTGCCACGACCCAAATAAGGTCACATTCCCAGGTTCCTGGTGGACATACATTTTGGGAGGACACTATTCAAACAGTACCCATACCATATGATTCCCATACCATATGATTATACAGTTGATGTATTTTGTTATTGTGTGGCTGCCTGTTCTAGAATGTAACTTTCTTAGAGGCAGAGACTTGTCTGTTTGGTCCTGAATGTATCCCAAGTTCCTAGAATGTTTCATAGCAAAGAGTAGAATCTCAGGAAATTTTTTTTTTTTTTTTTTTTTTTGCGGTATGCGGGCCTCTCACTGTTGTGGCCTCCCCCGTTGCGGAGCACAGGCTCCGGACGCGCAGGCTCCGGACGCGCAGGCTCAGCGGCCATGGCTCACGGGCCCAGCCGCTCCGCGGCATATGGGATCCTCCCAGACCGGGGCACGAACCCGCATCCCCTGCATCGGCAGGCGGACTCTCGACCACTTGCACCACCAGGGAGGCCCTAAGGAATTTAAACAGTACCCTTACATATCACGTAATGAACTTCAGGGGCTTACTGACACACTTCTGTGGTATTCTACATGTGAGCAACGTCATTCAACCCCCTAGACAACTGTTTACTCAACAAATAGACGAATACAGACTACCAAGTGATTGAGTTAAAACAGAGACCTTAGTTGGCCCTTTAGAATGTTACGTTTTCTAAATCATATCATTCTGGCTCTTTTTAAGTGAAAACTTCACTCTTGCTTGATAAGATTCTTGGTGATAAGATCCAGAGTGTATATGTACTTGTCAACAAAGGGTTTTAAGGGAAAGCTGCTTCCTTTCTTGTTTTCTGATGGACTTGGAATTACTAGAGTCAGATCAGACCCCTGAGGATCTAAAACTCGGTGTGTCTGAGGCTGGCTGTTATTCCTTGATGCTGCCCAGGGGTTTGGTCCTTGTCTGCGGGGTCACGGATAAGCATAGAGCTGAGTGCATTCTGAAGGCCTTGAAGAAAGTGCTTTGTGTCTTGTCTCTCCCACTCCCTACAGGTCAGACCTTGTCTGGTCCAGCCTTTGTGTGTGTGTGGGGTGTGTGTGTGGGGTGTGTCACAGGACCAGAATTAGGGTGATGTGAGTGAAGCCTTCACCTTGGATGCCAAAAAACTCATTGATAAAATAAATAGTATTTTTAAGCAATATTATTAAAAAATAATGTTAAAAATCCACAACAAACAAAATACTGAATTTAAAAATAAAACAGGCTGTTGCTACTTTGTTTTATGACCCTAGATTATCATGCATGAGGCCAGAGAGCTGTTCTGGGTCCATGTGGCCAGTCCTTGCATCCCTGTTGGATGGGTTCACAAGGGCTGACTGTTGTGTGGGCACAGATTGAGCAAAGTGGGTACCACACACAGTCATTTTTTATTGTAGAGGATTTTTTAATAAGTGTTTCCTCTTGCCTCACACTCCAATATGAGTCGCATGCCAGGCTGCATGTGTGTTCATGCATGTTTGTGCATGTATGTGTTTGTATGTTCAATTCCTGTTCTAGGGTTTGGCTCTAGAACAGCTACAGATGGTTTTGTGGTGCTTGGTCAAATTCAGTTAAGACAGTCCCCCAGAGTTTGACTTCATTTCAGCACCACTAGAAGGGTAGGCCCAGCCAGGCTGACCCCAGCGGGGGCCAGGTTGTTCCTGAGCCCACGGAGGATGGTGCAGCCCAGTCTGTCCCGCCTATCAGAACCAACATTGCAGTCCACCCGTGGGGCACTTCTGAACTTCCCGATGAATGTCTGCACACATCAGGGAAAGCATTTCAGAATAGCCTCCATGATCTTTCCTCCACACCAGGCATCATGAGCCCTGAATCCCTAAATGGATGAAGACACCTTTTTCTTGACCTCATGTGCCCTGTGATTGAACTCTGCTGAAAACTCCAGTTCCCATCCTTTCTTACCTGCCCTGAAAGAAGCTCAGAAAAGCCAGAGCAAGGCTGTCGGGCCGGTCCCCACTGTCCCCGACAGAACAGAGGATCCCGAAAAAAGAATCATTAGGCAGCATTTCCCCTTCCCGACGCCATAAGATCTACCCAGATCTGCCTGTAGGTGGTGAGGCACGATCAGTGGCAGACAAAGTGGGGAGCAGCTTGAACAGTCCCAGACACCTGCCCTGTGGGTCCAGATCGGAAGTGACCCTGTGCCCGCGCTGGACTGAAATGCACGGGCCCTTCTTCCTTTGCCTTCCAGGCTCCATGCAGCCTTGTTTTATCTGGTGACATTTCTTCTGTCTGCTCATTTTATTTGCACCATTATTTCTGTCCTAAATTTAGCAGCCCTGGGCATTGAGCTTATATTTTTGACAGCGATTTTGGCTAAGGTGCACTGTGGTGGGAAGACCGGTGCCTTACATAAATCTTAATGATGTCAATGATTATAAACCACCTGGGTGCTCAGAGATGATCTCTTTAAAATTGGCTATTGACAGGGTTCTTGGAGAAAAGCCTTTCTATTATGTAATATGGTTTGAGGTATTACCATCCTTTGTCTAGGGATAACAGATATGTGAACTTAATTCATAGCATTTTTGCACTGGAGTGGGAACCCACAAAGAGAAATGACTGCAGATAAGATCCTTTTATGGAATATTTAACATAAGGAGTGCTTTCATGAAAAAAATTTTCTGAGAAAATCCTGACACCACATGTAATTATGTATTGGTCTTTTGAAATAATTTCAAAGAGGAAATAATTTTTCCACCTTAAGTACAAATAATTTAAAATCAGGTGCTCTATGAGTAGTCACAAATGAAACAAATTAAAATAATTATGTGGTGTTTTTCTACTTAGGCATTGAAATTATGGAAAAGGCATTTCATTTAAGGCAGAAATGTATCATTATGAAATACTGAAAAATATTCTTAAAGGTTTAACTTTAGTAACAGGGATGACTTTCTCGGTCATTAGGAAAATGTTGGAAAGCTTGAATCTAGGGTTTGCCGTGGCTCTTAGGATAGACTCTGCGCCGCTCGGCGGGAGCTGTGAGATGCTACTCTCCTCCCTCTGGTGTCATCACACAAGCTGCCCTCACTCCTTCCACTGACACAGCCCTGACCATCCTTCAGGTGCTTGCATACTTCCTCCTGCCCCAGGACCTTTTCATATTCTGCTCCCACCCCGGGCCTGTCCTCCCCTTTCTTTTTCGCACTAAGAGATCTCAGCTAAAGCATGTCATCTTCAGGGGAGCCTGTCCTGACCTTCTTGACCACATTAATCCTCCCCCTCCACAGCCACACACACAATACCCACTTCACATTCCTCTCCTTCATAGCTCTTATCAGAGCTGCACTTCCATAGTTCCATTTAAGGTTGTTTAATCATCTCCCTCAACCTCTGTATAGCCCGTGAGTTGCTTAAGAGCTGGGACTTAAGCCTGGTTTTGCTTGGTGTGATATCCCTTCTGTCTACCCTGATGCCTTAATAAACATTTTGGAAGGAAGAGAAAACAGTCAATGTGAGATTGGTCCTTTTTAATGGCTCTTTTATTTGACATTAAAAAAAATTTCTTTTAAAACGCTTGCTGTATTTCCGATAGAAGTTTTGTGTTTTCATGAGTAGACAATGTTGCAGAGAATCTTTCATGTTGATTTGATACAGCTGACACCTCCATCAGGTCACAGAATTATCATTTCTTTTTGTGGTGGGAACATTTAAGATCTAGTCTCTAAGCAATCTGAAGTATATAAACCAGTATTGTTGACTATAATCACTATGCTGTGCACTAGATCTCCAGACCTTATTCATCTTCTAATTTCAAATTCTTCTCTTCCATATTTATTTGGCCGTCATTACATTTCTGCTAACAATACAACGTTAACCTGTCCACTGTGCTCTGGGCGGAAGCAAACTGTTTGAGATGCAGTTCCTGCTGCTCTGAAGCATTTTTTCTTTTCTACTAAGAACAGTGGGGGATAGTTAAATGCCATGAGAAGTTGAATTTCCACAAAACTGATGCAGTGAGAAAGGATGTCTCTTACCAAAACACTCGTGTCAGGGTACCGCTACCGGGGAAAGGTGAACTCTGCTCTTACTGTCAAAAGAATGGCCTGGCCACTCATCCTAATTGGAGTGAGGACACAGGATCTTAAATTTCATACAATATCTGTTTCTCTAGGACTAGGATTTTTATCTGTAAATATCAGTACTTTTGGATTGGAAACTTACGTTACAGGAGCTTTGAGACACAATTTTATGGATCCATAGAATTGAAGAGAAAAATAGACTGTTATGGAAAACCAGAAAAGGTTGTAGTAGAATTTCTTACAGGATTCTTCCAACAAATGAACCCTTCAGCAAACCCTCTTGAGATGTCATTTCTTCCTAAATATAAAGTGGGCTTCCTTGTACCCCCCATTTCTAGACAGAGAACAACCCATGAGTCTTCTTGCTACTGTTGATGGGTGTCTGCTCCAGGCCCGTTATCTACCTCTACCTTTCTGCAAGTTTCTTCATCCTCCAGGAATTCTCAGCAATAAATGTCCAGGATTTAAATGCATATGGTTTATTTTTTCTGTGTTTATAACATACTTAAACACATAGGTTTTTATTTGGGAGTGCAGACTAGTAGCTCTTTGAAGTGGTGGTTTTCATATGTATTTACATATAGATTTTCAAAACAAATAGATTTTATACAGACATCTTTTTAGACTTTCGCTTCTGAAAAAATTTTTTGAGGATTTGGCATTTAAATGCTTACCAGGTCAGTAGCCTACCATTATTTTTTTTATTTTTATTTTTAACAAATTTAATCAGTTATACATATACATATGTTCCCATATCCCCTCCCTTTTGCGTCTCCCTCCCACCCTCCCTATCCCACCCCTCCAGGCGGTCACAAAGCACCAAGCTGATCTCCCTGTGCTATGCGGCTGCTTCCCACTAGCTATCTACCTTACGTTTGGTAGTGTATATATGTCCATGCCACTCTTTCACTTTGTCACAGCTTACCCTTCTCCCTCCCCGTGTCCTCAAGTCCATGCTCTAGTAGGTCTGTGTCTTTATTCCTGTCTTACCCCTATGTTCTTCATGACATTTTTTTTTCTTAAATTCCATATATATGTGTCAGCATACAGTATTTGTCTTTCTCTTTCTGAGTTACTTCACTCTGTATGACAGACTCTAGGTCCATCCACCTCATTACAAATAGCTCAATTTCATTTCTTTTTATGGCTGAGTAATATTCCATTGTATATATGTGCCACATCTTCTTTATCCATTCATCTGATGATGGACACTTAGGTTGTTTCCATCTCCGGGCTATTGTAAATAGGGCTGCTATGAACATTTTGGTACATGTCTCTTTTTGAATTATGGTTTTCTCAGGGTATATGCCCAGTAGTGGGATTGCTGGGTCATATGGTAGTTCTATTTGTAGTTTTTTAAGGAACCTCCATACCGTTCTCCATAGTGGCTGTACCAATTCACATTCCCACCAGCAGTGCAAGAGTGTTCCTTTTTTTCCACACCCTCTCCAGCATTTATTGTTTCTAGATTTTTTGATGATGGCCATTCTGACTGGTGTGAGATGATATCTCATTGTAGTTTTGATTTGCATTTCTCTAATGAGCAAAGATGTTGAGCATCCTTTCATGTGTTTGTTGGCAGTCTGTATATCTTCTGTGGAGAAATGTCTATTTAGGTCTTCTGCCCATTTTTGGATTGGGTTGTTTGTTTTTTTGTTATTGAGCTGCATGAGCTGCTTATAAATTTTGGAGATTAATCCTTTGTCAGTTGCTTCATTTGCAAATATTTTCTCCCATTCTGAGGGTTGTCTTTTGGTCTTGTTTATGGTTTCCTTTGCTGTGCAAAAGCTTTTAAGTTTCATTAGGTCCCATGTGTTTATTTTTGTCTTTATTTCCATTTCTCTAGGAGGTGGGTCAAAAAGGATCTTGCTGTGATTTATGTCATAGAGTGTTCTGCCTATGTTTTCCTCTAAGAGTTTGATAGTGTCTGGCCTTACATTTAGGTCTTTAATCCATTTTGAGCTTATTTTTGTGTATGGTGTTAGGGAGTGATCTAATCTCATACTTTCACATGTCCCTGTCCAGTTTTCCCAGCACCACTTATTGAAGAGACTGTCCTTTCTCCACTGTACATTCCTGCCTCCTTTATCAAAGATAAGGTGACCATATGTCCGTGGGTTTATCTCTGGGCTTTCTATCCTGTTCCATTGATCTATCTTTCTGTTTTTGTGCCAGTACCATACTGTCTTGATTACTGTAGCTTTGTAGTATAGTCTGAAGTCAGGGAGCCTGATTCCTCCAGCTCCGTTTTTCGTTCTCAAGATTGCTTTGGCTCTTCGGGGTCTTTTGTGTTTCCATACAAATTGTGAAATTTTTTGTTCTAGTTCTGTGAAAAATGGCAGTGGTAGTTTGATAGGGATTGCATTGAATCTGTAGATTGCTTTGGGTAGTCGAGTCATTTTCACAATGTTGATTCTTCCAATCCAAGAACATGGTACATCTCTCCATCTATTTGTATCATCTTTAATTTCTTTCATCAGTGTCTTATAATTTTCTGCATACAGGTCTTGCCTACCATTATTAACAATAATATTTAACTTAGTTTTAAAGTAATACAGCTCAATTGATGATTTGAAGAAAGTAAATGAATTTCAATTGCCTTTCAGTACACTTGTGTGTAATTAATTCAGTTTTTCCAACAATGTAATTTGGGCGGCCTTATGGAAGAACAGGAGCATCTATCAAGCCATATGTTTTACATTTAATGTCACATATCGGTTCTTGTGTTCTTTAGATTTAATTCTCAAGTATTGTCTAGAACCAATTATTAACGTTTTTAAAAATAAGGTACTTCTAATAATACAATCATTTTTTAAAAGAAACTCCTTTCTAAATAAAAGTAGCTTAGTGCTTTATGTAAGTTGAACTGTAATACAGTCTTTCCATATTGATAACTCAGAACCATCTTCATGGCTTCTAAATTTGACCATTAGAAAATAATTAGACTTTTAAAATTGTCTTATTTAACCAGAAAAGTTAAAATCAGAATATATTTTAGGAATAAGCCACAATAAAGAACCTAATTAATATTATATTTGCCCTTTCAAATTCACATATGTATAATACCGAAAGAAATAAAAAGAGTACATGAACAGAGAAACAAAGAGGGAAGCAAACCAATGCTTTTGTGTCCTTTTAACCAAAGTACAGAGGGACATGATGAGATGTATAATTTTGTTGAGCTTAATCTCATTTTAAATGATACCAGCTGACATTTAGTGTATCTAGTATGACAAATTTATTTAAAGTTTACATTGATGAGCAAACTTGGAAAAAAGCCAGAAGAACTCACTAAATCCCAGAAAATTTAGAGGAGGGTTTATTCTGAATGTTATCTGAATGTTTTTTATGTTACCCAAATGACCGCCCTTGACTGTTGGTCATTAAACAAGAAACAATTGGACTTTCCAAACTCACGTTAGCCCTGAGTGTGGCTTGTGCTTGTTATGTACGCTGATGATGTTTCAGATTTTAGCTGAGTTCCACACGTACGGGCGCTTAGAAAAGCACCTCATTCAATAAATTAGATTAGATGATAGCTCTGTTCTTATAAAACGTGTTGGATTTGACAGTGTAGCAGTCAGTGTTCTTTTGTGAATTCTCTCAGCACTCTTGCAAGGAGGGTAATTGCACTTCGCCTCGTCTTATAGTTGAACAGATTAAATAACCTACCAATGCCTAGGCGGTGCCAGAGCAGGGGTCAGAATTCACAGTTCAGAAATCTCTGTCTGTGCCTTTGCTTATACTTAATTTTACCCAAACAAGGAAGCACTTGTTTTCAAGCAGGAAGATGGGCTAGGCATTCAAATATGACACTACTGTCAGCCAAAATATTTTATTTCCGGCCTTGTGAACAAATTGCCCCTTCTTTATTCCTCCCTGAGTCTTTATTACCATTATTTCAGGATCACTATATTGAAGTTCAAAGCAGGAGGAAGAAGTCAAGCTGGGAAATGCTGATTCTGCAATTTAAGCCTTGCCTCCGGGAGGATAATGCTAATGTTTTGCATACACCATCACACACATGACTCCTTTCACTTTATGAATCCATGTGTGTATATGTGAAAAGAATACGTTGTACCGTGTATCATTTCTAGGTCATGCACACGTCAATCCTGCCCATATATTAACAGTGGAATTAGCTGTGGAGTAGTCACCAATGAGGTAACTTTCCTTTTAGGTTTGTGACCTGCCACAGCTTTTAATGGGACAGCCGCCTCAGTTCTGACTTCTGTGCCCCAGGCTTGTTGGGGCAAAACAGCAAGTGAAATCTAAAACAGATCTCACTAATTCTCATGAAACTGCATAGATGTTGCAGAGTGAAACACAATGTTTCGCGTTTATAAAAGCAGGATTTAAAAGGAAAATGGAATATTAGTCCAAGGATGGGGTGCTTTTTAGGCCCTTTGGTGAAATGTCCTTTCATTTCACAGAAAAAAAAGAGTGAAGTGGATAGCATGCGTGTGTCTAGGTAACACAGTTTCTACGCATTTAAAAGTAAAATAAAAATAGTTGTTTGGAAAATAAAATGGTTTTGAGTGTGTGATTCATCCTTTTGCATTGGAAAATAAGAGGGGGTGCTTGCAGCAGTGAACTTATATCAGAATAAGGCAGGCTTTTAATTTATATGTGTGTCAGAAGCATTAGGTATCTGCATTGTACACAGGGGATTATGCTGGGACGGGGCAAAATTTCAGAAAGATAATTATGTGTATATATTTTATACACATAAATATAATTATATATTTAATTCTCAATTTAGAGATATCCTCATTTTATCTACCTATTTGCTCTACAAGTATTTAATTTTCTGTTGTTCTTCTGAATTTGGGCCAGCAGCTGAGGACATTTCCAGCCAGTTCTCATGTGATAAACATAAGGGTTGTTCTTTTCCATCACAAGGACTGTCTAGCCAAGTCTGCAGAAAGTAAAGATGATGCCAAGGAAGTTGCAGATGTGCCTGGAACAAAGATTTGATGATTTGCATGTGCCTTTCGTATTGTCTCACCTCTAGCTAAATCCTCCAAACCTGTGAATTCAGAGTGTTTCCCTGCCAAGAGACCCCTGGATCCTTCATTGTGAAGAGCATGTTGATATGTTAGAAAAGGTTCAAAGAAGAGGTACAGCAGCGGCTAGTAAGGGCGTGGAGAAGGAAGTAAAGGCCTGATGTGAATTGTCTGTGGAAGTGAAAGCTAGGAAGCAGGGACAGAGAGCCTAGGGGAGGAAGGTGCTCGGGTATGAGGGACCAACTGATTTAGACCAGGTGGAGGAAAATGTACAAGGATGCAGTGAATCTGAGAAGAGGAAATCTTAGCATAAGTGCAGAAAGAGCTTTTCTTTTTTTTTTTTCTTGCGGTACGCAGGCTTCTCACTGTTGTGGCCTCTCCCGTTGCGGAGCACAGGCTCCAGACGCGCAGGCTCAGCGGCCAAGGCTCACGGGCCCAGCTGCTCTGCGGCACGTGGGATCTTCCCGGACCGGGGCACGAACCCGTGTCCCCTGCATTGGCAGGCGGACTCTCAACCACTGCGCCACCAGGGAAGCCCCTAAAGAGCTTTTCTTTTCTTTTTTTTTTTATTTTTGGTATGCGGGCCTCTCACTGTTGTGGCCTCTCCCATTGCGGAGCACAGGCTCCAGACACGCAGGCTCAGCGGCCATGGCTCACAGGCCTAGCCGCTCCGCGGCATGTGGGATTTTCCCGGACCGGGGCACGAACCCGTGTCCCCTGCATCGGCAGGCGGACTCTCAACCACTGCGCCACCAGGGAAGCCCTAAAGAGCTTTTCTTAATGAGAGCTTCTAAAAGGCAAGGAAGCTTGCATTATTACCCTATTGCTATTATTATTATTATTATTATTATTATTACTGCATTGCTATTAACTCTGCTCCCGTGAGCACTGACACCGGAAACAAAATTGAGCACTAATGGATGGGAGCTGAATTCCCACTCGAGGTTCGTCAACCCCACTCCTAATAATCATGCCATTCCTTATCAGCTTCTACTTCCAAGAGACCTAGAGAGCCAAGGAAACTCTGGGGCTGAATTATTTAAATCAAATGACAGATTGTTTATAAAGATGCTCGTGCACTGTAAAACTGGATACAAATGCTTACTAACATAAGTGCGTTTCCGACGGAGCCCACCTATCTGGTTTCCTTACTGCCCCTCCACCCTGAGGTCTCTCAAACGGGGCAGGGTATCTGCTCTCAGGTCCTGGTGGCCTAGGTGAGGCTCACACCTCGTATCAGGGCTGATGGCAGCTTGGAGAAACTGCTATGAAACCCAGTGGGTCCTCCAGCCCCGGACGGTGATGGAGGTTGTCTTTCCGTGTGTCTCTTGTGGTTGTTATTCATGGTTCTTTGAAACAGCTTTCTATGTTTAGAGACCATTGATTAAAAAAAAAAAGAAAGAAAAGAAAAATCTTTCTAAAATGTGGCAGCCATCCCAGGCTTGCACTTGAGGGAGGAAGGCTTTCTATCTCACTCGTCTTTGCATCAGGAAATAAGATGTTCACTGACTGGTGTTTGACTTTTAGAAATTTGCTGTACCTTCTCCAATTTCCTCTTCTCCATGTTTAAACTGTGGGTTGTGTGCATATTCCTACAAGGAAATTTGTAAACACAGTCTCTTCATTTAGCTGGAAGACTTGGTCAGTGGGGATGGAGGGTTCTAGCGAATTAAATTTTGGGGTTAACGTAGAGCTCTTTTTGTTCGGGTTTTAGGCAAAAACCTTTCTCCAATGTTTCATTGTACTCCTTTGCCTTATAAATATAGAACATTGGATACAATTAAATCCTGGTTGAGTGAATAAGAATTTTATTGACATAAAAGCACAGGTAATTGGGCAGAAATGTGATCTGTTTGAGAACTTCCTCTTCTAAGTGAGCAGTGATGAGACTTGTAGGGTGGGATGGGGGAGACGGAGTAGACCTGATATTCACAGTAGTGGAGGTGAGATCTACAAGTGGCGGGAGCCAAATGGAGGAAAGATAGGGCAGATGGGTTATATCAGTCAGGATTACGTTTGCCTGCATATGACAGAAAATCTAAAATAACTCTGACTTAAACAAGGCAGAATTAATCTTTCTCTCATGTGAAAGGAATCTGGAGAAATCTGGATGGCCTGTATGACTTGGTGTTAGGGACTCAAGCTCCTTCTACTATATTTCTCTGCCAACTTCAGTTCAATGCTTTTGCCTCATGGTCCAAGAAGGCTGCTTGAAATCCAGCCATGCTGTCGGCATTCCAGTCAGTAGGAAGGAGGAGGAGCCAAACACAGGCTAGTCCCTTTCTTTTCAAAGCAGTTTCTGAAAGTTGCACACTTTAGTTCTGCTTACATTTCAGGCATGAGAATTTAACTACTTTGTCCTCCCTAGCTACAAGGGAGGTTGGGGAGTGTCTTTCTTCCAGGTGACCACATACTCCACTAAAATTATGGGGTTCTAGTACTAAGATGGAAGGAGAAATGCACATGGGGAGACAGCCAGCAGTCCTTGCCATGAGGTTTGGAGACAATGGATGATTGTGGTATCACGGAAGCAACACCCGTTAGTAGGAATCTGTGTCTGGAATCTCGTGACTGCTTTGCTAGTGCCTCCCTGTGTGACACGGCTGGGCCACTTGACTTTGCTGAGCTTCAGCTCTGTCATTTTTAGAGGAGAGGTGCAGGACCTGATGCTCTGTAAGATCACTGCCCCTCAGACATGCTCCGTCTCCTCTCCTCCTGAAAGTGTTTGGTCAAAACAAGACCAAAGAGATTTATGATTCTAGTTAGTTAGGGTTTAAAGCATCAAGGATTTACTCTCGTCCATGTGAATGCTCTTTGGCCTGTGAAGAGAAAAGTCACCCAGCAAATCAAAGCATTTAATAAACTGAAGAAAATGGCATAATGAATTAAAGGATTAGTCAGACCTGATATTTCACGGGGAATTAAATGTTGGCAGCGTCCAGTTCAGCATCTTCTTCGGTGTAAGATTCTTGGCTCTGGCTGAATTTAACATTCTAATTTATTATAATAAGATTCAATTGCACACTCAAGCTTGAAATCGTTCAAGGAGATAAAATTACAAAAAGAACCCTAGGCAGGGGGATTGTTTATCTCAACAAAAATTTGAGTGTCTACCTACTGCCAGGCACTGCATTAGGGACATTTCCAGGCTAGTGCAGGGTCCCGCACAAGCACATGAGATCAGGTTAAGGTGTGTACACAGTGGAAGGGGGAGACGGAGGAGCGCAGACTGGGGCGGGCTGGGTGTGGGATGCGTGGGGGCCGCCTACGTGAAAGTGTGCAGCAGGGAGTCGACATGCAGGCAGAGAACTTTGGGGTCGAGTTCAGGGTAAATGTGTAGGTTGCGAAATCATCATTGTATGAGTGGTGGACAGGAGCTCACCTAGGAAGAGGGCCTGGGCTAGGGACTCAGGATGACAGCATTTAGGGTAGAGAAAAATTAGTGGAGAGAGTTGGGAGGAACTGACAGGTAGGAGGAAATTCAGGAGATCAGTGCTTCTTAGAAGTCGCTCTATGAGGAGCAGTCCTTGTGTGTGTGTGTGTGTGCGTGCACGTGCATGCACGCGTGAACACACACACACGAACAGTGGTTTTGTTGACCACTGTAAAGTGACTAGCATACAATTGGGGTCATTGCGGCCCTTCATAAGTATGTGTTGACTAAAAGAATGAATGCATAGTGAACAGATGAATGTGTACAAATATAAGTAAGGAATAGAAAGTGTCCATTGCGTTTAGGAACTGAAGGGTCCTGTAGGTGCGAGGTGGGGCTAGACACCACTTTGGCGTAGGTGAGCTGTGAACAGGGTGTGGGGTGGAGATGTTCTGGGGCAAGAAGGGAAGGTGAGAGATTTAAGGGTCCAACGTAAAGGAGCACATTAGGAAGTGAAGCCCTTGTGTGTGCTCAGAACCTGAGGGCAAGGAAGAGGGAAGAGCGTGTTTGAACTCAGAACCACGGTGACCTGAAAGCATTGGCGAGCCTGGGGATAGGCTGCCATGGGCAGGAGCAGGGCCAGCTCTGGGGGTGAACGAGCCATGCAGCTACACAGAGCCCGGCTCTCAGCAGGGCCTCACACTTGCTTTCATGTTCTGTTGTCACCATCTTGAAATTTTTAATAATTTTGAAACAAGGGGCCTTGTTTAAAATTTTGCTTTGGGACTGCAGATGCTGTCCCAGTCCTAAGTAAGATCATAGAAATCGTCGAATCACATTTTTCATAGGTTCTCATCCTCTTCTTTCATTCATTCTTTCCTCTAACATACATGGAATTTGTGCCTACTGTATGCCAGGCACCCTTCCGGGCAGTTCATTCTTTGATCTGGGATTTTGTCTGTGTTGGTTGCAAAATAATTGCACCTGTTCATTTTTTATTATAGATTTTTTTCCATGACTTATCTTTCTTTTCTTTATTGATATTTGGTAGAATGTGTTAAAATCAGTATCTCTCTATCCTCAATCTTTACTTCTTAGAGTCAGCCATTCTACTGTAAGGATTTGTCTGTTTGCAAATAAACATCGAGAAAGGATGCTGTTCCTTGGTAAGTTTGAACCTCAAGGTATGTAAGTAGCTGAGCTACCTGCTTCAGTTTTCGAGTTTATTTTGTTTTCTCCTTAGGCCTAAATGTTAAGGATCTTAAGAAAATAAATTAAAATTTAAGCACCTATGTGATGCTAAATGTTTTACATATTGGTTTTACCCTCACATTTTAATTTATTTGCTTATAAAGCTCCAGTTTTTGGTCTATTGCCTATCTATAATTTTCACATGTGAGTGGAAGGGCTTAGTAATTGGAGATATTAGGGCCTTCAGTACTGTGTTAAATGTCTTCCATTTCCTTAGGAAAAAATTGTAGTTCAGCGTGAATGATTAGGATGGAAATAGCATATTGATTCTCTCCCACAGAAGGTCAAGATGATGAATTATTTGAACCTTCTGAGAAGATTATGACTGCATTGGTACTGCATTCAAAGAAATTGTATGTCTCTTTGCACTTTTATTTTGTGGCTCAAGTACATATACATACATGCATACCTACATACATACATACATAAACTTCTTAAACTCCCCTTTGTCTATTTCCTGAAATTGAAATTGCAAAAACCATATCTTTTGCATATATTACTGTCTGATAGCCTCTGAGACTTGAACGTAGATTTTCATAGAGATGTTTTTCCCTCTCCCCCGTTTAGATGATACTTTCCTGCTCTCTTCAGGGAGTACAGCCTTCTACACTCCTTTCCTTTAAGGCAGACTGTAAACTGTGACGTTGTACTTGCAAAGGCAGCCTGATTTTATTTGATTTTATATTAATTGGAAACATCACACTTACAAGTTAACAGCTGTTTCACTGTCGTTTTCCCCTTAAATGAGGCTGTCTTTACTTTATTGGAAAATGTGCTTCATTGATCCCAGATGTTTCCATGCTACCTGGACATACAGTGATGTGTCTGCACCATTTATTTTCCATAATGTGACATCTTGCAAGTTTGGGTGCACTCTTAATGTATTCTGTTTACCTCTGAGCTTATCAAGAAACCAATTTCCTGACAACAAATGAAGCGGAGGGTCCAATGGTAGTTTGCACATTTCTATTTACTGTTTTGCCCTTGAGAAATCCTTCACACTGCTTAAGCCTCAACATTTAAAGTAACCAGTGAGCCATCAGAGGCAGAACAGTAGCTGGCATGCTCTATTCATTAGTGTTTGTCATGGGTGTCCATATTGAATTGTGGAATTTGAAAGCATTTTATTCCATGGAAACAAGGTTAGGTTTGAACTGTAAAAAGGAGTGATACACGAACAAAAGATTAGCCAAACTTCATTCTGTTTTGCATTCTAAAATTACTCTCGATTTGCCTGATAAATATATTGCCCTCCACTGATTAGGGACTTTGTTGTCCAACTTGGTTTGCAGCAAATTACAGTTTTCTCCCGACACCCCCATGGTCAGGTGCACAGGAATTTCCCTTCTGCATAGTATTGCAGACCTTGGGTGGAGTAAATTGAAGGGCTGATTCCTTCGTCCCAGGGGGGCAGATGGGGATTATTTATGGTCAGTGTTTCATGAAAATTAAATTCCCTGCTGTTTATGTTTTGTAAGGATTAACTATTTGCAGAGTAAATGTGAAATGCTGAACTGTGCCTGGCCAGCGTCTTTCTAGCCCCTAAATTGAAGCAGCTTACTCTTCCTCTGCTGACAGTCATTCAGCCTCTTCATGCCTCAATAATATTTTCAGCCAATAATATGTTCATAAATCAAATGGATAGTTTGAGTCTGAGTAGAATATTTAAGTCTTATGTATATCCAGGACCTGAGAATCGTATTTTTGAGGTTCTTAACATATCGTTGTTTAATGCTGTTTTTAGAAAATTTACATTCTTTAATTACAAGCTGAAAAGAATTTGAAGCAGAAAAATTGGCACTGAAGTCCAGTATTACTTATACGTTGTAAAGATAAAGTCTAAATTCTTTCTTTGAATGATGAAAGCCGATTATAAGACTACGCCTCTTATTTTCAGGATGCAAAGACTAATGGACAGTAAAGCATAATTATTTACGGATGATTGTAAAGGAAAGGGGTTTGATTCCACTGACCCCCAGGGGAGGTGGATATGCTGTCCCTCCCTCCATAATTATAGTTATTTCCACTTGAAACTTGCATAGTCAGTAATAGAGGAGAAAATGACAATACCCCATTGCAATAGCCATTAGACAAGGTGTGTTCTCCACTTGATATATGTGCTGGAAAAAAAATCGCTTTAGGATGGTAACAAAGAAAGCAGCCTGTGTAGGTATCTGTCCTGTGTACAGACTGTCGACGACCTTGGGGAACATTCTGGCTTGGGGGGCTACAGTATTTTGAGTGCTTGGTTAGATTGCTGGATATATTGAATTCACTAATGATTGCCTTTGAGCAAGACAGTAGAGTGTAGCTAACAGAACTAGACCTTTGGCTTTATGTGCCCATGGCCACCAATTGCTGTCTGGAAGTACAAAGCTCAATTATGCAGGGTCTCAAAAATATGCTTTTTTGGTCTTTTTTCTTGAAACTTACAGCAGAGATTTGCTTGCATCCTGATGTGGCTGATGAGCATTTACTTAAATATCATAAATATTCTAAATATATAATTTATGTAAACATTCAGGTACAACTGTAACAGAGACAGATTCACCCAACAGCCTCATGTATTTGTATGTTCTCTTTATATATTTAGTGGGTTTGAATTTACAATCCCAACTTGGTCATGAAGAGAGTCATATTTTTCTTCATTTTTCCATAGCTGAACTGTGTCATTCATTGTCTGTTCTCTTGGTGCAAGTGGTACATAGTACTGCTTCCAGGGCTGGGCAAGCTCTCGAGTTGGCTGGGCCATCTCCATATCTCGGCTTTCATTGGCACTACTGCTTTCCTGAGATCCTCCTTAGTTTCTCTCTGAGCTTCTGCTAACGGGTCCCCATGCCCTGCGTTGTGGCTGTCCCCAGTAGGCATGTGGCTCTCAACTCTCAGCTGTCTTCTGTTTACCTTACCTTACCTTAAATTGTGGGAAGACTTTCAGATCTCTTCCATGCCCAAATACCTGGGCAGGGAGCCATGATGGGCCCTCTCACCTTAAGATTTGCCCAGATGTCTTCCTCACTCTCCTTATGGCCACCGTGTTGGGGCAGGGAGCAGGTCTGAGGGGAAAACCAGAAGTTCACTTTTAAACATATTACATTTGGGGTGCTAATAGACATGCAGGTAGAGTTGGCAGTTGAATATGCACGTCTGGAATTTAGGGGAGAGGTCTGGACTCTGGATAAGAATTTGGAAGTCATTAGCCTTTAGGTCATACTGACAGCTGTGAGCCTGGATAAGACCACAAAGAGAGTAAATGTAGATAGAAAAGTGAGGAGAGAAGGTGGATTCATTTAAAGGAAGGAAAGAAACCTGAAAAGCTACTGTAAATAAGGATCATAATTTAAAGGAAATCATTACAGGCTCTAAGGTTGGGTGGGATGTTAATGCAAGGGATTGTTTAACATGGGCTCATGTAGTAAGTTACAAAGAAATGGTATGGAACTGGAAAGAAACGAGTAAACTTAAATGTAAAGGGGGTTATGATTTTAATAGATCAGTTACTGGCCTGAATTTTGTCAAAAGATACTGTTTGAGGCAATGCCACTGGAAATATTTAGCAGGAACTGTGGTAATAACCACGGAGAGATTCTTCCTTAGAGGAGAGAGACAGAAGCACCTATCTGGATAGCTGAGAAAGGGGTTTTCAGTTGAGTCTCCTAAAATTCTTATACCTACTCTCAGCAAACAAAATATTATACAGTGATGCTAGGTGTCCTCAACCCAGGGGGAAAAAAGCACAGAAAGTAAATATCTTTCTTGAGCAATTAAAAACAAACTTTGAAAGATTGATTATTTTTAAAAATTTTATTTGGAAAATCTGCAAGTACATTCGATTTGCACTGTGATTCCAGTAGGTACATTGTTGCTTCAAATTGTACCTATGATTTCTGATTTCATTTAGGTTTCCAGATTTTCTGGTTTATCTCACTTGGTATATAAAAACAGCTAGGTCCTTTCCTTTGAAAATATCTGTAGGCATTTTTTCCTCAGACTGAGGAGAAGTTTTATGGGTGGACCATAAATAAACTCTTTAAAAATTAGTCAACAGTTGCTGTGTTCTTAGGCATCAATACTGTCTGTGTAGGTGTGTGAGGTGAACAAACTTTATCCAAAAATAGGAACATAACATATGTTAAATGAAGAGAAAGCTTTCTCAGTCCTAAATTTGGTTGATTAACTATTTTGTCTTTGGTTGGTTTCCAAATGAAGATGTTCTTTTAAAAAGAAAAGTGGTGTTTAATGACTTTGAATACTTCTCTGTAAAACCCTCTTCCGGGGCTTCCCTGGTGGCGCAGTGGTTGAGAGTCTGCCTGCTAATGCAGGGGACACGGGTTCGATCCCTGGTCTGGGAGGATCCCACATGCCGTGGAGCAACTAGGCCCGTGAGCCACGACTACTGAGCCTGCGCGTCTGGAGCCTGTGCTCCGCAACAAGAGGCCGCGATAGTGAGAGGCCCGCGCACCGCGATGAAGAGTGACCCCCGCTTGCCACAGCTAGAGAAAGCCCTCGCACAGAAACGAAGACGCAACACAGCAAAAATAAATAAATTAAAAAAAAAAACCCTCTTCCAAGGGGGTTGAATAATTTATGAGTCTTTAATATTGTAGAGGGAAGTTATTCCTCGAAGGCTAGCTTTTCATAACCACTTTGCCATGGCTGATTGATCTCTCTACTCACAGAGCTATACCCGCAAGAAGCACACAACCCCGTGGTCACTGAACTCCGGTACTGAGCCCCTAAGAAGAGGCTCACAATGACACAGACACATACACAACATTAATTTTAGTGTATTGGAAAAAAACAAACATCCCTAAGATAAAGAAAGAGAAGTGGGATGTCGGGCCAAGACAGAAATTGTGTTTCACTAACAGCAGATTAAGTTGCAGCCCTACTGTGGTACGTCTGCAGGTGTTTCAGTTCACTTGTTTTGGAATTGAAGTGCCTGAAATGTTTCCTGAGAGGTTGGACTTGCATGGGTATCCATGGCCGTACGTCTGTATCTTCAGATAAATCTGCAGCATTTCACACAGTAGTTCATGAGCCATTTTCTGTTTTCTTTAAGCTTTTGATTATACCAACTCACCATTTTGCTCCAGGTCACAGGTCACTGACCAGCCTGTGTACTGGCTTCCCTTGAGTCCAGTGGCCTTCTCTGTTTTTTTTTTTGCGGTACGTGGGCCTCTCACTGTTGTGACCTCTCCCGTTGCGGAGCACAGGCTCCGGACGCGCAGGCTCAGCGGCCATGGCTCACGGGCCCAGCCGCTCCGTGATGTGGGATCTTCCTGGACCGGGGCATGAACCCGTGTCCCCTGCATAGGCAGGCGGACTCTCAACCACTGCGCCACCAGGGAAGCCCAGACCTAACAGACTTCTGTGGGACACTCAACTAACCAGTAGCAGAACATACATTCTTCCCAAGTGCACATGAAACGTTCTCCAGGACAGACCATATATTAGGCCATAAAACAAGCCTCAGTGCATTTAAAAGGATTGAAATTATACAAACTATGTTATTCAATGACAATGGAATAAAATTAGGAATAAACAAGTGAAAGAAATTTGGGAAATAAAAAACACACTCCTAAATAACCAATGAGTCAAAGAAGAATCCCAAGAGAAAAATTGAAAAATACTTTGAGATGAATGAAAATGAAAACACAACATGCCAAAACTTATGGGGTACAGCTAAAGTGGTGCCTAGATGGAAATTTATAGCTGTAGATGCATATGTTAAATTATATGAGAGATCTCAAATCAAGAATCTTCCATGCTTAGAAATTAGAAAAAGGAGATGAGACAAAACCCAATGCAAGCATAAGGAAGGAAACAAGATTAGAGAGGAAGTAAATAAATAGAGAACAGAAAAATAATAGAGAAAATCAATGAAACCACAAGTTAGTTCTTAGAAAAGAATCAACAAAATTGAAAAATGAGAAAAAAGAGAGAAGACTCAAATTACTAAAGTCAGTAATGAAAGAGGGGAGGGACATTACTACCAACTTTAGAGAAATAAAAAGGATTATAAGGGGATACTATGACCAATTGTATACCAAGAAATTAGATGATGTGGATGAAAGGGACACATTCCTAGAAATAAAACTGCTTTGAGCATTAAATGAGATGTTTGTAGAGCTATTATTGTAGGTATTGGCCCATAGTTATTGCTAAATAGATGTTAGCTACTGTTACACATAGACTTATTCATTCCTATCCATCCTTATGTCATAAATTCAGAAACATTTCCGTAAAGATACCTCAGTTTCCTTTGCAGATTACTTTACCTGTTACCAAAATTAATGTAATTTAGTTTAATTTTTGGACCAGGGTGGGTTCTGACCTGTGTTTGGAGACTCAGTTCCACAGGCTGCAGCATGGTCGTTTTCTTGCTTCTGGTGTCTGCCCCATGGTGGGTGAGGCGGGTCTAGAGGCTTGTGCAGGCTTCCTGGTGGGAGGGGCTGGTACCTGCCCACTGGTGGGTGGAGCTGGGTCTTGGCCCTCTGGTGGGCAGGGCCGTGCCACGGGGCATGTCTGGAGGTGACTGTGGGCTCAGGCACTCTCTAGGCAGTCTGTCTGTTGATGCGTGGGGCTGTGTTCCCGCCCTGTGGGTTGCTTGGCCTGAGGTGTCCCCGTGCTGGAGCCTGCAGGCTGTTCGGTGGGGCCAGGTCTCAGTGCCAAGGACCCAAGATGTCTGCCTCCAGCCTGAGTTCCCTCACCGCTAGGTGGACACTCCCCACTATGTCCAGCACCAGCCTTAGGACCCCAGAGAGAGCCACAGCTGCTCCCTACCTCCCCAAGAGACCCTCCAAGACCAGCAGGTAGGTCTGGCCCAGGCTCCTGTGGAGTCACTGCTTTTGCCCCGGGTCCTGGTGCCTGTGAGACCTTGTATGTGCCCTCCGAGAGTGGAGTCTCTGTTTCCCCCAGTCCTGTGCAGTTCCTGCGATCAAGCCCCGCTCGCCTTCGAAGCCAAATGCTCTGAGGGCCTCTCCTGATGCCGGACCCCTAGGCTGAGACTTATGAGCTCAGAAGCCCACCAACGCATACTCAAGTTTTTATACCTCCAACTGTTTTAAACATAGCCCAGATAAGCAGACTTTCAGCCATTTATAGCCTACCTGCTTTCCATACACGGTAAAACTGGACCCAGCGTCTGCAAGCCACAGGCAAGATAAGCCATGGGCTATAGGACCCCAAGCTGCTGCTGCCTTTTGGAGCACTCAGACCCAGGGATTCCTGCCACACTGCCGAGCAACGTCACGCAAGTGTCCTCTCCTGTTCCTCTCTCCCCCAGGAGTCCCCTGGCCTTCCCTTCCTTCTGAGTAGCAAGCCAGTGTGGTAGCCTCTGGACCAGCCTAGGCTGTGAGGGACTTCCCCTGCACGCAAGCTGTCAAAGCATCGTCCAGTAACGCTTATGTGTACTATTGCCACCTGTGGTCGTCTCTTCTTCCTTGCTCAGCCCTGAAATGCCTCGAATCCCCTACACAGGCACCATGGGGGTAAACAGACAACATGTAGACTCTGGAAGTCAGAAAACATTAGAAAGAGAAGCACCACTGGCCAGATCAGATGCAGTCAGCTCTGAGCCTGGGAAGCACCTCTGAGTCCGGCAGCCCGGAACTCAGGATCCTGCTCGGGATGTGGGTAGTGTGGAGGTCCTGGAGTCCCCAGGGGCCCTCACAGCAGCCTGGGATGCTTGGCTGACTTGTCAATTACAGGTTCACCTCACCTCTAGAAGGTGTGGCACTCGGGATCACGGGAAAGAATGTTCAGGACTTTCACAAGCGTTAGGTTCAAGAAGTTCATCATTGGGAACTTAGAAACTTCTTCAGAGGTTAGAAAGCCAAAAGTAATTTGTTTTGTTACGGAGATCTTTTTTGTTCCTAAGGAAGAGACGATTACAATTTTTAGTATTTATCTCACTCTGTGGAGAGACAGCCTCCCATGTGTTAAATTCTCATAACAGCTCTTCATGTTATCTTCACAATATTAAGGCTATAAAGCTATCTTTGTTTTAGTTAAGTCATTAAAACTGGCAATACCCACTTAGGATAAAAATCATTTTCTCTAGCCCAGGCGAGGGGACCGTTAAAGAAATTCACTGGAGGGGGAAAAAAAAAAAAGAAGAGATTTTTTTCTCCTGTAATTACTTAACTTGCCAATTTACTTGATCCATCTTTTGCTCTTTTATGTAGCCCAACCACATGTCTTTTTGTTTGTTTTCCTTTATTACACTTAAAATATAATTTATTGCCCATTGGATTAAGCTGGGAAGCACCATCTCACAGCTGAAGTGGACGCCAAGCGGTCGCTCTATGGAAGGAGGGGACAGTGTCTTCAGTGATTTATCCTCGATGGTGCACCTATTTTTTCTTCTCCCATGTGCTCTAGTAATAAGAAAAATAACATCGTGACGGCTGACACAATATGGCACTTACGTTAATATGTGCTTTTCACATATTAACTCAATGTTTATGCCACCCATGAGTTAAGTACTTCTTTTAAAATTGAAGGATAGTTGATTTACAATATTGTGTTAGTTTCAGGTGTACAGCAAAGTGATTTGGTGATATATGTGTGTGTGTGTGTATCTATATTCTTTTTCTTCTGTGCTTTTCCGTTATAGGTTATTACAAGATATTGAATATAGTTCCCTGTGCTATACAGTAAACTCTTGTTGTTTATCTATTGAGTTAAATACTATTCTAACCCCATTATTCAGGTGGGAAAACCAAGGCAAAGAAAAATGCCCAGATCTATAAAGCTAGCAAATGGTGGAGTTGGGATTCAAACCCAGGTCATCTGGCTCCAGAATCCATGGTCCACATGCTTGGCCACCTCTGCTAAGCCCCAGGCTGTGGAGGTGGTCAGAACACTCATGCGTCTTGGAATTGGTTTGACCTCACTGTGGCCTTGACAGACTCCCAGGAGAGCTCAGGGGCCTGTGGGTAGTAGGCACAGGCGAGCACGAGAAGCTGCACTGATTGGATGCAGCAGTTCAGTGCTGCTGGACAGAGAGGATGGACTTGCCTGGCATTTTTTCCTAGTTAACTGTGTTCTCGTTCTCAAGCTAGAGCACTTCGTGTGTGTAACTTAGTGCCTTGTCATTCCAGCACTTTGGAGGTTATCAGAGTAACAGTGTCGTAACACTCTTATCAGCCAAGGGTTGCTTCCCAGGCATTTCTGGACCGTGAAACCTTGCCCACATGTGGCCTGGGGACATTTACATCATCACCATAGTGGACTCTGGTGACTACGTGTTTTTCCCTTTTAATTCAAACAGCCAGGTGTGAGTGATTTGCCCTGAGAATATACCAGCATAGGCATCTCATTACAGAAGGGCTGTCTGGAACCCTGTGCAGAGAAGTGGGAGCATCATCTACAGCTGCCACGTGGCCGGATGTCGGGGCCTAGAGGTTTTGGTCCTGGGCATCCTCAGACCCATTGCTCCGGAGTCTCAGGGTGCCTCAGCTTGTCCAGGTCGTAATCGTTGTTAGCTGTACTGTTGTTGGAGGTTCAGAAGTCCAGTCTGAGTTTGAGGGTGACTCTTTAGACAGTGATGAGCAGTAGGAAATGGGAAAACGTCACAGGGAATCTCAATCTCTTGCTGGCTTCAACATTCCGTGGCTGGCACCAGAATTTCCAAGATATCAGTGTGTTTTTCTCTTTGCCTCGTTTGCATAATTGGCTCAGAGGGAATCTGATGTATGAGGAGAAATTAACTCTTGTCTCCCTGGGTACCAGCATAACTGAGATTTTGACATCCTGGCAGCTAGGGAATGAGCCTCTGTTCTCTATGCTTCTGGAAGCTCTTTTGCAGTGTTTGTGAAGGAGGCTAACTAATGTGCAAATGGTGGACTGAGGACTGGGGGGTATCTGGGCTGCTGTGCCCAAGAGACCACAGCTGGACTGAGCCAGTGCTCAACATCAGACGACTCAGCGGATGATGATCCTGGGGAATCTTGGGGGCGGGGCTAAGTGTCAACCTGCTGCTCCCTGATCATGAGAGCCTTCGTATTCAGACCTGAAAGGAAAGAGCAATAGCTCAGCGTAAATTTTCCCTGAGTGTCTCTCTGACTTTTTTGAATGGGTGTGGTTGTACAGTAATGACTGTGAAGTCACATAATCATCAGTTTCTTACACCGGCCCCTTTACCATAGCGAAGTCTCCAGGACCTTGCAGTATAGGACTTTGTACGGCATCTGCAAAGAAATATGTCAGTGATGTGGTGAGTATAATGCAGTGAGTTATTTCCCAAGTGGTAAATAAAGCTGGGAAAAGCTGTTAACAGCCTGCAAGTCCATAAGGATGTCATAAATCTCAAAATTTGCTTTGTGTCAAGATATTTTATTGAAGCATTGATGGTAGTAAATGAGTAGTAAATCAGTCAAATTAAGTGATTACAGTTTGTGTGTACGCTCATAAACTTCATCTAGGTCTTAAATATTTTCAAGTTTTCTGAGACTGTTTGGGGTTTAGTGAGGTCATGCTTGGGAAAAGGTCGAGGTTAGTAAGTATACAGAATAATAGGTGTGTAATTCTGTTCAAGGCATGAAACCTGCTTGTTAAAAAGCTAGCCATGTCTCATTTCCCATACCCCACTTGAAATTTCAGTCGTTTGTTTTTAAACCCAAACTGCTGCATTATCTCTGAGGCCATAGTCAAGCTGCCTACAGGATACTTAGGAACGGCACTCTGTGTTTTAAATTTATTAATCCCAGAGTGGTTGAAAAGCAGAGATGGTAAATTAAGATGTAAGACAGACAGTAGGATGCCTTGGGTGTGAGAGGAAGAGGTGGGGGAGAGCATACCATGGGAAAGTACTGGAAGAGAAGATAAAACCAAAAGATGCATTTCATATTTTCATCCAGGATTAATTCACTGGGGAGACTGACTCTATAGCATAAGTTTACATTTTAGACCAATGAGCAGAACATTGAAAATGGATTATTTCCAGCCTTCTGACTGCAGAAGTCATGTTAATATATAACTTGAAGATGTAAAAAATTAATAAACAGAAACCTCAATTAAATAGAGTTGGGGGATCAGAAGAGGGAGCTCTCAGGACCTGTGAAACTGCTCTGCTTTCCTTTTCCCTTTTCAGCCAACGAAAAGCCATGGACTGTTTTACTTTAGCCCTCCCAATTTCTTTTCCCCTCTATAAAATTCTTCTCCTTCCCTTGCTGTGTGGGGACTTGCACATGACTCGCCATGGTTGCAGACCCTGAACTGCAATTCTCTCTGATCCTGAATCAACCCCTCTTTGCTGGAGAGATATCTGTCAGTCGGTTTGTTTCAGGTCAGCAGAGATCTCTTTGCCGGTTGCTAAACAATGCAGGAGCTGATCGGAGACTGATACTCCTTGGGTATAATTCTTGTTTTCTCAGACAGTGATGTAGAGTACTGAGTCAGGGAAAACTAGAAAGGGGGAAAGTAGTAGAGCTCACCATTCAATTCCATTAAGCACTTCTGGGCCAGGCATTGTATTAAGTCTTAAGAGGTATAATAGTTAATAGGTCACAGCTCTTGGATTGGTGTTGAAAGATCCACAGAGAGTCATCTTCCAAAAGAGCGGAGAGTTGAAAGCCCTATGGGGGGGAAAGCCCTATGGAAGGGCTCTCAGCTCAACCTGGCCCGGTCAGGAGGGTCATCCTGGTGAAGGTGGGGCCTGAGCAGTTGTCGGGGGAGTGCTTCATGAGGGGAAGCAACCTAAGCAAAAAAACAGAAGCAAAAAGCAGTGTAATGTGTTCAAGGAACTAAAAGAAATGCGTATTTTGGAAGCATCAAAGGTGGGGGGGCACTGAGAGGTAAGGCTGGCAATGGATTCCTGGGCTGCATCAAGCAAGGAAGGCCTGTGCACTTGCTCTGGAGTCTGAAGGTGGAGCCTTTGAAGGTGACTGATGTGAGCAGATGGGTGTTTTACAGAGATCGCTCTGGCAGCAGGGAAGGGAGGAAGATGAATTTGAGAATCACAGAGGCTGTCCAGATACCCAAGCTGAGGTGACACAGGCCTCAAGTCCTGCAGGTGTTACAGAAAGATGTGCACACCTACATTTTGTGGATTTCTTTAGTCTATTTTTAAAAAATATTTCTTTCTTTATTTTGGCTGTGTGGGGTCTTGTTTGGGCTCCTCTCTCTCTAGTTGTGGCACACGCAGGCTTCAGAGCATGTGGGCTCTGTAGTTGCCGCACACAGGCTCTCTAGTTGAGGTGCATGGGCTCAGTAGTTGTGGAGCACGGGCTCAGTTGCCCTGCAGCATTCAGGATCTTAGTTCCCAACCAGGGATCGAACCTGTGTCCCCTGCACTGGAAGGCGGACTCTTAACCACTGGACCATCAGGGAAGTCCCTAGTCTATATATTTTTTTAAAGTAAGAGCTGTTGTAAACATGGAGAAAAGCATAGGAGGTAATACAAACACAGACCTTCCAACCACAAACGTTCAACAGGTATTAATATTTAACGTAATTTGATCGTTAAGGAGATAAAACATTACAATTTAGTTAGATTTTCCTGTGAACCTCTCCTCAATCTCAGTCTCCTCCCCATATGCATTTGCTACTTATTATTCCCTTGCGTGTGTTTTATATTTTGCTACACATATTTGTACCTACACTTAAAATATAGTATTTTTTAGGGTTTCCCTGGTGGTGCAGTGGTTGAGAGTCCGCCTGCCGATGCAGGGGACACGGGTTCGTGCCCCGGTCCGGGAAGATCCCACATGCCACGGAGCGGCTGGGCCTGTGAGCCATGGCCACTGAGCCTGTGCGTCCGGAGCCTGTGCTCCGCAATGGGAGAGGCCACAACAGCGAGAGGCCCGCGTACTGCAAAAAAATATATATATATATATAGTATTTTTTAACATATCTTACATTTTTACGTCAGTGTTATGAAACTATATGTAATATTCCATAACTTACTTTTTCCATTCTCCTTTTTTTTTTTTTTTTTTAGTTTAAGGTGTATAGCATGATGAATTTTCCCCCTTTATTTACTTATTTTTAATTGAAGTTTAGTTGACTTACAGTGTTGTGTTAGTTTCGGGTGTACAGCAAAGTGATTCAGTTACACACATATATATATAAATCTATTCTTTTTCAGATTCTTTTCCTTTATAGATTATTACAAGATATTGAATATAGTTCCCTGTGCTATACATAGACCCTTGTTGGTTATCTGTTTTATGTGTGGTAGTGTGTATGTGTTAATCCCAAACTCCTATTTTATCCCTTCCCCCTTTCCACTTTGGGAACCATCAGTTTGTCTTCTATGTCTGTGAGTCTATTTCTGTTTAATAAATAAGTTCATTAGTATCAGTTTTTTAGATTCCACATGTAACTGATATCATATGACATTTGTCTTTCTCTGTCTGACTTACTTCGCTTCCATTATTTTTAAAATATATCCATGTTGATATATCATTTAGCTTGAGCTTTTCCTGACAACTATTATACAGTGTTGTGGTATGTACTACAATATGTATATTTGTACTGTTGATGAACACATAGTTTATTTCACTTTAGACTATTTCTAGCAGTGGGCTCTGAGCAGCTGTCACAGCCTTCATCACCGAGGGTCCCCTGGAGAATTAAACCCTAATGCCCCAAATCACCCATTATTTGTATGAATTAATTTCTTGCCTATGCATCTAGAACTGTGTTAGTTATGTAACCCGTGCCCCCTGCAGTGGAAGCATGGAGTCTTAACCACTGGACTGCTCCTTGGGGGTTTTGAGAAGATAATCCTCCAGTCATTACGGTTCAGATGAGAACCACTTGTTGAGAAAATCTCTGAGTAGAATTGCTGGGTATGTCATAAGGTATGTGCATAGTTCTTCTTTCAACCAGGTGTGGGCAAAGGCCCTTCAAAGTGATGCTCCAATTCGCTGTATAAAAAGACTGTTCCCCATCTTCGCCAATAGTTGTTGCTGTCAGATTTTTCTGTCTTTGCCAACTGAGGGGCATTAATAGTATTGTAGTGTTGTAATTTTCATTTTCCTAATTATTAGTCTGTGTGAGCACCTTTTTTGTATATAATTTTTGTGGCTGGATTTCTTCTATTAATTGCTGATTTACATACTTTCCATTTTTCTATTCAGGTATTGCCTTTTTCTTACTTATTTTATTCTTATACATTCTGGTTACCAATCATTGGATCATTATACGAATATCAGATGTATTTTAAATTTACTTATGGCATCTGTTTTGGACACAGGTTTTTCAATTTAATTTTAATCAGATTTATCAATCTTTTCCTTTATGGTTTGTGCTCTTTGTGTTTCTTTAGAAATGCTTTCCTACCCATGCTTTCCCCCCAGTATATTTCTCTATAAGATTTAAGAATTCACTTTTCATATTATAGTTTTTATTCCTCCTGTACCTGATCAGTTGATTTTTATGTCTAGCATGAGGTAGAGGTCTCATTTCATTTTGTTCTTGAGAGAGAGGGGCCCAGGAACTCCTTATTAAACAGTCTTTGCACATGGCCAGGGCTCACCCCCCTCTCCTTGCTTTCTCAATGTGTCTGGGATTGTTTCTGAGCTCTCGGCTCTGCTGCATTCTGTTTGTCTCTGTGTCAGCACTGCACTGTCTTAATTATAATAGCTGTACCCTACGTTTTGAGATGTGGCAGGGAAATTTCTCTCACTCTTTTCTCTTTTTTCTTTATCATTATCTTGCCTAATCTTGCACCTTTGTTCTTACATACGAATTCTAAAGTCAGTTTGTTTAGCTAAAAAGTAAAATTCTTAGGATTTTTTATTATAATTATTCTTTGAATTAATAGAATAATTTGGGGAGAACTAATATTTATAGTATTGTTTTCTTTTCATGAAAATGCTCTAGCTTTGCATATATTCAAGTGTTCTTTTGTGTCTCTCAGTAGCACTTTGTAATTTATTGATACTTCAAAAAGACCCTTCGCATCTTCTGTATGATTTAGTCCTGGGTGCCTCGTAACTTCCTAGCTGTTATCTCTTCAGATGTTTCTCCTGCTCTTCATCTGTCTCCTGGGTCGCTTAACTGTTCATCTTACATTGCTGCCTCGTGGGTGAATTCCACAGACTTCTTGTTCACTAAATCTTGCTTCCACCATCCAGTCTAGAGTTAATCCCACCTGGACTGTTTTTATTTATTTAAATGACTGTATCTTCCATTTCCAAACATTCTAGTTAGTTCTCTTCTGGATCCATATGTTGTTACATTTCTTCCTGTTTTCATTCCATAAGGTCTTGGTGGGTTGTTTTTTTTTAATGGGTGTATTTTATTTCTCTGAGTGTCCTAAACATACTTATTTTAAAATCTTTGTCAGACTAGTCCATGAAATGAATTCATTCCTGGTAAATTCATGTAGATTTTGCTAGCTGTGTTTCTTAGCATTAGCTGTATTAATATTTTGAGGCTTTGGCTTACTCATTTTGTGATTACTGTTTCTCTTTTTCCCCCTCCACGTTTGCCTTCCCTGCTTAATGGTTGTGTCTGCCAGGCCCTGAGTCGTCCAGTCAAAACGAGGTCCTCATAGGTGACTTGAGCGCCTGTGCCATGATGACTCTGATCCAGCCCAGTGCAGTGGGATGTAGTGGAAGGTGGGACGGTGTTGGGGAGGGGGAGAGGCGGGTGGAGGCGCCACAGTTCCCGTCACCAGGCTGTGTCTGCTTCCTTTAACCTCGCTAGGCCTGCAGGGAACAGCAGACTTGTTCAACGTCCTTCACAGGGCTGGCCACCGTCTCTGATGGCCACTCTGGACAGTGCAGTGCAGTGTATCCCTGCCCCCATGGGAATCTGTCTCCAGACTGGGAGCCTCGTGGACCCTTCCCACGGCTTCATGTTCTGTTCCAATCCTGATTCACAAATCTATCTCCGTTTGGAAGACGACCATGGTTACTTCTATTTATATTTTAAATCTGTCATGGGCGTATGTTTGGAGCGGAGGATATACATCAAGATGTGATCATATTTTGCCATCTTGACTAGTCCCCAAACCTGATTTTAGAAAAGATAATTTGCAGAGTGGTGTGGTGTTACCGTCACATTTGCCTATCACAACAGTGCAATTCTGCATCCTTTCAGTCCCTGCCCATCTGTCTTTATGATCATAGAACTGAGGGTGACAGTCTTTCAGTGAATCATATCATGATCCACCAGCTGAGAAATTAATTCAGAAAACATGATTAGAAAGACACATCTGAATAGTTTATCTGAGACATAAGGCATGGACATCAGTGACAGGATTTAAATAACTGAAATGAATTCTCTTTAGTTTTCTTGTCTTACCCAATTAGCATCAAAATGTTTTTACCAGTTTAGGTAAGGCAGTGTCAGAAAGTCTAACTGCTTTGCTGGTCATAAATTATCACTGTTCGTGTGCTGACTGAAAGAAGACTTTCTGTCACTAAAATACCCAGTTTCCCTTTTGGAACAAGAATGATAATACGACATTAATATTGTTCTGGGATGTATCATACTCTGTGTAATTTTTTCAACAATTTGTCAACAGTCTAAGTAAATAAGAAATTGTGCTTCCTCTTTAATAAACTCTCTCTGTTCATTACTTCCTGCTTTTAGCATACAATGTCCTGTAGAATTAGGGCTGTGTCTCCCAAGATGCCATATTAAACTTAAGTTAGTGCCGGCCGTATTTTTCCAGTGTTGCACGGAGTTAATATTAGCCTGTATCTCATCTTCTTCAGCCATCAATCTTAGAACATGCTAATGAAGCAACCTCCCTCAGATTAAAAAGATAACATTACAGATTCTAAGTGGACCTTTCAGATTTGCCCTCATTTTTATCTCAAATTAAAATGAAAATGGTATAAAGTACTCGCGGGATAGTTCATTGTTGGTTCTGGCAAATAATATTTGACATTATGGCCAAATTTCACGCTCAGCATCTAAGTGGCTTTTTTTTTTTTTTTGCGGTATGCGGGCCTCTCACTGTCGTGGCCTCCCCCGTTGCGGAGCACAGGCTCCGGACGCGCAGGCTCAGCGGCCATGGCTCACGGGCCCAGCCGCTCCGCGGCATATGGGATCCTCCCAGACCGGGGCACGAACCCGTATCCCCTGCATCGGCAGGCGGACTCTCAACCACTTGCGCCACCAGGGAGGCCCTCTAAGTGGCTTTTTATGTTCTCATTTACACTATGGAGAGAAGACGTTGGCATTAGATTTTTTTTAAATTAAGTAGTTTTGTTGCTATGATCGAGACATGACAATTTTGGACATATTGTAAAAAAGAATTATTCATTTAACAGACAATGTGTTTATATTATATGTACACTTTCATTCATTAACATTTTTTGGTTTGTTTTTGTGTATTGATTGATTGGCATTAGGTTTTTTTTTTTTTTTTAACCCTGTCAGTATCGGTCATTTATTCATTTATTTATTTGGCCGCACCATGCAGCATGCGGGATCTTAGTTCCCTGACCAGGGATGGAACATGCGCCCTCTTGCAGGGGAAGCATGGAGTCCTAACCACTGGACCTCTGGGGAAGTCCCGGCATTAGATTTTAAATGTTTGTAATAGCAAAGCTTTTCATGTGAAGAATTCAGAGAGCTGGACACCCTCGCTCCTTCAGAGGCCACATCACTTGATACTTCGTGGAAACTCCATTTGAATTCCCAAAACAAGCCCAAGATTCATTCTTTAAATGTTAAACATGACATAAACATTTTTTCCCCTACAAATCTTTAAGACTATGGAATTCAGTAGGGATCATCAAAATTCATAGAATGTGGAAATAAATTCTTAAAAACTTGAATTGCTTTTATTTACACTTGGAGCCTTTTTAATTGATTTTTTAAAATAAATTTATTTATTTTAGGCTGCATTGGGTCTTTCTTGCTGCATGCGGCCTTTCTCTAGTTGTGGCGAGCGGGGGCTACTCTTCGTTGCAGTGTGCGGGCTTCTCATTGCGGTGGCTTCTCTTGTTATAGAGCACAGGCTCTAGTGTGGGCTTCAGTAGTTCCGGCACGTGGGCTTCAGTAGTTGTGGCTCACAGGCTCTAGAGCACAGGCTCAGTAGTTGTGGTGCACGGGCTTAGTTGCTCCGCGGCATGTGGGATCTTCCCGGACCAGGGCTTGAACCCGTGTCTCCTGCATTGGCAGGTGGATTCTTAACCACTGTACCACCAGGGAAGCCCCTGGAGCCTTTTTAATATTAAAATCTTTGCTGAGGAAAGGGGATCTCTTTATGCCTTTTTAGCCAAAGAAAGAAATTTGTATAACTAGAGATAACCACACAGATAAGCTTTGTGACTTGTAAAGCTTCACTTAAGTGCCAAAGTTAAACCATTGTGAAGATGATGTTTGATTTTAGAATTGTTTCAAGAAGAGTACAGGTTTTAGAATGACAGCAGGATTCCTGGGTCTTCTTTCTTTTCTGCACTGTGCCTGGAACCCTAATCTGGAGGTGAGAGAGGTGGCCCCATCTCACACAGAAAAACCCCTGTTAGGTCATGAAAAATTGAGAGAGACCCGCCTCTGGCTGGGGGTGTTGGCCATCATTGAAGGTCTCCTTGCCGTGATGGATGGCTCTGTAACCTTGGGGGCATGTGACCCAAGGCCCATTTCCTGGAGCTGTAGCAAGAGACCGAGCTTGGTGGCTGCTCTTCTAGCTGGGGCGGAACCAAGAAGCCCATCAAGTCAACTTCTTCAGGCTGTCCCTAGACAGCGTCCTCTCCGGCATGCTGAGGAGACTCTGAGAACACTCTATTGCCACTTGGGCTGGGATGCTTTCCTTCTGTGAAAAACAGAGGAGGATATAATTATAGTCAGGCTGATACTCTAATAGCCTCTGGGAGGGAAGTTACTTTATCCTTGGAATGAGCTGGTGTCAGGCTTTGCTGTTGTAACTCCACCAGAAAAGAGTTACGCAGTATTCCTATAGGTTACGTACTGCTTCTCTCATGTGATCTAGGACATCTCAAACTTGGCAGAGAAGAGAAAACCCACAGCCTAGAGAATATTAGAGTGTAGATAGCTGAAGGTCTCATGTTTCATTGAAGCCTTATGTGTTTTCCAAAAAATCGTGTGAACTTTGCATCTTATTCCAAAATATATCCAGTTTTACATTAATAGAATTATAGTGTCACTTTTGTGAATTATTACAGCCTTTTTGAAATCCAATTTGGCAATATCTGTTAACATTAAAAATACATGTACCCTTTCACTCAGCAATCTTCTGGGAATCGGTCTTATAGAAATAAAAGCATCAGTACATCAAGATACATATATAATGATACATATGACCACATGTCATGGCAAAAACTGGAATAAAATGAATGGCATTCAATAGGGAAGTCATTGAATATAAATTGTGGGACCACCACATTGTGGAATTGTGCTGCCCTTAAAGAGGATGAATTGGAATTCTGCTGGGCGACTTGAAGGGATTTCTGTGAGTAAAGCCAAATGCAAGGAATACATCTAAGAGCCCATGTTTATAAAACAATGACAGAGTAACTGTATATGTTTCTATATGTTCTGTAAATAATATTAGCATGGGGAAATAGGTAGCTCACCAGGTTACCTGTGGTAGGAGGGATGAAAGAAGAAGGAGGCAGGGGAAAAGAAAATATTGCATTTATATAATCATGTGAAGTTAAATATGTATATGTGATCTGGGCAATACAAATTTTAAATAAACAAATTGCCCCTCTCTTGTAAATTTGGAAGCTGACAGGCTCATGCTAAGTGGCTTTGCCCTCTCCCTGTCTCATCACAGCATAACCCTGGGAGCAGTGGTGTTCTTGTTTGAGATACATGACATGACAACATCCGTAGTACGAAGGTCTGAGGGGTATAAGCCACCATGCTGCCTCCATCTGCCGGAGTGCCTGCCCTCTGGGGAGGTTCTGTTGGTCTTGCCATGTTGTGAACGTGAAGGGGCTTCCTGACTGAGGCAGGCTGTGGACATTTTTAAGGTTCCCTAGACATTGGTACCTTGATTCTGAGGCTTGATTTCTGCTGGCTCTTTAAGCCTTTAAGTCATCATCTGATTTGACCTCTAGCTTTCTGCAGTGATTCCTGGTTCTTTCTCTGGTTCCACCTTTGGTTATAGGCTTTGATCTTGTTTTGACCTCTAACTTTCATGTAATGTCTACATTTGAACCATCCCTTTACTATAAAGTACTTTATTCCCTTTTTCCTTCATTCTCTTCTTGACCTTTACTTAGAATAACCTGTCTTCTTAATCCACTTTGCCCTGGTCCAGGACCAAGGATAGTTTTAAGATATACTATATTAAGTGTTATTTCCTTTCATTGACTTTTCATGGAACATTCTGGAACAACTGTGTTATTGATAACAGCAGAGAGTCAGGTGGATCTGTTCATGTTGCTTTAAAAGCATGAATCCTATAGGTGAATTTGGATGTTTGGGTTGGACTCTGGCTCATTTCAGCATACTAGTTTCTTTGCCTTGAAAACAGATGCATGGGATCTTTTTGGAAGGGAATCTTAAAGGTCATCTAATCTAACCATACTTCAAGTACAATAATACTTTCTGAAACACCTTCAAGAGAGCTTGGCCAAATTTCTAAACATTTTCCTGTCACTATAAGACATTCACTGTCTCCAGAGTTAACTCATTTTCATCTGTGGGCATTTCTTCCTTAGTTATATTAAATTTGAATCTGACCAGGGATCTTTCTGTAGTCTTACTGGCAGCCAGGTGAAAATCGGATCCTTTCTTGCTGATGATAACATCATCAAGAGCCTCTAAAATGTTCCATACACAATGAGTAGCATTATGGCAAAAACTACCAGGCATCCCAGAAGAGAGGACCAAATAACTGAAAACCAAGAGGAAAAAACCCTGATAACATCACCTTGTGAGATGCTGGAAGGTTAGATTGCTGCTTCCTACTCTGCATAGTGCCCTGCACTGCAAGTCACTGAAAGCTTCAGGGAGAAAGCAGAGGGAAGGTCTGGCTCACATCTTACTATGTTTTGCTTCGTGCTGGTATGTTGGCTGCTTTGGTTGCTCTCTGATGTCTTCAAGAGGCTAAATTTTGTATTTCTGTGTGTGGGTGGTTGTCACTCTTTTCTGTAGGAAGGTTGACGTACTACAAGCTATTCCTTCATAGTCAGAAGCAGACTGAACGTACATGATAATGAAAAATGTCAGTTAAACATGGGTAATTTATTTTCATAAACTTTAAAATCAGATAACATTTTGGAGGAATGAAGGTTTCAGCTTCACAATCTGGGGACTAGAATTTGGGCCTTCATTTTCATTTCTAGAGACTAATTTAAGTATAGGAAAATGAGTTAAATTACTCATGCATATGACTTTGCTAATAGTTCCTATATTTGTATACTGCTTGTGAGTATCTCAACAAAAGAGTATCCAAATTATCTAGATGGGTTGCAGCATCATCCAAGGATGCCAAGTCTTTGATCCACTTTTTTACCCTCAGGATTTTGCTTGCATGATGAGGACGAATTTACTCCTCAACACTTAAAAAAATATCTTCAGCACCACTGCCTGACTTTATATAGTATTGCTAAATACCGTATTATACATCTGGTCCATCCAGCCAAGCTTTGAATTGCTGTGGTTCAAGCTGTAGGAGTGTATCTAGTTCATAATTTTATTATGTTCTGTTTTTAACTTTTCAGTGCAAAGCCTTTCTTGGTGAATGATTCAATGAACTGACTCAAATTATTCGTATACATGTTGTTGTTGTGTTATGTAATATAACACAAACGTGTTATATTTTATATCATGTGTGATTTTACCACCCATGGGAGGACTATCTTTAGACATGCTTATTACTACATTAAATTACCAAAAAACCCAAAACCCACTTAAATGCTTTTCCCAACCCATCAATATAAATAATTTCCTGCTGCTGTCTATCTCATGGGCACCATGTCCAACACTTCTTCAGTCCCACCAATGTTCTCTTCAACCCACAAGTAAATGTAGTTCACAGTGCTCTCATCAGCTGCAAGAGAAAATGTCACAATTTATCTTTTTCATGCAACTTCTCCTGCAAGTTTTCCACTAATTCCTCAACACCCTGAACAACAGTGTTTCCGATCACACTTATATTTCCACAAGGCTATTTCTGTCTGGTCAGGATACATAGTTACAGCTGTGTTCAATTAGCATTTTTATAAACTCACCATCCCTAAAAGGTTGACTGCTCAGCAGTTGTTTCACTTAATTCATTATTTCACAGTTGCAGCTATTTCATTCACTTTGTTTCTATTAGAAACAAATCTGATAGTTTTTAATAGAAACAAAGTAGAATTTTTTCCTCATTTTATTAAGTTTTTCTTACAGATCTTTCCTTATGCCAGCATTTATTGTGGCTTATTTAGAAATGGCATCTTATGCTGTATCCTTTCAGTGCAGACATGCATGTTTGCATATTAAACACCTAGCATATTTTTGTGTGGAAGTGAAGAATATTACTTTCTCATGTTTTTTATGGCACATTCAGCTTTTTGGATCTGTCTTGTATTTTCCTGCTTTTAATATGGATAAAGAAATAATTCACGTACTTCCATTCAAGTGTAAGAGAAACAGTGGCACAGCTTGATGACTGATGGCGGCTGACATTGGATGTTAGAGTTGGGTGGATGTTGGTGTTGGGTAGACATTAGAGAACAGTGGAGACTATGGCAAACTGAAGAGTCAGTGCCCTGTCTGAAGATGGAAGCCACTACCCAACTCCAGCCAGGTGTCATTTAGTATATTTCCATATCTTCTGATTTTTTTTAAATTAAAGCAGAAATTCATATTTTTGGTGAAATCCCTCCATTTTGAATATGATTAATTCCATGATTTCTGAAAACAATGTGTGGGCTAAACATTGTGTCTCTTGAGCTGTCTTGGCTTGCAGGTGTCTGTTTGGAATCTCTGTTTTATATCCTTATAGACTCCAAGAATGTTAGAGCTGGAAGAAACTTTAGGGCTTATCAAAAATAAACTGCTGTTGAGGGGGAAGAATTCAGAACCCAGACTCCTGACTCCCATTTCAGGACATTGCAGGTTTCTAATCTGTTGAGTTTTTGATCTGCACTGTTACTGTGAAACCCTGCTATAACCAGATAGTCAAAGCAGAAAGCGTTCAGGGAGTGGTGGGTGGTCGGTGGGTTGTAAATTTCCTCATTTTGACCTGAATTAATTGAGCAATTCCGTCCATATTTTTCTCATTTTTACCTCAATAGATATGATTGTGGGGGGCAGGAGGGAATTAGTATTGTCTGGGTTTCTCCACATTATCTATGACTCAGAATTAATTAATATGCTTCTACTTTCTTTCAAGTAGGTAGAAAATTCTTCTTTCACAACATTGGGTATTCACTATTCCACAAAAAATGTCCATATTAAATGCTGTGGGAGTGAAAGCATTCCTCACAAGAATTAAAGTGTTTGAATTTAGGGTTGCTTTTTTTTTTTTTTTTAACCAAGCTAGAAAGGTTTTTTTTTTTCTTAACATCTTTATTGGAGTATAATTGCTTTACAGTGGTGTGTTAGTTTCTGCTTTATAACAAAGTGAATCAGTTATACATATACATATACATATGTTCCCATATCTCTTCCCCCTTGCGTCTCCCTCCCTCCCACCCTCCCTATCCCACCCCTCTCGGTGGTCACAAACCACTGAGCTGATCTCCCTGTGCTATGCAGCTGCTTCCCACTAGCTATCTATTTTACGTTTGGTAGTATATATATTTGACAGTGAATGTCTCTAAAAGTTCAGAGTCTCCTGTCCAGAGGGGACATGAAAGCATTGGGCCTGGGTATGAAGAAAAAGAACATCACAATTACTTTGAATAAACACCGTATGAAAAGTGGGCTCAGCCACATGCAGGCCTTGCTGTTGCCTTTTTAGAATCTACGTTAACAAGTTTTCACCTTTCTTTCCACTCTATTCCTTCCAATTGTGATGTGGTTCCACCATTGTCTGGGGCCATTTATTGAGGGTTTTGGCTTTTGGGTTTTGTGTGTGTGTATGTGTGTCTGGTTTATTTCACTTGCATAATATCCTCCAGGTTCATCCATGTTGTAGCATGGATGTAGCATGTAACTTTTTTTAAAGTTAATTTTTATTGGAGTGTAGTGTTTTTTTTTCATTGGAGTATAGTTGCTTTACAATGTTGTGTTAGTTTCTGCTGTACAGTAAAGTGAATCAGTTATACAGATACATTTATCCACTCTTTTTTATTTTTTATTTTATTTTTTTATTTTTATTTTTTTTGCTGTACGCGGGCCTCTCACTGCTGTGGCCTCTCCCGTTGCGGAGCACAGGCTCCGGACACACAGGCTCCGCGGCCATGGCTCGCGGGCCCAGCCGCTCCGCGGCATGTGGGATCTTCCGGGATCGGGGCACGAACCCGTGTCCCCTGCATCGGCAGGCGGACTCTCAACCACTGCGCCACCATGGAAGCCCTACTCTTTTTTAGATTCTATTCCCACATAGGTCATTACAGAGTATTGAGTAGAGTTCCCTGTGCTCTACAGTAGGTCCTTATTAGTTATCTATTTTATATATAGTAGTGTGTATATGTCAATCCCAATGTCCCAATTTATCTCCCCTCTCCCCTTTCCCCCTTGGTAACTAAACGTATGTTTAAAAAAGTTTTTGGCGATGTGGAAACACCCTGAGCCTGGCATGGTGGGGAGTAGGTAACCAAGATGTGGACTCTGCTCAGGCAGGACAGAGGAGGACAGACATGATGCCCCGAGGGGGCTCAGGCAGGACAGAGGAGGACAGACATGATGCCCCGAGGGGGACAGTGGCGCTGAGCCCACTGGCTTCCTGGGACCGAGTCAGTGAGTGTGCCGGCATAAATGTACCCAGAAGTGTAATAGGTCAAATTGCAGTCAATGTGGATATCATTTTAGACTTCTTTTTATGTAAGTCTGATCATCTGAAGCAGAAAACCGAACAGTTTTATTACCACCAATGGTTAACAGCCATCAGCTGGTATGCCATGAGAAGCCGTAATTCAGAGTGTGCTGGGAGAGACGTAACTTTGTTCTTCCACCCACCCACAGGCATTTTGTGTTTGCAGTGATCCAATCTCAGCTTTTTAGTTCTAAGAAGTTGCTATTTCCAGGGAAACATTTCTGTCATGATTTGGAAAGGGAGAGGTAAATCTACCATATCACCTAGAGATTGATAGGAAAAGAAGGAAAACAACTTTTTTGATTGCTTTTTGGAAAGAGGAAAAAAATGAGCCATTTTAAGCATTCCCATTTCAGAAGGTTATTCTCCTGTGAGAAAGACATTTGAGAGGTTGAAATGGAATATTGCCACTGCTGTGCCTCACATAGTGAAGAGAAGTAATAGGCAATTATTTTTATAGGTTCTTCTCAAAAGAAAAGCTATGTAGGACTGGGCCGACCTTCATAAGGTAAAATGGGGAATTGAGCAGTTATTCAATGAATTTTAAACAGTGTCAAGAACCCAGCATGATTTTTGCCGTGAAGTATGTAGATGGACTTTTCTAGAGTGAAAATAGTTTCCAGTTTCTGTCCCATTATGATGATAGTATGGTTTCATGTGAAGAAAAAATTCAGGCAATAGAGAAAAGCACACAAAAGAATTGATTTCAATTTTTCACTTCAGAAGTATCTGTTGAGTACCTACTGTGTGCAGGTTGGGTGCTGGGGATTCATCAGTGTTCAGACAGGCACGGTTCTTGCCCCTTCTCACCACTGCCTGAGTGTTTCACCCGAAATGGTTCTTCCCGACATTGCTTGATACGCATGCATGTTGTTGATGGATAGTTTTGTAGGAGATCATCTCATATGATGCTGCATAATGTGATCTATGGTAAACGACGACACATTACTGAGGAATATAACTGTATCACACTCTTTAAAGACTGCACAGTGTTCAGTTCTGTGTTTCCACCATTATTTAAGTAAAACATCTCCTACTGAAAAACATTTAGATTGTTTCTAGAGTTATTTAATTTTTATTTAATTTTTTGCTATTTTTTAAATGAATAGGTTTTATTTTTTTAACAGATCTGGGTTTACAGAAAAATGAGCAGAAAGTACAGACAGTTCCCATATACCCCTTTACCCTTGTCCCAGTTTACTCTATTACTAATAGGGTAAAACATCTGGTATTAGTGTGTTACACTGGTTACAGTTGATAAGCCAATATTGACAGATTATTATTAATTAAATTCAGTAGTTTGCATTAGGGTTCACTCTTTGTGCTGTGTACTCTATGGATTTTGCAAAATGTATAATGACAGATGTCCACTGTTACAGTGTCATACAGAGTAGTTTCACGCCCTAAAAATCCCCTGTGCTCCAACTGTTCATCCCTCTCTCCTCCCTGACACCTGAACAACTGGCAACCACTGAACTTATTGCCATCTTCATAATTTTGCTTTTTCCAGTGTGCCAAATAGTTGGAAACATACATTATGTAACCTTTTCAGATTGGCTTCTTTAAATTAGGAATATGCATTTAAGGTTCCCCCCCTTTTTTTTCCTTAAAAATCTCATTTCTTTTTATTGTACAACAGTATTCCATTGTATAGATGTACCACAGTTTGTTTATCCCTTCACTTATTGAAAGACATCTCAATTGCTTATAAGTTTTAGCAATTGTGAATAATTTGCTTTAAACATCCATGTGCAGCTTTTTGTGTAGACATAAGTTTTCAACTCATTTGGATAAATGACAAGGAGCATGATTGCTGGATTGTGTGTGTATGTGTGTATGTTTTAAGAGTATGTTTAGTTTCGAAAGAAACTGTCAAACTCTCTCTTCCAAAGTGGCTGTACCATTTTGCATTCTCACCAGTGATGAGTGAGAGTTCCTGTTGCTCCACATCCTCTCTAGCATTTGGTGTTGTCAGTGTTTTGAATTTTTGTCGTTTCAATAGATTTGTAGTGGTATCTCATTGTTGTTTTAACTTGCAATTCCCTAATTACATATGATGTTGAACATCTTTTCATATGCTTATTTGTCATCTGTGTATCTTCTTTGGTAAGGTGTCTGTTTAGACCTCATGCCCATTTTTAAATTGGGTTGTTTGTTCTCTTACTGTTGAGTTTTAAGAGTTCTTTGTATATTTTGGTTACCAGTACTTTATGAAATACATATTTTCAAATATTTTCTCCCAGGCTATGGCTTGTTCTTTTATTCTGTGAGCATTGTCTTTCATAGAGCATACATTTTGTTTGTTTTATTTTATTTTTGGTTGCGTTGGGTCTTAGTTGCGGCACATGGGATCTTCATTGAGGCATGTGGGATCTTTCATTGTGGCGCGCTGTCTTCTCTCTAGTCATGGTGTACGGGCTTCTCTCTAGTTGTGGCATGTGGGTTTTCTCTCTCTAGTTGTGTCACACAGGCTCCAGAGCACGTGGGTTCTGTAGTTTACAGCATGTGGGCTCTCTCATTGAGGCGAGTGAACTCAGTAGTTGTGGTGTGTGGGCTTAATTGCCCTGCGGCATGTGGGATCTTAGTTCCCTGACCAGGGATCGAACCCACGTCCCCTGCACTGGAAGGCAGATTCTTTACCACTGAACCACCAGGGAAGTCGCTGAGCATATATTTTAAATTTTGATGAAAACAAACTTATTAATTTTTTCATTCATATATTTTGATTTTGGTGTTATATCAAAAATGTCATTGCCAAACCCAAGATCACCTGATTATTAACCTTTATCCTATGTCACCGTCTAGGAATTTTAGAGTTTCGCACTTTACATTTAGGTTTATGATCCATTTTGGATTAATTTTTTTTTCAAGGTGGAAGACCTGTGTCTAGATTCAGTTTTTTGCATGTGAATGTCCAGTTGTTCCAGCACCATTTGCTGAAAAGACTATCCTTTCTCTGATGAGTCAGCCTCGTTCTTTTGTCAAAGATCAGATGACTGTATTTATGTAGGTCTATTACTGGGCTCTGTGTTATATTGTCTATTCTTTCCCCAGTATCACACTGTCTTGATTACTGTAGTATTATAGCATGTTTAAAAGTGGAGTAATGTCAGTCATCTCTTTTTCTCCTGTAATATTGGGATGACTTCTGGATCTTCAGCTGTTTCATGTAAGCTTCAAGATCAGTTTGTCAATATCCATGAAAAAACTTGCTGGGGTTTTGATTGGTATTGCATTGAATCTATAGATCAAGTTGATAAGAACTGGCATTTTGACAACATTGAGCCTTCCTATCCATATTTATAGAATACCTCTCTGTGTTTTTTTAGATATTCTTTGATTTCTTTCATTAGTGTTTTACATTTTCCTCATTATAGATCTTGTACATTTTTTTGTTAGATTTATACCAAAATATTTCACTTTTGGGGTGCCAATATAAATGGTATTATGTTTTTCATTTCAAATTCTAGTTGTTCATTGGTGGTATATAATAAAACAATTGACTTTTGTATATTAACATTGTATCTCGCAATGTTGATATAAACACTTATTCCAGGATTTCCAGGAGTTTTTGTTGATTCTTTGGGATTTTCTACATGTCATCTGTGAACAAAGACAGGTTCACTTTTTTCTTTCGAGTCTCTATATCTTTTATTCCTTTTCCTGACTTATTGCATTAGCTAGGACTTCCAGTACAGTGTTGGACAAGAGTGGTGAAAGTGGACATCTTACTGTGTTCCTGATCTTATGAGGAAAGCACCTGTTTTCTCTGCATTAAGTATGATGTTAGCTGTAGTTTCTTGTAGATGTTCTTTATCGAATTGAGGAAGCTTCTCTTTATTTGTAGTTTGCTGAGAGTTTTTATCATGAATGGGTGTTGGATTTTGTCAAACGCTTTTCTGAATTTATGGATATGATCATATGATTTTTCTTTGTTAGTATGTTAAGCAATAGGCTCCATTAATTGACTGATTTTTCTAATGTTGGACCAGCCTTGTATAACTTGAATAAATCCCACTTGATTGTTAAATTAGATTTCCAGGGGTACTACCTTAAAGTACCACAGTGAGTGACTTAACATAAATTTACTCTTCATAGTTCTGAAGGCTAGAAGTCTGAGATCCAGGAGTCAGCAGGGTTGGCTCCTTCTGAGGGCTCTGAGAACAAGAATCTATCCCACGCCGTTCCCCTAGCTTCTGGTGGTTTGCTGACAGTCTTTGGTACTTTCTTTGTTTTGTAGACACATCACTCCTATCTCTAATTTACTTTATCTCTGTCCTCTTGCATTTTACTATAAGCAGCAAAGAGAAACCAGGCCTCACGTTCAACACTTTGCTTAGAAATCACCTCAATTAAATATCCAGGTTCATGACTTACAAGTTCTGCTTTCCACAGCACAGCAGAATGCAGTTCAGCCAAGTTCTCTGTCACTTTTTAGCAAGCATCATTTTTCCTCCACTTTCTAATAACATGTTCCTCGTTTCCATCTGAGACCTACCAGAAGCGCCTTTAACGTTCATATTTCTAGCAGCAGTTGGTGAGTCTCTGGTGAGATAGTTTCTCTTAAGGGCGCCTCTTTGAGAACAGAATGGACACTGGACTTATTTCAGAATGCCCACTTTTCCCCTCCCTCTGCCGGAAGCATGGGAGTTTTCTCTGATCTTCACTGTGGAAGCTGGTCGGGCATCTGGAGGTAATACTCACAAAAGTGTGAGTCACCCGCTAAGACTGGGCCCCCCTGGAGTTTTTCACTTTCAGAAATGCCCCTTCTGAGCCCTTCGCAGCTCCTCAATTACAATTAGGTTCTCGTGCCCCCAGTACTGGTTCCCGCAGAGACTTCTGCCTGTGGGTTTCTCCAGGAAGTTGTGATTCTCTGTATCTGCCTGTTTGTCTTTCTCTCCAACTTTGGGGGCAGCAGTTTGCCCTGTGTCCTCAGTTTTCTGATGGATCTAAGAAGATTTGCTGATTTTAAGCTTTTGAGCTTTTTTCTTACTGTGTGGGTGTGAGTGATGACCTCTAAGTTTCTTACATTCTGGACTAGAAACTGAAGTCTGTGTTTAATTTTGCTTTTGTTTGATTTTGTGTGTATGTGGGCTGAGAGCTTTTGTTTTTGCTTTTGTTTTGCACAATTATTAGCAATACTGCAACCTTGCATATATGACAAGGTGCCTTCTGTAGACTGGTTCTTCAAAGTGGATCGAAAGTTATACAAAATACTAATTGATGTGTATTTGGCCAAATTTCCTTATGGTGAAATCACTATACTCCCACCAGCATGGATGACTTTGCCTGCTTCCACAGACTCTCACCAGCATTGACTATTGCCAGGCTTTTGTATCTTTGCCAATTAGATAAGCAGAAAGAGAGGTCTTACAGTTTTACCTGCTTTTTTTTTCACCATAAGTCTATCTTCTCACATACATTGGTCTCTTGTATTGCTTCTTTTATTAATTACCTATGTATCTTACATCAGTTTCTCTATGTGGATGTTCATCTTTTTCCTATTAATTAATAAAAAGTTTATTTTAAGTTAGTAAACTTTTGTCTATCTTATATTTTGTAAATGTTTTTTCCACATGTATGTTGTTTATATTTTTAACTTTATAATAGGATTTTTGTTAAGTTTTTTTACTTTTTTAATAAAGTGTGTATACCTTTACCATTAATTCTGTTGTTCTTCTTGTTTTTAATGTTTTTCTAACAAAGATTTTCCCTATTCCTGACATATTCGGTTGTTTATTTTGATTTTGGTCTTGGATTTTGCTCAGCCATATTTTCCTCTAGTCTTTAAAATATGTATCTTTGGTTCACCTGGAATGGGTTTTCATGGAAAGCCTGAGAATGGGGTCAAGCCTGATTTGTAGCCAAACATCATCTAGCCAGTTGTACAAACACTTAGAAAATAGCTCCTTTTCTTTTTTTTTTAACTGTTATAAATACCACCTTTATCACCGGCTGGGGTTTCCTTCTGCACTCTCCCTTTATGGATTCATCTGTTTCACACCGTGTAATTCTATAGCATTAGAGCTGGTATTTATGTAGTATTTATCTCTGGTGAGTGTTACAACCTCTTTACTACTTCCTTTTCTGTTTCTTACACCTCCAGCTATCCTCACAAATTCATTCTTCAAGGTGGCCTTTCGAAGTCATTTTTTCAAGGTCACCTCCCCACAAAATAGGAGTTAGTACTTCTTTTTATTATTAGTCTCACACATTTTCAGGTAAGTTTGTATATAAGTTTTTAATTGATTTGTAAATAATTTGAATGTGATCTTTTGTGTGCTTCCTTAAACCAATGAAGCTATTGCTGTTTATATTTTTAACTGGTCCTTTGAATGCTTACTGATTATATTTTCAGTTGATATATTTTTACTAGGTATGTCAGTAATGATATACTAACAAAGAATTCAAATAATGATGATGATTTTTTATTTATAATGTTAAAACTTTGCTTTTATTCTCTTGTTTAGATGCAGTTTTAAAATAATATTAAATAATAATGGTGTTAATGAATACCTTTATCTCATTTTGGGCTTTGTTGGGAGTGTTTCTAGTGTTTGTTAATCTTAGTGGTTCAGCTGATGGTGTGAAATACATGCTTTTATCATTTTAAGGAATTATCTCTATTCTATTTTTATTCAGTCTTTTTTTTTCAATCAGGAAGAGATGGTGAGTTTTGTCATTGTTTAAATCAATAATCAACAGACTCGTGTGATTTTCCTCCTTGAGTTTTTGATACACTCAATTATTTAAATAGATTTTTCTGATACTGAGTTATTTTCTCTGTACTCTGAAACTAATTAATTGGCATACTAATTCTTTCTAATTCATTCATGAAGCCATTTTGTCCTGGAGCTTATTATCAATCAGTAATTAGCAACTTTCTCAGTGATTTCTTTGTTTTTTGGCCTATTCAGGTGTTCCAGTTAATTTCTGTAACATGTTTTCCTGCAAAACTATCCCCTCTCCCCAATTTCCTAAAACATGAGCATACAGTTCTTTAAGTTTTACTTGAATCTCTGTCTTCCCCTCTTAGATCCACTGTTACATATTTACCTAATTTTTGACTAGCTAGAGGCTTGTGTGGTATATTGAGGTTGTTGTCTTAAAAAACAATGTCTAATTTATTTATCTACCATGACTTCTTTTTCCTAATTTATTACTTTTTAAAATCTTTAAGACAGTCTTTTGCCTTTCCATGGGCATACTTATTTGTATTTTTTATAACCTCTTCCATTGATTGTCTACTTCATTTATTTTATTTTGTATTAGCACAGAAGATGTATTTACTCTGAATATACATCTGACTGTATTCTGTAGGTTTTATTAAATAACTAGGGTGAGATTGGTCCTATTTGATTATATTATTGGCTGGAACTACAAGGATACAGAATCCTGACCTCATTCGTTCACCTTTTCCCATAAGGTCCCTAAGACTTAAGCCCCAGTATACAGAACCTAGAAAGCTGGCATGAACAGTGTAAAACACTTATTTTTTCCTAGCCAGAATAGACCTAAATAGCTTCTGATAAATAGCACTAGTTTCTAGAGACTTGTTCTATTCCATTGCTTTCAGTATGCAAGCCCAAACTCAATATAGTATTAGAAAAGCATAGTCCATGACCATCAGCATAATGAGAAAGGGAAATAGAGGAAGATATTGTTGAGCCAGAAGAGGCACATTAGCTCAGAATGTCTGGTGTTGGACTGGTCTGCGCCATGGCAGTGCCTATACAGTGGAGGAAGAGGAGAGAGAGAACCAGATGTTCCTTCCTCCTCTCGTGCAGGAGCAGGTGCTGTGGCATCACCCCCGCTTTCAGAAAGGGAGGTGCAGAACAGTCAGACCTAGGGTCTGTTTTTACTATTGGTCACTAGCAGATTTGTCCCCATCAGGTCCTGGAATGTGACCAATTGCCAATTCTTATTCTTTGTTGTGAAGACCAGGAGGAAGGTAGAAAGATGAACACACACACACGAAAAAAGCTTATTCCTAGAGGCCAACTGTTTTCATTTGTATCCTTTAAATTTTTGTTACTTTCTGCCATTGTGACTTTGATACCTTATTTGATCCAAGACTTGTTTAAAAAAACCATTTAAAAAAATTTCCAGTGGATCTGGTTTGCTTCTATTTTAGGTATTTACGTCGAGTTATATAAACTGTGAGCACTGGAAGTGATTTTAAAGGTTTTTAACATTTTGGAATTGATTGACTGTGAGCTCATGTTCTGTGCTGTGGCTTTCCAGGGTAGTCCTGTGTGCTCTGGGTCATAGAAGCATCCTTTAGATGATTTTGTGTCTCTAACAGGGCCCAGGGGCTTGCACCAGTTCTGGGTCCTTTTTTTTTTTTTTTTTTTAAATAAAGTTATTTATTTATTTATCTTTGTCTGCGTTGGGTCTTCATTGCTGCACGTGGGCATTCTCTAGTTGTGGCGAGCGGGGGCTGCTCTTCGTTGCGGTGCGTGGCCTTCTCATTGCGGTGGCTTCTCTTGTTGTGGAGCACCGGGTCTAGGTGCACGGGCTCAGTAGTTGTGGCTCGTGGGCTCCAGAGCGCAGGCTCAGTAGCTGTGGTGCACGGGCTTAGTTGCTCCGCGGCATGTGGGATCTTCCCGGACCAGGGCTCAAACCCGTGTCCTCTGTATTGGCAGGTGGATTCTTAACCACTGCCTCACCAGGGAAGCCCCTGGGTCCATTTTATGGTCATTTCTCAGCCTGGGTTCCCTGTGCTCTAATATCCATCCCATCTCAGGCCAAGGAGGCTCCCATTTCTTTGGGTGACCCTATACCAGTCCCCAGGCAGGTGGGGAGCTTCTTTGCTACTTCTCCAGGCCAAAGGTAGAATACTCTGGTCCCTGAATGTCATGATTTGGGACAAGTAGCTCAGTCTCCAGCTCCCTGTGGTTTGTGGTCTGGACTCGGTGCCCACAGGGCCGTCAGAACCCTGGATGTTCAGGGAACGTCCAGGGAGTCATTTGGCTTCGACTCCTACTTCTGTGACTTTGATTCCTTCTTGAGTTTTTATAGCTGGTGATTTATTTCCCTTTCTTGGTTTCAGGTCAACTATGCAATTAAAAATGATTTGGCTCTGTTTTATCCAGAATTTTCCCATGAGAAACAAAGGGGCAAAGGTAGAAAAGGATCCTTGTGTGCCAATCGTGTGCACACCATTGCCTGGGAATCTGGAGTGATGATCACACTGACCATGCTTAGCGGTGCAGTTAGGGGCCTCAATTTATATAGTTATATGGCCTATACACATCTCCTTCTTCTATTAATTCACTTCAATTAAACTCAGCAAATACTTACTGAGAAGCTATTACAGGGCAGTTACTGTGCTGGGTGCTATACAAGACAAGAAGTAGTCTTGATCGCCAGTGGTTCATGGTCCAGTAGGAGGGACAGACAGAGTGTGGAATGGATGGAACTTGCATTTTCTTCTGTGGTGCTTGGGGTACCTCAGGGGTCAGGCCACTTGTTGGATTCTGGGGTGTAGAACTCAGCAGAGTAGACAGATGTGGGTACAGTCCAAGGGGTTCTTACATTTGGAAGGAGCTCAGACTCCTTTGAAAATCTGAAAAAAATACCTATGGACCTTGTTCTCAGGAAAATATTGATTTTGCTCATGGTTTCTGGATTCCAGGAGCCCCTCTGTAAGACCTCACAGGGTTAGAAACTGCTGAAGTCAACGTAAGACAAAGCTGTTCGGGTTTCCATTGCAAGTCCTTCGGGAAAGAGAAGTAATTTTGTTTCAGCCCCACAGTCAGTAAACAGAGACCACAGATGCCATGAGAACTGCAGTTAATGTGGCCAGTGTTTCATCAGGATGTACGTTATTATTCCTGTGCCGTCTAATACGATCACCAGCATTATCACTAGCAAACTATGGAGATGTTTAAAAACTCAGTGTCCGCACAGGAGAGTGTGCTGGCAACTCTGGCCTAATTAGCCATCTTCTAACTGTAAGAATCCTAGCATATAAAATCCCAGCTACCTCACGTGCCGTGGTAGCGGCCATCGGCCGGTTTACTGCTGTTGTAATGATGTCGGAAACACTCTTAGCGTGAGATCGGATATCTGATCTTTGTTTGCCAAGTCGAGGACACTTCCTCCCGCTTTTGCTATTTTTCAGTTGCCTTTGCACTGCATGAATCACAAATGTAATGCTAGAAACATGAGCTTTTGCCCGTGTAAGGTAAAAATAAATAAAATATTAATTTTTCTTCAATGGGATTCTCGATGCACAGTGAAAATTTCCATGCATTATCATCTGTACATGATTTGGTTCTGAGTGATCTCATATGATTAAAATCCCCAAGGGTGGGGAAGTTCTGATTGTGGGATGAACGTTCTCAGCAAACAAATGCAATTTTTACCTTTCTTAGAATTTTATGTTATGAAGAGTATTTTCCATGAACATTTGTTTTTATCTCGAATCTATCCTTTTACCTCTGATTTGCTTTCTTTTTTTTGAGTTTGTAGGTATGACAGTTTCATGAAAACTTCAGACATAAAATCCAACCTTACAGAAAAGAAAAATTATAATTCTTCTAAATGACCAGAGATGCCTCCTTCCTTCATTCTACTTACCCGCTTCTTTAAAGATGTTATGTATTTGTTTTTATATTGTAATTATTGATAAAGGAGAGAAGAAAAAGCTCAAATATATTTTAAATTTAGCATGAATCAAATGCAGGTTGCTCTAATCTGAAATTACGAAGAGGAGAAGAACTTTGAACATAGTTTGAAGAGCCCCAGACCTGGGTTAGAATATCTAGGGGCTGTTCCCAGCTCTGACCTTGACACTTTCTGTGTGACCTTGAGCAGACCACTTTGCTCTATCAGTTTCTCTTTTCTTGTCTATAAAATTGGCATATTTCTAGAGTAACTTTATTTTTTTTTACTTTTATTATTTTTAAAAATAAACTTATTTATTTATGGCTGCGTTGGCTCTTCGTTGCTGCGCGTGGGCTTTCTCTAGTTGCGGCGAGCAGGGGCTACTCTTTGTTGCGGAGCGCGGGCTTCTCATTGCAGTGACTTCTCTTGTTGTGGAGCACGGGCTCTAGGTGCGTGGGCTTCAGTAGTTGTAGCACGCGGGCTCAGTAGTTGTGGCTCACAGGCTCAGTAGTTGTGGCTCATGGGCTTCGTTGCTCCGCGGCATGTGGGATCTTCCCGGACCAGGGCTCGAACCTGTGTCCCCTGCATTGGCAGGTGGATTCTTAACCACTGCACCACCAGGGAAGCCCCCTAGAGTGACTTTAAATGAAAATCAAATGCCTAATAGCTCAGTATAGGACACCCCCCCAACACCTTAGTCTTTTCCTGTTTTAGCAGCTATCTTATTTGTTAAGATGTATTAATTTGTTGTTTTCTTGTGTATTACCTTTTAACTTCATGCGGACAGGGATTTACATGCCCAGTACCTAGCACAGTGCCTGGCATATGCTAGCCGACCCTCTCCTCCTTCTAGAGTCACATCCCCTTGGAAGCCTTTACTGCTCTGCTTTCTTCCTGATAGGTGGAATTAACACTTCAGTCTCTCTTCAAACGCCCACCTACCCAGTACTTATTTCTGAAAAATAAAAGCACGTCATACATTTAACTGCATTTGTTTTAAGTCTCTTTCTTTCTGCAAGTCATTTAACCTCTGTAAGACAAGGATCCTTTCTCACTCATCTTCTTATCCCTGGCATCTAGGATGGTGCCCAGTATATAATAGATGCTTAATTTTTAGGTGGATGAAAAACATTAACATTGTGGGTGTTGGCCTAGCACAGTAGGCAAATTAACTTATTCTCTGGCACTCTGTCCTGTTAGCCCCAGAAACAAGCCCATTTCTGGGTTAGCAGGGGATATGTTGATCTGAGAGGTGTGCTGTGGCTGGGATTACTGTCCATCCTGCCTTGCTTGTACTTGCCCCATTTCAGGTCTGCTTACCCCAGCGTCCCATTCAGTTTAGTAGTCATCTCAGAAGTATATTATTTTGATGTTTAAGAAATAATTTTAATTTTGAATGTAGTTTTAAGTAAAACTGTATTATAATTTATTTTTATAAATATAAATTTGTATAATTTTAATAGCTTTGTTAGCTACTAAAATTAATAGCTATTATTTTAATAGCTCTGTATAATTTTAATAGCTTTTTACATAGCATAGAATCACCCATTTCAAGTGTAAAGTCAGTGATTTTAAGTACATTTACTGAGTGGTTCATCCATCACCATCTCCAGCTTTAGGACATTTTCATCACCCCAGTAAGATCCCTCATGCCCACTTTTACCCCCAGCCAGTAATCTACTTTCTGTCTATAAGTTTTACTTTTCTGGAAATTTCACGTAAACGAAACCATGCAACATATGGTCTCTTGTGTCTGTCTTCTTTCAATAAGAATTGAGGTTCATCCATATCATATCATGTATTGGTAGTTCATTCCTTTTTTTTTGCTGAGTAGTATTCAAATTTATGGATGCAACTCATTTTATCTGTCTGCTTAATAGAACTGTATTATCATTTAAAACCAATTTTTCGATAATATGTATTTCAAAAACTGTATAATTTAATTATTTTAGTGCCCCCTTTCCCCTCTGAATTGTGTGTTAGGATGATATCATTACCCTGGCTATAGGCCAACCTGTCTATGTGTGGTTTCCAGGGTAGAGAACCCTTGGGAGTCACACTGGTTCAACTTCTGTTTATATCAGCATGTATTGAGCACCCTTGTGCTAGACCCTGAAGATGCAGAAACAAGTAAGACATTATCCCTGCCTTTGAAGACCTTACAGTCTAACGATAACAGCTAACGTTAATTGAGCACCTACTATTGCTGGAGATGGTTCTGAGTACATTATGTGTATTGTCTTATTAAATCCTGGCTGTAATATCTGAGGAGGAGAGTATCCTTATCATCCTCCTTTTGTATATGAAACTGGGCCCAGAGAGGTTAAGTAACTTGCTCTGGCTTAGGAGACTGGCTAGATGGTAGTGCCTGTAACTGAGACTGGAAATGCAGAAAGAGGAACACTTAGTGGGGGCAAAACCAGAAAAGTTTGAGATCATTTGAATTTGAGATACCATAGACACTCAAGGAGAGTTGTCCACCAAGTATTTGTATGTAGTCATGTAACGTTGCAGCGGGAAGTCAAGGCTAGAGATAGAAATTGGGTATCATCAGCATGTAAGAGGAGGTGAAATCATGAGAGGGATGAGGTCACCCTGGGAGAATGTGTAGTTTGAGAAAAGCCTTAGCTGAATCTTGGGGAGCACCACTGTGCAGGGGGGAGCACCACTGTGCAGGGGGCAGCAAGAGGCAGGCAACTCTGCACTAGGGGGAAACCTTGATGGATGCGGGAGGAGGGGCTAAAAAAAGGGTGGAGCCACAGAAGCCCATGGGCGGACTGTCAAGGCAGCAAGTACAACTGGAAGACCCAGGAAGATGAGACCGGAAGTGTCTCCTGCTATGGGAATGTGGAGGCTATTGATTACATCTGCTTTCGGGGCATTGGAGAGCTTGGAAGCCAGTTAGTAGTGGCTTTCGAAATCAAAGGGCCATGATTAGTGGGGTCACACTGGTGGCTGCTCTTTCAAGACATTCAAGAACTAAAGCCTTGAAGGCTCAGAGCATCAAGGGAAGATTGTCTTTTCAGTATTACAGCCTTGAGACTATTTATAAGCATGAGGCAGGGAGCCAAGAAAGGAAGTTTTGAAGACGTAAGAATAAGGGAACAATTCTGTGGTTCTCAGCCCTGGCTGCACATTATCAATAGAACCATCTGGGTTGAGGGGAGTAGGGAGGGATGCTGCTTAAGAAGAACAGAAACTCTCATTCGGTTGACCTGGTAGTGGGGCTCAGACACTCATAATACATTTTTTAGCTCCCTAGATGATCCTGATTTATAGCCAGGGTTGAAAAAGCACTGGAATCATCGATGGAATGGTATTCCAGAGGAGATGGTAGGAGATGGGATTAATACAACATGGAAGAGTTGGCCTTGACCAAGAGGTAGAGTCAAGGACAGGTATATTCGTAGATGGGTTTACAGATGTGGAAGTAGGAAGATGAAGTAGTATCTGCCTGTTGACCTCAACTTTCTCAATTAAAGTGTGAGGCTAATAGTAAGATGAGAGGAGCTGAGGCTAGACGGCTTGAGAAAAAGGTAAAACTTTGGAATACCTGCTGAAGGGACCGGGAATGGCAGATGACAGTGGTCCGCTGGCTGCTGCTGGCCTGTCAGTAGTTAGAGACACACAGCGCTAATGCGGTTCTAATGCAAATACAAACATGGAAGGGCCATTTCCTCTGGCAGCCTGAGAGCAGAGAGAGAGAACTGGATTCCTGACGCAGGGCTGGGATTTTGCCAAGAAGGGGCTCAGTAAGGACGGGGTAGTGGATATGGAAGACCCTACTGATGGAAAATTTCAGGATGAGTAAGAAGCAAGTGAAAGCAGGAGGAAGCTGATTAGGAGCAAATGAAGGATATGGAGACTGAATGGCCACCTGAGGTCCAAGGGACGTGCCAGTGAGGTCAGGGGCATGAGAAAACTGACAGGATGGGGACTCGTGCTTGGCGATGATACGGGAGTTTATGGTGTCGAATGTGGATCGGCTCCAAAGTGCGGTGCTTGGCTATGGTTAAGGTGGAATGAGGTGGATGGAAAGTAAAAGGCAGTTGAACTGAACGTGTAAAGGAACTATTAGGCTTGAGTGTTGGATGTATCATTCATTTGGATATTGACAACATCCTGGTAAGGGCTTCAATGGGATTGTAAAAACATGAGCCAGATGCCAAGGATTTTGATGAATAAGAGGGAATGAGCCTCAAATAATGGGAAAGTTTCACAGGAATTTGGTGGCTGATTAATGGTTTCGGTGGGAATGAGGCGAGCAGAGATGGCAAAACTTCCTTCCAACTCAACTCCGTAGTATTTAGCCCATGGAAGAATAAGAATTTAGGCTGGAGAAGGGTGCAGGGGAAAAGGGAGCCTTGGAAGAGATCAGTTTGGGGGAGGCAAGGAAGTCCAAAGTGTGTTCCAAGCAGAGGCTGGTGTGGAAAGGAAGAGTTTCTCAAAGCGTGACATTGAGTTAGGGGCACCTGTGTCAGGTCCTGGGGACTCGCCACGTGAGAACTTGATTCAGTTCCCCTTCCATCCTATCACTCATCAAGGAGAAAATCTTTATAAAGACCCTCTAACACTTGCTCATCTTCTTTTCCCCAGAGAGAGAGTGGCCTCAGGTGTAGAGCTAGATTTTAATATGGTCTTGTGGGCATTTCATTGAATAGTTACCTTGTATTTACGGAAAATGTTACTGGTGTGTTTATGTTTGATATAAAATCCATTATTAAAAACGTTTTAAAGTTTTTTTAAAAGAGTTTATTTTCTAAATATTCAGTAAATAATAGCAGAGTGGTGAGCAGATGTGGCAAAAATAGCCAAGGTGGTACAGGAATGACTGAGGCTTTGGAGGTATGGACCCAGCGGACAGTTGGTGAAGGACAAGGTGCAGGGGGAGGATTTGGAAGGGAAGGCAGTAGTGGCAGAGGAGGCTAAGAATGAAAACTGGGGGAAGAGACAGGACCTGACGCAGGGGCACCCTGAGACCGACCTGGCAGAGTTCTGGATTGTTCCGACCCTCCAGACTCCCCCAAGGAGTCTCCAGAACCAGAGAGACCCCCAGAGCTCCTCCAGCTCAGATCTCACACTGCCCCCAGACATGAGACCAGAAACAAGGCAGCGGGATGGCCAATCCAGGGCATCCTTTTCCCGTCTGTGCTCCCCAGCAGCAAGCGAGCAGGCGTCCCTTGTGTTCACTCTGAAGGTCCCTATTGAAACTGTAGAGAGCCTCGGATATAACCAGCTGAACCCAAAGAGCCCCTGCTTGGGCTTCCTCATCCCCACTCCCTCCACCCCAGCACTTACTCCACTAGGACCAAGATTCTAAGCAAGTGTTGCTGAAGGGCGCTTGGGCTTTTAGGCAATGAAATCAGGCAAAGGCAACATTAAGAGGTTTTTATAGAAATGGATAGGGGGAAACGGCTGGCGAGCTAGTGCTCCAATGAAAAAGGAGGAAAAGAAAATATTTACGTTGAACTGTTTGGATTATGTGCTGGAGACATTGGCTCTTACAGTTCTGCTATGAGCAGGGAACAATTCATTCTGTCACCAGAGTCCCAGAGAATTTGGTTGTGGGATTTTGGACAGGAAAATTAATGAACTTCAACATCAGCATCTCTTCTTAATGGCCTCAGAACAGTGCTATTGATTACAGCTGCTGAGGACAGTACGCTTCTCGTTGACTTGAAAAATGAAGAGTTGCTCTATTGTCCTAATCCATCTTTGGAAATAATGCAGTCATTCTCTCCTGCACGGCTGAGTTCTCCATGCTAGATCAGCTCTGAGCCCCCCTCCCCAGGGAAGCATGTGGAGGGGGAGGATGAAGACATTTATTGTCACTGTGACATGAAGGGTCTCACTTTCCCTCATGCTTTCACAGAGAGGAGGGAAGGATTTGGATTTTAGGCTTTCAGAAATTTCAGTTTAAATTTAGTTCAAATAGGTCTTCTCAATTTGAAAAGATATTGATCAGCTCTTCCGATAAATTACAAGTTTAATATATGTTGGAAAATTTCCTAGTTAAGTACCAAGAATTTCCAGTGTTTTATTGCCCATAAATTCCAGTTTGAACACCTGTGTGGGGAAAACAAAAATCTTCAGTGCTCAGAAGATGTGAGATTCCTACAGATCTGTGCCGACCAAGCTTTTAAACCCAGGGCAGCAGGGATGCCTGGTCATCCTGTCACTCAGGCTGTGTTTTCTTCATCCAGTCACCGACTCTCTTGAACTTCATGAAATCTTCCCTCTTTCCAGCGACAATGCAAAGTGAAGAAGAAGAAGGAGGTGACTAGATGCTGATTTCAAATTTAAAGTTGTGAGTGAGGCTGTGGTGGAAATTGGAGAAGGAATATAAGATGTTGCACCCAAGTTCGTATGAGCAACATTATTTAGCATAAATTAAGAGCCAAGTTCTGTACTTACTTAGGTAACATCACTCAGCCTCGACTTCCTTGCCTGTGAAATGGGGATAGAATGCCTAACATCTGGGGTGTTAGGAGGTTTTTTGGTTTGTTTGCTTGCTTGTTTGTCTTTAATTGTGGTAAAATATGCATTAACATAGAACTTACCGATTTAGCCTTTTTTGAGAGTACAGTTCAGTAGAATTAAGTACATTCACATTGTCCTACAAGCATCACCACCATCCGTCTCCAGAACATCTTTATCTTCTCAAACTGAAACTCTGCACCCAGTAAACAGTAACTCCTCATTTGTTCCTCCCTCCAGCCCCGGGCAATCACCAGGGTTTCTCCTTTCAGTCTCGGTGAATTTTTTTTTTTTTTTCCTGCGGTACGCGGGCCTCTCACTGTTGTGGCCTCTCCCATTGCGGAGCACAGGCTCTGGACACGCAGGCTCAGCGGCCATGGCTCACGGGCCCAGCCGCTCCGTGGCATGTGGGATCTCCCTGGACCAGGACACGAACCCGTGTCCCCTGCATCGGCAGGCGGACTCTCAACCGCTGAGCCACCAGGGAAGCCCTGGGCTTTGTTTTTGAGACTAATCCTGGTGCTTTTCCATTTCAGATGAGATTAAGTGAGGATTTCTTCCTCTGTTACGTGATTTTCTGTTAGGATTGCTTGCAGCCCCCTCTGGTCCATCTGTCAAACTGTCATTATCCCAGAATTAAAATTCTGACTATTTATACACAAAGGTAAAGGATCTCACCCATATTCAATATTGGTTCTAAATTTCTTTTGGCTCATTTGGGGACCTTGTTCTGTGATGGTTTTACATTTGTCTAGAAAATAACCATCAAAGACTAACTAACAATGTCAGAAATATACCAGATTAAAGACTTCTCTTAGGACCACACTTTTGAAATCACAGGCTCTACCCTTTGGGATTTGAAGAAGCCAGGAGAGCACAGTTCTGTGGTTCATGGACTCATAACTGCTGTGTGAAGCAGAGCCGTCAACCAGAGCCTGGGGGCGGCGGGGTGGAAGGTAATGGGCGCTGCAGGTGCGGGGACACTGATTTCTAGAAGATGGATCCATCCCCAGGAATCACTCACCCCTCCAGGCCGCCAGACAGCTGAGGTTCGGGAACAGCCTTCAGTTTCTGGGAAGGCTGTGTTGAACTGTTGAAAGGACTTGGATTTTGGAATCAGACTCAAATTTGAATGCTGACTGTGCATTTATTGCCTTTGTAATCTGTCCTGGCTCAAATTACTCAGCCTTAGTTTCTGCTTTTGCAAAATGAGCAGCAGATTGCACAGATTAAATGAGTGCATCTGTGTAGGTGTTTAGTAAAAGTTATTTGTCTGGTGTTAGCCCTTGGCCAATGTTAGTTTCTGTTTCCTGCAGGCCTGGGCAGTGACAGGGGTCTACTCCTGGGAGGGGTTTGGAGCATTAGCATCATATCAAGCAGTAAATCAGAGGCAAAGGTCCTTGTTGGGGATGCCAGCTGTGAGGCTGTGGTTTATAAAATGACAGGGCAGTGAGCCAAGGGGGAGCCCAGTGACCAGCATGGGTGTATCACTGTGTCTGCCAGATAGCAACTTGGGGAGCAGGAATCTGGTGGCCAACACTGGACAGCTTGTCCTGGCATTGAAATGGGCCCCGTTGCCCCCTCCTACAGGGGAGATTGGTGAGCCTGAGCCCCCATGCTGACTGTTGAGGGCAGGAAGGGCCACAGTGAGGGGCATGGGCCGAGCCTGGACAGGGGGGCAAGGAAGGCAAAGCACCAACAAAGGGAAGAGGACATCATTATATTTTATTGTCATCACTGTATTTTTACGTCCTGTTTCTTTAAGGTCTGCAAATGCGTATGGCTTTGAGAACAATTGTCAACAGAATAGACGGGTATTTCACTTCCTAAAAACAGGGAAGGAAAGAAACAGAAGACTTAATTCTGGTGTTTAAAAATGTTTGACATTTTGCAAGAAACGAGCAGCATCTCTACTACTGTGGGACCCTTAAGTGGTTTGTAATCACCATAACTTTTCTCACTCCTAATTGATCATAAACCAGCTTTATCTGCTTTGGAATGAACTTTCCTCACACCTCATTCAGGATCCTACCAGGCTTGGAGTTGGTCCAAATCAGGGCTCATTAGCACATCTTAGCTCGTTAAAGACTTGTCCAAGCAGGTGTTCTCAACCCAGTGATGGTTGGTCAACAGTAATATTCCCCCCTCACCTGCTTCTCAATGCTTCCTCTGAAGTTGCCTTCTTCTGGTCAGTCCTGTTACAAAACAGTTGATGTACCCAGTACTGTTTACAATAGATATTACTTAGGACCCTTACTTTGTCTTATTGATCTACTAAAACAGCTTTGCACTGAGTCTTTGTTTCCAGCCTTGCCCCATTCTAATCCGTTTTCCCCATTCCACAGCCGTGGCCATCTTTCTAAAATGTATACATGACCATGTCATTCCATATTGAAACCCCTCGGTGGCTTTTTGTTGCCTTCAGGATCAAGTTCAAACTCCTTCATGCTACCGTGGGGCAAGTAGATATACATGCAGAGGACTTTGGAACCTCAGAGCAAAATGTTATTACCATTATCTGCAACCTTCCCAGAATAGTTTACTATGGTCGTAACACTTAAGCTGAGTTTTAAAGGATGAAACAGAGTTCACCTGGCAGGAGGGGAATGGGAAGGCCATTCCAGATAGAACCACATGCTTAAAGGCAACAAAGCAAAAAACATCATGGTATATTCATAGCATGATAAATAGTCTAATATCAGACTTTAAGATCCAGGGAAGAGGAGTGGCCTTCCTTGGTCTACTAAGGAGCTTGGATTTACTTTATAAGAAGTAAGGGAAAGCGGTGGGTGGTGGTGGTGGTGGTGTGATGAATTAATTGGGAGACTGGGATTGACATGTATACACTGATGAGTATAAAATGGATGACTAACAAGAGCCTGCTGTATAAAAAAATAAATTAAATTAAAAAAAATGGGGGCTTCCCTGGTGGCGCAGTGGTTGGGAGTCCGCCAGCCGATGCAGGGGACACGGGTTCGTGCCCCGGTCCAGGAAGATCCCACATGCCATGGAGCGGCTGGGCCCGTGAGCCATGGCCACTGAGCCTGCACGTCTGGAGCCTGTGCTCCACAACGGGAGAGGCCACAACAGTGAGAGGCCTGCGTACTGAAAAAAAAAAAAAAATGAAGTAAGGGATCATTGAAAATGATTAGTTTTGTTTTTGAGAAAGAGGAGGATGTCAAAGAGACTGGAGAAAAAAGGTAACATTCAGTGAATATCTACTATGTGTCAGGAACCCTGCTAGATGCTTCGTCTAGGTTATTTCTTCTGATTTGCACCAGAACCCATTTTATAGATGAGGAAATGTAGATTCAGAAGGACTCAGCCTTTTTTCTGAATCACTCCAGCTTATATGTGGTGAATCCACGTGCTTTCCACTAGGGTAGCCAGCTCAGGGGATCAGGGCCACAGCTGGGGTGTCCTGGCCTGTCCTTGCCTCTGCTACAGCCTCCCTTACCCTGGGGCCCATCTCCATGCGGCACTGTGCTGGACCAGCTTGTCACGTCTACGTGGCTGATGCGCTAGCTAGTAGTCTGTAGGAGTTTGCTATTGTCACCTAACAAACTACCACTAACTTATCCACTTAAAACAATACCTGTTTATTTGCTCACATATGGCAGAGCTGAGTTCTCTGCTCAAGGTCTCAAAGGCTGAAGTCAAGGTGTTGGTTGAGCTGAAATTCTCCCCTCCAGGCTCTGGGGAAGAATCCACTTCCTAGCCCCTTCAACCGTTGGCAGAATTTACTTCCTTGTGGTTGTAGGACTGAGGTCCCCTTTTCTTTCCAGCTGTCAGCGGGGAACTACCGTCAGCAACCAGAGGCTGCCCACATTCCCTGCTACTGGTCCCTTCAACCTCCAAGCTGGGAATGGGGTGTTGAATTCCTCTAGTGCTTTGAATCTCTGACTTACTCTTCTGCCTCCAGCCAGAGAAAATGCTGTGCTTGTAAAAGGCTAGTGCGATTAGGTCAGGCACACCCAGATAACTCCCTTTCCTAATATCCAGTGTGCTGTATAATGCAACGTACTCGCTGGAGTCAAATCCCTCAGATTCACCTTCCTGCGGATTATGCAGGGCATGTACACTGGGGAACAGGGCTCTTGGAAGACAGTTTAGCATCCTGCTCACACACATACCTTGATTACATTTATGTTTAGAATTTGCCTTTATTTAAAATAAAAATTTTCCTCCTTGGAATAGCCCAGGATTTTGTTCCTATCTGCTGCCTAACACTTTGCCAGAAGTCCCCTTAGGGAAGGAGACCTTAGCAGATGTTGCATTTCATTAATATTTTAGCAAACAATTTATTCCACTTCTGCTTAAGCCCCTAGGCAGCAGGCTGGCCCATTCTTTGCTTTCTGTGCACACAGCCTTAGGTGCCGTGTTCAGAGCAGAACACAAAGAAGGTTCCAGTCCCCCTTCCCTGTACCTACCTGGCCCAAAGCTACTGCCACTTAGTTAAGGCGAAGCTTTCTTGGAATTCTGTGCCCTTCAGACACATGTTCTGACTAATGCAGAATTCAGATCCTGCTACAGATTGAAATGCTTCTGCTTATAAACCTTAATTTATGAATTTTCAGCTCTATGAGTAATATTTATACTTATTTTTTATTTACAAACATTTTTCAACTCTATGAATTTCTAACGACAAAAACAAGAAGTGAAAGAGAATTCATGAGCCGGCAGTTCCTCAGTTTGTGGGAGAGCAGGCAGGAACGGATGCTGAACATGGCCCAGTGCAGACATGGGACTCCCTGCCCTTTGGGGTTGCAGGGTGACCCCAGGTGTTCACCCGTGCCTGGTTTGCACCTCACGGTTACCCAGAATAAGACATCGCCATTGTTGGAGGAATGAAGAGGAAAGCCCTTGGAGAGAGGAGATGCAGAAGAGTTGAAACTCACAAGCTTGAGCTTGGGATTAGAGATTCATAAAATCCAGAAGCCAAGAGATAGGCCTGGCTTCACTGCCTTAGGCTTAGTGTGGAGGCTGCTGGCAGCACCCTTGAGAAATTTCCCTAAGGGAAGTGGTCAACTGAAGCCTTTGCTCACATATCATGAAATTTGAAGGATTTAAAGGGGTTGTAAGGTTCATTTACTAGTCTGTTGACGACAATTTGCAAAAACCAGTTTGAATAATGTTTGCCTGCGTGATTTTATGATAGGTTTTTCAATATTTGTGATTTTATTTTGCATAGATGATGGTTGAACAGCAGGTACCAGTCATACCTTTGCCCATAACAATGAATGGAAATAGGGATTTCGATTTTGAAATTTTCTATTGGGAAGGACTTTGAGGAAGAGGATTGTGTCCATAAACTAAGGAAGAGCAAATGGTTTTCAGAGGCCAGGAGAGGGGAGCCCACCATTTATTTAGTGCTTACTGCAGATGAGATACTCTACACATGATTTTGTGGTCCCAGCGGTGCTTGCTCTTCTAACGTTACAAATGAAGCTGCAGGGGAAGAAAAGTTAGTGACCGTCGCAGGGTTGCCGTGTTCTCAGTGCGCAGCGCTTACCCCGGGCCTCAGCGACCACAGTGCCCTTTCACTGGAGCCAGAAAGGCACAGCCAAAGCAAAGCAAAGGAGGATTCTCTTTGTTTTGTTTTGATTCATAAGTCCAGTAATTATAATGCTTTAAAAATGGTTTATTTCTCTCTATAACCCTAGGATTCTTCCAAGGAATGATGTATTTGCCATTAAACCATGATGATTTAAACTGCTTGAAGAGCATTACCATCTGTTTTCTACTGAGGTTTCCCCATACAATTTCAGTTGAAAACGGTTGCTATTTATGTTATTTGGACATTAGTACAGCTCCTGGGGGTTCATGGTTTTGGACCAAGGCTGTCAGAATCAGGAAGATTTCAGTACATTTTCCCAGTTTCTGATTGAGACAGATTAGGGTGTTACATATGGAAAGCAGGAAAGGTCCATTACTTGACAGGCATTAAAGCATTGTTGAATATTGAAGGTATTTTTGTACAGCCCTAGTTTAGCTAAAGAAGTAACCAAAAGTTAGCTATCAAGAATTATTAAAGAATTAGCTATCAAGCTAAGCCAGCAGAATTTTAGATGTTACCAGTCTCGTTTTCCACTAAGACAAGTAAGTACTGTCTTTTCACTAAATCTTTCAGTCTTTCATTCAACTCGAGCAGTGGTTCTCACTGGAGATGGTTTTTGCCCCTGGAGGGCATGTGACAATATCTGGAGACATTTTTTGATTGTCACAACAAATCAGATTGGGGATGGGCAGGGAGAGAGGGTGCTACCGGTATCCACTGGGTAGAGGCCACCAGGGTTGCTGCTAAACACCCTACAATGCTCAGGGCAGCCTCCACAGCAAAGACTTATCCAGTCCAAGATGTGGCTAGTGCCCTGCTGGAGAACTCTGGGCCAAAGGGAAAGAATAATGAAGTTGTCATTGAGGAACAAAACCAATACTATGTTGAAAGAGAAAAAAAAAAAAAAAAAAGGGGAAGATAACTACCCTCTCGGACCCTAAAGGAAGAGGGAGAGTTTTCTAGCTCCCTGGAGGGGAGAGAAAATTCTTAGAGTTCAAGGGATGAATATTATTTGGATTTACAAGTTGACGAACCTCCTAAAGCCAATAGGCTGTTCATTTTTTAAAAAATTTTTTTGCAGTATGCGGGCCTCTCACTGCTGTGGCCTCTCCCGCCGTGGAGCACAGGCTCCGGATGCGCAGGCTCAGCGGCCATGGCTCACGGGCCCAGCCGCTCCGCGGCATGCGGGATCTTCCCGGACCGGGGCACGAACCCGTGTCCCCTGCATCGGCAGGCGGACTCTCAACCACTGCGCCACCAGGGAAGCCCAGCTGTTTATTTTTTAACAGGCTGTTCAGTTACTTCTCCCTTAAAGGTTTCATATCCTCCAGAAACTACTAAGTAGAAAGGGTTCTTTTTCGGAGGGCAAGAAATCCCGGCTAGAGGTACAATTCTGACTTCTTCTAGCAGCCCCTGAAGGGTTTATAAATATATAGGAAAGAAGGTTAGGGCTCAGTTGCAACGACCCACTTTTCAACATTTGACTTGGTTTCTCAGGATTTGGACTTGGTTTGCTGCCAGCCTGTGGCTTACAGAGCAGTGTTTGACACGGAGTAACTCATGCATTCCTCGGATGCTTCAAAACAATTAATTAAACAGATCTGTGACACAAAAAGCAAACTATACTAGAGCCCCAAATCCAAGCTATGGAAGTGGAACACCTAACCTTTCTTATTGCTCTATTAATAAAAGCCGGTAGATAAGCCCTTGATCATTTCTGTAATTTCTTATACCTTATTAATAACTTCAGCAGAATTTAAATTGAGTTCAGATCAGATGCTCTTATCTTTTAACAACTCCCATATTAAGCATATAATTAAAATGCTCCAGTTTAACTATTTTCCCCAAGGTATTAACTACTAAAAGATTCGCACAGTGATGAAGCAGAGTATTCGTGGATGAGGCCTCAAGCTTTTAAGTACTTCAGATAAGGAAAAGGGATTTATTACAACTGGTCTAATTGATATAAAAGAGGAATGGTAAGAAGTTGCTTTTAATTACTCAGAAGCCTCTTGAAATACCGTGTTAGCCCTTGGTCTTTTAAGTCACTAACCTGCATCAATATTTGACCATGTTCTCTCCTTTGGGAATGTGACTTGGTAAATATTAAAGAGAATTTCTCAAGTCAAAAAGAAGCTCTAAGTCACTTATGTGCTGGGAGTTCAAACGTCCTGGGCTGGGTGACGCTGGCTTTTATCTTCCATGATTACATCTATGATTTTAAGAGAGCTGGTGTGATCACCCCTGGCCTTTGCTCTCTTTGTTAACCAGCTTAGTTTTTCTTACAGTAGTTCTGTTTCCTAGAGGGGAATTAAGAGAAGATGTTATAGAGAAGATAGCATTTAATGAGGCTACGAAAGACCGGAAGGCTTGCCCATGTTGCAGGATGTCACAGATGGAAGGGAGGGGCACCACTCATACAGGCCCACTCTCCCTTGAACATTTGTGTCCCTGGACTGTGAATCTCACCTTACCAGTTCAGCTGCACCCATATTCCCCCTGTTTCCTGAGCAGACATAAAAAAAAAAAAGAGGACCCTCTTTGCTATGTATTAGAATGAACTCCAGGAAGAGATGAGGAAGCTTTTCTGGAGAGGCTGGGTGGGGAGGAGGGGGGTAGAGAGTAGGGGGACAAAGGTGGTTTTTTCCTCTAATCCTCTCTGATGATTTAATTGTGATCATTGTTAAAAGAAGGAAATGTTGGGAAAGTATGCCTAGCCCTGGGGCACTGCGAAAACTACCTACTGAAGCAGTGGGAACTTGGGAAGGTAGAGGTGGCCGTCAGTGTTGGCGTCCCGCTCATCTGCCTCCCTTATTGATCTGGGGGAGTTAGGGATGCCTTGAGGGTATTTCCGTAGGGCTTGCATGGAACAGAATTTCATAAAACAAGGTGCCATTAGGAGTCACGTGGGACAGATGGGGCACTTGGCAGAATGACAGCTGATGATCCTTGTGATGACCGCTAACATTTACTGAGTACCAGGCACTTTGCAAAGTGATCTATATGTATTTTCTCATTTAATTCTCAGGTTGGGAATTCCCTGGTGGTCCAGTGGTTAGGGCTCCGTGCTTCCACTGCAAGGGGTACAGGTTCGATCCCTGGTTGGGGAACTAAAATCCCGCATGCCGCATGGCACAGCCAAAACAAAACAGAACGAAAGACAATTGAAAAAAGAACATAATTCTCAGGTTAACCTAATGACAGAGGGTAAATAAATAAGCCATTTCATAAAAGAGGCTTAATTAATTAACTCTTTAAAGAGAATATTACTAGTAGGTTTCACATCAGGTGTTGAATTGAGGCAGAGCCTGTGATGTCTGTGACTCTACTATACGGCACTATTACATTATTTTTCTTAAGACCTTGCTGTCAAAGTCCAGCCAGCAGAGCTCAGGAGGGGAGGCCCTGCAGCAGGAATCCAGAGAGTTTCTGTGGACCTAGAGGAACCCTCTTCTCCCCAGTACCTGACCTAGAGAAGTGTGTCCTGCTGCCTGATTAGGATGCTGTGTAATCCAGCATCCTAATCAGGATGCCATGATGATTAGGATGCCATGATGTGCTCTGGTCCAGGGCTGGAATCCTTTACCAGATTCCTGGAGTACTGTGTCGAGGAAGATGCTAAGGCCAGCCCTGGATTAGTGAGAAGTTAACCTTCACTCTAGGTGAAGTGGGAGTAGTGAAATGCATGCCGTGTGTTTCTCCTTCTTTCATGAGGAATTAGGCTCCTGGGGAAAGGTGGATAGAGGAAGAACCATGATTCTTTGGAGCTGCCTCTTCAGAGCCAGACTCCAGTTACTGCCTTGGAAAGGTGTGAAGCCATGAGATGTTGGTGGTTGGAAGAAAAGACAAGAGACAATAGGCTGATAAGGCTGATGGGCTTTGAATGAGGCTCAGTGTTGGGTTAGTGGGCGTAATGTCAGTGTTGCCTTTACTGACGGCTTACACGTGCCTCATACTGTCCTAAGCACTTTATTCTAAACGTGTAATAACCCTTTTAATACAACAACTCTAATGAGTAGATACCACTGTTATCCCCATTTTACAGTTGAAGAAATGAGGCACAGAGAGAATGAACAACTTGTCCAGGACTTGAACCCAGGCAGTCTTAACCACTTAACTGTTATCCTCTCAAAGTTTATGAAACCCAGAGCTTAATGTGTAAGATGAGACTAAAGCAAGTACTGAAATAATATAGAGGAAAAGTATTAGGTAAATGGTACCCTCTCTTGGGGAGAGGGGTAGGGGTGCTTGGCAAAAAGACCCCCAAACAGTTTAATTCTGTTTATCTTTCTGTGTATTGTTTTAAAAAATGTTTGAAAACCACCGCACTACCTTAGACAGTCCCCACCTTTTAGGCAACTGTTGCCCCACCTTGGCCGTGCTCAGTGTGACTGCATTCATGGGGGCTGTTGAGGAAAGTGTGAACCTTTTAGAGCGTCTCTGGGGTCAGACATTGAGAAGAAGAGTTGACTATGAAAGGAAGCGCTGGCCCCATGGGACAGGTTTGCACTCAGTACTTTGTTCACACAGCAGATACTTCTGAAGCGTAGCCTTGTTTATGGCGGGGCAGGAATTCACAGGGTAGAATCCTGCCTGCCTGGAGTTTGTATGGTTCTTGATGTGATGGTGGAAATTGAGGTGGGAAAAATACTTTGGGACCAGATAATGCAAGAATTTGAGGGCCAGAAAGAAGAGTTTGGAGTTTATGTGGAAGACCACACAGAGGTGTATGGGGAGGCGGATGCACTGAATGAGGGAGCAGGGGAGGAGGTGGGGAGAGCGGGGTCCGTGCCATGGTGTCCCCGACAGGCGCTAAGGGGCTGACCTGGGCGCCCGCAGGAGCAGACAGGGATTTAAATTTGGAGTCTGTGACGGAAGTGGAAGCCCACTGACTTGCATTGGTTGACAGAAGGGAGAGAGTCAGGAGGATTCTGACGCTTTAATTCTAAGTTTCTAGAACAGTGATGGTCATTAATACTCAAGAATAAAGGAGAGCGGGGGCCAGCGTGCAGCTGAGAGAAATGTTTGCTTTAGACGTTACCTTTTCCCCAACCTCTCCACTTAAAGTACCCCTTTCACCCTTGAGCTTGTCCTGCTCCTGTGTTTCTTTTGTAATTGGTCGCAGTTTGAGACGATTTTGTCCGTCCCTGTCTGTGCTCCGGGTGCCCCCCCGCTGGAATGTAAGTGCTGTGAAGACAGGACCCCGTCTGCCCTGCGCCTCCTGCCTGGGGCAGAGCATGGCACAGAGAAGGCTTAGTCTCCTTCCTTTTGACAAAGATATTGCTTTGCCGAGATGGTAAGCTAGCGGGTTTACTTTAGCTCTTTAGTGAGACATAAAGCATCCACCTGGGTTAAAATATGCAGGAGGTGGGAAATAAAACATCCAGTTGGTACCTTAATAATTAGACTAAATTTTGCTGCCAGGTGATAAATGCTGCTAAATCAAGGAAATATGCATCAATTAGGCAGTCACGCAGCCAGAACCTTACACAACTTGATTGCCTGGGATTGTTTAAAAAAATCAGTGAAGAGACTAGTTTAATCATTGTAATATGGATAAATACTCAGAATCAGGAAAACATGTTTCTTCAACTTTGCCTGTAATGCCTTCATAGTATTAATAACTGATTTGCTTTTCTTCTACAGCCTTCCCCTTAAGAACCTCATTCTGGTCTGGTTAGTGTTCATTCCTCCTTGCCATTCTTTCTTCTTTTAAAGTTCAGTCTCACTTAGAGAATGGACTTGAGGACACGGGGAGGGGGAAGGGTAAGCTGGGACGAAGTGAGAGAGTGGCATGGACATATATACACTACCAAATGTAAAATAGATAGCTAGTGGGAAGCAGCCGCATAGCACAGGGAGATCAGCTCCGTGCTTTGTGACCCCCTAGAGGGGTGGGAGGGAGATTCAAGAGGGAGGAGATATGGGAACATATGTATATGTATAACTGATTCACTTTGGTATAAAGCAGAAACTAACACAGCATTGTAAAGCATTTATACTCCAATAAAGATGTTAAAAAAAAGAATAAATGAAATTTCTGTGTACACTTACAAAAAAAAAATAAAGTTCAGTCTCAATTATGGGCATTCCCAATAAATGAAGTGGTAACAAGAGCACTGGGATATGCATCAGAAACCCTAACGTCTCATCCTGACTGCAGTCATGGTCAGAATGATCCTTTCGAGCAGGTTGGGTAGGTACCACTTATCGCTTGGTAGGGGGCTATCAGGGCTCCTGTAAATCTGCACTTCCTCCGCCCAGTGCCTCAAGACCTACGAGGGACTTTCATTCCTTGAGTGCAGCCTTGTCTGGCCTGAATTTGCACGTGGCCTCCTCTGTCTGTGGCGTCGACCAGAGCCGCTGAGACCCACACCTAATTTGGTGGGTGTAGATGAGAAAAGTGAAGGAGTTGGCGATGCCTTGGGTGTCGTCCTTCTCACTTGGGAGCTTGGTCCTTCTGCTGCAGGGGATGGGGTGCAGTGGTGGGTTCCAGGAGTGTTCTTTTTTGTGTTACTCAAGAATGGGCCACCAGGAGACAGAAGCACCCTGGGATGGACGGGGTGGGATCTGCTGTAGTCACAATGCAGGGACCCTGGATGGGGAGTAGGAATAATCGCTCCTGCGTGGGAACAGGAGGTCTCAGGGGAGAGGTGAGAGCTGAATCCCAATTCGAGGAACCTGTTCCAACCAGGGGATCCAGGAAAGAAAACTGATGTATGATAATTTTTTAATTGATGGATTGATTTTGTAGATAATTCAGATACCATAAAATTCACCCTTTTATGCATAAATCTGATAGTTGTTAGTATATTCCCGAGGTTATATACCATCACTCCTAATTCCAGAACATTTTCATTACCCCTAGGAAGAAACCCTTTACCCATTAGCAGTCAGCCCTCTCTCCCCTGGCCCCCTCGCCTCTGACAATCTCTGATCTCCTCTTGCTTCTGTGCTTTGTCTATTCTGGACATTTCATATAAATGGAATTGTATAATACGTTGCCTTTCATGCCTGGCTTCTTTGATTTAGCACAGCCTTTTCAAGGTTCATCTATGTTGCGGCTTCTATCAATAATTCATTCCTTGTTATGGCTGAATAATATTCTGTTGTATGAGTAAACCACATTTTATGTACCATTCATCTCTTGATGGACATTTGGATTGTTCTCACTTTTAAATTATTATGCATAATGCTGCTATGAATATTTGTGTACAAGGTTTTGTGGGGACATATGTTTTCAAGTCTTTTGGGCATATACCCAAGGGTAGAACCGCTAGGTCATATGGTAACTCTGTGTTTAACATTTTGAGGAACTGCCAAACTGTTTTCCAAAGAGACTACTCTGTATTACAATCCCACCAGCAATGTATGAAGATTCCAATTTTTCCACATCTCTACCAACACTTCTTATTGTCTGTGTTTCAATTATACCCATCCTAGCGGGTTGAAAGTGGTATTTAATGACTTTGATTTGCATTTCCCTAGTGACTAGTGACGTTGGCATCTTTTCATATGCTTATTGGCCATTCGTATCAATATCTCTTCTTTGGAGAAGTGTCTATTCAAATCCTGCGTTCATTTTTAATTGGGTGATTTGTCTTTTTATTGTTGAGCTATAAAATTCTTTATGTATTCTGGATACTAGACCCTTATCAGATATATGAATTGTAAATATTTTCTTCTATTCTGTCAGTTGTCTTTGCACTTTATTAATAGTGCCCTCTGAAGGACAAATGTTTTTATTTTGATGAAGTCTAATTTATCTGTTTTTCTCTTTAGTTACTTGTGCTTTAGGTGTTATAACTGAGAAACCATAATCTCAGTTTTCTTCTAAGAGTTTTATAATTTTAGCCCTTCCATTTATGTCTTTGATTCATTTTTAACTAGTTTTTGAATATGGTCTGAAATTCATGACTTCATGAAGTTTTTTTCTTCTTCTGCACCGCACGGCTTTCAGGATCTTAGTTCCCCGACCAGCGATTGAACCCGGGGCCATGGCAGTGAAAGCGCCAACCACTTGAACACCAGTCCTAACCGCTGGACTGCCAGGGAACTGCCAGTGAAAATTTGAAAGACTCAATTGATCAGCTCAGGGTGTTCAAGCATGTGGGGAATGAACTGTAGGAGCTGTCCCTGGAGGAAGAATAAGATGGTTTTCTCCTAGGACTTGGTGCTGAACAAGCATCGTTGTCCTGACAGTTTGAAGACAAAAAGGTAGAGAGATCAGGTTTATGTATAGAAATGGACCCAGCTGAATTCTATAACCATGCAGAATATAGGCCTTGCAAATTCTCACACTCTAATGAAGGAGATCTTACTTTCCAAATAGCAAGTCAATGGTATAATATTTGGATATCTACAAAAGATGGCCCCTATCCGGCAGTGAAGCAGAACGCTGTAGTCCTTTGGTTATTATGAGCAGAGGAATCCCTTCATACTTTGGTGATGATGATGTGACATCTGATAGTAATCCTTGAATACTTTCCAAGTTCCTATGAAAAGCTCATTTGCTGTGTTGCTAACTTGTTAGTGTTCATAGCTAACACATAAGAGCATACCATGCACTGGGCACCACTCTAAATGTGTGTTGTTTTTTTTTTTTTTTGAACTAACTCTTGCATCACCTTTTTAAAAATCCACTTGCATTAGCTCTTTTAATTCTCACAGCAGCTCTGTGGAGTCAGTTATCATTATCGTCACTTACAGACGAAGAAATGGAGGAGCAGAGAGGTGGGAGGGAGAGGAGGCCTGGTTGTCTTTCCCCCGAGTCTGCACCATTTATCATGTGGATGGTTCGGGACACAGTAGGTTCTGGTTGGTAGGGAATGGGATGACTGATAAGATGCGTGGACCACTCTCACTAGCTGTATTCCCCCAGAACATCTTTCTGGCTCACACAGGCACGGTTGGTTTATTATTGGTTGTTTTCTCCTCTTACCAAGCAGTGGTTTGATGTTGTCTGCATTGTTGTGAAGTCCCCGAGCAGTTACAGAATTCAGCAGCCATTTCCAAATTCAGAGTACTTTTCATTTACTGAATCATGTATCTTTAAGTACTGGCTGACTTAAGCTGGTTTTCAATGAGGGGTGCTGTTCACTGCCAAGCTGTCTCCCACAATAAGGTACAAGAGCAGAGTTCAATCTTATTTTATTGTATTGTATTATTTTGTTTTGTTTTATTTTTTGGTAATTCAAGACCTTTCTCAGAGGGGAGTACAGAGCTTCCTTGATACTTCCTACTTCAAACAGATGAATTACTTCCCAGCCTGGAGAGCGGCCAGATCTCCAAATTGACATGTTCACTGAATTATAAATTTCATGTAAGGGAATAATGCCAGGCACAAGAGGATTTGATAAAAGGGCATTTGAACTCTACAAATGATACAAAATATTCCCCTTCTTAAGAAACTTTAATAAATTATTAAATAAAAGACTCTGTGTGGAAGATTTTATGTTTAATTCAACTTCCACTACACATTTCAGTGAATAGATTATTCTGGCAGTATGTCAGCAGGAGGCTGAACATTAGATAATTCCACGTGAAATATTTCTAGTGGCCGAGCCATTGCCATCACCCCCCAAAATGTCCTACAACCCCCAGAGATTCTCTGAGTCCTACGATGGGACTGGTGAGCCTGCGCTATGATTCAGAAGCTAAGACTTACTGTTCTGCAGGTGCCTGGTGCCCCTTTTCTTGATGAGGTTTCGATCAAACACGTGCTTACTTTATTTTTCTGTTGAGGTAAGATTGATTTATAACATATAGGTTTCATGTGTGAACCATTATATTTCTACCTCTGTATACCCTACAACGTGCTCACCACCAAAATTTTCGTTTCCATCCATCGCCATACAGTTGATCCCTTTTACCCATTTCACCCTCCTGCCGCCAGCCCCCAACCCGGAGCCCTCTCCTATGGGAACCGCTGTTCTCTGTATCTATGTGTTTGTTTGTTTGGTTTAGTTTTTTCATTTTATTTTGGCTTGGGGAGTATTTGCTTTTTATAATTTCACATATGAGTGAAATCATACAGTATTTTTCTTTGTCTGACTTATTTCACTTAGCGTAATCCCCTTGAGGTATATCTATGTTGTCTCAAATAGCAAGATTTTATCTTTTTTATGACTGGGTAGTATTACATTGTGTGTGTGTAGGTATGTGTTTATGTAGCACATCTTCTTTGTCCATTCATCCACTGATGGGCGCTTAGGTTAGGTATGTGTTTATGTAGCACATCTTCTTTGTCCATTCATCCACTGATGGGCATTTAGGTTGTTTCCATATCTTGGCTATTGTGAATAGTGCCTCAGTGAACATGGGGGTGCAGGTATCTTTTTGGATTAGTGTTTTTGTTTTCTTTGGACAAATACCCAGAAGTGGAGTTGCTGGATCAAGTGGTAGTTCTATCGTTAATTTTTTGAGGAACCTCCATACTATCTTCCATAGTAGCTGCCTCGATTTCCACTCCCACCGACGGTGCCTGACGGCTCCCTTTTCTCCACGTCCTCCCCAGCACTTGTTACTTCTTGTCTTATTGATAACAGCCATTCTGACAGTTGTGAGGTGATGTCTCATGGTTTTAATTTGCGTTTCCCTAATAATTTAGTGATGTTGGCCATGTTTTCATGTGCCTGTTGGCCATCTTTTCATGTGCCTGTTGGCCATCTTTTCATGTGCCTGTTGGCCATCTATATGTCTTATTTGGAAAAATGTCAATTCAGCTCCTCTGCCCATTTTTTAATATGGTTGTTTGGGTTTTTGTTGTTAAGTTGTATGAGTTCTTTATATATTTTGGATATTAGCCCATTATCAGATATATTATTTGCAAATATCTTCTCCCATTTGGCAGGTTGTCCCCTGATTTTGTCGATGGTTTCCTTTGCTATACAGAAGCTTTTTCGTTTTCTATAATCCCACTTGTTTATGTTTGCTTTTGCTTCCTTTGCCTGAAGAGACACATCTAGAAAGATATTGCTAAGACCAGTGTCAAAGAGTGTACTGCCTATGTTTTCTTCTAGGAGTTTTATGGTTTCAGGTCTTACATTCAAGTCTTTAATCCATTTTGAGTTAATTTTTGTGTACTGTGTGAGATAGTGGTCGTTTCATTTTTCTGCATATGGCTGTCCTGTGCTTACTTTTTAATCTGAAATTCAGGATACAGTGTACATCCTTTCAGCGGAGTTTCATCATTTTTATTCTGTTTGTGTGGATCAAGTGCATTCTCCTAGCCCTGTTTAAAACTATTTAAACCTTGCACGGGACCTTCAAAGAACTATAGGGCATAGGTTCTCTGTTATGAAATCACACGTTCTTTATTTTTCCTTCCTAAATACACTTTTCTTTAGAAACCAAACAAATCTTACCCATTTTAAACAGACTTTCAGAGGGAGGAGAGCAGCCATCTCTTACTCTAAGGGGTTGAATAAAACTCCTGAATATTTTAACACTAAAGCCATTTAATAATGTTATCATTTGGATGCAGGCCCTGTCTAAATAGGATGTTATGACTATCCTTTTAAAATGATGAAAACAAAAAAATTTAATCTTTCACTAAAATTCTGTATACTTCTTCCAGCTGTCATTGCCTGTTTTCCACAGTAGATGGTCATGTTCCTAACTGGATAGTTTTACCCCCAACAAGCGGTAATCTCAGTATATTCAGGCTCTCTATTTAATTTAGTAGATTAGTCCTTGCAGCTGTACCCAGAGGTGCATTTAGAAGATTTATCCTTTAATAGGAATAGATGGTGGTGTCATTGTCTTTAAGAGATTACAAATGTATAAACCATAATAGGTTTGAAAAGATATAGAGGAAAAAGTTAGGCCACAACCATTCCGGGCATTTAAATCTGACCCAAATCCCAGTATGCCCTGTCTTCAGAGCAGTCCATTGTAAACAAGCTGTCCTATAGACGCAGAGCCTGTTCTGTGTTGAATAGGAAACTGAAATGATCAATAAATATCTGCCTTTGCAGTAAACTGGACTCTAATGCAAGGTCCTCTTAGTTTGATGAGGCCTCAGCTTTTCAGACAAAAAGCTTCATGAGTTTCAAAGGGACTCTCTGTCTCCATATTCTCACCCATCTACCTTCATCCCAAGCCTCTTCTTCTCAAGGTAAAATCAGCTGGGTTTCAGGGAGCCCTGAATACACTTCCTGGACCAGTGGTGCACATGTGCATTCTTACTCTTGTCTCCCCTGGGTCACTCACACTGTTTCTCACTGTTGCTCATCCTCTGTGAGTTACAAAATAAATGCTTACCACACGTGTCTGCAGCTACACATCCACACAAGCAAATTGTGTGTGCATGAGCACACGTGTAAAATCTTCAGAGAAGTGAGGCTGTTCTTGGCCTTTTATGGAGCCCCTGGCATGGGGATTTGAATGACAGACTTCCCTGCGGTGGCTAAAGGGAGCTCTTTTCCACATCTGGTCCCAGAGAAATGCTTTTCAAGGCCACTCACTAGGAGTCGGGTCAAGTTCTAAAGCAGGTGGCAGCGGTAGGATGGTCGGCAATGGCACACGGCCAGGGGCTCCATCCATTTTTCATGAACTTGTATGCTTCCACAGGTTCAACCTTTGGGACTGAAGACCAGCCGGCTCTGAAGGCAGCTCTGCCTTCCAAAGACACACCCAAAGGGGCTGCCCGGGGGGCCCCTCCAGCATCCTCCAGTGTGACAACACCTCGCAGGAGTTTGCTTCCGGCACCAAAATCCACGACCGCACCGGCCGGTAAGACTTGCGCTGCGGAGAAGCTCCGCACTGGAGAGCATCTTCTGCATTAAAGTCTTTTGAAAGTCCTTGGGTAAAGCAGTTGTTTAGATGGGATGACAGATGAGTGTCAGATGGCATTTAAAATTAATAATAATAATAATACTACCACAATTTTCAAGGCCCTTTCATATATTCCTATGTTTAAATTCTCACAACTCCCTCTCACTCCTCTCTGTGACTGGTAACCCATCAGACCACACAGTTTTCACTGCAAAGAAAAAAGGATCAAGCTGTTTTAGGCAAATTTGGTTCAGGGAAGCAGGCACTGATGAAATCATTGAAGGCCAGTACGAGCGAGCTGCAGACTGTGCCCCCGGGCGTGAGTCCTTGATCCCTGGGGGAAACTGCTGCTTCTACAGGGACTCAGGGCCTCCATCCCCCTGCTGGTCCCAGGCCTGCACCACCCACGCTGGGATGCGGGAATCAGCAGCTACCGCAGAAAGCCTTGCTCCCGAGCTCGCGCCTTGCCTGCTCTATCCAGACCAGCAAAGCCGATGCCCCGAGCCCCGTGCCTCCACACCCAGGAAGCTAGTGAGGGACACAGGGAATTCGGCTGATGCAAAGGTGTGACAAATGAAGGTGCTGGTCAGCAGCCGAAGCAGCCCGGTGCGGCCCCCACCCCGCCTTCTCCTCCCAGCTCGCAAACGCGCACGTTTGCCCGCGGGATGTCCAAGCACGCGGCATGTGGCTTAGCTTTCCATCTTCCGTGCTGTTGGAAGACACACTAAGAGGAAGGAAGCTTGGGTGTTGAGCCTGAATCCACAGTAGGTGGCTCACCCCTATGGCTATTCATTGCTCCAGGTTATTCGTCTGTGCTCTTTTTTTTTTTTTTTTGGCGGTACACGGGCCTCTCACTGTTGTGGCCTCTCCTATTGCGGAGCACAGGCTCCAGACGCGCAGGCTCAGCAGCCATGGCTCACGGGCCCAGCCGCTCCGCGGCATGTGGGATCTTCCCGGACCGGGACACGAACCTGTGTCCCCTGCATTGGCAGGCGGACTCTCAACCACTGTGCCACCAGGGAAGCCCTCTTCTGTGCTCTTATACTCATGTACCAATGCATATACGTATACACACAGATGGGCTTGCATGAGTTCCTAAAAGTAAGATTGGATTGTACCCATTTTTCTACATGTTAATTTCCTTACTCAAAGTATGTCATAGAGCTGCCCTCAAGTCAGTGTATGGCTCATTTTTCAGTGGCTGCCTGGTGTGGATATACCATGATCTATTGAACCATTCCCCCACTGATGGACATTCACTTTGTAACTGGTGTTTGCTGCTATAAACAATGCTGCAGTACATGTCCTTGGTGGCATTCTTTCTACGGGATTGATCCCCAGCAGTGGGATGGCTGTGTTTGATGCATTAATAGATATTAGATTCCTTTTCAAAGAGGCTGCCGTGCTTCACATTTCCACCCATATCCCTGCTAAGAACAGATAGCATTTAAAAAATTTTCTGTCCATTTGGTGGAAGTAAAATACTATCTCATTGTTATTTTAAATTTGCATTTCCCTGACCACTTGCCCTTCAATGGAGTACCACCTTGTAATCCCCTTTGGTAAGACTTAAATTGACTTGTTTGGTTTTGTTCTTCCTCAGTGGAGGGAAAGCTCCTGAGGACGGTGACTTGTCCGTTTCATTTAGCACAGTATCCCCACTGCTGCAGTGTCCCCAGTGACTGACACACAGTGGCTACTTAGCATCTATTTGTTAATGGCTGGATACATCAATGAATCAGTGAATGAATGTCACATAGCCTTTGACTCTTGGTTCTAGTTTAACAGTTTGGCCTTGGTTTAAATAGAAAATAACTAGACAAGCCTACACTGAGTTAAAATACAGTTGTTGAATCAATCCTGTAGACCAGTGTTTGTCAAATTTTAGTGCATCAGAATCACCTGAAGTGGTTGTTAAAACACTGATTACTGGGCCTCATCCTAGTGTCTCATTCAGTAGGTCTGGGGTGGGGCCTGAGAATGTGCATTTCTAATGATTCCCTGGTGGCGCTGCGGATCCTGCTGGTCTAGAGATCACACTTGGGAAACCACTGTTACAGAAAAATGGACTAGGAATTTGAACAGACAGTCCTTAGAAAAAGAAATGCACATAGCTCCTAGCCATATGAAAAGATAATCAGCATCGCTCATAATAAGAAAAATATAAAGTAAAACTACAGTAGACTATAGTTTCTTACCTGTGAGGTGGGCAAACATCCAGATGTTTGAAAACATGCACTATCATGAATCTGCAGGAAAAGAGGCATTCTCGTACCTGTACTGGCTGGAATATAAAATAGTTCAACTCCTATGAAAGGAAATGGGCAATATCTAATAATGAAATCACATGTGCATTTTTTCTTTGACTTAGCAGTCCCACCTCCAGAAGTCTTTCCCAAAGGTAGACTGGCAAAAGCAGAATGTACAGAGTGATTCATTGCAGTGCTATTTGAAATGGCAAAATACTGAAACAACTCAGCTGTCCATCCATGGGGGACCAGCTGAATGGACTGTCATACGTCCATGGGATGCAGTCCTATACAGCTGTCACATGGGTGGGGAGATCTCTCTGTATGTTACTAGAAGGTGGTTTTCAGGATACATCATTAAGTGATAAAAGCAAGATAGACGTAACCTTTTATCTAAACAACAGGGAAATCATATGTATAATTAAATACATACTTGCTTAAATTAAGAAAAAGCAATAGAAGAATAACCTTTGAAATTTTAAGAAATCTTTAAGGGAAAAGAAGGAATAGGTTGGAATGGGGACAGAAGCTAGACTTTGAGTACACCTCCTTGTGTAGATTTGACCTTGAAGTTACATAAATATTTTACACAATGATAAATTAACATTGAATTTTAAAAGGTGATAGCTATACTAAAAATCAAAAGTATGATTAAACAAATGAAAGTAATTGCATGGCCTGTTGGTGGCATAAATACACAGAGAAGACTTATTCCAAGTGACTTTAAAACAGTAATTTGGTTGTTCCGCCCTAATAGTATGTACTCTATGTTCAAAAAGAATTGCAAGAAAAATCTTAAACTGTTTTTAGTAATTACATTATTGGTGATGGTGTGGCTATTGCGATTCCAAATCTGCTGTTATTCTGAATGTGTGTATTATGGAAAAAATAGGATATGGGCATTATGGGATAAAGTATGAACTTATCTGAAATTTATCTTTAAAAAGTATTTCCAGCTCTGTCCACTGAAAAGTTATAAACAGTGGCTAGACCAATAGCATTGAGCACCCCCAGCGCCCAGACTGTGATCTCTCAATACATTTTGCATTAACAGGAGATAAGTGTCTTTGAAGAAATGGCTGGTTCCAGGTTTAGGGCAGGAACTGTAGACTCCAGAACAGACAGCCAAGAGGAATTCAAAGACTACTAGGATTCTGTCAACTCAAGAGTCAGACTGAATAAGCTCCTACTGGTAGAAAGAAAGACAAAGAAAGAAAGAGAGAGAGAGAGAGAGAGAGAAGGGAAGGAGGGAGGGAGGGAGGAAGGGAGGAAGGAAGGAAAGAGGAAAGGAAGGAAGGAAGAGATTGAGTATCAATAAGATTCATAATTGCAGTAGAATAATATTCATCAAATCAAAATATATGTGTATCCATGAGGTAATAATGATACAAAATAAAATAAAAACTAGTCACTTTGGATGATGCTAAGAAACTTTTTTTGAAATTTGGTGAAGAAAGAAAAGAATAAAATATTTTAGCCACTTCTCCTATTCAGTATCTATCTCATGATAACCAAATAGTTGGTGAGGGCAAATTTCTCTTTTAGTGTTTAAAAGCATTCTAGTTAATAAATAAGGTATGATAGCATATCACCTTTTCAAAGCTTTAGTGAATCAGTAGGTAAAGGCAATGATCATCAATGGAAAGGGGAAACCAGACGTTACGAACTAATACTGATATACAACATTACATGTGAATTAGTCTTGGGGGAAAAATGAATCCGCTCTAGCCTTTAGATTTACTAATTTACTAGAAGTAGAAAGGACAAAGAAGCATATTAAATAACACCATGGGAATAAAATCAACCAACCAGACTGAAAAACTCTATAAAACAAACCATCCAACTTACTCAACAGTAGAAACAACAACAAAAATTGCAAAAAAAAATAATAATAAAGGCAGATAAACATTCTGGGAGGGGGACAAAGGATATAGAGGGGGAACCTGTAGATTATAAAAAACTTAGATTTGGGCTTCCCTGGTGGCTCAGTTGTTGAGAGTCCACCTGCTGATGCAGGGGACACGGGTTCGTGCCCTGGTCCGGGAAGATCCCACATGCCGCGGAGCAGCTGGGCCCGTGAGCCATGGCCGCTGAGCCTGCACATCCGGAGCCTGTGCTCTGCAACAGGAGAGGCCACAGCAGTGAGAGGCCTGCATACCGCAAAAAAAAAAAAAAAAAAACAAACAAAAAACTTAGACTTATCATCCAGTTGCAAAGTACGGATCTTGTTTTGTATCCCAATTCAAACAAACACACCAAAAAAAATTTTTTTAAGATAACTGAGGAAATGTGAACCAACACTGGCTCTTAGATGACATTAAGAAACTATTATTGCTATTATTCTGAGTATGATGGTAGTATTTGTGGTTATGTTTTTGTTTCTGTTTAATCGAAGTATAGTTGCTTTACAATGTTGTGTTAATTTCAGGTGTACAGCAAAGTGATTCATTTGTACATATACATATATTCTGTTCTTTTTCAGATTCTTTTCCTTTATAGGTTATTACAAAATATTGAGTAGAGTTCCCTGTGCTCTACAGTAGGTCCTTGTTGGTTGTCTATTTTATATATAGTCGCGTGTATATGCTAATCCCGAACTCCTCATTTATCCCTCCCTGTGGGTATGTCTTTTTAAAAAGCCGTCTTTTAGAAATGCACAAATATGAAGTGATATGCTTTCTGGGATTTGCTTCAGAATAACCCAGGATGGTGGCAAGTGGAGTCAACATGTCACAGAAGATGAAACATGGGTGTTGCTTGTTGTTGAAGTTGGGTGATGGAATACATAGTTAACTAGACTAGTCTCTGTGCTTCAGTACGTGTTTAAAGTGTTCCATTGAAAACTGTGCAGGGAGAGTGGCTGTTTTAGCTGTTTTAGTGGAGGCAGTGCTACATGGAAATAAGGTATTTCAGGTGTGGAGAATAGAGGGCAAGGCAGCAACAGTGTTTAAGACGATAAAGATTTCATTATTTTTTCAAATACTTCTGCTCTGTAGAGGATTTTGAAAGCCATGTGATCTTGATAACAAGAATTCTCTTCCACTCTGTATTACTTTATAAAACACTTTAATGTGCTAAATATGATTTGGTCCTCACAAAAACCTAGAGTGGTAGGCAAGGAAAGTATTATTTTGCAGATGGGAAATTAAGATTCAGAGGTGAAATGACTTGCCCCAAGTCACGTGGTGGCATCAGGAAATCACATAGGTTGCGTATGTGTCCTGTGCTTTCTCCACAATAATATAAATATCCAGCTGTGGAGTATAAGAATTCCATCTGTGGTCCACCATTACCATTAGATTTCACATGTGTGAACTGGGGATGGTGGTAAACAGAAATGGTACACAGGATTTCTTGCCCCAGGCCAGGCTCTCCTTGAGACGTCTTGGTTAGAATTCGGTTGGTGATGCCATGAAAAATAGGTGTTAACCAGAGGGAAGAGAGGTGAAGGAATGATACCGTGTGAGGAGGGTTTGTGCCTTCATAGGGGGTAAGGGATGTTCCCAGCAGAGAAAGGGTCACCATGATGTTACCAGTTTCCACGCTGAGTGCTCAGAAAGTACTTGTGACCTGGGCAGGTTGTTACATAATGAAGCAGTAGACCAGTTCCTGAGGACAAGTGAGAGTCCTGCCTTTTCCCGTGTCCTAGAAACAGGTTCCAGCAGATGCTCGGAGACTCCCACCTGTTTCACATCCCTTATGCAACTGCCCTGAGGTCAGCTTCTTAGGCTCTGGTGGCAAATTACAGAGGCCTCGCCCGGTAGAAACAGTTGGCAGCTGCCCCCAGTCACGTCTCTTTTCCTTCTCTCTCTCCCCCAGTTTTTCCTCTCTGTAACTGTGAACTCTGCCAGCCTTGCTCTGTTACTTGCAGCCTCCTTCTCCAGGGTCTGCAGGGGGTGGGAGTGGGGGGGGGCAGAGGGGGCAGCCCCAGACTCTGGAGGACTGGGTGAAGCAGGCAGTGGGCAGAGCTCCCGAGTCTTAGTCCAGGTCTGCTCGGAAACCTATTTCAATGATGCCCTAAGGCTCTGTGTTAGAATTTTCCAAAGACCTAAAACTTCTTAAATATTTTCCCATTATTGACATAAGGAGGAGGTGCTAGGGTGTTTGTTTTTTATAAGATTTATTTTTTGGATGTGGACCATTTTTAAAGCCTTTATTGAATTTGTTACAATATTGCTTCTGTTTTTTCCGTTTTGGTTTTTTGGCCGCGAGACATGTGGGATCTTAGCCCTCCGACCGGGGGTTGAACCTGGACCCCCTGCATTGGAAGGCACTGGACTGCCAGGGATGTCCCCAGGGTGTTTTAGAACGAGGATTAAGCACCACCCTTTACTAGACGGAGGACCCCAGACCAGCTGCTGTGTAGACTATGGCTGTGACCCCTGCGACGCGTAGTTACCGGGGGGTGGGGGGGGGGGGTGGGGGGGGGGGAGGCACGGATTGGGGAAACGAGGCAGGAAGCTCCCTTGAGAGATCTCAGGACGTTCTCTTCTAACCTTCATCCCGCTCCAACACCTAATTTAACAACGATTATACAATTGTGGTTGAAAGATAAATTTTATGACTGAATTTTAGGTTTGCATTTATTCCACCGCTGTGAATTTTTCATTTAAATAAAATCTAGTTCCCACTACCAAATCAGCTTTCACGTCGCCTTGTTCTGTCATCAAAGCTAATTAGAAAGCAGAAGGCAGGCATGCAAATTACAGTTAAATTCCAAATAATTGTATTTCTTGGGACTGTGAGGTGCTTGGGTTATCTTCATTACTTAGGTAACGCCAACTCTTGTTTTAACGCATGCTGTTGGAAACATTTCTAAACTGTGATGCTTTGCCTCTTTCCCTTGGTGATTCCAAGGGACTTGGATTCAAGAATAATTAGAACAGTCCTTAACCTTTAGGGGCTCAAAATAAGGTAAACAGATTTGTACACTGATAATTAGAGTGAGAGCAAGAGATCTATAATCTTATCAGCTGGCTGCCAGTTAATTCTAGCAGACCAGGAATTCATAGTAAGATGGATTAAGAAACAAATGACCTGAAGAAGTTTAAATTAAATATAATAGGCTTTTAAAATTATTTAATCACTTTCTATTTATTATTTGTTTAATCATTTTCTAATTTATGTATTATGTTTTCACTTTCTGATTTCAGAAAAGATACAAGGCAGTATGTAGTAAAGGGCACAGAATAACAGAGATACAAGGATAAAAATCCAAATAATAAGAAAGAGAAGAGCCTGATAAAACTGGGCTCAGAGCTTCCCGACTGCAAGGGCAAAAGAAGAAACACAATCAGGAAAAAAAAAAAAAAAAAAGAGTGTGCCACTTTATCAGAAGAGAGAAACTTATTTTTTAGCACAAATGTGTAAAATTTTAACTCTGTGAATTCAAAAAAATATGTTGAACAACATAATGGACAATAATTTTAATTGTATAGTTTAAACATATCTTTTCTGATAGGAAAATAATTAGATAATATTTTAAAATTTTGGAATAGGGAAGGCCTTTCTAAACATGATGTGAAACCTGGAAACCTTTAAAAAATGATAGATTTAACTGCATACAAATTTTAAATTGTCTGCAATAAAGGACATCCTAGAGGTAAGAAGGATGATAAACTGAATGAAAATGCTTCAACAAAGTGTTATTATGAAAATCAATAGAAAAAGTACAATTTCATTTGAAAAGTAGGTAAAATATATGAATGGGTGACTTACACAATAGAAGTACAAAGAGGTCAGTGGCCATAAACATATGAAAAGATGTTCGAATTCACTAATGACTAAATACGTTCAGTTTTTTTTTAAATAAGATACCATCTTTTTCATATTGGATTAGAAAAAATAAAAAGGTTTATTACAGCAGGTGTTGGTAAGAACATGGCAAAAAAACACTCTTGTAGCATTAGTGGGAATGTAAATTGGGACAGTCTTTTGGAGGGCAGTTTGTTAATATCTATGAAAATTTAACTATCTTTAACATGTAATCCAGTATTTCTACATCTGGGACTGTCTTTTACAAAAATCCTTGCTCAAGCAGCAATGATATATGTATAGGAACATTCTTTGCAACACTGATTATAATACTAAACAGTTAGAAACAATCTAAATATCCATCAATATGGAAATATTTAAATAGGTTACAATATATCTCCATTCAATATACACTTATTTAGTTACTGAAAAGATTGAGCTAATCGATATGAATCATTCAGAAACTGTCCATAATACATTGTTAAAGCAAGAAAAGCTGCAGAACAGGGTCCCATTTTTTCAAACCCCGAAATGAAAATAAATCTTTTTTTAATGTATACCTTTTTGTATATTTATAGAAAAAAGGTGGAAAGTATCATTTAAATAGTTAATAGCTATTATCAGTGCAGTGTCCAATTGGAGAAAAATTGTGATTAGGAAAAAACTTTCAGTTTTAGGTTTTGTGCTCCTTCTATAGTTAGAATTTCCCCACGTTTCAGTTTTTACAATGAAATACATAAAAACAACTCAGTAAAAAATAGGATAATAATTTGCTCCCAGAAAAATGCATGAAGAATATAGAAAAAAATGAAACAATAAAATATCTCATAATCTCAGTCCATGAATAGCTACTAATAATATATATTGGCATATTTCCTTTCACTCTTTTTTCTAAACAGGTATGGATTTTTTTCCCATAATTGAGCTGATGCTTTATAGATACTTCTGTATCTTGCTTTTTCACTTAACATTATATCCTAAGCATTTTCCAATGTCATGATAAACATGTGAAAATTCAACTTTTAGTCCTGTCGTAATAACTTCATATTGATTTACCCCAATTTGTAGGACTCTTTATCCCTTGTTCAGCATTTAGGTTGTTTTCAATGTTTCATTACCACAAAACAAGGAATTGCAATAAGCTTATTTTGCAAAAACATATTTTGCTGGGGTTGTCCAGACTACCCTCAGGCTTGATGATTTCCCTAGGAGTACTCACAGGACTCAGAAGTTGTTAGATTCATCATTACAATTTGTGAAAGTGGAAGAATCCAGAGTAAAAAGTCAAAGGAAGAAAGCTCATGGGTTGAAGTTCAGAGAAAACCAGACACCAGGTCCCAAGGGTCCCCTTCCAGTGGAGTCATACAGGTGTGCTTAATTCCTTCAGCAACCATAAGCAACGGCACATCACCTGAGTCTGGTTGTCCAGGGTTTTTATTATGGGTCAGTTACATTGGCATATAGCACCTGCTGGACTATCTAGGCAAACTGGTGCCGTGTGACCCAAGACCTCAGGTAGGCAGAACACTTTCCTCAGTCAGAACATGCCCAAAGCTCAGCTCCCAGGATCTGGCCAAAGGCCAGTCATGAAAACAAGCCCTTCTTGGGAATGGGCAGGGCTTGAGCAATGCAGTGTGTTTTTATGATGGATTCCTAAAAGCAGAAATATGGAGTCACATTGAAATATGGCTTTACAAATAACGCAGACATATTTTGACTGTTGCTATTTCTTATAGCCATACATCAACTAAATCAAGGAAATAATATTAAATGAGTTGTTTGGAGAGATATTTTACTGGAGCTAAAGTAGTATAATCTAGGAGTACATCCTTTATGAAATTTAACTCTATAATCGAGAGTTTAGAGGACCCTTAGAAGGAAATGATTGGCATGTGTTTTCAGCTGTCCTTCTAAAGTAAGAGTTGTCTTAGTTCAGTCTATGATGGCAAATAAGTCAATATTAATTTGTCTTAAGTGTAATATTCTATGTTGGATAATTGGAAGGATGCTTAAATGTTTTAGATATCAGGAATATAAATAACAAAACTACTTTGTTCAGGTCTTTTCCTTTTTTCTTTTCTTCTTTTCAAAGCTATATTTACTGAGCATTCTCTATGTACCATGCAGTATGCTTGGGGATTTCTATATTCTACCTAATTTAGCTCTAGAGGAAACTGGGGTTTAGAGAAATTAAGTAAAACCCCCCCTCCAGGGTCATACCACTTCTATGCAGCAGAATGTGAATCAACCTAGATCTGTCTGACTTTAAAAGGTGTATACCTAACCTTTGTGCTGTGCTGCTGACAGATTCTTACACAGATGGAGGCCAGCTAATTACATTTTATTGAAATAACTGTCACTGAAAAATACAGCTTAGAGGTTGAATCTTCTCTCTGGGACAATGCTGGTTACCGCACATGCAGCGCCCAGAGCCCCTACAATAATTCTGTATTCTGTCCATGCTCCTCTTTCCCCAGCTTTCCAGACACAGGTTGAGAACTAATGCACTGTGCTAAGCATGATCCACTCCTATAATACCATCTTCCTGTAAGTTAATAATGATCATTGCCTTCTTATTTGTTTATTTATTTGGCCACACCCCTCGGCTTGTGGGATTTTAGTTCCCCGACCAGGGATTGAACCCGTGCCCCCTGCAGTGGAAGCGCGGAGTCCTAACCACTGGACCACCAGGGAAATCCCTTTATTTATCTATTTATTTATTCATTCATTCATTCATTCATTCATTCATTGCCTTCTTGACATCAGTGTGACGACAAAGGAAACTGCTGTGGATTTAGCGCTAATGGTTTAAAAAAAGTACCGAACATCCTCTCTGTGGCTGTGTAAAGGGAAGAATTCTAGAAATGTAACCTTGGTGTTTTGGTGACTCTTTTTCTCAGAATTGTCACGAAAAGTTGTTCTGTTGTTCGTATGTCAAATATAAAATTTCACCAGGGTGTTTTTTTTTTTTTTTTTTTTTTTTTGCGGTACGCGGGCCTCTCACTGTTGTGGCCTCTCCCGTTGCGGAGCACAGGTTCCAGACGCGCAGGCTCAGCGGCCATGGCTGACGGGCCCAGCCGCTCTGCGGCATGTGGGATCTTCCTGGACCGGGGCACGAACCCATGTCCCCTGCATCAGCAGGCGGACTCTCAGCCACTGCGCCACCAGGGAAGCCCTCACCAGGATATGATCCGTATAATTTTACACAAATAATCAGGCTTTACCGATTGACTTTTCTAACTGGTTTTCAGTTGTTGTAGCAAAAGGGAAAATATTTTCAGTTGAAGTATTGATCTGGTGATAGACTACTTCTAGGTCAGTATGCCTTCTGATACTGTCATGTTGACATGATGTATAACAGAAAATAAAATTCCTTTATTCAGACTAAGCTGTAGAAGGATTTCCCATGGTTATATAGAAGATGAACAGCTGATGTCTTATTGTTTGGGTTCCTCTCTCCCTAAGGAAAATATTCTCTGGAAATAATGAGGCTGTTACTTTATGGGCTACAGAAACTCCACTTGTATCATAAAACTTAATTTTGCTTCTTGAACAGGGGATTATTATTTCTGCATTAAATTCCACAAGTTTAGGTATTTCTGGGCATACTATAATTTATTTATTTATTTTACATTTTCTCACACATTTATTTAATTGCTCCTATTATTAATCACGTCTAATTACTGTTAAGTGGGCTTATTTTTGTTTTGTTTAAATAATATCTTTCATTTAACATAAAAATAAAATAGGATATACCAAGTAAACACCTGTTTTCATATTTTTATGTTAAAGTAAGAGCACATTTGAGAATAGTTATTTATTATACGCTCTTACTGTGTTTGGGGGTATTTTTAATCTGGTGTATGTGTGTCCCGGGTTGGCTCTCTAAAAAGTCGCTCATCCTCCTAGCCAGGGTTCTTTTTTTTTTTGTTTTTTTAATTTTTTGCCTTATAACAAATTTAATCAGTTATACATATACATATGTTTCCATATCCCCTCCCTTTTGCGTCTCCCTCCCACCCTCCCTATCCCACCCCTCCAGGCGGTCACAAAGCACCGAGCTGATCTCCCTGTGCTATGCGGCTGCTTCCCACTAGCTATCTACCTTACGTTTGGTAGTGTATATATGTCCATGCCGCTCTTTCACTTTGTCACAGCTTACCCTTCCCCCTCCCCATATCCTCAAGTCCATTCTCTAGTAGGTCTGTGTCTTTATTCCTGTCTTACCCCTATGTTCTTCATGACATTTTTTTTTCTTAAATTCCATATATATGTGTTAGCATACAGTATTTGTTTTTCTCTTTCTGACTTCACTCTGTATGACAGAATCTAGGTCTATCCACCTCATTACGAATAGCTCAATTTCATTTCTTTTTATGGCTGAGTAATATTCCATTGTATATATCATACTATAATTTAAAAAGACAAGTAGCTTGTCAACACCATCAGAATGTGTTCACCGAGCACTTTGAGGTGCAGGCTTCCGGAAACAGCTGCTCTAGCACGTTCTCCCCTGCCTCTCTTCAGTTTGGCCAAGCATCATCTCCCCTCTCTGGGCATATCTTCAATGAAGAGATTGAGTAAGAGCTTGCTGAAATAAAATATTCTGCTCTAGGAAAGGACAGGACAGGTAAAGGGATCACTTTGCCACTGGAATCTTGGGTCTGGATGGTTTGAGAGGTTCTCCTTACCGTAGCATATGCTCTTTTAACATAAACAGCTCTAAGAGCCTATCATTTTTCTGACAGTGAGGGAATCATGGCACCTCACAATATGGAAGCCCACGTTGACCCGGGAGTGGGACGACCTGAAGGAGGCAAGTTCAAAGCAGTTAGGCTGTGCTGGGCTTTTTGGTGCAGATGGTGTTATCATTTGGTGTTGGCTGTGTTTCCCTTGAGGCTGGGTCCCCGTGGCTAGCCAAACTTTAGCTCATCTGTCATTGTGAAGCCAGCAGGGGAACCTGCAATGGGTTGGGGATAGAGGAGATTAGAGGAGAGTAGAAGTGTTAGAAAGAACTTTTGTGGGATAAAAATCGATACATTTGAGACCCATTCCTTTGCATGAGGTCATAGAGACAGAAAAATACGGCGGGATGATGGATGGAATGACTGTCCATTTCATCGTTCAGAGGGTGGCATTCGTGGGTGTCCTGGAAGGCCTGTTTGCTGTTCTTTCTGGCCAGCAGTGGGGAGGTTCCTCGTGGCAGCCCAGAGGCACTGTGAGTCACATGCTGTGACCCCAGGGTCCAGCTCAGTCACCCCGGGGAGTGACGGGCATCCGTTCATTCCACGGATGTTACAGGGCACCTTCTCTGAGTTGAGCTTCGTGCTGGATGCTTGGGGAAATCATGAAGAATGAGACAGAAACAGTCTCTGTTGCTACAGAGCCCATGGTATAACAGGAGAGAGGAACATAAAACTTGTACTTACACACGTAATTATTTAATTACAGTTATGCTGAGTGCACAGTGGAGGCGTATCATACAGACCTACTGTAGTGCGCAAAAAGCATGCAGGCAGAGACCTAACGGGTCAGTCGAAGTTGCCAGGCAGCAATGGTGGGGAACAGCATTTTGTGCAGGTGAACACATGGATTCCCTCTTTGTAAATCTTAGAGGTTCCCAAGCTTCCCTCCCCTTAAAATCCTGGGCTAGGGCTGCTAAAAACTAGACTCGTTATTAATTTTCAAATAAACACCCTCCTTTCCCCTTCCGTTCCTTTTATGGAGAAACTTGCAAGCTGTGAAGTGGTAAAAAGACAGACAGCGTGAAAAAAATGTACAGAAAATTTACAGCTGCTTCGTCAGTCTCTGATTTTCCTGGTGAGTCCACCCTGGCCTTAATCATGACACAAACATTGCCCTTTAAGCAGTTCATGGGGACAGTTTGATTTTGTGTGTGTGTGTGTGGACACTTGAGTTTAAAGCTCTGACACCCTCATCCTCTATTGCCAGTTTAGTGGCGTAGAGGGCTATTTAACAATTATCATTGAAATGCCACAGGATGATCCAAGTAAGGGACAGGATACATTTCCCTTTCTCTGCTGTGCCTTTCAAATTCCTTCATGGAAACAACGGCACGGATAATATCTTGGATAATTTGGGAAGCACTGGGGGACACACTCACTGTACCGGAGAGAATTTATAAAATGCCGCGACTCTCCTTTCTGTTAAGCCCCCTGCAGGCTGGTGTGAAACCTTTTATCGTGTGGTGGCCCCTCCAAAGTAAGGCACAAAACCCTGGCTCTCACTGAAGAGTATATGCACGTATTGCATCTCAAAGGTTACACACCTGGTATTTTGCCCACTCTGCTTGTCAGCCTCGAAGAGCTATGGGAGCTGGTCCAGAAGTAATTAATGCAGATGGTCCTGGAGAGCCGGGTTTCCATTGTGATTTCTGACATTTATACGCTTCAGAACTCTGCCTCCTGTACTATGAATGCATCGGTATGCAAAGTGCTGCCATGATGTAGCCCCATCTCTTAGCCCGGTGATCATGGAACTTTTAATTACATGTCAGTGTTTAAAACTTCCCAATTCGTTCCAGATTTATATGTTTTACTAGCTACCTTACACCGATGAAATACCAAATACTAATTGCTGTCTTCGGGCAGGGATGGGGGGAGCTAGAATAAATGCAAATATAATAAGAAAGAGACAAATGCCAGCCATCCCTTTTCTAAGATAAGTGGCAAAGAATAGCACATTCCTTGGACATTGCAGAGTCTTCGTATTGTCCATCTTTAATCCATTAATCAGCATATTTGTGTTGAGAACTGCTTTGGGCCCCAAAGCAGCCTCACTGATAGGAGTCTAAAGCCCATGCTGAAAAGGAGAAGCCTGCACACGACCACCAGACGCAGGACCCTGAAATACAGAGTCCCCCAGCCTAGAAGTAGCTCTGATTGTTGAACAGTCCACATGGCAGGTAGATGGGGAGTGAATGAAAGCCGAATGCCTCACTCATTAAGTAGATGCAGCTTTAAGTAATTTGACAGTACCGTGCTGTGTATCCGAGCTGGGACAGTGGGATAAATATTAAACAGGCCAAGCAGATGTGATGGTTCATTGATGAGCAACTATAATAATAATAATAGCCAGCCTTTATTGAGTACTTACCTAATGCTTAATCACACCCACCATTTCATTTCATCCTCTCTTAAAAACCTTATGATGTGTAGGTACTATTCTTAAGACTATTTTATAGATTAGGAAACTGTGGATTAGAGAGATCAAGTGGTTTTCCCAGGATAACAAAACGAGGAGATTTACGGGCTGGGTGTAAGCCCCGGCATCCAGCTGCAAAGCCTGTACTTGCACCCGGTGCCGGTGCCCTTTTTGTAGCCCTGACAGTGATGGGCCTCTTCACACAGCTGCTGGGACCAACATCACCCAGCAGAGAACCCACCTTCTTGGGCTGCCAGCATGCAGTGCTTCTGTGCCCATGATCTGGGAAAATATAACAACAAGGTTACAGGACCCTTTTCTTATTCATTGGCTACATCTTTTTAGGTTTAAAAAAACAAAGATACCTTGGACATATTTCTGTCTCCACATGATTTTTGTTCCAATGAGGGGAATAACTTTGTTAATAAGCCACTGTTAATTGAGAGTTTCTACCACATAGACTTTGGCTGGCAGAGGAAACAGGGAATGAGCTTTGAAGTTAGACCCACCAATAGCTGGGTGACTTTAGTTCAGTTACTTGACTTCTCTAACCTTCGATGCCTTATTGGAAAAAGAAGCATGTGTAATTCTTGTCACCCTGATTCAGTAATGATTTAATACACTAGCACTGCACTGATAATCCATAGGTTCTAAACAAATGTTTATAATAATTAAGTTAATATTGTTAATAAGTACCGTGTTTGCATGCTTAATAAGTGCCTGGCATTATGCTAAGCATTTTCAGTATTTGCCTGGTGCAGTTGGAGATCATAGAGGGCTAGAGACCAGGAAGGTGGGACTCGAGCAAACCCTCACGTCTCATACCCCACTCTGCTGCCCCTGCACGTGCTGTACCTTTGCACAGGATCCCACGCCTGTTGTGTCCTATCCTTCTTGGTGACTGTCCTGCATAGTTCACACCTCAGCTCAAACATAACATTCTTCGGTGAAGCCCTACCTGACTCTTGCTCTGAGCTCCCTGAGAAATCTTTATCCAGACCACTGGGCTGGCACCTGATGCATTATCTTGTCACTACTTACTTACGTGTCCCACTAGTTGGTGAATTTCTGGACATAAGGATTTTGTCTTTCACCTTGGACTCTCCAACAGCTAATACCCCATCAAGTACCGTGGACGCACCCAATAAATACATGATGAACAAATGAATAAGGGAATGCTTTGGATTTTTCAAGGAATGAATAGTTCAGAAAATAAGAAAGGGATGATGCAGCGTTTGGAATAAAACTACAGGGAACTAATGTGTGGGCACTTATTTAATATTAAGTAGACCATATTTCTATGGGGAAAATGTTAGCTGTGAAAAGCACAATTGTATTGTGTTCTTGAATTAATGTGAAAGTAAATTATTGAATGGAATGAGACAAATAATCCCAGACCATTTCTTTCATTTGGGCTTACCTAACTAAAACTGCCACAATGAATAAAGCCCCAGTATCTCTTTGGGTAGTTTCAAAAATACAAAGTACTTTTTGCACCACGACTTACTTATTCACATTTCCTCAGTGCCTAATAGATCACACAGTGTCTTGATTCCCCAGAACTGGATTATTTTCTTCCCACAGATCCATCATATGCAGAGCGTTACTTATTTTTGTTCTAAGAGTGTGTAAGGTGATTTCTCATTACTCACTTGGGATGTGCCTGTTTATTAGGTGGGGAGAGAGAGGTACTGCAGAAGAATTGAAAAAGAGAAAGAAAATAAGAAGAGGTTTCAAAATATCAGGAATTTACCTAATCTCAAGGTTGACTTCATTTTCCACAGAGGAAGAACATGATTAGTTAGTAATGATAACCAATTCTATTTATTTACAAATATTTACTGAGTGGGCGATTTTCATGTGATGCATTGTTGAATGGGGAACATGGACAGGTAAAGGGCTTTCAACCTATTGTGCAATAAGGTTGTAGCCACAGAGCATACTAGCAGCATCCAGAGACCTCTAGGTTGAGGTCTGGAGGATGAGTTGGAGCAGGGTTCACTGGAGAGAAGAGAAGGTAGGAGGTGGTGCGCAGCTGTGCAAGAGAAGTGACAGTGATCTGAATTGAGGAGTTGCAGCGACTACGAAAAAAAGAGGTGGACTACATTTTAGAGAGATACAAGATGTATGTCTCATAGGATTTGGCATCTTATTGCATATAAGAAGTAAGAATGAGGGAGGAGATAAGGATGCAATCAACATGACTGGCTCAGACAAAAGACACATCTACCGGGCTCCCCTGGTGGCGCAGTGGTTGAGAGTCCGCCTGCCGATGCAGGGGACATGGGTTCGTGCCCCGGTCCGGGAAGATCCCACATGCCGCGGAGCGGCTAGGCCCGTGAGCCATGGCCGCTGAGCCTGCGCGTCCGGAGCCTGGGCTCCGCAACGGGAGAGGCCACAGCAGTGAGAGGCCCGCATATAGCAAAAAAAAAGACACATCTACCGAGACAGAGAAAATAGGACTGAGAGGAAGTTTTGTTAGGTGACAGACAGTTCAGTGTTGGGAGTGCTGAGTGTCATGTGCACCAGGAGAGATCCAAAGAGATATTTATATATAGGTTGTATATATAAATATACACACACAAATAATAGGAGTTCCATAAAAACAAAATGGAGAAATCAGAGGGGAGGAAATTATCAGAGCAACCTTCCAAGAAAATTTCCTAGAACTGTAGGACTAGAAGAGCCTGCCAAATGCCCAGCATAATGAATGAAAAAAGACCCACACAAGGCACATCATGAAATTTCACAACAGTGGGGAAAAAAAGAGGTACCAAGAAAGTAAACAGATCACATACAAAAGGTTAAAATTCAGAGTGGCATCAGACTTTTCAGTAGCAAACCTGGAAGCTAAAAGAGAAATGCCTGGGCTTCCCTGGTGGCGCAGTGGTTGAGAGTCCGCCTGCCGATGCAGGAGACATGGGTTCGTGCCCCGGTCCGGGAGGATCCCACGTGCCGCGGAGCGGCTGGGCCCGTGAGCCATGGCTGCTGAGCCTGCGCGTCTGGAGCCTGTGCTCCGCAACGGGAGAGGCCACAACAGTGAGAGGCCCGCGTACAGCAAAAAAAAAAAAAAAAAAAAAAAAAAAAAGAGAGAAATGCCTTCACAGTTCTGGGGGAAATGATTGCCACGTCGGAATTCTGTATGAAGCCAAAGAGTCAACTGTAAGAAAAAATTTTCAGCCATGGAAGATGTCAAGTAATTTATTTCTCATGTACATTTCTCTGGAAACTCAAAAAAAAAAAAGAAAGTACTCTACCAGAATAAGGAAGCAGACCAAGAAAAAGGAATACATGAGAGGTCCAGAAAAAAGGGATCCAGTAAGGGAAAGAGACAAAGGTATTTCGCGGAATGATGACGAAGGGAGATTCTGGGATGACAGCTGTGCAACAGTGCAAGAAGTTATGAGTCCAGAAGAAAATGGAGAATTGGAGCCTCCAGGGAAACAAAAATGAAACCTTTTACATAATTGTGAGAGAAGAGTTATGACTGATAAAGAGTTCTGGGGAGAATTAGCAAATTGCATAGATATAAACAATCTAAACAAACAACAACCAAGGCAACTATTAAATCCAGGGAAAACAAAAAGTCATACAAGTAAGGAAATTGCTCAGTTGTGAATAGTATTTATGTAATTGTAACAAAATGAACAATGAATTTTGACTTAAACAAAGATTATTGTACACCTGTATTGAAGAGGGAGGTAGTGCCTATAGAGAGCCTATAGAGAGAAAATTTGTCATTTTCTGTAGTAGAGAGCTATTAAAATGTCTAAAATGTAAGTATCAAGAACTAGCAGTATATGGACATTCCTGGTGGCACAGTGGTTAATAATCCACCTGCCAATGCAGGGAACACGGGTTTGATCCCTGGTGCGGGAAGATCCCACATGCTGTGGAGCAACTAAGCCCGTGTGCCACAACTACTAAGCCTGCGCTCTAGAGCCTGTGAGCCACAACTACTGAGCCTGCGTTCCGCAACTACTGAACCCGCATGTCGCAGCCACTGAAGCCCACATGCCTAGAGCCTGTGCTCCACAACAAGAGAAGCCACCGCAACGAGAAGCCCACGCACTGCAACAAAGAGTAGCCCCTGCTTGCTGCAACTAGAGAAAGCCTGCACGCAGCAACGAAGACCCAGTGCAGCCAAAAATAAATAAATAAAATAAATAAACTTATCAAAAAAACTAGCAGTATAGACATGTTACTTACATGTATGGAGATAGATACTAGGAAAAACAGCTTAAAAAGTTGAAAGTGATGATTATGAATTGGGCATATGGAGGGTGGGACAAGATACTGCTGTTTTTTGTTTTGCCATGTGGAATAATCTTTTAGAAAGATACAGATGTAGAACTATGATTTTTTAAAAAGTAGGTTAAAAAAGAGAATGCACAAGATGAAAAGAAAACAACAGGAGAATTGCTGGGCTGGGTTGTGGCCGCAGTTACGGCTGTCGACTGTAAACTTGGCGCCTCCATCTGTGTTGTCGTGTACTCAGCTGGACTAGGGGAGGGTGACAGCTGGGTTAAGGGAGGGTTGGATTCTGCAGATGGTTGTGACCACGTGGTTCTGCTGCCTGTGATATTAGAGCAAGAGTGTAGACAAGAGGCTAGTAGAGGTGAAGGACACTGGGGGCAGCTTCAGGTTGGGTAAGAAAGGAGGCAAGGACAGGAGGAGCCTGGCAGTTTGGGGTAAAGGGATTTGTTGTCTAGATTCATGAACTGATGGTGTGGCAGTAACACAGCTGGAGGATAGAAGGTCGGGCTCAGAAGGTGCGGTGTGTGGTTTTCAGAGGTGACGTTCTCGGTGATGACACGCTCCAGGGTGATACCCAGGTGTCCTGATTAAAGGTGCCTGGCAAGAGTCGCGAATGTCTAAGTACTGAAAGGCTGGGATGTCAGATGAGTTATGCAGGGGTCATGGAAGTTTACCCGGATGATGGCAGGCCCTGGGGTAAGAGGAAGACCACGCCTAAGGGTAAGTGAGGGACGGTGACTATAATGTAGGTGACATCAGGGAGCAGGGTTACAATACATGAGCCAGAAGTTTGGAACCTCGAAGGAAAAGGAGTTCTACGCGAACACGGGGGCCTCAAGCTCTGCTGCTGTATTGGGTAGTTTGGAAGAAATCTCCTGACTTGAGGATAGGTTGGATGAGGAGGATGAGGACCGTTTGAGAAGCTTGCTCTGAAAGGTTAAGGACGGAAGTGGGAGAGGGAGGTTATTTACCAAAGGACTAAGTAGTTCCACACAGGGCAGACTGAGTGAAAGAGAGGAACGTTGGGGCCAGGGATGGGAAGACTGCTGGGATTCACTGGCCTCCAGCTTTAGAAAACAAACGGCTTGAGCGTTCCCTGGTCTCCTGGTCACGGCCCCAAATAGAAGCCCTTCAGCATCTACGTTCCCCTGCTCCATCCCCGCTCTCGGCTCCGAGGATTCTCCTCCATACACCCTCCTGCTTCCCTTTAAACCTTCCTATGGAGTCAGACTCACCTGGATTCATTGTGTTTCGTACTGCAGGCAGGCTGTAGGGCTCGGTACGTTCAGGACTCACCGAGGCCTTTGTGGGGCGGTGAAACGCGAGCTAAAATGAGGGCGGGAAGGCGCACGTTTAGCTCTTGCTCAGCCACCTGCTAGTAAATGGGGACATGCTACCACCTCTACACCGTCAGTTTCTTCATGTACGAAGTAATAATACCCATAATAATACCAACAGAGATGAGAGAGGGTTAAAGTGAGGTGATATACATAGAAGCTTTTAAACAGATATAATCTTTTCCCCCCAAACCCACTTCTTCATTCTTTTATCCTTACCTTTTCATAACAATCTTCAGAATTAAATCATCCCTGCGTTTATCCCAGGAAATAATTAGGTCTCTGTTGTGAGTCTGATTTTTTTGTAGGTCTCTATTTGAGGACAGAGACCTCCTTTATTTTACTTTAAATTTCCAGCTACAAGGTCTGCCCTCATGCGTGCAATAAATGGAGTTGAATGAACCTTAAACAGGTTAAATCCAGCATTTTCTCGAATGTATTCAGATTGTTCCCTCATTAACTCCATTCTCCACCAACATCAGATATTCCTGTTGATTTTTTTTAAAGCAGCTAAAACCTGTTTCTTTCTTTTATCCCTGCAAGCCCTCCTGAATCCTCTCTTATGCACTCTCTCTCTGATTTATACCTCATCCAGGTTCCTCTTTTATTTGATGTATTCGTATCTAGATAACATTTCCTTTCTTCATCCTATTCAACGGCTATAAATCTCCCCTTGAAATGTTCCCTCATTCTGTTTGTCATAAGTGACATCAGAATCCCTACTTCCTGATTACATCGTTCATTTTTTCCTAATCACCTCCTCCAGTTCCATTGCCTGATGATCGTAACACTCATTGTTGCCACGCTGACCTTTCATTGTTCTTCTTGCCCCCCTTCATCTTCCCAACGTGGCTTTTCATGTTGCCTGGGTGGGGTCTGTAGGGCTGGGGGAGGAATTAGCCCCGTTACCTGTGCTTTCACAGGTGGATGGAGTGAGAAGGCTAGACGGTTGGGGGATAAAGTCAGTTATTGTGCATATTTCTTTATCCTCCTTTTCTTATCTTTTCTTACTTCTACCAAGATTGATTTGCAGGGATTTGTGGCCTATTGTGAGTGTGGTTAAGAGCCTCTGCAAATTCCCTTTGATTTTTTTTTTGATGTGCGTATTGCTTTTTATAAAAAAAAAGTATATAGCATTCTTCTAACCGTTACCTTAAATTGAATTTTTCTTTCCATTTTGATGTGCTCAGTGAGGATCCTGACTTAACCATTGACATTTGTCGTCATATTTTTTTAAGAGGACAGCCTCATGCTCATCCGTCGCTCTTGATTGGGCAGCTTTAGTCACATTCTCACGGCTCCCACACAGGTGGGCTTGGTGTTAAGCATCGTGATGAACAGGTTGTAATAAAACACCAGGTGGGTCTTGGAATAGAACACAAACACTTGTCAGAGTCGCTCAGATCACCGTGGAAGGCCTTGTCTGCATGAGAAGCTGAGCTGGCATGCTATTCTTCCCTCTTCCAAGGAGCTCTGTATGGTTTGCCAGGGAGCACCTTCCGACTTGGGCCTTAGGGCGGTGTTTTGCTGCTCTATTTATGGTGAAACGCTTTAGGGCCATTTGGATGTGTAGGGGTTGTCTGGCAATGGGTGACTACCATCTGTGACCATGCTTCAAATGAAACTCTATGACTTCTTCTCTGAGACCAGAGTGAGGCTGGCATTTCTTTCCCCACCTGCCGCCTTCTTCCTTCCACCCCAAAAGCTCCGATGATAGGGCTCTGGATTTTGTGTATACACATTCGTTTATATAGCTCTGAATCTCAGCCTATGTAAGGTACACAAGGAGTAGTTTTGGCCAATATACAGCCCCATGCGAGATGAGCGTGTATATGTATTTATTAAGGAGCTATTTCCACTGGCTGGCATCCTGTAATTCAGGTCTTGTTTGGTTGCACGTTACAGAAACCCCATTCAAACTGCCTTAGCAAAAAAGAAAGCAAAATATCAGAGAGATTTTGGCTCACATAACTGAAAAGCTCAGGAGGTGATGCTAATGTAAGGTGGGGCTGTCCACAGTACTTAAACAATGTCGTCATCAACGTTTTCCATCTCTTGCCCCTTCTTTCCCCTTGGCTGGCTTCTTGTTCACAAAGGCTCTCCCCTTTGGTCAGAGATGGTCAAAGGCAGTTGAGATTTATATCCCACCAACCTAGGGATCTATCAGAACAAGAATTCTTTTCTAGTAATTCCAGCAGAATTCTCAAGGTAGGGTTCTCATTCTCCCAGGTTGGATCTTCTTTTTATTCCTAAGCCAAGAGGCTCTGTCACACTGGTGTGATGCAGAGCTCTGACTGGCCAGGCCTAGGTCACATGCCCACCTCCAGATCCAGGCAGGTCAGCCCCACCCAACCACATGGACCAAGAGCAGGGAAGGGTTGGTTCCCCAAAGGTCAGCATGGGTTCAGTAAATAGAAGCTGGTCAGGCCAGACAAGAGACATCTGTCTACTAGAGGCATACGGTCTACACTGGGTGGAAGAAAACGGGGAAAGCTGAATGGGCTCTAAGGAAAGACTGCTATTCAAGAGGAGTTGATGAAATTAGGAAAAGCTTCATAAGTGACGGGGATTTAGGGTGCTAATATAGGCCAAATACTGAGTGCCTTTTTGGTGAGCAAAAAGAGTTTCTTCATTTTTTCATTCAGGTAGACAGAGAAGGTGTGATAGGCTGAATAATGACCCCCAAATGGCCCCCATGTACTCGTCACTGGAACCTACGAATGTTACGTTGCATGGCCACAGGGACTTTGCTGATGCAATTAAGTTAAGGCTCTTGAGATGGGGACAGTGTCCTGAATGATCCAGATAGACCCAGTGTAATCACAAGGGTCCTTATAAGAGGAAGGAGGGAGGAGTTGGAGGAGAAGGAGATGTAATGATGGAAGCAGAGCCTGGAGTGATGTGCCTTGAAGGTGGAGGAAGGACCACAGCCAAGGGAGGCTGGAAGCGGGAAAAGGCAAGGAAGCGGATTCTCCACCAGAGCCTCCAGAAGGAACAGCCCTGCTGACACATTGACAGTAGCCCAGTGAGACTGATTTCATACTTCTGACAACCCCCCACCCCAGAACTGTAAGAGAATAAACGTGTGTTGTTTTTAACCACTGAGATCATGGTAATTTGTTCCAGTGACAAAGCAGAAACTCATACAGAAGGGCTTCAGAGAGGGGATGAGCTGAATTTGAGGATGATGAGGTGGGCCAAGCAGCTGAGGGAGAGACTGAGCCCTCCAGACTACGAGACAGCATGGTGGGAGCACAGAGCGTCGTAGGGGACCACGGTGTCACAGCAGGGGACACGCAGCAGAGGAAGTGCGATCCTGGAGCTTGCTTGTTCCACAACACAGAATTGGGGCTTCCTACTGAAGACTGGGGAAAGCTTTGGAAAGCTTTTAAAAGTAAAATCACGTAATTTGAAAGGTCATTCTGGCAGCTGTAAGAAGGGTGAGTTGACTAAAGATGAAGAATGTGAGACACAGACTGAGAAATCACTTAGGAGACTTTCCTAGTTGTCCCAGCAAGAAATGAGGAGGACTTAGCTAAGGGAAACCGTGAAGATGGATAAAGGGGCAGAATTAGAGAGACTTAGTAACCGATTAGATTTGGGAGGATAATAAGGAAGAGGACTCACTAGCTTCTGGTTTCAGTGACTAGGGGGACAGTTGACCAGGAAAGAAAATGTTGGAAGAGGAGTGGATTAGAGAGGAAGATAATTACCTCCATTTAGGGTGTGATGATCTGGTCATCCAGTAGGTAAGTGGTCATGTCTAGTTGACACCTAAAAACAGGTCTGGATCTCAGGAGAGATGTCTGGGCCCATCTGGATTGGAAATAACAGATTTTTATAGTCAGCAGTGGGTATAATTCAGTGGTCTAAGCATGCTGAGTGGACAGGCTCATCCAGAAGAGTGGACAGGAGAAGGTCGAGGCAGAATCCTGGGGCAGCTTTACTAGGCGCAGGGACAGGACTAAGGGGGAGTGGCCACAGAGGCAGCAGGAGAACCGAGCGACCAGAACTGGCCTCGCTAGGCACCCTGGGATCTCAGAGAGTAAAACGAAAGCTGACCGTGTACTCAAAAAACATGCAAGCTGAGTCCAGCTTGCAAGAAAGCTGCGAAAACAACTGTAAGTCTTGACAACTTGCCCTAATTTTCTGTGCCATCAAGAGCTCCCAGAACCACACAGGAATTCTCCAGGCAGCACTGTGTTCCTAGGGGGAAGGGTCGTGAAACTTGCGATCCAAGTTATTCTTGTAGAATTGGTTGTACTAGGCTGGTTTCCTTCCTTATCCTTTCAGAGAGCTGATAGATTATTTTCATTTTGGTTTTGGTTTCATGCCTTTTATTTTTTATTATAAAAGTAATGTGTGTGCTCATCATTAAAAGTGGAGATAATGCAGAAGCATATTAAAAAGTAAAATTCCCTTGATCCTACTTCTCAGAAGTAACCATTATTAAAAACATTTAAAAACTAGTAAATGAAAAAAAATAAACTAGAAAATGGCCTTTCAGTTATTTTTATATATTTACAACTATAATACAGGTAACATTTTTGTGTCATAAAAATGGGATAATACTGTGCATACTGTTCAACAACTAGCGTTTTTTTTTTTTTTTTTGCGGTATGCGGGCCTCTCACTGTTGTGGCCTCCCCCGTTGCGGAGCACAGGCTCCGGACGCGCAGGCTCCGGACGCGCAGGCTCAGCGGCCATGGCTCACGGGCCCAGCCGCTCCGCGGCATATGGGATCCTCCCAGACCGGGGCACGAACCCGTATCCCCTGCATCGGCAGGCGGACTCTCAACCACTTGCGCCACCAGGGAGGCCCTACAACTAGCGTTTTAATTTATTTCTCATGGACATCTTTCCATGCCCGTATAATATAGAACAACCTCATTCTTTTTAATGGCGGCATAGTGCTACATCATATGGTTATACAGTAGTTTATTTAATCATTCCCCTGTGTGCATTTTTGGTTATTTGTACATCTCTATTGTTGTGAATAATGTATGAAATGTCTTTGAATGTACATCTTTTCACACTTGTAGAAGTATTCCAAAGAGAGATCTGTAGAAGCAGAATTGCTGGGTCAAGTCTATCAATGTTTAAATTTTTGATGGAAGCTGCCAGATAGCACTCCATGAAGACTGGATGGAAAATATTGAGACTCTGAATAAATACTTATGTTTAATTTCCCCTTAAAGTGTTGTGTTTAGCACATACTTTGGCCTTTAACTCTTCCCTTCTGAGTTCCTAGGAGTCTGGCTGACTTTCTGTGTTTGTTGAAACCTAAAATCTGAGCAGAGGGAGGGAATAGAAGAGTGAGATGAACCATAAGTGGGATACTCTGCAGGGTGGATGTGGCTTCAGTGGAGTGGAGTCAAGGCTGGGCTTTCAGGTCCCCGCCAGTCCAGCCTTCTGGAACCCCCAAATGCTTGGACATGACCTGCCTTGAAAAGAGCCGGGTGGGAGATGGGCGGACAGTGGGGCATAGACTGAATGACCACACTGTCCAGGGCAGGGTGTGTCCTCTGGTTGAAGTTCATGTCCTAGTGGGGAAGGTGGACAGTAAACAAACAGATGTGTGGATGTTTTGGGTGGTGACAAGTGCTGTGAAGAAGAATGAAGCAGGTGAGGGGCAGAGTGGCAGGTGGCAGGAGGGCTGTTTTACCTGGAGTGTCAGGCACGGCCTCCCTGAAGATTGCCGTCTGTGCAGAGACCTGAATGAGCAGATGAGTGAACCAAGCCTAAGGTCTCGGGGAAGCATATTCCATGCAGAAGGAACTCAAGCTAACGTGACCAGAATGGGAGGAAGTACAACAAGTCTGAGCACCAGCAGGGCTGGCAGTGTGGCTGGAGTGTGTGAGCAGGTGCAGAGGGATGTGTGTGTGTGTGTGTGTGTATTAGCTAGGGTTCTCCAGAGACACAGAACCAGTAGGAGATACATATGTATATACATAGCATATTTTATATAGGAAAATAATAAATATTTATGTATTAATACATTTATAATACAGAATATCCTATTATATTTATTATGAATAGTATATATATACTATTACATATATACTTTATATAATATATTTTAATATATTATATATTTTATTTATAATAAATATATAAATATATTTTAAAAATATAGATTTTAATATATTTTATATATTTGGAAATATATATAATATATAAATTAAAATATATTTATTATATATTTTAAATATAATTATGTCTATATATATACTCTTATATATAGTATATATATAATTATAGAATATAGTATAGAGTATATATATATATAGTATAGTATATAATATATATATTATAGAATATAGAATACATATATATATAAAGAGATTTATTGTGAGGAATTGGCTCACATGATTATGGAAGCTGAGAAGTCTCAAGACCTGCAGTCAGTGAGCCCATGGTGTAGGTTCCAGTCCAAGGGCAGGAGAAGACTGATGTCCCAGATCAACCAGTCAGGCAGCTGAAGTACCTTCTTACCCAACCTTCTGTTCTACTCAGGCCTTCCGCAGATTGTATGAGGCCCCCTCACGCTGGGGAGGGCAGTCTGCTTTACTCAGCCTACCAGTTCAAATGTTACTCTCATCTAGAATAAGGTATGACCAAATGTCTGGGCAACCGTAGCCCCATCAGGTTGACACATAAAATGAACTACCACAGGTGTGTGATGTAGCCTGGGGACCAGCACTTCTGGGTTGTGCTGTTCACTGGCCCACAGTCAGTCAGTGAGCCCTTGAAATGTGACCAGTGCTGGACACTGAAGCGATGTTCAGCATGTTGGTGTAAATAAAACATATTATTACAGCTAATCTCACTGGACTTTGTACATTTTACATGTTGTTGGTAGAAAATTTGAAATTACGTAAGTGGCTCACATTGTATTTCTGTTGGGTGGCGCTGGTCTGTAGGGCCTTGTTAGGGTGCCGAGGAGTCTGCATTTCACTCTGAGTATCTTGGGAGGTGAGTGGAGGCTTTTGAGATTGGGAATGACTCACTCTAACTTGGGTTTGAAGTTAATTCACCTGCTGCCCTGGGGGCATATGCAGTACAGGGGCAGCTGTGGTGGCAGCAGAGCGGTGGGAGGCCTTGAGGGAGGAGGAAGGGGCGATGGTGACCAGTGGGGAGGGGCAAGAAGTGGTCCGACCTGGGAGGTGTGCACCCAGGAGATCCAGCACGCTTTGCGCATGGACTGAATGGGGGCTGGGAGCCAAACAAGGTGACTCCTTGTGTGTTCGTCGGCCTGAGCACAGTGAGTGAAGGGTGGAGCCGTTTGCTGAGAAGGGACAGGCTTGGGGTATGTTCGCTAAATGCATGAAGCACCTTTTTTGAAAATAGGAAGAAAAAAAGTAGTGGCTAAACATGCACAAGGGAACTCAGACCTTAGAAGAGGTAACTCAACAAGACTCAAACAGTGTGTCCAAAGGCGGTAAAACGGAGGAGGTGCTCACAGGTGTGTGGGAAGAGCCGCAGGCGATGGGTGGACAAGGATAGAGAGGGGTGAGGCAGGTCCGCCGGTGTCGGGAGACGCAGTAGCGCAGTCAGGCCGGAAGGGAGAGAGGGACAGAGGGCTTGGCTCCAGACCCCTGCCTCCCCCTCCAGAGCCTGGAACGATCTCTCCCCAGTCACACACACGCACATGCACACGCACACACGCACACATACGTATAAATGATCTGTAACAGTGCTTTCAAAGCTGTAAGGGAAAAGTTGACATATTTGAACATGTAAATATTTTAAAACTACTGTACAAGGAAAGGTACTGTAAATAAGTTGTAAAAAGTGAAAGGCTGGAAAATATAATTTGTATAGCAGGCAAAGGATTAATATCCAGCATAAATGAAGAGTTCTCACACATCAGTAAGCAAAATGGGCAGAGGGTTTAATTAGTCAATTTTCAAATAAAGAAATGCACATGACCAATTTGAAAAGATTCTAAGTGTCTGGCAAAAATTGAAATGATGAGACTTCAGTGTCGGTAGGGCACGGGGCGTGTAGGAAGAACTGGCCTCACACACTTGGTTGGGAGTGTAAATTTAGTAGCTTTTCGTGGAGGACAGTTGGACTGTGTCTGGCAAGATTGCAAATGAGCAGGATCTTAATCCAGCAAAAGTGTATCTGTGCATTCATCCTGTAAAGATACTGGTACACGTGTACAAAGAAACAAGTAGAAGTATGTTTATTATAACACATTTAGCTATTTTAATAGCTAACACTTGCAAGCAGTCTAAACGTTCGTCAACAGGAGGATGGGTAAATTAGGGTACATCTTTGCCCATTAATATGATGTGGCATTTTTTAAAGACCTATGAATACACTGATATGAAAAAGATCTTCCAAAGTGTGGGTAGGTAAAAAGAAATTGCAGTATGGGATGCATTTAGCTAATTCATAGCTGTATTTGTATTTGGGTAGATATACTTAGAAATACCTAGAAGAAGGTCTGGAAGAGTAAAGGCCAAATTGCTCGCTGGTTACCTCTGGAACTGGAGTAAGGGTGCAGGGCGTGGGGCAAAGTGGGAAGTTTGTGTTCCGCTTCTAAGGAACCATCACCCTCACGAGGGTTTATTTCTGAGATGACATAATAAACTGTGCTGAGGCGGAGACGGGTCTAGGTGCACCCAGGTCGGCGTTATTCCTCTGATCTTCCATCCATCATTCTTAGACTTTCTGATGAAGGGGATGTGATGGGGAGGGTCCTTGCCCACCACACAAGGGAGAGACGGTGCTGTGTCCTGAGTGCCTGGTCTTAGACATGGCCCGAGCTCAGGCTGTCCCATGCTGCTGCAGCCGGCTCTGCCAGCAGGTTCTACAAAGGCTCAGCTGCAGCAGAGAGAGAGAGCTCAGAGGCTGTCCAGGTCACCTCGGTGGACCAGCTGCGTGGAAATTAATCAGAGGCAGACTGTGTCCCCCGCGGCTCGACTCTCATGATGCTGGAGTCGTTAGCAGTTAGATTGGGCTACAGCTTCCTTCTCCGTGTGATGAAAATTTGTTCACAATTTTAATCCCCAGATAGTTTGTCGGGGTCTTTGGGGTGCGGTGGCCTCCAGAGATAGGGGTGGTTTTCATCAAATCAGAGACAGCAGTGTACTTATCCCTGACTACTCAAAGCAAAATTCCCTCTGCTGTAAACAAGTGTGTCATTCCTGAAGCACAGGGGGTGGTGACCATAGCAACACATCACCCAAATATTATTCTGTTCTCTGTGCCTTTTGTTAAGCCTCCCTCTCCACAAACAATTTGTGTTTGTTTCAATTGTAATGAGCTCTCTTTGTTTCTTTTTCTCTTTTTAAACTATATATAGGAACAAAGAAAGAAGTACAAAAAGATCAAGATGCTAATAAACCTGCAGTTTCATCTCCTAAGAGAATATCGGCTTCAACCACCAAGCTTCATTCGCCAGGTATTGAAGAAATGTGAA